>NC_092363.1:17697350-18394296 GCF_030848805.1 Temnothorax longispinosus | reverse complement strand
TGAACGAAGTGTGTGTTTTATTCGTAATGAACAAACACAAAGACACGTGCAGAAACGATGACAAATTGCAAAAGCATTCCTCGACGATCGTAAAGGTTTCTACGAGGTTTCTACTGCACGCCGTGTAACCTGATTAGCATTCGCCCTTGGTCATTACCCTTAATAAAACTTGTACCGACTGTACTCGTAACACTCGTAAAGAAACTTTTGCCATGTGGAAACGAAAGAAGGTGAAGGATGAACAGATCATCAACCGCGATCAAGAGCATCGATTGTTTCCCTTTGAAGCAACATGCAGCTATTCACGTTTATATAAACTTACATATACAGTCTACGTACGATAATTCTAAAAATGTTTGTTTGCAAAGTAAATAAATAGTGAATTCGGGCGCTTGCACTAGTGCACACTGAGTGCGCACTAAGGCGCACTTAACACTAAGGTGTTCTTAATCAATTGTTATATTTACAGATCATCTCAAATGCTTCTTAGTCTGTAAAATAATTTGTACAGCATCCATATAGATCCATATACAGATTGTTTTATTGGCTAAAAAGTTTTTAAATGTGTATTTAAATGACTTTAAATATAAGAATAGATTATAAACAAGCCTTAGTGCGCACTCAGTGTGCGCTAGTGCAAGCGCCCGAATTCGCTATAAGACAACGAAAATTAAGCAAAAATTTAAGTAATTATTAGTATGACATAACACACAAATTGTAATAGAAAAACTAAGTACATAATATTAATCGAGTTCCATATATTATGCAATTTAAGCGACACTCCTTACACTAACAAAGTTTATTTATTTATGCTCTTCTCTCTTCCCCCCCCCTTTGTCTCGCTCTCTCTATTTGCAAGGTGAGAGAAGTTATCCTTCAAATTACGAAGCCATTAATCGTTCATTACGTCCTTGCGATCAACGATTGCACGCGCGACTTATGTACGTAAGTTCAAGCCCTACTAACTGAGTTCTGAAAAGCGAGATTTCCGTCCTTGTTCAGAATGTTCAGAATGCGCTATTGAAGAGTTTCAAGGTTGTTTCTGTAACGGAGAACTACTTACTACTTACGTATAGTACCTACTGAGAAGTTCGTCGAGCCAAGTTTCCCAAACTCGGCCAAATTCAGTAACACTATACTATTCATAAACTCATTTGCTGGTCATTAAACCGGTCATTAAACTTTAACCTTCAACAAAATTTTTTTTTAATCCCATCATATTAAGGAGATTTACGTGGCTATTGTAAATGATTATACGTAACATTAATTATAATTTTCTTTGCAAGTTTTGCAGCTCAACAGCATATATTTTCGCGACGATTTATCAATATAACTTCATCAATTTCACTTATTTAATATTTTATCAGAATAAATAAATAAGTGCATTAGATGTTTCCCGAATCAAAATCAATCAAACTTATCGCGTAATTAAACTGAAGAATTATATCTTGATATCCTTGTCTAATTTAATATACTTATGACGAATTTACAATATTTAATTGATATTTTTAATATGACATTTATATAAGGAAATAAAGATTAAATAATCGGTATACTTTGCCAAATATTCCGAGACAAGTTAAGTACGTACAATTGTAGACGGAAACGTAGAATTCTTGGAACGTTCAAAATAAATTACATTGTTAACAGTTCTTGCAATATCACGACATTTACAAATGACCACAATTCTGCACTTACCATAACAGATTTCTCAAAGTGCTCATTTGTGACATGCGTCAGATTCGTCGTAACGTTTCTTACCGACAAATCGAAATCGTCAAGCGCACTAATGAGGAAGTATCCCCTTGTTATTCAAATCGACTGAATTAGTAATATCCAGAGCTTAAACTCAGAGTTTAAGATCTACATTTTCTTTCACGCTTTCTTATTATTCTATCTTTTATTTTAATTGATGCATGGATTTGCTCGTTATCGTATTTGATCGTTAAGCTTACATAGTACAAGTTACCTCCGAAATTCATAATAATACAAAAGATATTATTTAAAAAATATTTACAAGACATATAATTATAGAGAAAACGAAAGAGAAGAAAGTGAAAGGGAGAGAGAGAGAAGGAAAAAAACGAAAAAGAAATAAATTTTTTTCACAGAGATTTTTTTCTTCAAAGATGTCTTATAGTGTATACTGCGAATATTTTTTTAAACGTGTCTTTCATTATATGATCTCAAAGATACAAATCCAAAAAATGGTCTGTCTTGCCCAAAAAATCATACCTTCTTTGTGTCTATATGCCTTTTCTTTTGGGCTGCGAAATAATGGGCACCCTGAGTACATTTTCCTCAGATTTTCATGGTAATTCGACCATACTGGGGAAATATTCTCGCAAGGGAAACGCGGGAACTTGCATGCGAGAGAGAGACAGAGTGAGGGAAAGAGAGGACGCGGCATGGAGGGAGAGGACGTTTAAATACAAGCAGAAGCGCGCGCGCTACTTCAGTCCGACGCTAACAGTCCAAACTGATTGGTATCTGGATCTCGGAGGAAGGCAACAACCTCCCTCTACGATCTCTTCTTTTCTCGTCGATTTTCTTCGGAAAAGGATCGTCGAATAGATAACGGAAAAATCGCGAGAAGAACGAGGAAAACGTAAGCGTGGCCACGAGAAATTTCCGGTTGACGTCCCGGAAACGATCGCGGCTCTCCCGGCTAAATTAAAAGCCGGGACGAAAGGAAGAGATACGGGGCGGAAAGAAAGAGTGTGTAGTTATGTGCTAGTGAGAATCGAGAAAGAACGTACCCCAACCAGGCATAGAGAACTCGAGTCGCGATGACCAACAGCATGAAGCAAACAGTTATTAAGTGAGTTACCGCAATAATTATCAGATACATCAGCAATAACTATCCTTTACGAGAGTATTTATTCCTCGTACCTCGTACATTTTTTTCACTCTAAGTGCAACTATCTCTAGTTTCAAACTAACATGATGAAATTTTCATGACGCACTGACATGGAAAACTATTCTACTAACGATGTTACAGTTAAAGAAATCGAATGCAGATAAATGCTGTTTTCGTAGAGATTAACTTCTTCATAGAAAATGATGATAGAAAAATGATTTTTATAAGATATCGCTTCGCATTATTTGCTGAATTGTACAATTTATATCGACATTTAAAATGCAATTTATCATTTAACAGAAAAGATAAAACAATATTAATAGTATTATATGAATAATAATAGTTGAAGTTGCAGAAACTTTTGGCTGTTCTGCATCAGAATAGATAAAGCTTTTGCAACAATTGTCGTTGCGTGATATTCATGTATTTTTTACTGCATATTGATTCGTTTACTGCATATTTATGTCTTTTGACTGCATATTGACTGCATTTGACTGCATTTTAACCATTTATTGCATATTTATGTTTCTTTTACTACATGATTCGTTTACGTATATCTATAAATCCTTGAAACAATTTATAATTTTTGTTTCACAAAATGTTACAACGCTAATAAATCTTTATTTTTTAAGTGATTACAAGGTTTTTCATGAATTAAATTTGAAGCGCAAGTAGATAACAAAAAGTTCCTTCTTATTATATTCGAGATGAACTTTGTCCTTTTTTTTATGCAAACTTCCAGCGGGGATAACTTTTTAACTTTTATCTATAAATGGAAAACTTTTATACATTTACATAGAAAAGACACGTGTCTGGCAGTCGTAAACGGCTGACGCGCTACTCATACCGGAACACCTTTTGCGATCTTTTTTCCTTTTATCATTGTATTAGTAAAGTTTTACCATGGACTACGTGCCCGTGGCTTATGCAACGTTGTTAAAAACTGGTCGTTCAATGAAACTTGGTGAAATAAATGGGAATGGAAGAGTATTTCATAAGAGATGAAAGCGTTCTTAAGCCCTGATAACGAATCGCAATTATTATGCGAATTATATTATTGATCGATATCGGGGATTCTCTCTTATCGTTAGGTGTGTTTCACCCTCATGTAGTACAATGTCTTAAATAAGAAAGTAAAACAATTTCACGAAAAATATAGCGATACTTTTATGGCAAAATACATGTCTTACGCTTACAAACATTGACACAGTTTTATATCGAATGTGATCTAAATCCGAGCTTCAATTTTATTTATCCAATATGCAAATCGATTCGATATAAAATGAGTCTACACGTCCAGTTCAAACGTATCGCTAAGTTCAATTTAAAGGTATTGATGCTATACAGTATACAATACAGATACTCGCAGACGAATCGTTTTCACGTTGCTCCGATCATATCATGATGATTATGTAAGACATTGTTTTGCAATTACAAGCTTTGCGATGTGTAAATGTGGCTGACACGAGATCTGTCGACACTCACATCTCGCTCTACTCCAATTTGTTATCATGATTTATAGATCAAGATACCAACGTATTATCCATATTTCATATCTTTTTGTAAGATAGTTCTACAATTCTTGTTTTTTTAGTAATCTATGAAATTGATTAGATAGCATAGTAGAATTTCTATTATACGAATACCGTTTATTTGAACGTTCGATTATCCAAACACGTCATTTAGAAAATGAAAGTAAACATTCGAGTTGAGACTTGAGACTAGCAGCTCAGAATAATTGGAAAAATAGAATCGACGATGAAAAAGGCTGTTAAGTTATTGCGTTGTTACATTTGTAACTACTGAATAAATGAACTTTCTTTAAGACGTACTCGTCCGATTATCTGAACATCTTTTCGCTCGATTATAGCTTGAATAATAAATTCTACTATATATTAACGGAATAATCTAATATTATTTATTATGTTTAATAAATCAGATATTGCAATTAATGTGAGTTAAAAAGCAATGAGTTATTGTCAAATCAAGGCAATCACTCAAGAATCATGATAATATTTTAATCAATCTAATTAGTTTTAAATTATAATAAAATCGATGCAAACACGCAGTTATATAATAAGTTACTTTTGCTTTCGAGCTAAATTACACGTCCCATCTTACTAAATAAATTTCTAGTAGGCTGGCATCCGCATCGGATCTGGAGCATCATAACGTTTATCGGTTACCGTGGCAAATCGCGATATCGACACGAACGAGTCTATTAAGGCTGCGGTTCAGCTATGCAGATGAAAGAACGTGACATTTTAGCGCAACGAGAAATCTCGCGATTTCAATGCACGCGCAGGGACAGCCAGTGATAAAACGTACCAGGCGTTGATGTTACGCTGAGAACCGGCCGGCCATTGCGCCGCACAGACAAAAAAGAGCGGTCGAGTTGTAAAAAAAATCCTCTTCTTCGAAAAAGTATCAGCCTTAGCGGGATTCAGTTACGTTAATAAATATTCATATAATTATGTGTCATGCTATTTTCCTCGACAATCTTGACCTTGCACTTGACTGTAAAGGATATGTCATAAAACTCAGCAAAATTATTCCTCAACAAGTTGTGGTGTAAGGGTGTGCCCGGTGTGCCTCGTGTGGAAAGAGACCGTGTTTATCGCACGAGCATACAGAAAAACGCCCTGACTCGTAAAATTAAAATCGCGTAACAAATTGCAACTTTTATTTGCGGGCACAAAAACTTTTTTATGATTCGCGCGCGCAGTTGCAATTTGCACGTAGCACATGGCGAATGAACTTATGTTTAACTTCAACATTGTAGTCATTAAATGCAGTTATACATCATAATGCATCATCATATCCTCATCTTTACGATAATCATGTTCGACGTGCTCTTGAGCGCTGCTTATAGCGATCTTTAACTCTCCAGTCGTCTACGTATAAAGTCTATTGGCACAGTTGGCAGTTCAAATTACAGTCATGCTACACTACATAATAACACTAACGTAATCTACTCATTAGTCATTTATTTGAAAAAAAAAAACAAAGAAAATTATACTATAATTTACATGTAATTATATATGTATAATTAAAATGATACAATCATTTTATATTTATGTAATTGGAATGAAGAATGTTGCACGTATGTTTGTATCTGGTCTGATTGTAAATATAATTGAAATATTTTTAAAATGGATGCGGGATGTGATCATGATACGGATACGGAAGTAATTTAATGTTGAGAGAGAAAAAAAGACAACGTGTCATGCAATAAAACGCGTAGTGGCAAAATCGAACCAAATTCATGAGCTCATGAGTTATATGTGTATGATTGGTTCGCACGAGGTGAAAGTCTCTTACGAGATACGGCGAACATTGGAAATGTTTACGGCTCATGGTGCAAGTTTACAAACGCTTGTATCGAGTTATTATGATGTTACGAGAGCCGCGCCATCGCGACGCAATATGTATGTAAAATTCGCGCGATCCCATTTAACTTCCTGGTCGGATAAACCGACTTTCGGATAAATCGATTTCACGAAAGTGTATAAAACTTAACCATGGATTTTGCCCGCGGCACGTAATTATACGAATATTTTGTGCATAGTTTACCTAAATGCACGCAATTCGCTGCAATAGTACAAGGTATATTTAAAATTTGTTAAATGTAAATTACGCGCTATTATAAACATGGCTTGCGTAAAATTACTTTAAAGAGATGATAAAATTATAGGAGTATAGTATTTTGTAGTATTATACGATACGTATCTCCACGCATACGCTTATCACTCGTTATGTATTACTTATGCAAAAAAGTAAAAAAAAAAAGATTATGCTTAGCTTAGAAAAAGCATCATGTGATAGAGATAAATCCTCGAGGCTGTTTATCTGCTCTACTTAACATAATGATAACTGGATGTATTTACATTTCTTTGACCTGCATATTTATCCCCGAAACTTCGACGGAAGTTTCGATAAAAGATCTAAGTTTCTCTTCCAACGTATAGCGGACATTGTTCCCTGAATTTTAATGTACTTATTGCTTCGACCAAGTAGTGTACTTTTTCTTTTACGTATTAGAAAGTCTAACTATCAGATTTTCTAACAGACAAGAAAAGAGCAAACGAAATTTTATTCATGTTGAGTGATGATTCAGTCATGTCCTCTTGCGAAAGAATCTCGTGAAAGAATCAACTCGTGTATAAGAATCGCTGACTGAACGATATTTTCACGTGGCCCAGAATTACTAATATATAGTGACATAACACGACTTATAAAATAATCGGTAACTCATATTTTTTAAACAAATTAATATAAATTTATAAATCCTATAAATTCCTCCCTATTTCCATATAAATATTAAATCACATATTTATTATAAGTACCTATATGTATTCGAATTTTTTGTATTCGAAATATTGTAGATTATTTTATTAGAAATTCTAAGATTTACACTACGAAAAAATTGTTACAGTAGGTTACATACACATCACGTTATTGATAAACGTAAATAGAACACTTAGATGTTAATTTTCGGAACACACATCGACCATCAACGTCGCGGCGTCGTAACAGTTGCCGTGTATCGAGTTTCGTAAGAGATACGTGTCCGGAAAATCGTGACTTTTACCAGCATTCCTTCAGATTTCGTAAAATAAGTCAGGCGCGGTCGAATTTATATTCCAAACGTGTCCAGAGAATCCGTCACATTCGCGATGGCCCACCAACAACGAGAATCGGAACTATAAATTTCACGGGCTTAAAGGAGGTCTTCCTCTCTTACCTTGCGATTTACGCGAGTCGTGAATCGCAAAGGTCGGCTGAAAGACGAAAAAGTCACGCTAATCCCCACGCCAACTGCCATAATTTGATAATTGGTAGTAAATTGAGAGTAAGCCCGGTTCAGCTTAAACGCGACCTTCTCCGATGCGAAAATCTGCCGTTACGCCGTCGTCATCGTCCTCGTCGTTAACGTTGTCCCGCGCCCACTCAAACTGGCCCCTAGTCGACCTCGTTGTCGTACAACGGGAATATCGAAAACACGCGAAAGCTCATGACACTTGTCGTCCATCAAAAGTACACCTCACCTGCTGTCCCGTTAAAAAAATTTGCACACGCACGATACTCGCATACACGAATTTTTTAAGTCAATTTTAAAAGCGCTTCTCCCGACACTTTACGTCGAAAATAACATGCTGATACGATAAATGTAAAATTTTTTTCAATCATTCACTTCATTGAATTGGGACAATTGGCATACGATTGACTCGAGAAAAGCATACGTGTAATACTGAAAAAAACATGATTTAAATTTATACAAATTTATATAGAAATATTTTGAATAAGTATAACTTTCTTAATTATCTTATTGTTACTTTCATTATATATGTCATATTTATTGGTTTTTATTTTAATCATACAAAAGTGCGTTTCTCTGTAAGCAGTATTACGTGTTAAATCAGACAACACTATTATACTATAATTTTGAGTTAATGAACAATTAAAAGTAGTTGATTTTTTACCAAAGTGTAATATCAAGGTGTATGTTGCGTTTCCTGGCGTAGAACCTGAAGAATATATTTAACATGAAGCATATCTAAGCGACGCATTGGTGGGGATTGATTATCGCGTGCATTATAATACTCGCGGAGTCCGGCAATGTGCTATCGTGTAATTTACGAGAATTGGAAAATGTACCGTCATCAGAACTACCCACGAGGAGTCGTGCGATGTCGCGAGTGTGAACGGAGTGTGAACGGAGCCAAGGAATGAGACGCGAACGCATAAAAAGATAGATCAATGAACTACAGTCGATACGATCAGTCATTTAAAACAGAGTCGTAAAGATAATAAGGCCACGATACTGAAAATACAACGCGTTGGCCAAGATACTGAGAAATGAACGTTCATAGAGGCCGAAGGACTCGGAGATTACGAGAAAATCACAAACAGAAATTTGAGCAACCAATAACTGTTTCAAATAATAAGAACTCTACCGATAATTTTCAATAAACTACTTATAACAGAGAATAACACATATTGTTACAAAATTGTAACGAAAGATTAACGCACCTTTATCTTATTTTCTTGTTAATACTAATCAAAACAATTACTGCGATAATTATGAATCTAGTGTTAAAAATTTCTCAAAGAGAATACTGAAGAAAGATGCAAATCATCAAAAAATTATGTCGACTAATTCAATATAAGTATCGGAAAGATATCGGTCGTCAATTCTGTCGTTGATATTGATTAATATTTAGCAGCGTCGTGTTCTCATTTCTAAGAAAGGAATAATTATTTATACGATTGTAGAGAGGTAAACGCGGACGCATCTATTGTGACTCACTTCCATTCCGGAATTAACGTTGCGACGTTGCGTCAAGCGACACAATGTGACGGCACGGTATTCTAACGTATATAGAGGGAAGAGGGTCAGGAAGACGATTAAGAGGCGCCAGGTCACGGCACGTGAAGGCGATGTCACGCGCGTCTTTCTCGCGCTCGTGCGTCTCTTCATTACGATGCAGCTCGCGCTGCTTTGCCTTTCAGCCGGTCCTGCGGCGACACAGTTTCGCGGTCGCGGTACTCCGCCGCGTCGGGGCACACCAGGGCACACCAGGCCGTCACGTGCGCCGGTGAACGTATCCGCGAGGACAGCGCGCTCGATGGAGGGCAACGGGGTGTTCCGATAACACCTATACCTATACCACGCGAATCGATTTTCCATGCGACGTGAGGCGTGACGCCGATTACGCGAGCAACGGGAATGGAAGTTTTAACAGGCACAACTTTGCTACGGGATTATCTTCTCGTTTTCCAGGAAACTCAAAAATTACACTCGGTAATATTGTTCATAATTATATAAATCATAAATCGTGATACGATCGTGAAATAATCTTACATAAAAAAACTGACTTTATCTAAAAATTCTAACTTGGAAATCTCAACAAATGAATTTTTTACTGAACATGTTTTGTCCCTTTTCTTATATAAATACGTGAATTAATCGAGAGGAAACTTATATAAGTTGAAGATTCAACCTCATTCTTCACTTCGTGCCACGATTACACGAACATGAGTATGCAACATCAAAGTTTATCACAGGATCGCTAAAAGTATATTCATTCTCACGTTCAATTATGTCGTCAGGTGATGCTGTTTGCAAAAGTGCACGTGTCAACGTGTCTGAGAAAATAATTATATCCTGTATCATAATGACTTTGACATTGCATCCATTAATCATCACTTTTATCTCTATGATATTATTGAAACCGGAATTTATCGTAATAGATCTGTAAATTTTGTATAAAGAAATGTGAAAAGTAAAGTTAGAGAAACGTTATCAAACGATTTAATGAACACCATTAATCGGAAAACGCATATATCTACCCTTCAAATGTTGATGCAAATTATTGCATTGCACGTGTATTACTTTTTCTTATTAACGTGGTCGTGATTGCATACGTACACATGTCAAGTCTTAGGTCATTAAACTCGTAAACTAAAATATTCCACAACGCGAATATTGCTATCAACTCAATTGCGATACAGATACGATCTTATATGTACGTAAATTTCGCATATAGTCGCATCGTCGATCAATCCATCGCGATACGACGATGAGGCTTGATTGCTTGGTTAGTGACGCGACAAATATGGAATACGGACCGCAATCTCTCGCCGAACCCCGGGGGTAAATACCGCAAAATCAGAGGATAATCATCCTCTAACCCTTTTCCACGACCTTCCGTCGTTGATACGTTGATGCACAGTTATTTAGAAGCATGTAGTATAATAACGATAGAGAATAATGAACCGATAGAAATTATCCACGGCCTTTTCTTTTCATTCAACGTAGCAGTAATATATACTAATTTTTCTCGCTTATTTCTGCGAAAGAGAGAGAGAGAGAGAGAGTGAGTGAGAGAGAGAGAGAGAGAGAGAAATGCCTAATTTTATATAGTATCTCAAAACAAATATCACGTATGAATAGCCAATTTTCTTTTTCTTTAGCTATGTCATTAAATCATATAAATATTAAGTCCTGTTAAGGGCCTATTTTGTAACTCTTAACGACTGTTTCATTATTGTCACATTGTCGTTGCGCAGCTTTTTTATCATATATAATTGTATAATATCTGCGCAACGACAGTATAACGATAACGAAACAGTCGTTAAGAGTTATACAGAATAGGCCCTTTATTAAATTTATAAATTTGTTCGTATTGTCAGGGTCAAGACCGTGCATCAGATGTGGACGATACGCGGCATTGACTCCGATATTACGCAATGGGGGATACTTCGGCGTGTGTCGCTGCATCTCGATGAGGTCAATACACTCATCATTGCATTACACGCGCTATGAGTTCCATTATGCGCTCTCTATCATCCTAAGTACACTCGATGTATTTACGCGCGCGTGCGCGGATACGTCGCGCATTGTCCGCGAGACAAAAATATATGCGACAAGAATCCATAACTGCTATTATATATCGATTATTTCTTACGCAAGTGCAGTCAGTAATTGCACTTTCTGATTGCCCATATCAATGTTGATAAACTCTAGATGAACTTGATTTTTCTTTATTTATTATGTTCATATACGGATATTATGATGTAGAGATGAGAGGGAAAGAGTCAATTAGCTAAGATCGCGAACGCGTAGTGAAGTAGAATAAACAATTGTGCGATAAGAACGATAAATTCAACGATAAATTATGACTTTTGATGTTCAAGGCAAATCGATTCTAATTAATTGCCGTCATCGGCAAAACTTACGTAACTTTTGTGGCGCCGTGAAGAAAACAGGAAAGTCTTAACCGTTAACATTATTGAATCTATAAAGATTAAAAAATGCCTATATAATATAATATACTACTATCGTTACAGAAACCTCCGTATTACTGAAATGTTGCAAAAATCTTGCAAAAATCTTGACGGTAACTCGATAAAGTAGCATTGCAAAATTTTCATATACACTCGATTTCAATCTGTTTGTATTCCTCAACGCGTTCTCGGACAAGGTCTCAGCCGATTATGCGAGAAACTTAATGCGCCACGATCTCGCAAGATGATCGTAAAAATAAAACACTGAAATGGCGCGCGGCTGGGACGAAGATAAAAATCCGACTGCGGTTTGCCTTTCGCTCGCTGCGCGAATTGTCCGCCGGTAATTCTCTCGGCGGATAGGAAAAGCAATCCATAAATTCCGACGTGCTTTAGATGCAAGTGGCATTTTACTGCGCGTTTGACGGCATTGAACGTACGTACACGCAATATAAAAACATGGAGAATCGATTTTACGTGCGAAATCAATCTAAAATAAAAAAAAGTACCTTTAAACATGTATAGAATAATATTCTATGCATAAAACAACTCTTATTATCACACAGCAAGAAAATGACTAATCTCTTTGTAATACCCTTATTTACATTATGTAAACGATATGTATAGTTTCTATGCACAGATATGTATAATATTTCTTCGTAATATGCATAAAGATGATAGTATATGGGATGCAGTATTCGATAGCATAATACATTATTTATACATAGACTATACGTAGATGATCAGTATTGTTTCACGTGCGATTAAACTCGGAAACACAACACAGAATTAGCATAATTATTGTGAGGATTGCAGCGAGAGGATTTTGCAGTTTGTATTACAAAGCGTAGATACTATTCAAAGCAAATCGCGCCAATATCTTGTACGCGACTGTGGACACGTGCAGTAACGCTCAAATAATTGCATAATTCTTAACTTCTGTTAAAGCCAAGTTTATAGAATACGAGAAATAAGCAGATTCCCTTCCCTCAGTCTTACACGCAACAACGCGAAAAAATTATGATTTTTACAGGCCAATATACAAAAAGTATTCCGCGGAGAAAAGTGCGAAATTACCTTTGTTATATTGATACTGATATTTTTTTTAATGGCTTTAGTCACATTCTTAGGGATAATGTAAATTTTAATTGTTTTATTTCTTTCACTTTATGATTTTCGTGCAGAAACCCGACATGGTGGAAGAGGCGGTCCGGTTTGGAACGCGGGTTAACGGTGATAGCGGTTTCCGGGTTTCTCTTGTGCATCGCTTTGGCGGTCGCCCTCGGAATTTTGGCGGCCAACACGACATGCAACACCACATCCAAGACCGGTAAGAGCACTCACTTTTATAGCGCAACCTACAGTGCAACACGAGCCGTTCACCATGCAAATGCAAGCATTGTTTGAGAAGCACAGAAGCGAGACCAGTACTTTCCTCTTTTTAGAGATTTATGTTGAAGTCGTAAAAAACCTCACGCATGTGATAGCTTTGAACGGATTGCTTGGATCTTCTTTATCTCAAAATTGAATCATCAAAAAATACTGAATGTTAGTTTTTTTATACGTTTTTATCTGGAAACGATGCACGGTAAGATGTACGGGATGAGTCACCAGGGAGAAACAGAAACAAGATACTTAAATATCTCTCTTGAGTTTACAAGTGGAAGAAAGAAACCTATAGGACGCGATTTACATGATTCTGAATGTCTCGAGGATTCTAACATTTAATATAAATTAAATAATGTATTTTTCTGTTTTTCTCAAGATATTCATTTATTTTGCAGAATGAAACAGTAATCTTAAACGAAGAAGATCTAAGCGTATGAATTTCGTATTTATGTTCTTTATTTGTGAAAGTATTTATATTTTTTATTTGTGAAAGCCTATTACATTTCTACGTATGTAGGATCGGGTTTATTTTAATAAAGCCGCTTCCCTTTTGCTCTTAAAATTTTCTTAATTGCGTAAAATATGAAAAATATTAATATAACACTTCTTCTTTTACTTTAATGATGCTTTTGTAACGTCCAAGTTTACGAAAAAAAAATCTCATTTTACCTATTCCTAATTTATGTATATCTATAAATCCGATCCCGCGCATGTAATAGCAAAGTATCATCCACCGACATCCCAAGACGTACATCAGTCTCGTGTTGCGACAAAGACATTACTTAACATCATCCAATTGCATTAATGCCTGAAGCGAAATTGCTAGTGACGAGCAAATCATAATTCCTCATCGCGACATGGCAATGGCAGACTTCTGTAATAGCTTACGCGGCACGGAACTTGCAACAAAAAATCTGAGGTTTAATCCTTTAAAGTTTAAACGACTATTTTCAAATCCTGATCTAACGAAATACGAAAACTTTACGTTAAAAATTTCATACAAAATGACAAATTTCTGATGCTTTGAAACAGATAGAATTTTCATTCTCTTGTGTGTCTGTATTGTTGATAAGAGTTGATAAGAGAAGAGAGTCATTTACAAATTAAATGCTATTTGGAGAAAGAATATGTGAAACGCGTAGTAAAAGTTGCTAATAAAAAAGTTAAATTCACTTTTCGTATCGGGAAGATGTTAATGGAGATTTTAATGGAGGTACTTAAATTATACTGTTTTAATTGCCGTTAGAAGTATCGTCATGATTATTTTATCGATACTTACAAATCCATGTATCGTTTTTCTTTTAAATTTCGAGAAAAGGATCCGCGCTTTTTAACGCAACAACCGATGAATACATTTACGATCGAAGCCGCTCGGTAACGGTACGTACTCGCGTCGTAAAAAATTTTAACTGTGCGAAAGTAAGACGCGTAATTGCGGTGCGGTCGTCGTAAATTTTATTTCTACGTTGGCGCCTCGTACCATAGTGCTCCACCCGCTCATTAAACGGGTGAAAGAAAATTGCGCCACAAAAATGCTTCCGCATTGGGTTACAAGAAGCTCTATCATTTGATCAGCAACGTATATTTAATGTAACGACGCGTCTTAAACAAATTTGCGAGGAAGTCGGTAGCAGCCTAAAAAAAGTAACGGCGAAATTCATGACGTGCAGCTCGAAGTGACGTCAACGAGAGAGTGATTCTGACGCATTTTGATATTTCTAGTGAGTAAACGTTGTTTTTGAAAATTACTCATTCGCCGTGCGTGTGTTTGCACTAATGTAACGAGCCGTTAAACACGTAATCGCGCCGGTTTACGACGCGCACACCCCCCGTGATCTAATATTTTGATTGCGCGTCGATCTGGCGTTGAGCCTCGTTACTGACGCATTCGAGGTATTTTCGGAGAGTATTTAAAAAATCGACGGGAGTACACGAAACCTTAGTCAGCGCTCGGTGGTTTGACGTTGCCTTTTCCTACGTGAACATGTGTAGTGATTACAGGCGCCATCCGACGAGAAATAATAATAGATGAATCAGCACGCGACGTTTACGAAATCGAGCGAGAGAATCGCAATTATAAATCTTGTACCAATCTGCGAATATACTTAATAGAAAAATAAACTCTCGCGTTTAACGCGCATTTTATGATAGAGATATTTTTAAAAAAGTTGAAAAGGTTGGAATAAATCGTTTATTCATATGCAACGTAATTCTTGCATCTGACTTAGAAAGCTGTTATACCGTTTTTTTAAAATGAAATATACATTTTCTAGGATTAATTTCTCCATATGTCATATCATTATATAAATGTATAGTATTGATTAGAGATATAGATAGTTGAGCGAATTTTGTTAATACAAAAGAATTATATCTTCTTTTCAAAATATGTAGGACCTTTTTTTTTTATTTTTTTTTTAGAGAGAGAAAGAGAGTTCTACATTTTTGACAAAGTGGATTAATTATTTAATCATATATAAAAATATACACCACATCGCATGCTAGCAATTTGAAACGGAAATGATATCGTTGTATATGCAATTTAAGTCTTATCGCAGCTTGTGTGCCCCGATGCTTCGCGTCCATTAATTTGTCGCTGTTATGCATTTTTTTTTCGCACCTGCAAACGCACCTGCATCCGCACGAGAACAGATACTGTTAACGAGATGCTACCATCCACAGCCGAGGCGTTAAGCGGTTCGGAATCATCAAAGAACATGATATCAAAGAAAACGAAATGCGACGATATATGTTTAACACCTGGATGCGTTCACACAGGTTAGTAAAAATATACGGTAAAAAACTTAAATTTTCTATCTAAATATAATTTTTTCAGCAAGACTGAATATCGTAATTAATATTAATATATATTTTACTAAAAAGGAGTTTCAATGTATGTAATATCTATTTTATATTAACTTTAAAATATTAAATTCCAAATTAAGTTAAAACTTAAATAAATAATTTTAATTAAGTTCCCTATCTTAATAAAAAATAAATAATTTTATCGTGTTCGGAAAAAAATAAATCATATAGTCAGTATTAAGATATCATATCTTTTTCATTCGATAATCCGTATATTTTTCTTTTCTATATTATTTATTTCATATATAACACTCGGAAATTTTGCACACATAAAGCGAATACTTTTATCTTTATAAAAGTTACTTTCGGTAACAATACGATATGTAATAATTGATTTAGAAAATATTTAGATACTGTTCAAAGATATTTCACCAAAATTAAACTCAGATATTCTATATCTTATATGTGATAAATTAAATCGTGCCACTCGAAGACTAACTATTAGAAATCACTTCTCATAGAGATATTGGATTGTACTAATCTGCTCAACATATACATATCACAGCCGCTAAAATACTGAAAAACATGGATCCTGATGTGGAGCCCTGTGATGACTTTTACAAATTCGCCTGCGGTGGCTTCCTCGAATCCACGAACATTCCTGACGATAAAACTAGCGTGAATACATTCTCTATTATCGTTGACAACCTCGAGGAACAACTACGATCCAGTATCGAGCAGGAGAGCCCTCCGAACGAGCCGAAACCATTTAAACTCGCCAAAGACTTCTACAAGGCCTGCATGAACAAAAGTAAGTAGCCGCGACATGAAATTGAGAAATGCGACAGACCAATAAAATTCAATAAAATCATAACAAAATTTAACGAAATCCTGCCAAACTATATTGATCCTATACATTTATCTCGAAAAAAATATAATCTGTAATTGAGATACTTTTTACAATGCAGTTATTTTCTTAAATTTAGTCTATTTCTAAAAGCAATTATATACCTATAAACGCCGTTGAAGAAAAGATTAAAAAATAAAAAAAAATTTTTTTTATTTTATTCTTATTTCTGCTGTTTCTTTTAGCCGCTATCGAGGAGAAAGGCTTGACACCATTACTGAACAACCTAAGGAAACTCGGTGGCTGGCCCGTTCTGGACGGCGAGAGATGGAACGAGGGTGACTTCACGTGGAAAGATTCTGTCTACAGATTCCGCAGACTGGGCTATTCCGTTGATTACTTCATCGATTTCGGCGTCAGTGTCGACTTGAAGAACAACTCGAGACGTTTGCTCGACGTAAGCATGCACATAACAATTTATTGTAAATATGGGATTTAGAACAAACGCCGAATAAGAACCATAATTTATAAGTGTAAAATCATGTAAATGTAAGATGAAATGGTGAGTAAAGTGATATAAATCATTATCTTTTCCTAAGCCAAATATATGACATTTGTCTCCAACCAATACACGCTAAATAAAAATTAATAATTTTTACAGCTTGATCAAGCAGCGCTCGGTCTCTCGCGTGAATATCTGTCAAAAGGCTTCAACGAGAAAATCGTTCAGGCATATTACAAATACATGGTGGACATCGCTGTAATTCTCGGTGCCGATCCAGACCGAGCCCGCAGAGAACTAAAAGAATCGCTTGAATTTGAAATCAAGCTCGCGAATGTAAGTTATCCTCAGTTGTTAATCGATATGAGATAACTTTAAATAGAGCCTTGAGAAAAAACTTTTCCCCTCCACCCCAAAGTGTCAGTCGATTAAAGATTAAATATGCACGTAGATCTCCCTGCCCAATGAGAAACGACGCAACGTGACTCTCCTCTACAATCCCATGACTGTGAATGAGCTGTCCGCGGCCTATCCTAGCATACCGTGGTGGGAATACTTTAACACCATCCTCGCGCCGCAAGCACAACTAAGTCGGGACGAGATAGTAATCGTAAATGTGCCCAGCTATCTAAAGGACTTTGAACAACTGATCACCATGACGCCGAAGAGGGTGCAGGCAAACTATGCGTTTTGGAGAGCGGCTGCTGCGTCAGTCAGCTATTTGACGGATGACATCCGGAAGAGACAACTAAAATATACAGTGGAGTTAAACGGCAAGACAGAGAGAGAGCCGAGATGGAAAGAATGCGTGGATATCGTTTCCAGCAGCATGGCAATTAGCGTCGGCTCGATGTACGTGAGGAAGTACTTTAAGGAGGACGCGAAGAACACCGCGCTCGAAATGGTCGATGATATCAGGCAGGAGTTCACGAAGATTTTAAAGAAGGTAAAAGAGAGAATACACAAAAGCTTAAATTTAAAATTGTAAAGAAAATGGGAATATTGCGATCGATACTTTGACTTTCTCTTTATCTAGGATTGGAATCTCTTAAAAATAAAAGTATCTCTTTCATTCTTTCAGTATTTTTCTCTTTATCTGAAAATTACAATAAATTAGAATTAAAGGAACAAACTAAAAAAAATAAATCTCTTGTGTCAGATGTCTTTATCAATAAATTAGCATGTTGAAAAATGAAATTTTAGTGTTCTATGCTTGATATATTAAGGGATATATGTTAAAGATATTAATTCAAAAATCGCTATCATTATACATTTTGAAAGTTTTTAAGTTTTATAGATTACATGTGTATCTTTAGGTGGACTGGATGGATGAGAAGACCAGAACAAACGCTTTAGAAAAAGCAGCCGGCATGACTTCCCATATTGCCTATCCAAATGAACTGTTGGACGACAGAAAGCTCGAGAAATTTTATGAGGGACTTGAGTTAAGTGCTGACGACTATATAGGAAGCATTTTTAACTTATCCACCTTTGGAACAAATTTCTCATTTGGTAGACTGAGAAAGCCAGTGAATAAGACGGAATGGATAAGTCATGGAAGGCCGGCTGTCGTCAATGCGTTTTACTCGTCGATCGAAAACAGTATTCGTAAGTATTTAACCACGCAAACAATCCCATATAAATATATCAAAAAATAAATATCATTAGATTACTGTCTTTGTGAATTGAATAACTGATGTATCTATACTTCAATAATAAAATCCATAAAATTATATATTATATTAATTTGGCTCCTTATTCTTTTCGCTGTGTACTGATTTATTTATTTTTTCTTTTAGAATTCCCCGCGGGTATATTGCAAGGTGCATTCTTCAACAATGACCGGCCACGTTACATGAATTACGGTGCCATCGGATTTGTCATTGGCCATGAGATCACTCACGGTTTTGACGATCAAGGTAGACAATTTAACAAGGAAGGTAATCTCGTGGACTGGTGGGAGACAGAGACGAAAAAGCGTTATCTCAAGAGGGCCGAATGTATAATTCATCAGTATGGAAATTATACCGTGAAAGACGTTGGATTGAACGTAAGATAAATCTAACATACCTGTTTCAATATTTATTTTCTTGCTACGTGAAATTGTTTTCATATTTTTCGGCACGGAAGAATTTAATTATAAAGATATATCGATAAAATATGAAGAAACTTTAGCCGTGTTGTTTCGCAACTCGTAATTATTGGTTTTATCTTTTAAATGAAATATTTCTTAATAACAATTAACAAAAACAAAGCTTCCTCTATGAGGAAGCAATATGGTCATAATTACTATAATACCTTTCATTATAATGTATAATCTATTCGCTGTAAATAATAGATAAAAACGTTATTATTAACGTTTTAATTACCGAAAAAGTAATTATCGTACGAGTCAATGTTTATTCATCGTGTGGCAATACTATATATATAGAAATAAATAGAAATTAATTACAATAGAATATTCATGTGCGATAGGAATAACGACAGTGATAAAAGAAGTTTCGTAATGTTCGCACAAAATTATAAAGTCAGCAAACTAGTTTAGTCAGAGAAATATGCAACATTTAAAAAATACGCAGCGTCTTTAAAATGTCTATACTTGTCGCAGTTCTACGCGAAAAAAAAACACATATTAGAGAAATTAAAACGCACGAAACAATTTAATTGTCAGTAAAATTGTTGAGTTATTCATCCTACAATGTAATGAGTATAAATATAGTAATTAATATCCCAGACAGTACACATGTCTAAAAGATGTCATAAAGATGTCTTTTAGACATCCGTGCTGTCTGGAGATAACACAAACATAAATACCGCGAATGTTTCTACAATTGTTAATGTATGTATGGAGCAAATTAACATTTTACGATATTTCCCCGTAAAAGCGAGCTAAATATCGAATTCTTTTGCATAATTTTATACAAAAATATTTCCTAGATTGAAACTTTGTTGCAATATATTTTACATTTTTACAGTTGAACGGAATAAACACCCAGGGTGAGAACATCGCGGACAACGGTGGCATAAAGGAGGCCTATTACGCGTATAGAGAATGGGTCAAACGAAACAAGCCGGAGCAGAGACTGCCGGGTTTGCCGTTCAGCCCGGAACAGATGTTCTGGATAAGCGCGGCCAATTCTTGGTGCAGCAAGTATCGACCGGAAGCGATGAAGCTGCGAATTACGACAGGCTTCCACAGCCCGGGCGAATTCCGCGTCCGTGGACCGCTGTCGAATATGGAGGAGTTCTCGCGCGACTTTAATTGCCCGGTCGGCTCCAGGATGAACCCCGAGAAGAAATGCACCGTGTGGTAGAACTCAGGTGTCGGCGAAGTACACCGCGAACGACACTGACCGACTCCGCTTTTTTTAACCTTAGAAGTTACAATTTTGCATGCCTGTTACTTCGTTGAAACGATCAATTTTATTCTTAGCGGCTCAACACTAAAGAGACTTACAGCCGGAATGAATGCCTAATTTTCTGCTTCATAAGAGACAGGATTGGGTCTCGCGGCTACCAAACTGTTTTATCTTATTTATGAAATTAAGTGATTTATTTCTTTTTTTATTTCTACCATTTCCGAGTATTTATACTATACTATCGCTTCTGAGGTTAATAATGAATGCAATGGAGTCGTCGATCTCATACTAGCAGGATACGGAGGTGATGTGTTTCCCTCTTACAGTATCCTGCCGTACGACATTGCCGCAGCGGAAAAAAAGTATTTGTCAGTGACGCTGCTCGAAAGCAAGAACTGAAATTTCGCGATAATAACGAGCATGGAAATGGGGAGCGCTCTCCACTGGGAAATCCAGGGAGATCGACTCGACCCGCGCGATCTTAGACGTGTTGGGATATACGCATACATTATGTATCATTTTGGTAAATTTTTATAAGGAGAAACATGTCGCGGGACGCGCGTCAAGTGTAAATAGAATGAAAATGAAAAAGGAAATTAATTGGTTAAACGGAGTTAAATTGCTTAACTGTTTTAAACGAGGCATTACTGATTCTTGTGCCAATGACAATGTTTGTCAAAGGTTTTAGATCATTACAGGGAAAATTAAGTTAAATTGTGCTCTAATGTAGTTTCTAGTTCGAGGATTTTCATTGTTGACACGCATGATAAAAAAATGTTGGCAGCTTTGTTAAGAATTCGCTTTTTATCCTTTTTTATTGTTGACGACTTTGTTAAGTCTCGCTTTTTAAAGTAAAAATTTTTAAGTATTCTGTTGACGCGGAGATGAATAATAATGGTGCACACTATATAGGATAATTCGCAAAATCAGCAATGAGAAAGAAACGTGAATAGAGCGGCATGAATATTCTTCGATAAATTTGATAGCTTTTTTTTAATGAAGATATTGGAAGCTATCGTTTGTTGCAACTATTTTATGTTGAGTATTATTTTGTAGTATTATCAAGTAGCAATTAAATCGCAAGTTAAATTTACAGTAAAACGAAATCCACTTAATGTAATAATTAAACTACGCTAAAAAAAAGTCAAGGTGTCCACAGTTTCTCCCTTGAAAGATTCACTGGGAGCATCGTGACGTCAAGTAGCATTAAAACGATTCGTAATTGTCATCTAAATTATCAGATGCAAAAAAAAATATACGATTCTCAATATTCTAGGACCTACATCTCGTATATATAGTCGTACATTTATCGGCGTGTCTACGAATTCCGATAATTTAGTGCGATAATTTTTATTCTTTGTCGATCGTAAGATTGTTAGTCGTAGAGAATTAAAAGATTACTTAGAACAACTTGTTACAAGTATTAAGCGTAGCTATTTAATCGCGAGCGATTCAACCGCGACTTTCGCAATTGCTTTCCACCGTGTTATCCCTTACATCCGCATACACATATTACATTTTTACCTTGCGCCATATCTCCCTCTCCCTCTTTCCAACCTCCTCCCTTAGACGCACTTCTCGTATTTATTACGGATGGCCGATAAGTTAATTCATCGAGTTAATCGCCATAAGTTTAAGCAAAAACGTATGTACCTTAAGGTATTTTTTGTTGAATGTAAGAATTTAATACAGGAAAACTTCACGTAAACATTGAATTGTACTTTTACACACTTCCTAGGAATTCTAGAAAGACGCTTTTTTCCCGGAAAGTATAATAAAGCAGGTAATTTTCAGCTTGGCTGCGCGAATTGGCGCGCATAAAAATTGAAAAATATCGCGAAGCAGCACTTAACGCTATCACTTACCTTGTCGTCCAATATCTCGTCCAGCAACTCCGCTACACCGCCGTCCGATGCCCTTTTGGCACGACGAGATAACGAGATGATCTTTCCGATTTCCTCGCAGTTTTCCAACGGAGATGATCCGGCTGCCGATGTCCGGCTTACGGGGACGCGAATCGCACTGCAATCGCGGCTGTCCTCGCCCGTCCTCGTCCTCGTAGTCACACGGATCGACCGACACTGAACTCGACACTCCCGACGCTCCCCTCACGCGCGATACGCTCGTAAACGGCAACGACTTCGCACCGCGTGTCCGAGAAATACGAAAAATTATTTTACACAAAGACAATTACCATCGCGCGCTTATTGTTCGTCGAACGCTAGATTTAATACTCCGAAATCGTGTCGCTGCATATTTTCAAAAGGATAGACTCGTGGAACGACGCGACGGCAAAACTTCGCGCCAATTACGGAATGGAAAGTTACGCACGTCAATTACCATCGAAAAATAGTTCATCATCGCACGCTTATCATTGCTCCATTGTTCACACACATTCAGCACTGGATTCAACAGTAGCCGTCAGTAGCCGACATTCGTGTCCCGACATGCGCGCTATGCTTTTTTGAACGGACGAAGAACTCGAGACGACGCGCCGCCAACTTCGCGCCGATGCCCGAGCTGTTACGGAATGGAAAGTTACGCGCGTCAAATCAATCATCCTCAAAGAACGGCTTATCATTGCGCGCACTTATATATTGTCCCATTTGTCCGTCCAAAACTATTATAGATTCGACACTCCCGACATTCGCGCACATCACGCGTTTTCAAACATGTTAAATTCGCGGTACGATTCAGCGGCAACTTCATACCGACGCCCGAGCCGAGTACGGCGCATTACGCATGGCACAAGTAAAATCTAAAAACTATTTTCGAGAAACAGCTTTTGCCATTAATCACTCATTGTCCCACTGTCCAGCATTGAACTCAACGTCTCCGGCATTCGCTTCGTGCGCGTTGAAACTTTTTGTCATCGACAGACGCGGAACGACTTTGGCGGCACCCTCGCGTCGATCACTGTGACGAGGATCAATCTGAAAAGCAATTCTCGTCTTGATCGCATAATCGACATAATAATATCTTCTAGTTCATATTATGTTCAATATTACCGATCCCGTACGTGGATACCCTTCTCCGACGCTCGGGATGTACCTCTTTTACAAGCGCGACGCAATTTCTTGGTGCGAAAGCACGGAGAGAAACGCGGACGATCCGACGAGCACGGAGGAGCGCTTTCGAACGACATCAAGATGGCGGCTGCGCGAGCCGTGCCGCACCGGTTGCGCGGACCGCGGTGTACGAGGCCGCGCGCATGCGCGACTCCGATTGTGCGTCTGTCATCGTGTCGCGGCTGATCGCGGATTGTGGAACAAAGGAGCGCGCGGCGAGAGGAGTGGGTCGTGGACGTCGTGGTCGCAGGTCGTGTGTGTCGCGCGAGCCTCGCCAAGTCTCGCGAAATTAACGGAAATCGACCGGAGAAACGTACACGGATCGCGCGCCAGCATGAGCAAGCCGCCGTACAAGCTGAGCAACGTGCTGCTCGGCCACAGCGCTGACGTGAGAGCGGTGACGACCTTCCTCGACGGCACCGTCGTGTCCGTCTCCCGGGACAAGACGGCGCGTGTATGGAAACCGACCGGGTTGGTAGAGTGCATACGTAGATCCTCCCACGGAAACTCCTAACCTCTCGATCTTTTCCCGATTTTCGATCCCTTTCAGCCGTTAAAAGAGAAAGAAACACGTTCCTCTGTGTACGCGAGGTTAGACGTACATGGACAAGATTTTAAACTGAATGTTGACGTTAAGAGTTACCTTTAATTGCGTTGAATTGTTGGGGATTATACCGTATAGTGATACACCGTGTTTAAAACATCTCACTGACGCTTAGAATTTTTGCAGGAGAGGCAACGGGTACGAGCAAACAGCGACGTTAACGGGCCATACTAACTTTGTCAATTCGGTGTGCGTTATAAATCCGTCGGAGAGAGATCCCAAGGGTTACATCATCACAGGCAGCAATGACAACACTATATGTGTCTATGTGGCGGATGAAACGGTGCCTGCGCATACATTAACGGCGCACCAGAATAATGTATGTAGTTTGAAGACCGGCAAGAAGGAGGGTACGTTTCTTTCGGGTTCCTGGGACCTCACTGCCAAGTTATGGGACGTGAGAGACTTGAGTAAACCGCAGCTAAACCTTGCGGGTCACACTGCCGCGGTATGGTGCGTAGCAGATTTATCGAACGGCAATATAATAAGTGGCTCGGCGGACAAATTGGTAATAGTATGGTCGAGGGATGGTTCGGTGCAACACAAATTAACGGGACATACCGACTGCGTTCGGGATATAGTTGATATTAAAGAGGACGAGTTTCTGACTTGCGCAAACGACGCCACTATAAGGCACTGGAACGCCAAGCTTGGGACCTGTTTAGGCTCTTATTGTGGTCATGAGAATTACATTTATAGTATAGCAGCTATCCCGAATGGTACATATGTCTATTCGTCTGGAGAAGACAGGACTATTAGAATATGGTTTAATGCGGAACTGCAGCAAACCATCGTTCTACCGACGCAATCGATATGGAGCATTGCTTTGTTCTCGAATGGCGATATAGTTGCCGGAAGTTCTGACGGGGCCGTTAGGATATTCTCATGTGATTCCGAACGATACGCAAATGCGGAAACGTTGGAGGCATTTGAGAAAGAAGTAGCGAATACAACTCTGAATGCACAGCAGGTAATCGGAGACATCAACGTAAAGGAGTAAGTACCCTTTATTTTGAATAAAATAACCTTTTATTCATACGTTATATTTTTTTTTATTTTTACTTGTAATCAGTTGTAATAAATTTTTATGTACAGTTTGCCAGATGCAAGAGTTCTCCTACAGCCTGGCCAAAGAGATGGCCAAACAAAAATAGTAAACGAAGGAGATGCAGTTAGGGCATACAGTTGGTCGCAAAGCGAACAACGATGGATAAAAATTGGTGACGTGATGGGTGCGTCCGGCGGTACCGCGGCCACCTCCGGAAAACAACTTTACAATGGCATAGAATACGATTACGTCTTTTCAGTCGACATACAAGACGGTGTGCCACCTTTGAAACTTCCTTATAATAAGGGCCAAGATCCCTGGCATGTTGCACAACAGTTTCTTCATGACAATAATCTCAGTCAATTATTTTTAGATCAGGTACAAATTTTTGAAAAGTATTTAATTTTCCATATAATGTCTAATTATAAATGTGATCTTATTTACTGCTATTAAAAAATCATTTATAAAATAGCAAATCTGAAAGAATGAAATTTGTATATTTCAGGTTGCAAATTTCATAGTAAAGAATTCTGAGCCAGCCCCCATTTTAAATGCTGGATCGCAATACGTAGATCCTTTTACAGGAGAAAACCGATACGTTCCCGGATCAGGAACATCGTCTAGTACACCCGATGTTAGTGCACAATCATCAACATTTAGTTCTTCCAATATACCTGCATCTCCCTCTTATATACCTCACTCGAGGTATTTAAAATTTGAACAGGCAAATTTAACTGCTATTTTGGGTAATTGAGACTTATTTAAGATGATTAGATACAATGGAAATGCAACATAATTTTGCATTATTCTTTGTCAGTAACGCTTTTATAAAATTAATTGCAGGAAAGTTACACGAGTTAAATTCTAAATTGGATACTAAACAAGAAAATGTATATAAAATACCAAAGGAGAAGGAGGATGCAATAAATGAACTTATGAGAAATTGTAATCAAGTGTCCGAGGAAGTTAGGACCAGCGCTATCGGCGCACTGAAGAGTCTTGTAGATTGGCCGAACGACACGGTGTTCCCAGTTCTCGATATAGCGAGACTCGCCATACTTCACAAAGAAGTAAACGATCAACTATGTACGGAGGAATTGCTACCAGTCATACGAAGGCACATAAAATCCGATGCATCTCGCTGCAATCAAATGCTCACCTTTCGTCTGATAGCCAATATGTTCCAGCATGAAAAGGGAGAAAAACTCGGTTTGGATTATAAGGATGAGATACTCAAGTCTCTGCTGGACCTACAGTCCTTTGGAGATAGACACAATCAGGTATGCCACACCAATTATTAAAATAATAATTAAAAATGAAAGAGAGATTTTTTTACGAGGGCCTACTCGCATGAATAATTGATAAAATAATCGTTATAAATGCAACTCTCTAAATATTATATACTTTTATACTTTAGTATGAAGTAATATTTTCCTGCATGAAAAACCGGAAACGGTATAAGATTTGCAAAAGGATGAGCTTACAAATTGCGATATTATATTACAGGTTGCAATATCGACTTACGTATTAAATCTGATCGTAGCGCTAAGTAAATATAATGACGCACCTGGTAGAACGAGAGCTCTAAATGTATTATTTACTATATTGCCTAATTTGCGTGACCCCGAGGCAATATTCAGAGCTTTAGTTGGACTAGGAACGTTATTAGCTGCTACACTAGATCCCAATGATCGTAATGAATTAATTAACGCTGTGCGACAATCCGAGACTGCTTTGAGTGTTCTTAGAACTCTATCAGAAAGCGATCTCAATACGTCAAACAAACTGGTAAACTGTTCCAAACAGATTATCGATTTAATTCTCTAAGCAGTGGGATACGCTGCTTGTAAAATTATGAAAAAAAATAACTTTGCACGTGTATCTATGTTTTGCAGCTCGGTTGCTCAATCGTAAGAAATAAATACATTTTTACAATTAACATTCATCATTTACATATACTACGCCCCTCCATATAGAACATCCAAAAAAATATAGATTTATATAATAAAAATAAATATCTTATTACAACGGTTACACTATTCTACATTTGCGAAATATATAAAGATGTATCTATATAATTTTATATAGATATTATGTTTTTTTTTTTTTAATTACACTATTTTTTTGTAAGATTAATAAGCAGTACCTGTAAATATAGTTTCTATTTATCCAATATATACGCAATTTATTGGTTAAATTCATACAATTAAAGTTTTAAATTAATATCTTAACAATTTATTTATGCTCAATTATTCATTACAACTGATCAAGATAAAGTTATTCGACATACATATTGACTGTTTCGGGACTAAGATAAAATGATATGTGCTTTAGTGCTTTTACGTACTTTTTTAATTTCTTTTGTCGTAAAGCATACATAAATATTTCTTAGTAAACGAACATGTTGTCAAGAGATACATAATACATATTTTTATAATATATATCGATAACACAAAATTCGAAGGAATTATTTCTCCAAATTTTATTATCGATTTTACATCAGAAGTACAAAAATGAATGAATTAACGTGTTTGCAATATAGGAAAAAATTAAAACGACTGTTACACATTCAGATAATAGAAATTGAATTAATTATTACTATTACCATGGCAGATATAATATCTCAACGTAGAGAAATGTGTACAACGCATATCTATTTCGTTTCATATCGTCGAACAAATTTGGAAAGTAAGAGACAAAGTTACCTGCATGGAATGTAAATGACCTGCTTAAGTGACAATCGATTACTTACAGTTTAAGTAAGATAAGTTGTATTTCTAATGAAAATTAGTTAAAATATATATACAACGATGAATATAAAATAATAATTTATATAATATACACATATATTTGATTAAATTTCTCGGGCACACGCACCCAGTAAACATACAACAGACAACAGTGTAATAGTAGAATATTGTTATTACATTAACGTCAAATATATATATATATATGTATATACATATATATATTTCGATAGTTATATATCAATTTACTCCCGCAATAGCCACGAGTTATTAATTACCGCAACTGTTGCAGTTAATTATTACACCAAAAATAACATTCATTTGTATACACTCATATTAACTTCAATTATGCTCAATGAACGATACATATAGTAGTAGATGAAAGATAGTTACAGTGTCAGGCCATTTTGGCTCGGGAATGTGAATGCATTTCTTTTCTTTTATAAAAATAACTTTCAATATATATCTGAGATCTGTAAGATAATAGAAACAGTGCTGATTCATACAATTCAGAATCCAATTTAGCGCACGAGTTATTACTAGCAATGTATAACTAGATGCGTTTTCATACGAATGCACAGGCCCAACGTCCTCGTGTAGAAAAGTATCTATGTAAAAAATCCGAAGTTGCTCTGATGCAAAAATGTAACGTGCAGGAACCATTATCTTTCAGATTTCTGTATGTAACAGTGACGACGGAGTCTGCTTGACAATAAGATCAATTTCCGATATTTGAAAGCGTTACTTTAATATTATAGTAACATTTATCTCAGGTAAAAAAACAATTGTTAAAACGAAATTAATAAAAAACTTTAATTTAAACATTTAAACATTACATATAAATATATCAAGAAATCAACTGTGACGAAACCAATGAGGAAATCAGAGTCCGCATAGGACTCCATATTGAAAGCTTTGGCCCATCAAGGGCTGTGATGTAACGAAACAAGAGATGTTGAGATTTTTATAAAATAAGATCTTTAAAAAAAATCAGAGCACCTTTCTACAAACATTTTTAGTAGGCTAAATATACCTACTATTAATAATAGCATACTAATTTCAGTAATTTCAAAACCATGCCTTCCGAATTGATAAAGAACAAGATTTTAAAGTAACGCCTTCATGCACCATATCTGAGTAACTTGGACGCAAGTTCCTTTAACTCCGTTAAAACCAGTGACAAGCCTAGTTTTTCTTATGAGCAGGAGAGAGAGATTCGGAATGCCCTACAGAAATGCACTGATTCCTAAGATGTGTCCTCTCTTAAACTTAAGTTACTGGCATATGTACCTGAGGCGACGTGCATATACCTTTCGCGCATTTCGAAGGTCAGAATGCATTGAGGCAATTACCCGATGTAAGTTACTTTATAGTGTGTTGAAAAACTACATCGAAAATTACTCGTTACAAATGTCGAGTTTTACTTTTTACATAAACTATAGTTGACTATAGTTGAGTAGAAGCTCAGTGGCGGATTTAAGAATCAGTTGAACGGAACTTCGGCCTTTACTTGAGCCAGACTTTAAAAATGCTAGTTTCCGAAAGAAAATATCTGCGCTTTCTTAGTAGCTTACGCGAATATCACGACTAAATTATCGTTTTTTTTTTTATCGATTTCGCGAAACTTTAAATTCGCCCCTGTGTGTATAGAACCTCCCTTAATTTTGTACCACAAAATTTAGCATACTAAGCGGTGATGTTTATCTTCGACTACTTTTAATTGCCTGGTGGGAACTCGTCGTTTAGAGATTACTTCGCGCATGAAATATCGCTTGCAGTAAAATAAACACAGCCTCATTAATTGAAGGATTTGGGGAAAGAAGTATTAAAATATATATATGTATATATATATATATATGTTCTAGAGCTCTCTTGAGGTATGGCGGTATGCATTATTACCTCGCAAATACACAGTGCTTGAATCCGATATATCTCGCATACCGTTTACAATCATACACGCTAAAGGTTTCTCAAAACTTGGAAGCATAACATCAGAATGTACAATTACAATTGCGCGACTGTTGCGCGATGAGAAATTACGGGATCTTGTTTACAAAATACTTTCAATGTCCTTTGCTGCCACAACAATTCAGAAAAGAGCATTATAAACGTTGCTTCTTCTTTTTTTTACAGAAGGGCATTAACAGCCATATCGTTTACTCTTTCCCTAAGTCACAACACGACTGCATTATATTAGCGTGATTCGACGGCGTAACATAACGTGCCCAAATTTTCGTAAACGAAAATTTCAAGATAAACAGGCATCGTCGCTGCAGGAATATATCGAAGCATATTATTACTGAACGCGTATGCTGAAAAGCTAATCGTCTAACGAAGAGATAATTTCTTTTCTAATTGATATATATATTTCTTTCTCAAGTATTAATCCCCTCATTCCTAAATTGTCTCTAAATTTTGGCAAAGGTATTCGTATATTTTCTTCTATACGTTGAGTATTAAACAAGTGTTGCGATACGCACGCGTATCCTTGGAAACTAATCCTTTTAAAACTCAATTTAATCAGAATTTAAATAATTTATATATCTTTAATAAACGTAGCTGTACGTAGCTACACCAGGAATGAGAGGCTCGAAAGAAACGAGAAATTACGAAAGGGAAGTGTCGGCGCGGTAACTAACTTCGGATGCCTCTAAAATCTACATCTCGGCACTCCCCAAACGCGTCTGTATATTCCATTTCATCTGGAAATATACCGCGGAGGGGGCGGACTTCAGTGCTCGTCTCGCATATCAAAAATGATAAAGCGCATTATCATAACCTTCGATCAGGATTTCCCTGATAATGCGTACGACGGAGAGACCTAAAATTTGTATTGGGTACCCCCAAGTTCGTTTCATTCGGCCGGTGTGCTTGCCGCCCACCTGTCAAACTCGATTCCCGAGTCGGGACTGAGTCCCAGATCAATGGGACTCAGGAAGCTGGGCGCTGGACAATTGCAGGGCCCATTGGGTCGACATGCTCCAATGCACCTCTGGTCGTTACTTTTGTTTTCTCCCCCTCGGTCCCTCAACTCCTGCTCGAAGCTGTGCAACTGCTCCATAAAGTGAAAATTCGGTGAAACATTGGACTTTCTACTACGTACTAGGTTGAAAGCATCGTTCAGGCTGAGGCTGCACTTGTGCATGAGATAAGCCACGGTGATCGTGACAGATCGAGAAACTCCGGCCAAACAATGTACCAGCACTCCCTTATCTGAGTTCCGTGCCTCCTCTGAAAAATACGTGACACATCGCGATTTTAATCCTACAGTTAACTCGATCAATTATTACACTGATATTTAACATTTATTTGCCATATTTCACGCAATAAGCAAAATATAAGCTTATTTTATAATGCCTTTCCAAAGTACGTAACGCGGATTTCTTGAATCAATTGATATAGGAAGATTGAAAAAAATGCGATATTTTAATATTAATTTTGTTGAAACATTGAGATGCAACATCATTATTTGAGAGCTATTATGCAGAGTGTCCTAGACCTGCCACCCGTTAATAGCAGATACCTGAGATCCTAATAGAATTTTCGTCTCAAAATGATCTCCGGTACCTGCCATACCTGATGACAAGTGGCACGGCAGGTCGTGAACGAAAATCCTAATACCAAAATGCCGAGGCTATAATAATAGTTTTTAAATGAGAAAACTTCTTTAAACACTTCTCATTTAAAAACTATTATAGCCTCGGCATTTTGGTATTAGGATTTTCGTCTCAAAATGATCTCAGGTATCTGCCATTAACAGACCTGGGTAGGGCAGGTCTGGGACACCCTGTACAATGAAGATTATATGAATGGGAGATGCTAATTAGTGATTACGTCAGCTACTATTCTTCGATATATTCAATGCTCATTACTTAGAAAATTATGATGGAAATGCTAAAGAAAACAATGCGTATCATGACGAATTCGTTTAAATGGCGCTAACAAAGGAAAGTCGGATTGCCAACATTGCAATGCGTCGGGACAGTCAAAAGTGCCAGACCGGCTCAATAGCAGTGCCAAACCTCGCCATTCAGGCTTAAGTATAGCTCTCGGCCTAACCGGACATCCGTTGTTTAATTGTCTAGTGCGGCTTGCCCGCCACGTGGGAAAGTTTCTATTTAGGCGAACCTATTTATAAGAATGCCCCTTTCAGAAGTTGCGCGGGGACCTTCTTAAACAGGAAATCCTGTTTAAGAAGCGGTCAGAACAAGATTTTGACGCGGAAAAAGCTCCGATGCGGTAAATAAAGTTCACATTATTCGCGCATTCTCATGTACGTATGTTAAAATAATATGGGACGTGAAAAATGTTGTATCAAGAAAATCTTTCTTTGCTGATATATAACACACGAATTTACTTGAATTCTAGATATTATATATCACTGTTATTAGCATAATTTTTATAGTGAAGCACGCATGTGGATAACGAAATATTCATTGATTAAGAATATAAAATATCAATCAATAAGCTGAGAATTTTCTTTTTCGCGAGAAACGCTTGCTTTTTTTACGTTTCATGTAACGAGTTAAACAAATACACTACCTACAAAAATGCTTACAAAAAGCAATTTATTTTAAAAATAATTCTTACTCGAATTTACATAGTTTTTTCAATAAAAATGCTTCACATATCGGCATGCTGTCACTCACCTATAAATTGAATCGCCTGCGGGAAGAAACTAGCCAAGTTCTGACTCCAGTGATCGCTTATCGGTATCTGCATGTACTTTATTGAGCCGCCACTTTCAAATACGTTTGGCAAATCCGGTGTCACATTGAGTATGTACTGTATCCTGTGCCGCGCTAAAGACTCGCGATCCTCACTATTGGCCGCGTTACCGAGATACAAATGAGGTAAAATTTCCACCGGAAAATCTTTATCTTCCTCGGGACCTGTGGAATACGGAAACACGAATTCATTATTATTATTATTATTGTATTACAGTTTTCTCTATCATCATATTCTATTTTTACATTATAGTATTATATTATTTATGTATTATATTGTTTTTTATTAATACAAATTATCGTTACCATGATTCTATTCAACTACAGTAAGAATATATACACTAAATATCTGCTCACCAATTGAATCACACGTGCTGTCACTGTCAGAATCTGAATAAGATCTGGTTGGTGGAGCAGATATTCGAAGGGATCTAAGGCCCATTAATTCACCATCGTTATTGTCCTGACCTGGGTCACATTCATTAGTGGCTTGACTACCTTCGCACCACTCTGGATATTTATCTTTAAATGCTTCAAAACCACCTATAAATAAATATAATAAGGTAATAATAATTATTTGAGATCAAAATCTATTTAAGTGGGTCAAAAACTTTCTAACACGTATATTTGTAAAATTTAAGATATGTATATGATAATTTTATTCCACACGATAAAAAAAAGTATCAATATTTTCAAATTTCAATTCAATAACTTGCTAAAATTTTCAATAAACTCTTCAGTAATTAATTGACTTGGAAATTAAATTTTGCATATAATAACATTCAGAAAATTTTAATAATCACACAAACACGTTCATAACTCTTCAACATTTGCATTTTCTTCAAATACTTATTAACAAGATTATGAAACAAAATTATTAAATAAGAAAGCAATATTTCTATTTTGCGTACAATGTACATGTATTAATACATTTGCAATCAGTAAATTTCTCATGTCAAAACAAAACGTTGAATGACTGAATAGTTTTATCTAAAGCCTGATAAAGGCTGGCTATAGAATTAAGTGTCTGGCTCTACTGGAATGCCTCCCACATAAATCAATATTTCATTCACAACCAGTCTCTATGCTTTGACTGTTACTTCTGAAAGCCTTTCTATACCACAGGTACCATTGCTGCCTGCGCACATACATATATGTGACAACAAAATCATGTGAATGTGCAGAGTTATAATTAGCAATTATCCTGTCCTGTTTAATAGTTAAATTTAGAAACATCTATTAAAATCACGCCATTAATTACACAAATTGGTTTCTAAAATATTGTCTCATAAACATAATAATTTAGCAATAATTGGAATATTGATATTGGTTTGTTTGCAGGTCTCAAATTCACATTTACATTCAATTTATCATTCGGGAACAAAACAAACGAAGGTATTCCAGCACTCCAAATACAAACACTTTACGTCTGATTAAAATAGCGTTTAAAATGTCAAACGTTTAAAATGTCAAATTATATCTGCAATCCTAATGGGAATCGAATTATAATGGGATTACGTCATGGGGTAAAAATTGATCTCCCTTACCGATTAAAGCGGCAACGTTTCCACCGCTGCTCTTAAGTCTCCGGCTCAAAACTTGTAAGGTTTCACCCTGATGACCTGCATCCGTCGAGTCGCCGATTAGTACAAACGTCCCCCTTCTGTTCTCGTCCCCGCACAGAAACATCTCCACTCTGTTTCTCAGATCTAAGCACCGTATCGTGGACAAGAGGTCCACTTTACCAGCAGCCAATCTTCGCAGCATGATACTGGGTATGGTCAAAGGTACCGAGCCTCTTATGTGGGCATCGGAAAAGTCGGAGTGTGCCCTACAGTCCAGAATAAGAAGCTTGTTGGGACCATCCTGCGATCTCAATTCACCGAACAACCATTCCGGACCGAGAAGGTCCTCTTCCATTGCGCTATCAGGCATCTCGAGTCTCTTTTGTACCCTCGCGCGCACCGTTATGTTTCGTGGTCCTTTGCGTCCTCTCCGGGACAAACGCCACTTGTAATCTGTCCACTCGTAATCAAAACAGCTTCCGAATCTAAACGTTGCGTTCAGGTCACTGTTTATGTTTCTCCCATAAATAGAGAGATATTCTTGAGCCTCTGCACCATCGAAGTGCCGTCATCGCTGGACGCGGCGCCTTCGACGAACGATCGACGATAAACGGCAAAACTGTGTCGGAGGTCGGAGCGTCGCGTCGTTACTCCGTCAAGACGATTCTCGCTCGTTGTCACTTGAGAAGCCTCCGGGGTAACGGGGTAACTAACTAGCACGATACCACCGAGTCCACGTCCACGGTGCAACACGCCCGCGTGTCAGAATTATATCGTCCGCCGCCCGTTCGGACCCGAGTGAGTCGTCAGCCCTGTCGCACGTTCTCCAACAGAAGCGAGTGAACGAACCGAGAATGTTGTCCGTGGCGAGGTGCGTGCACAGGCACACACACGCGCGTCTCCCTAGGCGCGTCTCCCGCGATTAATATTTAACTGGATATGATATAACTGGATACGAAAATGGCACTTGGAGTTGAGTGGCGGATATACGCGTTCCCCGGACGCCTCATCCGGAGAACGATCGCGCGCGACGTTCGCCCGTCGACGGCACGAACGACCGACGGGTTCTCAGGTTCTCACGCGTTGCCATCATTTCCTGCGATACTACGCCGCGCTGCGTATGTTACTCCGCCTTCTCCTCTCGCTTCTCTGCCGTCGCTGCCGCCGCCACCACCACTATCACCAGCACCACCACCAGCACCAGCACCACCACCACCGTCACCGTCGCCGTCGCCGTCGCTGCCGCAGCCGCCACTGTAGCCGCCGCCGTCGTCGTCGCTGCCACCGTTACCGCCGCCAGCTCGTCCCGGTTATCGATCTCCTCGTGAATCAAGACGACGCGACCAATTAACGGCACGGCTGCTGCAAAACGTTTACGCGTCCCGTGCGGCGGCAGATGCATGTGCATGTCCGTCCGTACGCGACCGCCGCGCTCGCTCCTCACTGCTCCTCACTGCTCCTCACTCTATCTCGCGCTCACCGACCCTCGGGCGCTCGCGCGCGAGCTCGCCCCGTCGCCCGCCCCGCGGGGCCGCGCGCGGGCACCGATCGTTCCATCCTTGTCGCGCGTTCATTCGCGCGCGCACCGCGAACCGCCGCGCCGCCGCACCGCGCTTTCGCCCCCACCTTCAGAGCGTAGGCCCGCCGTCAGCCGTCACGCACACCGCGCACACGCTGGACCGCGTACGCGCTCACGCTCCCGCGACCACCGTACCGCGTTTCCGTATCCGTCCGATCGGATCGGATCGGCCACCAACTGCTACTACTCCGACCTCCGGCGTGTCGACGACCGTCTCCTCCCTCCCGCTCTCTCACCCGAGTCCCTCCAGCATTGCCTCCGAGATCCGGAATTCCTCGGCCGAAGGGACGCCGGAGCCTTCGCAACGATCTGAAGTATGTCACGAATCTCTTCTACCTGCCTGCCTTCTTCTTCCCGCGCTCTTCCTCTCTCTCACTCTCTCTACTTGTTTCGTCTTCTCCTTTCTCTCTCTCTTTCGTTTCCTCAGGTTCTCCTATTGTTTTCACTGATTCGACTTTTGTCCTATCGCGCTCACTCGTCGCAGGCCACACCTTACGAACGTCCGTTCGTCGAAGAATGGAGCGACGGCGCTCGGTACGTCGCGCGCAGGGGTGAGACGCGGCCGGCGCGCGCGACGCGATTCGCCGGCGGTCACGTGAGCCCGCGCGGCCGGCCAATCGCCGCGCGGGCTGACGTCAGTTCATTGACAAAAGATGTTTCCATTAACGAGGCGTGGGTAGAGGCTGGGTCGGGGGTCGGTGCTGACTGAAGTCGCCGTTGAAGCGGCTCGGAGTGCATGGCTTCGCGGCGATGAAGGGGAATGGCGGCGGAATGGGCCACCGCACGTTCTACACGCGCGCGCTCTCTCACGCGTGCGTGGGCGCGTATTATCACAACCCGCGTAAGGAGGGGAGAAGCAGAGAGAGAGAGAAAGAGAGAGGATATACACCGCTGACATGCACGCACACTGGCGTGCACGTGCTGCTCCGCCAACAGGGCCGAACATCGACGATCCCGTCACCCCATGTTAGTTAGGTTAGTTCCTTCTCGATCCTACTCTATACCCTTCCGTCTCTCTCGCGATCGAATCAATATCACCACTTTCCTCCCGTTATCTATTTACCGCATATATACCGCGTGTATGCATGTCTATATAATGAACTCTTCCGTCACGCTCATTGTCGAACGTGTCTGGACTTGTCGCGCGTGCAACGTGCCATTGTCGCGACGTATATATATATATCCGGATCACCGATATTATCCGGCGTTCAATGATTCCCGACCTCGTCGCGGATATACAGGGTCTATTTGTAAATGGACATAATTATCGTCGCGGCGTCTGTCCGCGATCGATAAGTCACGATGTCGCGTGTTACGCGATGGTGTAATTCGCCCGTAGTATAATCTAAATCCGTGCAGCGCGCGTAGTACGACGAGGTACACTAATGATTTCCCGGATATACATATATACGACGAGAAACAATGACCTCTCCGTCTCGCGGGATCAATCCCGACTTCATGGAAGCGCACAATAGGCTTCTAATATAAACCCGTGCTCCAATATCGGGTGTAGATCTCAAAGGAGCCAGAATTACATTTACAATGATTGTAGAAATTATATAAAGCGACTAGCGCGCACAAGAATAGAAGTTCAGAATAACCTAGGAAAGAAGAGAGGAAGATTCTCGTTCGGGGATTGGAAAGAAATTTTCAAAATAGAAATAATTATCCTTTTATCACTTGGAAACTTAAGTGAACATGGTATTAGCCTGTGTATTTATAGAAAAGAGTAAAAAAAAGATATGTTAAAAGATTTAGAAGTGTAGACTATAAAAGTATAGATATATAAATAAGATTTAATAGTAAAGTACAAAAAATATTTAATAATTGTAACGTTCATAATATCGAATGACACTAGGAAGCTTGACTTTATAAACAATCTATTAATAGAAGCTGCAACGCCGTATTGAATTATTAATTGAAATGTATTACATTGTATTGCAATATATTACCAGGAATCTATTATTGTTGATAGAGACAAACATCACAAATTGTCAATAGGGCAAAAAGTTCACATGAATAACCAGTTTTATTCTCAACTTTTGTTCTCCATCAGTTATATACAGGATGTTTTAATTTGATACACGTGCGAAAACTGAAATTATTTATCTTTAAGAATTACCCAGTGTGAACACGAATGATTATAATCGATTGCGAGAGAAAGGGATTCTAATTAATTACAGCTTGGAAACGCGAATGTGTGTAACAAAATTTTAATTTCTAGGCAATTTTATGCGAGCTTTGACTCTTGACTCATAGCATACGTAGCAAAACGTTGAAAATTATGATCTTCAGAATCTCCGTGGGTGGATAGGTCCAATTAAAAATCGACAAAGGAAAGACTGATTTCAATCTTGAATGAATTTTTGCCAAATCCGCCTACGTTGTCGGGTGCTCCGTACACCGTTATAGATATTACGATTGCAGTTGCGAAAGGGTTTGAAGCGAAATACGCGCGGGAGGATGGCAAAATATGCCATCGAGTGATACGGCCTTGGCCCTTGCCGTTTACACCAAGTCCCCGTCCTCGGCCTCGCCCGTTCATCGCTGCTCGGCTCAGCTCGGCTCGGCTCGCTCGTTTGTTCTCTTTCACCCTGATGGCAGGAGGGGACGACAGCCTATCAGACGACTGTGCCAGGCGTAGGTCGGCATTCCATTCATTTGGACGGCTGTCGTTGAAGATTTTCGCGTTCGATCACACGGCCGCCGCTTTAATCGCGCTTAAGCGCGCGCGCGCGCTCTCTCTCTCTCTCCCTCGCGAGGGTGAAGGACAGGTTGAGGGTGGGAAATAGGACAGAGAGCGAGAACGATGCGGGACACGAGAAAGGGGGTAAACAGAGGGGAATGGGAAAGGGCCGCGGGCGTCTGTGACCTTCCGCGGGTATCCGGACGCGTGCCGACGATGTGGATTCGATCCGCGTGGGTGCCGGGTAAGGTGAGCACCCGACCGTCCTTCCACTCGCGCGCGCGCACCCCTCTCACCCTAACGCTCAATAACGCTCGGATAGTTAGCGGAGGCTTTAACATTAAAGCAGAAGAAGGAAACTGCACTTGTAGTCGAGAAAGCTCGAATCCGTTGGTTCGCTTGATATCGATTTCCGGCGTGATCGGCTCGCCGAGGGTGACTCATCGAGTCTGCATGAAGAAGGAACGGAAGGGGCGACGGGATAGAAACATGCGATGTGTGCGACTTTTCTTAAAGAGAAAAAAGTAAAGGATGATTTTCGATATAAATTATAAATTTATATAAATTGTTTCTGTCACACCATTGCAGTAATTTGAAACTAAACATAACGGATCTAATTTACAAAATGGTGTCTAATTAAAGACAGTGAATATTTCATATTTATGCTCTCCCTCTTTTTTTTATGCCACGTAATCAAAACCTTGCAGTTTTCTTTTTAAAAAGGCGCGTATATAAAAGAGACATAAAACATATAAATATTAATTCCGCTTTGTGCGGAATTTCACTTTTCAATTTTAGTCTCGTAGAACTATCTGTCAGAGATGCTGTATGACACACGACATGACGCGACGCACTGAAATTCCGCTATATCAGGCACTATAAACAGAATTTATATCTAGACATAAATCTAGCGCGGTGGAAATGTCAAATATCGGGAAACGTGAATGTTGTACAAACTAGTACCTAGGTATACAAACGCTTGTGCATCTAATAATGTTTTCTCGTATAATAATGTTCAGAGCGCGTTTTGATGCGTCACAATGAAACGCGTGGGAGCAGCGCGGGAAGAATCCTAGATGGAAATAACAGTGCAACATGGCTAATTGTGAGACAAACGTAGACGATTATTGTACGTCGTTGGCGTATATTTCCTACGCCAGCTGTTGCGAAACTCGCAATTAAAAATTAACGGAAGAGATCGGACGTGGGCGGGTCGCCTCTATTGGTACGCGGCGAAAGGTCTTGCACGATGAATTAGTAACGAATCTCATTGGAGAGTAGCGATGCAAAATTCATGACTCGCTCGCTCGAATGCCTCTAAAGATGATTCCGGGGAAATTATGTTATTTGATTACACAATGTAATTTATATATTCCTCGCTGCGCCGGATTTAACTTGTGCCATGCGCGTCCGCGACGTCGACGTCGACGGCGCGTTCTAAGGACGCGGAGGAGTCGCTGGTGGGACGACAAAATCCTGCTTTGCTGACTGGATTGTTTTTACATTAATATTTTCCATTAAAACGAACTGAAGAATTTTATTAAATATTACAGCCACGTCACGGGAAACGCCTACGCGCATTAATCCCGGCAATGTATCAGAAAAACGGTGCTTCCAACGGTAGTATATTTAGCGCATTTTCACGCATTGATTTTTTTTTTTTTAATCGAGTATAACGAGGCATCGTAGAGAAGTTGTTCAAAAAGACGTTAAGTGTCAAGATAACAAAGTAAAAAGATAGTATCGTAAAAATCGTACGCAGCTTGCTTTATCTCTCTCTCTCTATCCATGGATATGAACATAATTAATATGCAATTGTAATCTCTAAATAATTTTATATTATCGGCGGAGATAATTCTTATCGTGGGGAATTTGGGGCTCGACAAGAAACGAGGTTTTTCTTTTGATAACTACGCCCCCGTACACTCGTGACATATACGTCCGCTATAGCGATACGGTATTGTGACACGATATAGTGGCGTCATACCTCAATCGTGACCTTTCCAAAAATAAAGTACTCTCATTCGCTATCACCTGCTATCCGGTGTCAAGCCTGGGAATATACCATTCCGTTCGTGTGTGTATGTGTGTGACGATGCAAATCCTGACGTTTCGCACGTGGGCGTATAAGCGAGCGGTGTACGCTATGTGTAGAAGGATTGTCACTGTTACGCAATTGCGAACAGTTAAACCGAAGCATTTTGTGCAAACAGCGATTCCCGCGAAGCCCCGTAATCCGCGCGCGCATTTGTAAAAATGTCATTTTCAACTTCAAAAGGCACACACGATTGCCCGCGACTGAAATTTATCCCTCGGAAAGTAACTTACACGAACGACAGCTAGAATCGGTCTCTTTGTGATGTCATTTCCGTTTTAAATGACATTTCGCGGTTACTAATAGGTCAGCAGGTATTTATAAGTTTGGTTTTTTACAGCGACATTACGTCTAAAAACGGCGCTTTGTCGAGTCGTAATTAGCTCGGAGTGGACAATCAACATTGAAACTGATGCAATCGGATCAGAGGTTCTCGTTTTCGCGAACATTTCTTTTTTAATGAGAAAAAAACGTGTTAAATGGCAATTTTCCTAGAAGTGAACTTTTTATCTCGTAAATGAAGATTCTTGGAGAAAATCTTTCAACTATATTCTCGCGTATATTATCTCGTTTTCAAGTGTTCTCTATAATGTGGCAAAGTGTTTATCAAACGATAACAGCATTAATTATCAATCGTTTATGGACGTTGATGCTGAATCGAGACTAAGTAGCCTATTGACTTTAAAATGAAGTCACGCGTAAACTGACATGTTTGCGATGTTGCAATCGAACATTCGCGTTAAATCTTATAGCCTCGTTCGTTTTCACGAAGCTGCTACTTTCCCCCTGATGACCATCGTAAAACGACAAACATAGACAGTAGACATTAAACCTATAATTAAACAGTAACGCGTTACTTACAAAAGAAAACGTATATTAGTAAAGATAAGCGAGTTTTCGCATAGACGGATGACATAATTACAATAATAAAACATCTTTTTTAACTTAAAAAGTAATTATTATTGATATTTTATACTTCTACAATAATTAAGATTCAATTCCAAGTTTAGAGAATTAATATCAGGATTGGTAGCTTAAGAGAATGAAAATTAACTGGTTTTTCGTCGATTTAACATCAGCCTTTCTACTCAAATGATTAGACTCAATTCAAGGTCCAGAATGAAACGTTTCTATTTGGGCAATTAAACATCAAGTAAGGAATCTCTCTTGGCTTGTCGGCAAATCGTCACTCTACAATATAGATACTCCGAGATATAATTCGCTAGCGGTCTATAAAACTGTCGTGCCATTTCTGTCGCGTCCAGGCTTATTTAAGCACTTTGTAATAATCTCGGTTATCGATTATTTATTTAAGCAAATTAGAATACTATCAAAATATCGCGGCACGTGTATGGCTCTCTAACGAGATCAGGATTTTCGCGGTGTATAATAGGTAGCGGAGATTTATAAATAGGATGTAGAGTGCATCCCACGTTGTCGTTTTACGTCATGATAAATATCGCGCGTCAATTCCGGGCTCAATCGCGAGATGAACGTACGTACGTATACGTACGTAAACGAAAGGGAAGCCGCGCGCGCGTGGCGCGTTACGTATACGTTACAAGCGCCGATTACGACAGGTACGATAATGCGTACGGCGGGTTGACGTAAGCGATAGACCCGTCTGCATGATGACCTTAACAGGTGTGCGCGTACTTAATAGGCATGGCCATTATTTCGCGATGAAGTCGGAAGTCCCGGGCTCGCGGGTGTTACCCAATCACGAGTATAAGCTCCGCGCTCCGCACGCGCGTGCATGCGTTTTCGCGTATTTTTCTCTCCACAGTCCTACGCTCTTAGGATACTACGGAGGGATACTGCGTGGGCAGCCACACGCACGCGGTATGCTGACACAATAAAATATAAAAATATGATGCACGAGACGCGAGAGAGCGAGATATGAGATATAATATCGCCGAGACACGCGCGATAAGATAATAACCGCAGGAAGTAACCAATTACAAAGTACACGTGACTAAAAGATAATACAGATGCGTGGTCGTGTTGCATAATACAGTAGTAAAAGCTGCACACTTGTCGTGCGTTCTTTATTCACGTATTTCGCGCGTTCGCGGCTCGATTCACTCGCAAACGTTTTTCACATTTGTGCCATTTGTGGGCTTGAAAATCGCTTGTCCGCGAGGAAATTAACAAAAGTGACGAAACAACAAATGCTGTTGACGTTTTCATTTTTAGCTGTTTTAAAAACTGAATGTAGTTTCATTTTAAAATGGGAGAGAAATATAAAGAGTAAATTTGTTTTGTTTTCTTTGTATATAATATTTAATGTTTTTCATATTTAATCTATACATTACACATTTTTCTATACACATTTCTGCCATTTATGTTATTTGCAATTTCTACGATTTCTGTTTGCCAATTTTTAATTTCGCAGAACTCCCACGATCATATGAGGCTTTTATTATATTATGCTGTTTATTTTACTCTCGCAACTGATCAAATATTACTTTAAATTTCACAAACGTCATTTGTCTTTCATTTAATCGCAATTTTCGGTAAAACAATCTTGGTTATAATTTTTCCTCGTTACATTATTCCTCATTACGTTATTCGATACGTCTACTTGGGTGCTTCCTATTCAGTGGAAAAAGGCTGTCTAATTTTGACATTTATTTGTTTAACATAACACCCGTCCTTCGTAATAAATTCAACGCTCATGTGATATTTAATCTTCTGATAACAATCGTTCCGCAATTCCCATTAACTCGCGCTCTTATTTACGTAGTCCGTGAAATTAATTAATTACGTTGCAAAATTAATTCCTTCGTCGCCGAGCCAGGCGCCCAGGCGACGTTAACAAGATTAGCCGCGAAGAATCGCTGTCGTAGCTCCGTCGACGTTATTTACCGTATAGCCAATAGATAGCACATAGAGACATGCATGGGCAAGGTCGGTTGGAAGCTATAACTGGTTTTCATAATTTATTACGATTCCCTCGTGTGCCCCGCGCTCGGACCCTCCTGTTTCATTCATCGTAAGGAAAACGTAAAACGTAATGTAATGAAGAATCGTTGGCCTATACGACGCGTCCGCGCTCGCTCGCTCGCTCGCGCGCGTACACGTGCAAGAGCTCTTAGCAAGAGGTAAGATAGTAGTATTTCTACTCGTGAGTCCATTCAGACGTTTCCGTCGACCCAATCTACCGTTACATTCTATGAATCGGAAACGTCGGCGATAAGGCACGTTTATGTGGTTTTCTTTTATTGACTCACGTCTCGCGCGGCAGCCTCGCGCCTCATTGAATATCGACGCGACGCTCTCGCGACGAAAACGACGTTGAAAGGCCCTCCGTAGGAATAAATACACGTCGTGACAACGTGACGGTATCCGCGAGGAATCATTTTACGGGCGATTTGCCCGATTCTGCACGTCCGCCCGGATCTCCTCCTCCGTGCCACGCACGGCGACTTGGCGTATACGCACGTATTTTTAAACGATGATCTCAGTGCGCGAACGCCGCTGTCGTTTAATCGCGCGATAACTGACCCGCCGCAACGTGCTACCGTAACGAAGAACCGTCGGTTGCAGATAACTTGCCACGCTGCTGAGGTCGTTCAAGTACGAAACGGAAATCGAATGATTGTGAAACCTGATAGGGGGACAGGGAAATCCGCGAGATTGACTTGACGCGCTTGCCGAAGAACTTGAGAAAATTAATCTCAAAGTCGTGGATATTAGATTTACATGGATTCGAAGAACTAGTAGCTTAAGAAAATTAATTTAATCTTATTATCTAGAATCATGAAAATTGGTTTAACTTTTCTTCGAGTTCTTGGGCAAAGCGATTTAATGACTTCTGCGTTGAATTTTACTTTTGGACAATCTGAATATTGTCAGCAAATGGAAAGTTTCCAATGTTTTTTTTATTTTTCCAAAATGTATACGTCAGCATTCACTATCAGTGAACGTAATAGGAGCTAAAAATTGTCTATTGTAGTATGCACACGATATTTAAATTGCTCAAAAGTCTGTACGATTAAGCGATTGTTTAAATTAGCAGCTTCCTCTATTTCAATACTTCGATATAAAAATACACAGATATATGCAGACGTTTAATTTCTTTATAACCTGTCACAGTTATCTCTAACAATTTTACAGAACATTTTTCATGTGGTGAATTATTACTTTCAATTATCACTTTTAATTCTGTTGGATATAAATGTGTAAATTATTTTTACTTGAAAAAAACGAACAAGGGTGAATAATTAATAGCGACATGTCGAAATTCAGTGTAGTTTTTAGCATGAGGTATGTTTTTAACATGAGGTCTGTATTTGGAGCTCCAGACGAATTGTTCGAGGAAGCGAAACATCCGCAGGAAACGTTTCAATTGCTTTTGCCTGAGTCAAAACCGTTCTGAAGTTTCAACGTTTCCACGAGCCCGAAATCGCAAGTGTGCATAATCCTGTTAACTTAGTTCCATGATGTAAAAAATACGCGAGATAAAAATTTTCTCGCATATCAAAATTTATTAAAAATAGATAGAAGGGAATTAGGAGCAAAGTTAGAGGCAAAGCGATTTCTTGAAATTACGTCACTCTTTGCTATTTCCGAATAATTGGTTTCCTGATTGGACGATATATCTCGCAGTCGTTTATAAAAGGAATTTTATTAAAATCTCTTTATCTGCAAATATTGCTTTATTGCCGCATATTTCATTAGTTGCGCAAGTCGTTTGAGATGTAATTATGTTTTTCGAGTTTCGCAAAATTGCTTTGTTATAAGAACAAGCACAAGGTTGAATCTTTTTCAATGCAGTCTTTATTACCTAAAATTATATGCCTGGGCTAGAAATTAAATCTTTTTTCCCCTAACATGCACAAAGCCTGGAAAAAGACGGAGCGCGTCGATGGCGATTCGCGATATCTATTTTTGCTCATGAGTTGCCGTAGTGGAAAACAAGGTCGTTAACCCGGGCTACGAGTACTGGTGGATCGATATAATCCGTGCAAGAAAATGAATTCATCATGCACGAGGGAAGCCTTCGTAGTTTCCTTTTTGACGGAGTGCCTAGAATTATTTTATCGATTCCTCTTTTTCATTGGTTTCAATTATAGGCATACTTTTTCTTCACTCGTGATATACAAACATGTAATTTGAAAGGTAATTCCATGGTTTCGTCGAACTTTGTATGGACATGTTTTGTGAGTTGTAATTAAAATCATTTAGCGCCGCTTGTGATTCTTGGAATAATTAATGGAAGACAAAAGAGTCACTGTTTTACGAATAATTATATTATATATAATTTATTGGATGTAAAAAGATGAAACGTACATAATTATAACGGTCTCGGAAATAAAGACAATTATAAAATTTATCTCGGAAAGTCTGCATGAAAAATAATTATATATATCAATTATATAATTCGACTTTTCAGTATTTAGCTTCGCTCTCATAAGAATTACTTTTTCAAATTATATCTCCAACTATATTTCATAATTTCTCAATCTTTTATACCTTTCAATCTTTCGTTAATTCATATGTATTAGCCTTTTTCTTCGATATAAGATTTCAAAGTATCGGATATATGTTTCACAGGAAATATCGTCCCCCCATTTTAGAAACAGGCTTGTATAAGTTAGGCGTTGAACTCACGAAAATTCGTCATAGTGCCGCAAGTGCATCGGCAAGAGAAAAACGATTATCGAGCCTCTGCAGCAGCGCGTTTTCGCAGCCAGATGCGACGTCGAACGCGCGCACGCACACGCACACACGCCGGAAGCGGCCCTAAGCCCATCACAAGCGCGTGCACGTGCGTGAGTGCATTCGCGTTGCACGCCGCGTGCGAGGGTGTGCATACATATACATGTGCGTAACACTACTACGAGAGGCGGCCCCAGGTTGACAGGAAATGGTTCGAGATAAGATAATGAGACCCCCCTCGCCTCCCCACCGCATCCGGCAGCTTTCTTTGCAGCGCCGGCTCTCGTACACGTTATAAAAGGCTTCTTTATACGCCACTTAGAGGGACAGGTACGATTCATAGCATTAAGCGCGTAGGACTTTCGACGCAGAATGCGACCGTCCTTGTGCGAAGGAAACATAATTAAAGAAATGAATGAGATAAAAATAACTAAGTGGGAGTCAAATAAAAAAGAAATAAAAATAAATCACCGAATACAGCAACGTCAAAGCAATATCCTCGGTTCTTCTAAGGAAAAAGATTTAGGCGGGGAATAACCGATTGGTTATTGTGTAAGCGATACCTTTTTTCTCGAAAAAAAAAATCAAAAGAATTTTTATATTCTTAAATTTAACTCTATATATTTATAAAATCGAGCTTTATTATCTCGGAGCATCTTCGCGATGCTTTAAATAAAATTTTATTCTCCGCCAAAATAGTCACGCTCAACAAAATCGTTATTTCTTAAAAAATGTATCTTACTACACGTATTTTTGTACACGAGATTTATGTCAAAATGAGAGAGATTAATTTCCCAAATAGATATATACGAATGTTGCTTCGTATTGAACGTTTTGCATTAAAGATTCTATTATTTTCCATGACGACAGATAATAACCGCCGTTTGTTGGAATTCGTCAGCGCTGCCGTGACTAACCGCATCCTGTTGTCAGTGATAATGAGAAAGGGATGGATATATAACCGCGCGCGGAGAGATTCTCCGTCGGATTCCATCTTTCGTTCTACAAATAGGTGTGTCGACGTCTCGCGGTCATCGATCATTGCTCCGACTTACGCCAGCGGAAATCCTAACTCAATTGCCGCTTTACATAAAGTACACGTGCGATTAGCCACCGCGAAACTACTGAATCACTTTTGCCGCACTGACGATATCCCTTTGTTTCCAATAATATTGCGCGAACGGCTCGCTGGATATACGCTTGTAGCTTGGAATAAATATCAGATATTAAATCGTATATGATATTTACACAAAGGGGAAAAAGAGAGACAATATTGCGTTTATCGATAATATGTCGGATGATCAGATTGGCGCAGTAGATTATAACATGTTCGGGAAAATAACTGATCCTTTGTGCAAGAGTATTGCGTTTCTGGAAATGTATAAAATAAACGTTGCCTATTGATGCTCAAAACGAGACATTGCATAATTATTTCATAAAAGAGACGTTTTAAAATTTGATCTCATTTTCTTCTGTCCAGTGTTACATTCTAAATTATTATTTTTTTTTTTTTATTATATAAACATATAATATTTTATTTTAAACGTTTTATATTCTCTATTTTTAAATGTTTTTATCTTTTGATTTGCGTAGTAGGCAAATATAAATTTGCCATTTCCAAGAAATCAGATAGTATGCAATTGATGATAGCGGTAATGGGCAATGGTCAAATATAGACAAACAATTACGGTAATAACCATAATTGATCGTGGCGCTCTGTTTATACCCCGAGCACACAGACCCGCGCGGACAATCTCGGCAATCTGAAAAATTCAGCCTTAATTGAAATAATGGTCAATCATCGGGGCAATCAGGCCGGTACTTGTCCACCCATACGATAAAACATTCAGATCTGTAGGTGGGTCCGGATGTTTTTTCTTTTCTTTTTTTTTTGTTCTTTTCTTTTCGTCCTCTCCTACGCTCTTACGAGGATGACCGTAGGTTTCTGTCTGAATATGGGCGCCCGCCTATCCCGCTCTCAATGACTCTCGAAACTGGTGCGCCCACATTCCTCAAGACACGCACAACCCACGACGTAAACTCTCCCGCGCGCGTTCACCATCTATAGCCGTAAAACTGCTCATCAGGGTTTCGCTCTGGTTCCCCTGCGTTCCGTTGTTCTTAGACGATTCCGTGGAGAGGGACGAGTACGAAGGAATTTAGACCTCATCCGCGGAGTTATTGAAGTGATTCATCGGCGATCAAAATCCACCTCAACTCGTTCATACTCGTCTCCCTTTTTGCACGGATATTACACAGCTAGATAAAACAAATATCTCTTGTTTATTTTAATTTAAAAAAATATTTTAAAATCGAGCAAAACCATAGCACAATGCAACAACTGACGTAGAAATAATTCCTTATAAACAAAAATAAATAAAAATATAGAACGTGTTTTTTTTATCGTTTACGTAGATACGCCAAGAAAAATAATTCTGGACACGAAGTTCTGGACACGTGCAATCAAATTAACAGTCGATGGCTATAATTACTGTACAGTCGAATTCACAATTAACGCTTCTTGAATGATTTATCTTATTGAAAATACGTCATTAACGAGAGGCTATTTTTATATCTTCCAATTTTCTCCCAACCGGAAATTTCACGTCTAACTATAGCCACTACGGAAAACGTCGCTCCCTATAACACAATTCAGTGAAACATTTTAGAACACGCGTTACTCGAAAGTCCTCGTTTTCCAAGAAATTGCGTTTCATTATCGTCTCCTTCTATCTTTTTCCTGTATTACTGTTGAAATAGAGATCTCCTGCACACAACGTGTCTACGTGAAAACACGTTTTCAACATTTTCTTAACAAGATCTTTTCTGTATACCTACAGAATGAATGAATCGATTGTTTTTCCTTCCCCTGAAGCGATGTCTTGACAGTTTCGACTCGTTAATGACACAATCGGGTATGTAACTCGAGGAAAACGTCCCGCATAATGCGAAGCATATCCGCTGTCGACACTGGCTGCGGAAATGCAGCGAGGACTTCTCAGAATACATGATATAAAACAACCACGAGGACAGTTCTGAGAAGGTTCGCCATACTCGCGACCCTTTCAAGGGTGTCCCGTGAAAACGAGTGAGCCAGGCGTGAGAAGATCTGGCCGCACGAATGTCACAGGTAACAATAAGATGGGCTAGGGAGAGGGGAGTCGCATCAACGTATTGAGGGCCAAAAAGGGTCGCTTAGAGCCACTTAATTTATTTGGTTCGCAAGATCTTCATTGTCCACGAAACCTTGTAAATATCTGTTACTTTCTGGGACTTCCTCTCGCGCGCACAATAAGATGAATAACTTCGGAAGGGTCGACGGAGAAAGGAACTTACAGTAACGATTAAACGAGATGACGTTTATAATAGCAATAAACAACTTGGGTAAGATTTCGTTGAGCGTATAACACGTATATTAAATGCTGTAGGACCCACGTTAGGTGGACAAACGATACCAAAGTAATCAATGAGGGGGCGAACAGGAGGGCGGATAAGAGGGAGAAAGCTGTATAGAAAGACCACGCTTCCCGCGCCCACGCGGGAACTAGTGACTTCGTCGCCCGTCTCCGTCGCTCGCCGTGTAGGATCTTATTATTCCTCCTATATAGTATAGCCGGAGGCCGGACCTTGGGAAGGAAGGATCGTGCCGAATCGGCGTTAATGGAAAAAGTAGGGTCAGCGGGTGGTGTGCGCTGGTCGGGTGGTGTAGCGTGGTTGGTCCCTCAGCATCGATTTATCCGGTCACCTCACCGCTTCGCTCGGCTGCAATTCGAGCGCGGAACGATGTAGCTTGGCTTACAAACGAGTTCATATACTCGTTGCGAAATTAAAAAGTTTGGATTCCGCTTCGCAAAGCGAGCGGCGCTTCCGCGAATTTTCTAATACAATCGCGAACACCCTTGATGGCTGCGCAAGTTCGTAGAGCTATGGCGCACGTTATAACAAAGTAGTGAGATCGTTAAGTAATTGTTATCAAGGAACTAAAATATTATTTTATCAGGATAATGCTAACTCGGTTAAATTATCATCGTTAGATGTTCCCCAAGCGTGTGCTGTAAAGTTAAGCCTGTTTAACTTTTACGATATCCTAGAGAAAATTTACTCAACTTACAAGTTAATTGCGCGAGAGACCTAAATATACATTTCCGACGTAGAGGCCGCGCGATAATTCGATAAAATAAAGTATGCTCCGCGGGATATCGGCCAAGGCCGTGCCTCGCTTCGGGGAGGACAGGATTCCTCTCCGGAGCGAGGATACAAAACCGTGATGACATCACGAAATGATCGGTCGTTATTTGTAAATGTCAGCTTACGCCGATGGCATTGTTGCCCATTGGAACTCGATCTCCCGCACATGTACACGAGGGACGAGGCTCGAATTGTTTCGAGCGGCGTATCGGGTGAGATAATTGGTCTCTCGTGTCACATACTTTTGGGTACGATGATAATTGAACGGGGGAATCCATTGACAGAAGAGAGCGCGTGCCGTTTACGATACAGCTGTGTCAATCATGCAACACACGCGTTCCGGCCGTAAGGAATTTTCATTCGCCACTTCGCTGCAGGAAGCGATTCATACACAACGAAACACGCGCAACACGGTCCACAAGGTCGATTCGAGAAGACCTGCAAAATTCAATATATATTTCCGACAGGTAAAAACCTGACAGATTTGCACAACTGCGCCGCGAGAAGAGAAAAGCGTGCTCTGAAAGATAATTTTTCCTCGTTCGCACAAGTAGCCGTTATGTGAGAAAGAAAGCGGCATTGAAGGGGACTATAGATGGTATTTATAAAAAGACTAATGATAAAACTATTATAAAAAGTACCTCCTCTGTACTTTGTCCAGATGGAAAAACATTAATTAGAGACAGAGAGCTGTACTTGCAAACCTTGTTTCTGACACTTATCTTGTTTGCGTCAACTGATAGCTTAAGATAAATTGATTTCTCTCATATGAAGAAACGAGAATAAGAAGCGAAATTTTTTAATATGCGATTCTTGATTATTTTATAATATCATGTTTTTTTAATTGAAACAACTTTTAGTTCGATCTCTCGTCGAAACGACGGGAGGGGAAATTGGCGTGTAACAAAACTCGTAGGAGTTTTCTCTACAAGTTATTTATTTTTCCTCAATATATTTACCTGTGATAAGGCTGAGATGTATTACAAATCCGATATTGTTTGCCGAGCAATATCGATCTCGGTACACGGGCATAAGAGGAATTTCAATAGCCGCGCGTAGGATGAACCGGGCGACCGGAAATAACGCGGTTTCACTTGCCGCTTGTATAACCGACGGTTATCGCATGAAAGTCTTGCTCCTTGGATCGTGCTCCTCATCGTATTATAACACAATCGTGCATTGAGACGCGACTACGGTTATTTCGCACGTTTTGCTCTTGTTTTTTCCTTTCCTTTCGCGACAAACAAATTAATTATTTTTAATTTTTGAGACTGCGTGCTTTATCATTATAATTTCAGTTACTTCATAATTATATTCATTATCCAAATAGCTCTGATTAATTAATTAAAATTATTTCACATGTTTCATTTTATTTTGTGGAAGTTTGCTTCCACGTTCGCGCTTAGTTCGCATGCGTTCGAGCTTAGTTCATTTAATCAAAGGTAATTAAAACTAATTAAAACTCTTTTTTTTTTTTTATTTTTGATGCATGACAATTTGAATTTTTTAAAATAATATCCTTCGCGTCTGGTATCTTTAGCGAGCTACGACCAGTCTTCCGATCAGTGAAACTGCGTAAATGTTAAGAAACATGCGTCGTAAAATAAAACTCACGTCACCAAGGGCCGACCCTTTGATTACTGGAGCTTGGGCGCGTAAGCCGGCATAAATTGCCGATTACCGTTGCAAACAGCCACTTCCGTCGATGAAAGTAATTAAGCGCCGGCGCGGCGTGGGCCGCATGACGGCATGACGATAATTCTTGGAGAAGCTCCTCTCTCGCTCTCTTAGTTCATTACGTAAATCGCCGCATAGCTCTCCCCGCGAGCGAACGAGCGACGTTACACAAACGCAGCGGGGATCCTCAATTTCCGTCGTATCGCAATAATTCGCCGGCATTCCGCCGCGGCTCCTCCAACCGCGATGAACGAGTTTCTTGTGGCCGTACAAAGGTCGATTCATTGAGAAATCAGCTGTACCGAGTGTTTCACAAGTGAGAGACTCCGTCGAATGAAAACCGTAAGAAATCTCCGATGTACGTGTGCTCCGAATTACGTCCGAGATAACTCGCTCGAGATAGCTTTATTTTTTTTTATTTTTTTATCGCCAAAAATTTACTCCAGATTTGCCGAAGAAATACAACTTGCGAATAGTTATATTGCAGGTTACTTGTGAAATATCTTGTACCGCGGACCCATTACAAAGGAGTCTCCTTCATTGTGCCCGATAACTTCGTTTTATTTAGACTCGATATCCGAGCTCCGAATTCCGATACTTGCGCAGAGAATCCCTTTTACGGAATCGGCATGCGACTTAACGAGTCCGCTTGTAACGTTACACAACGAATTTCCCTAATACGATCGACGTGAAAACAGGCCGTTGGGCAAACAACTGTTTTCGCAAACACATCGATAGAATATTGGCTCCACCTTTATTGGAGAAACTCTCGTTCACTTATAAATTTAATTTAACTGCAACCCGATTCTCTCTCTCTCTCTCTCTCTCTCTCTCTCTCTCTCTTTTTTTATTTTTTTCAGAATAGATGAAACCATGTTGGCGTGATATGTGTAGGAGAAAAAAATTGGTTCCGAGAAAAATTTAACGTTCACATTCTCTCCGTGTGGATTAAATATTATTGCGCAATATTATTTAAATAACCAGATATCCTAATTTAAAAGTAAGCGCGAGGGTCGTATTAATTTTTCCCTTTTTACAACATCACTGACATTTACTATGCAGTATTTCCCAAATGAAATCACACCGCCCACTCGTTTATACGAAGAAAAAGTTTTTTTATTGAAAATACAGATGCAAAAGAGAGGTTTTAGATTTTTTTTCGAGATTAAACATTTGAAACCTTTTTACGCGAAATATCTCGTTGGCTTCACCATGTCATGTGAGCATATTTCATATCGATGTGTACTTTTTCGCTCTTATATAAACGAACGAGTGTCATTCTGCTACGAAATAAATTAATATTGGATGAATATTATCAGCAATATGTAATCAGCAGGCATTATGCCATACGATATCGTGAAAAGCATTTAATGTAATTTTCACTCTAATTAAAATTCCATCGAAAATTACGCTGGTATTAATGAACTTTTCAACTGTAAATTTAATAACAAGAAATTAAAAGTATGAAGAGCGAGAGAAATGTATAATTTTCGGTGAAACTCTACTTTATAGAACATTTAAAAGTAAATTAACAACTTGTAACGACAAATAAATACATTTCTGCGAAATATCTGCAATCTTTATGATCGCAAGATAAAAGTACACGCATGAATCAATGCGTGACTGGAATCCTTCCATTCTTGACACTTTTATCAGCCGTCCTCGTATCAAGTCGGTATCGCGCGAAAAAAAAACGATAAGCGATCTCTCTTGGCGAGAGACGTTGCCCACGAGTTCGACGAACGTCGGCCGCACTAATTGGCGTAATTAATTGCAAACTTGATCGCGATGAAAGTAAGCGCTTACGTAAAAGCGAATTGTCGAGATGCGCCTGTGTGACCGCGCGACGACGAGCGAGAGTTCGCGCAAAGGCCGATAAAGATCGATTACCTCACGCGAAATAGCGACAGTGAAATAATGTTTAAACAATTTTAAACGCCGAGACCGTCCGATTTTCGCTTTATATATATATATCAGCTGAATAATATTTGGAATCGGGCGGCCACGTTTAACGCTAAACGCGACGCTAAATATAGGAAGATAGCGGCTAAGTTTGGATCCGATTAATGCATTCGCGGTACACAATTATCTCTCCTCGTGTTGCAACGATAATAATTTAGCGCGAGAATTTTTACGTTTAATAAAATATTGCGAGAGAGAATCTATAAAGCGTGTGGACGAAGAAGCAAGTTGTTCTTATTTTTAATCGCACTTCACATTTCTTAGCATGCGTCATCCGCGGGATAAATTTGCTCGACATGGTATCGATTTCTAATAGACGTCTGAAGCTCGTTTATTAGACATAGGCTCTTTATAGCTCGATTTGCGTAGTATGGCATCTACAAAGAGTGACATTTTATCGATCTCGAAACGATACGAAAATGTACTCGGGTCTACCTACTTACGATTCCGTCTATCATATTGTCTATTCTATATCGTAAAACTGTGACACTTAAATCCGCTCTGTTAAGCTTGAACCAGCTTCTAAAATTATTACTTTCTCAAATGATCTCAATATGTTTTCTTAGTAATTAAAATTAATTACATGACAGATATCTTCAGTATCGGCAGTTACAATCTCTAGATGGAGCCTACGAACGGACACCCGTCGTAACACTTCGCGCAAATCAGTTATCATATTGAGCCAGCTATCCGCTGGTACTAAAATTCCCTGCAAAGTATCGATTTAGCATTTCGTTGAAATAATTGACTTAAAAAAATTGACCAGTTTAAAATAATCGAGAGAAATAATTAATTTTTGTTTTATACAAAATATATAATATAGCAATGTAAAATTCCTATCGTAAATTTTATTCTCTTTCTTATTAAAAAAAAATATTGAAATTAAAATTTAAAGATTAAAATAGATCCTGATATAAATAAATAATTCTCATTTTAGTAAGAATAATATTTTATTTCGAAATTCTCGCGGCGATTTAAAATTATGTAATAATGAATATCTCATGCAATCAAGTTTCTAGATATTTTCAGAAGATGCGAAGAGACAGGCAAAATTGTTTGTTTCGTAAGAATGTTTATTTCATACGATTACAATATCAGTTAGGACAATATACGAAGTATTAAGCGCGTTTATTTGTCGTCTATAAACAACGAGCTTCTATTACAGGATAGCGTAATGTCTCATTAAGCTTTGTACTCCATACCACCTCTCTGTCTACCCTGCGAGTCCCTAAAGTTTGTTCCTTTAAAGAATCGCAATGGAGTAGACGTTCACAAAACTTTACGAGTGCGATGCGAATTAACGAAGTAGATTCCGCCAAAGTGACTTTTCGTCAAAGTCAAACTCGAACATCCAATCGCTAAAATATAATAAAATAGAAAACCTACAAATGACAAGAGGACATCCACGAGAACACACTGTCAGCGAAAATGTTTGACGAGTTCATATCTGGACATGATTTTCAATCTACATGAAGAATGACGTTCGCTCCGAAGGATGGAAAGCTCACGAATACCTAGATCGACTTCGTGGCACTCGGATCGTACGGTCTCGATTCTACTTCACGACGACGATTCAACATGCGGCATATCAGGGTTTGTTCGGGGCGCTTCTGGGCCTCTTCGGAGTGGCGTACTTGACACACAAGAATCCGAAAATGATCAACACGGCGACGACAGCCACTCCGATGCCCAGCCAAAGCTCTCCTCGTACGTTCAACTTATCGAGGCCGATCTCGCGAAGAGCTAACGCGCCGTCGGGCGGCTCGCACGCCGCCTGGATAATGATGTCCTGCCGTTGGATCTGTTTGGGCTTGCAATTGGCCAGCTTTCCCACGCTCTCGCTTTTGTGAAGACGCGGCAGCAGCAACGACAACGACCACTGTATCGGGCTGATCTGCTGATACCACGACGGCAGATTGTCCAAGTGCAGAGTTGCCCCACCGGCTAGGGTCATCTCGCCCAGTATCACGCCGGCGAACAACGCCGCCAGATAGGTCCACTTGCACACGTGCGCGAAGAACGTGCAGATGAGATGCTGCAGCATCAGGTACAGCAGACCGACGGCGAGGTAGTTCCACAACGACGTCAGGTTCTCGTCCGGCACGAGGTGCAGCCCCGACATCGCAAACGCCGGCGCCAGATATATCAGATAAATCACGCACCAGGACGGCACGCTACAGATGAGCTGGAAAACAAAACGTATTTCCTTTATACCTTCCGCTAAAAGATATGATTCGAGATTTCGACGAATCCAAGCTTACCTCTACGAGAATATACATAAATCTACCGTACAGCCCGTCCCTGATGTCCCTCTCCACGTTTGGCCTGCTGCTGGCCACGTCGCACATCGCCAGGAGGCTCAGGGGCCAGAAGAAGATGCCCAAACTAGCGTAATGATAGCCTATTCTGTCTCGTAGATATAGATTCGACTCGCCGGCGATGTCCCAGAATATTGCACCGAGTAGAACACTGAGCGACGCGGAAATGACGATCTTCCGCAACAGTCTTGTTAACGTCCACGGTTGACTGTAGATGAGCGTTCGTAACAATAGCGCGTAGAATTGCACAAATATATTGGGGCCGGACATCGAGGGCGGAAGTGCGCCGGGTGGTCCAGGATCACTGATCGGAGGTAGCCTCGTTCTGGCCAGCTCAGCCAGGTGATCTATCCTCTGTGAGGACTCCAGCATCGCTTCCGCCGACAGGTCATCCAGCGTTACTAAATCAACTAAAAAAGAAAGAGAAAGAATTGTCATCCATATCATTTGTTACAAAAAAATTACAAGGAACACCATTTTTGAAAATAATTTTATTCGCAATTTCTCAAGAACATTCGCTACGTACGATAGTAATCGGACGGGTTCTTGAACGGCGGACAGGGAAACTCGGCGAGCGCGAAATATGGCAGCATGTCTCTTCTGGGTCCGGAGTACATGACTCGACCGCCGGACGTGAGCGCGACCCTCGACACCATCGTCAGGATCTCGTAGGTGGGCGGGTGCAGGGTCAGGACGACGAGACGCTGACCGCGGCTGGCCCACTGCCTCAGGTACTCGATCAGAAAGAAGGCGTCGAAGATGTCCAGACCGTGGGTGGGTCTGTCCAAGGCGAGGATGTGCGAGTCCTGAAGCAGCCGGCAGGCGAGGGCCAGTCGTCGGGCCTCGGAGGTCGTCAGGGTGTTCACCAGGCAGTGCTTGGTCGCCTCCAAGCCGAGCTCCTGCAGGATAGCCTCGGCCTCGAGCGTGGTGGTGTTGCGGCCGCCTCTCAGCAACATGTAGAAGCTGAGAGTCTGCTGAGCCGTCAGCCCGGGGCTCAGGCCACTTTCCGTGGGTAGATAGGCGACGCGCGATCTATTTTCGTTACAATATTGATAATTGAATGAGCCACTCCGGAAAAGACGGCATTTTGAATAAAGATTTCAGATATCCGGGAGAATAATACCATATTAAATTATCAAAATCTATTTGATCATATCCGTATCCGGATGTCCGGATTAGCCGGATAACTCGAATTAATGGAAGAGAAAAATAGAGTTTAGATAGAAAGGAGATAAAAGGATAAAAAAATACTTTGTATTATTCTCGTATAATTTCATTGCGCGATCATCGTATAATCGCGCAATGAAAATTACTTGATACTTTTTATGCATGCAATCTTCTAAAATGTATGATGTAACTAAAGATTGTTCGGGTAGTACGGAGAAAAGTTACAGTCCGAGATTATGAAGCAATAATTAAGTCGGCAATTGAAGCGATAATTGAATAATGAGTACCGCTCGTTATTCACCTTATTATTCAACTCTACTTGAAAATTTGTATGCTAATACATTCGCTAGTTACAGCCTGTTTCGCTAATGTTGGTTACCGTTAGCCATAGTTAATTAAATCTTCCTTTTCTATTTGGATCGTAGCCGACGCTATAATTTAGAGCAAAAAAACGAAAAATCTGCAGTCGACTAAATTGAGGCTGATTCATATTAATGAAACCAGCCATAGATCTCTTGTTCAATTATCCTCATTTAACCGTTTTTATTTCTTATATAAGTTTATTGTATATAATTTCTAATGCAACTGAATATCGTTTGACAGCAAGAAACTACCAACATTTTTTTTTTACTTTAAAAATTTGTATTTATTTTTGAAACGATAAATCCTACGGAGTAGATAACAAAGAAGCGTTTCTTGCACAAGGTAGCATTACCAAGATAGCGTAACACGTTTAATGGTTCACCGCCACGTTACAAGAAGGCGTACGCGTGCAGCAAGAAGATCAGACAGTACCTCAGGCTGCGTGCCGATATGGATCTTCCATTGAGCAGAATATCGCCTCTTTTTATTCGCCTCCTGCCCGCGATCGTCTCGACGATCTGCGTGCCTTCCTTCTCGGTAGTCGCCATAATGGCCAGCACCTCGGCGGCGCCGGCCTCGAGGGTGATACCACGAAGAAGCGGCAGCCCGTCCGAGCCTGCAGCCTCCACGCCTCGCAGCTGCAGGTGAGGATGCTGCAGACACGGCATGGGTCTCATTGGCAGCGCGTAACCTTCCGGCCCCATGATACCGTGTCCTAGAGAAACAAATGTGTATCACGCATATAGCATTTCGAATTTCAAGTCAAGAAATTTAAAAAACTGAAAGAATCAAAAGATTCTTCGACGATGATCTTCCATAAAATCTTCATCGATTTAAAATCGATTTCGCGAATTTGTGATAGAGAAGAAATGGCAGAAGAGAAATTTTCGGAACTTAATGTTAACATCACAAATGAACATTAAAGATGCTCGTTTATTTTCGTTCATTTTTTCTTTCTTTTACCGTGCGCTATATATCCTGGATCGATCGGCGCGATGCTGTGTCGCCGGTTGGTCCTGATCGGGCTCTGCAAGAGATTAGCCTCGCTGGCGCTTCTCAGTCTCGGATGGTCCCTCGCGACAGTTAACTGAGAATGCGCTGGCTCCCTCGGGACAGCGTGGACATGCCTGAAATCCGGATCGCTTCTGGCTGAACGCATAATCGAGGTTGTATGTACCGGAGCACCTGCATACCAAAGTAGAACTCGTAACATACGCGGCATCGTCGCGCCACTACAAAACGCAATCCTGACGATCTTTAATTTTATCCAACGACCCAAATTAAATGACAACTCGTTCAATAATAACGTAGACAATTTTTAGAACAGTTTAATAAGTTATCTAAAGCATTCTAGAAATATACAGAATCTTTTTCAATGAGAAATTGATGGAAGAGTGCGGTAGAATAGTATGCAATAGAATTAGTCACCGCTCGTACCTGCGTGCGACACGCGTCGTCCTTCCTCGCTGGAGTCGTAGCCGCTCGAGCCGTCGCGATTCCGCGAGCTGGGCGGCAGGACGCGCGGCAAGCCGAACTTCAAGTACGTGTAAGAGTTGTTGGCCAGCGGGCTCTTGGGTCCGTACCGCGGATGCCGCAGGATGCTCTGCACCGTAGAGTCGCGCAGCTGGAAGTTTCCGTACGGCAGCGGCGACTTCTCAGCGGAGCCGAGTGCGGAATCCGTGAAGTCGGAGTTTAGGTTTTGCCTGCGAAATCGCGGAAATGCGTATACCTCATGCGCGCAGATTCCACCGTGCTTAATATCCATTCTATGTATACAACAAGATGTTTTTTTTAGTTAATTAGATGAGAGAGAGAGTTAATTAGATGATTAAAATGCATTTTCTGTTTCATGCGTATAAATACGCGGAGCGATTCGCATTCCTCTAAATCTCGACCGCAGATTATTTAAAAGGGAAAATTGCTCAGAAGGATGGCAATGAGGATTTGAATATCTTTCGTTAATCGTTATACGTGCCGATGTAGTCATGCACGCTCGATAATATTCCGGCGTTTAATATTTTTAACGATAATAATGATACCGTTGATGTAACGCATGAAAGTGCACAGTATATATTGTAAATCAACAAGTCCGATCGGCAATTCCTTTCACGCGGCGTGCGGCAAAAAAGATGACGCAGCATTCGCTTTAGCGTTCCGCCGCCGCGCGTCGTCGGTCAGGCTTGGATTGGACGACGTACGATGCGCGGGGATACGCGGATTACACGCTTGCACTTCAAGTACAAGTGTTCACCTGTAAATCGACCATGCGTGCAGATCCTCGCTGGCCGGCGGCTCCAGGCCCCTGGTGTCCAGAGCTCCCGGCACCGAGTACCTCCTCTCCAGCTCCCAGGCTTCCGAGCCCATATTTTCCGGTGGCTGCACAGAGATTGCAGATGTGACCGGTTAAATTTCCGCGAATTAATCTCAGATAACGTAATATCTCTCCTTTTATTTTAATTACAATGCTTTAGCGCCGCCGAGGGGGAAAGTAAGGAAAAGAAACTCTCTCTCTCGTTTATTAGTTTCAGTTGCAAATTCGATCAGATCGAATCAATTGGCCGAAGCAAATTACTTTGCAATTTTCATGAGATAATAGATATATTTCATTTGTAATGGAATCATTTAACATAATTTCGATACGCATGAAAATATTACAAAGAAAACAAAATTTTACTAGAAAAAGACAGTCTCATCGTATATATTCTTGGAAGTTCTAATATTCTTCTCCGAAGGATCGCATAAAACATCCGGTGGACATCCGTTCGCGGCGAGCGAAATAAATTACGTCGGAAATTTTACGAAGAAACTCTTGCAAACGCTTTCCTCGCACGGAAGACTCTCTCTGACGCTCGATATGAATTTATCGTTACCGCCACCCCGCAAGGACGACCGCGCGGGATCGGATTTATTGCGCAACACGTCGGGGATGCTGTTATTAAAGCCTCCCCGCGTACAAGAAGGAATTTCTTTCGCCATGTATCCCGCCGTCGTATCTGCTCGGCTCGTCCTGGAAGAGTCCTGCGAGAGTACATGCCCACGGTCGACGATTCGACTCGCAAACAAGCGCAATTTCAAAGGCGCGCCGATTATACGGAATGGCGTGGTTCTCAACGGTGTACCCCGTGATCCGATACAGCCGTGTCCGTCAACACGGATTTCGTGACGAATTTATGCCCCATATCGTTTAAACGACGAGAAAATCAAGAAGCAAGAGAGAAGCCCTTTGTCATCGAATATATGACTATGATATTAAATAAAGAACCTAACTAGCAGAAAGATGTCTTCTAAAAGACGTCTTAAAGACATCACAAAGACGTTTAAAAGATGACATAATTTTTCGGACGTCTTTTAGAAACTTCTGCCAGCTGGAAGAGCTCTTTGATACGAGGTCGCAACAAATGAAGGATTAGGACCTTCAATTGAATAATCAGATTTTACTTTTCTAATCTTCATACAATCGTTATCCGAAAATACTCGAACGTCATCCATTTCTTTTGTTAAATTACCATGAGACAACTTCGCGCCCGATGTATTTCTTCCCTTGGAATTTGACTCTCCACACTTTATCTCGATGCGTTTTACCGACCCTTCGGATTCTTCTCGACGGCAGAAAACTGCAGACATTGTATAGCATCCCGTAGTTCCCGCCGGCGAACAAAGCGGGACGGCCTCGTCGAATTTTATCGCGATGGAGCAAATTGTTCTTGCCCGTTCTTGCTCGATCGTCCATAAAGAACGAAACGTACAGACTGCAGAGAATGTATCTCCCCGCTGGTACACGCTGTGTAGTCACGGTGCATACTTGTCTGCCTGCTTTGTTAAGCATCTATAAATATCTACAGACTTTTCATGTTTCTTTCCGCGTATATTTAGATAATTTCCTACTTCTCTGTATCTCGATCATTAAAGCATTACCGAGCAAATTCGCGAATTACGTCTCTAGAATTATTGACTTGCTTAAATATCACGTCGTGACTCGAGATAAGAACGTCATTAGAACGTCAGTTTTAAGAGATTGTTACTTACTTTTTACGCGCACAAACACCCATTCGAGTTTTACATCTTAAACTGATATAGATAGTGGTAAAAACCGCGATAGAGATAGTAATCGGCACGTATATTACTGCCGGAAATTATCGCCTGCGGCAATAATCGTACCGTATAACAGTACGTTTAATGACGCAATTATATGAAAAGCGGTGCGGCAAAATGTCAGCTAGTTGCAGGCTACCAAAGCAGGGCTTTAAACGACCGGGAAATCGATAACTGACAGGTTTCCGTATTTCACCTTCCTCTTAACCGGCATTCTGGATCTCTCGCCTTTACGGGCCACGGATCTAAATACTCGCTCGTTTTCTTGCATAATCTCGCCGACACTGACGCGCACGTAGGCGACGATAGCTTGTTAGATTGTTATTACATCATGGACTTTCTTCGTGTGCAAGGTCTCGCATCCTTAATTTGTCGCATCTCGCAGTCGCGTGGAGATCTTGTCTTATCGCGCTATAAATAATTTTATTTGCTTCCGACTTTACGCAAAACATACTCGAAATAGACTGGCTCAAGTTCAAGCTTTAAAAATCTCATTTTTAAATAATTACAGCAGATCTTTCTTATTCTATCCGTTATTCCAACAAGTACTTAATTAATGACTTTATTATATGTATCTTATCTTACTTCGTTCTATACTTTAGAAGCTTTACATGGATTTGTTATCATATTATTTTTTGCTTTAATGATATTTTAATCGTACGTAAGATAAGCTCCGCGTTTCAATCTCACGTTGTTGTTAAATACCGTAATTTTCTTCGTTTAATAGTCGTCTAATTATATTTGTCGCTTTCCGCGTTCCGCGTTACGACGCGACGTCGTGTTCCACCGAATAGCTGTCAGGAACTCATCACCGTTATCAGAAGATGAGGGACACTCGCGTCGTAGCGCCGGGTAGGATAAATATCCTCGGCATTTGCGCGAGGATACGTGTACGTATGCCGCGAAGGAAGTGAACGCAGCATCCCATTTAACGGTGGTGCTCGCGACCTAAAAACGCGCACCTGTTTCATTGCCATTGCCACACACGCCAGCTTTTAATGTCTTTTCGCGAACACATTATTGTACCTTCGACGCTTGAAAATCCGTTTTGTACCGGGTGTTCGAAGAGCGCAAACTCCTCAGAAAAACATCCGGGATAGAACTCACATTTACCAAACAGAATAATCGAAAGTTTCAAGATTGAATCTCCACTTATTAATAAAATCTTCGTAGAAATTAGATTGGTACATATATTTCCATGTCTATGAACGATTACATTTTGATAAAACTTTAAAATAGCGACATAAAGATAGAAAGTAAATTACGATTCGACGTATCGCTTTTATGGCGTACAAATATAACAAGAACGCCAGATTACTTCCAAATAAATTAAAAGGATGGGTGTCGTTAATCTCAGACGCTGTGAATTAACGACCTCCATTATTCACTGGAGAGCAAGTCCCATGGTACTTTACGCCCTAATGAATTTCGGAGCAAACGTGTACTCGAAGATACCCTTACATGCATGCATTTTGCGCGAATGCGGATGTACTCCGGATGATTAAATTAATCAGCAGCATCTCTTCCTGCCTGTGAGAGGGGATCGACCTTGCTCTCGATGCGATGTAAATCGAACGTCGTCGATTATTTCAACCTGCTTGCGAAACGCACGGCGAGAAACACATAAACCATCTGCCTCATCGCTTCGGCGCCACAACAGGTTTTAATTCGTCTTCGCGTGTCAGTTTGCGGTATGCGTTCACATTTCCGAGTTCCACGCGAGTGCGAAAACGTATCGGGTGTCCGACGAATACACACGTCGAGTACATATGTCAAGCTATCACGTTTCAAGTCTGCAAAATTACGGCCATATAAATAAGCTGGCCACGAATCGTTACTTAATAACAAAGATGTAATCTGCTAAAACTGCACAATTGTCATAAAAATGCTTGTGCCAAGGAGTTTATTCTAGAACTAAAATGTCCAAGATTTCTTCGTCTCCTTCGCGGGATTCTTTAGAGGCAGACGTTCAACCATTCACTGCCGATCAAGTATACGCTGTATCCAACTTGTAGAATATTCTCTTGTACAATGCTCTTGTAACAGGTGCGATTTGTTGGTATTTATGACGATTTAATATCACGTCAGCGCAGATGTTACATTTACGTCGCCCAGGTGGAATGCGCAGAATTACATAATACATTTTAGCACGAGCTTATAGAATCACACTTCGGATGATACATGAAGGCGCAATTTCTAGTTACCACAGATGCTGATGGAACGACATTTTTTCCCCTCATCCCGGAGTTTCCCGTTAGAAGACTGACTCATCAGCGAATCCCTCGAAACTGAGCTGGCTCAGATACAAGAATGTTCATGCTGCGTTCTCCCGTGAGAACCAAGCAAGATTGAAATCGCACACCATATCTTATCGAGAAAAAAAAAGAATGCTCTTGCAGATCGCCATCACGTTGTATTTGACGACGGTTGTGATATTCTTTGTGGAAAACGAAATTTATTCTGTGGTAGATAGAAAGACGCTTGCGTCGTTCAGCGTTTATAAATTTTAGTTAATTTTCCCCCTTCGACGTGCGCAAATAACTAGTAGAATCTCTTCGCTGAAAGCGGATGTGAATCGCGCGTAGTTTTACTGCTAGACATGCAAGTGTCGGATTGATCGAGAACCAGAATGTTGTGTCATACGACGCCGTGTGCGCGCTGGATTAATTCGCGCCCGCAAAAATAGCTGTGATATCTTCCGCGGTGCCTGTCATAATGGTGACTGCGATGTAACACGTGTTCGTCAGTGAAGTCATCAACGGATCGTCGCTACGAAACTCACGCTGTACGTTGTACAAGTACAAACAGCTGACATTTTTAACTGACAAGAAATAACGGTACGATCTATATTATACAAGGCCCAAGCAACAGATCCTTTTTTTCGCATGAACACGCACGTGGCCGACTTTTTTTCATTTCCAAAATGCTCACCAAAATGATCTACCATAGATGCCTGCCGCTGAATATTCAAAATATATACAATTTATTAAAATAGTGAAACTTAAATATAGAAAATAGAAAAATTGTAGATTCTAAGTTTCTAAATTTCTAAATTTTTCAATATATAACAAGCTTCGCTGAGTATCTGTTACAAATTCACGTAGCAAAAATGCGATGTACATAATTTAATACAAGAGAAGGAAACGATAATTATAACAATTCCTTCTAACTCATAAATTCCTTATTAGGATTACAATTTTCTTATCATTCTTCTTTCCTACATGTTTCTATTTATAAAACAGAAGAATAGTTTCTATTTATGAGTCAGAGTCGATGGAAGATTTATTTCCGAATGTGGGACAACGGTGGTCGAAGTCACAGGTTTAAGTTCACCTGGGTCTTCGTGTCACCACAACGGGCGACCGACGAGATGTTCCCGCATAAGCAGTACTTAATGTAGGTACCCGTATATGAAAGGAGAAAGAGCCTGCGGGTTTGCAAGCGCGATTGCGTCGACTTCTGCAATGACAATGGACGCAAGTTTCCCGCTGCACGTCGAGTAGTCCTTGCTTGGTCTCACGATCGTGCATGGAATGATTTAACCCACGCGTGATTACGGATGCGAGACATCGCGGACTTGGCTAACACCGTTCATAAAGAACATCTCGGAAAGAATAACGTCGGTGTCGCGGCGGAAATTTATTCTGTAATTAACCCGGCGTCTCTGGAGAAGATTTTCGTGATTTACGACGACGTTTACGTCGACTTTATAAGTTTTTCTTTTTCGAAAAACTCTGCAAATCAATCTTTCTCGCGGGTATCGCAACAGGATCCTCTCCTCGAGGTGCAAACACTCCGAGTGCGTAAATGTTGCGCAATGTTCAAATAATTGCGTCTCATATCGCGCGGTATAATATAGCGGCAGAAATATGTCGCGGTGGTCCCCCACGTCCTTTTCAATTTACGTAATACGGTGATTTTTTTGCGGCGACCGATAACCGCCTCTCGCGGGGCCCGGTTAACTGTTCATTTGCATATCCCGTTTCTGCAACAGTTGTATCGAGCGACGACCGTGCGTTTTCGCGGTATGAATTCACCATTAAACGCTACTCATGTCGTGTCCACTCATGTCCACCGCGGCTTTTTGCCGGCTATTGCACGCGCGCGCAACTGGATCGCCGTTTAATACATAGTACGAGAAGGAAAGTGCGGATATGGCCGCGGCGATATGTTCGTAAAGGCCGGCGATGATACGCTCGGAAAAACGGGCCTGCTAACGCGTATGCCTATTGCGCGCAGCTGAGCATGTCGAAAGCATGCAGAAAGTGACGTCTAATATCTCGCCGGACGTGTACATGTGTACTTGTACTCGCGCGCGATACCTGGAAAAATCGCCCGCGGTCGCGTGATCCCTCTTACAGCGATCGCGACTCTGAATCCGCGGTCACGGTGCTTAATGCGATCGAGTCAAGGGGTAAACGGCTGAAAACGAGTACGTTTGCTCGGAATTAGAGATACGTGCGAAGAGATCTCTTTTTGAATAATGCGAGTCAAGTATTTTCCTCTGAACTCTGTCTTTTTCGAAAACGCGAGAATTAATCGAACATGGTGCCTCATATAGAAAATGTTCAACGAGCTGGAAAAGAACCGAGATCTTTTAACTTGGATCTTTTAAGCCGCGCAGCTATAGATTGATTTTAGTTTTTTTTTTTTCCCTCGCGTGCAGACGGATCGTATTTGTGGTTTACGTCAGATGAGTGAAAATTGGAAGCTATATAACCGCGGAATGTCTCCGCTTATTTAGGGGTCCCTCGGCTCTCAGCGAACGGAAACAATATCTCGATTTCGTGATCTCCAGAATCTACTGTGAGACTATCCCACGCACTGATTTCTATAGCTATGTTTGTACGCCAGTGAACCGTGCACCCGTGTCCGTGTACCTAAATAAAATACCACCATGGCCTGGATTGTTACAGTGTTACTGCCATAATTACCCGTACACGCAACGCGCTTGGAAACCGCGATGGAAAGTCTGCCCGCCGAAAACCCCGTCCCGCCGACCCACATAACGCGTGTGTATACCTCAAACGATCCGAAATGCGCACTCATAGCTAATTATCTCAATTAATTAAACGGCAGTAATCCCGAGATTACAGCTTTAGGAAAAGAAACCGTGTCCGTGAATCTCGCTTTTTATCTCTTCCTAAACGTCTCTCAATGAGAGAAACGCCACTAACGAAGAATTATAAGAAAAATCGTTTAATTCACAATTCGAGAAATTAATTAAAAATGCTTCGATTTAGAGAACGAGATCAGAAATATGATCGGAAGAGACGCAAATCATATTTAACTGGAGATATTTTAATATCGTTGATACAATTAATATCAGCTATTTGCGTATTATTAATCAAATAGAAAGTATTTTCGTTGCCATTCTACAGATAATATGCCACGCTCAATCATAATAAAATTTGACAGGCGGCTGAATGCCGCGATACGTACTTTTACTACTTCATTATAAGCGATGATGGGCATTATCGAGCGGTAAAACTTGTGAAGAGAATGCAGGATATAAGCGAGGTCAGTTGTCAGACTTTTCAATATTCCACCGATGCAATGCTGTACCTGTCCTCCCTGTCCTCCCCCTTCCCTTTCCTGTCCCCCGCGAACGAAGGAGGACGAAAAAGGAGAGGAAGATCCAATTGAAATTGCAAATCACTCGATGCACCGTGCGAGGAAGCGTCGAAGAGTGCTCCTATATGCGCTCGTTAAAGTCTCCCGGAGTGACTCCGCGATTTCGCCGGTCGTAGCTCGGAGCCGTTAATGAAAATTTACGTCAATTCGCGATACGATTGTTGCATTCGACGTATCCGCCGTGTTCCGATCGAAGTGAACGGATCGAACGAGGATTGAACCCTCACCTTTCCGCCTCGCGATTGCCAGGGCCTTGCATACGCTAATGTGTGGAAACGCGCGAAGGAAGTAACGGGTCGGCGCGAACGCTTTTGCTTTTTATTAATGGAGATGAAAGGAAATACGCCTTGAGAAATATAGATAAAGATATGTCCTTAGAGAAAGAAAGAGAGAAGAGAGAAAGAGGAAGAGAGAGAAGACTGAGAAGGCTAAACAGATACCGAAGACTTTGCACTTTGGATTGAAATTAGATTGGACTGGCATAGCAATTTAATACAGTGGATAACTATCCAATTATTTAATTGATTTAAAAGTTAAAATACTTGAAAGAAGAATGGTAGGGTGCAGTCACAAAATTTTTATTAAAGCAAGATCGAAAAAGAATTAAGATTCTGGTTTTAAGATCTAGGCCGAAAGGATATCCGGCGGTTCCGGTATATTTCTTTCTATTGCTGAAATAGACGCTAGCGTACTCAACTAGCGTACTTAGCGAGCAAAAATATAGTCTATTATTATTACTTTTTCCAGCGAAATCTAGAGAAAGAGGACTCTTGGAGTAATGTCTCCTCGTTAACAACTTAAATCGGACGCTTTCAGAGCATTTGTAATCTAATCGAGTAATAATCCACCCACTCAGGAAAGTAAAGCATTATCCTTGCATGTAATACGAGTGAAAATAGTGGTTTCACGCGCATATGATAGAAAACTACGCTACCGGTTAGTTTAGAATGTGGCGAAATATAACACAATGAGCTGCGGCGTTTTGCAACACAAAGTATCTTCGCGTCACGATAAAAATTATTCATTTGGTGTTAAAATACGGAGAGAAAAACGTTTTAGTAACATAAGCTATATATCATTCCTTTAATAAAATTATCATCAGTACGTGAAATGCATGACTAATAATTTTATTAATATAATGATTGTTATAAAACTGATTTATTTTTATACTATACTATACATTCTTATAAAGTCTTATATTATAAATTTATTCTTCTTTTATAACCTCACACTTTTTTATATCGATTTTTTTCCCCAAATAAATCGGCGGTAGCTTTATTATATAGTTCTTTCTGTCAGTTTCTGTCTCTTTTAGCGATATAAAAATCGAGGTAATATATGCACATCTCGTGTTTATGCGTCGCATCTTCGTGGGGCGCTTGTCAATGGGTTCCTTCCTCGAGAAGAAAATACATATGGAACGTTTGTAACGCTTACATGCGAGCTTTTAATTCACGGTTCAACGACGGGGAACCTGATTTTGCATAACAAGAAAGACTCGCCGGCACGGTGAAAGCAACAGGTGATTAACAACCCGACCACTTTTTCGAAGGCGGTCGATCCGCTCCATAGATTCCGAAGAATTTTAGAATGAGTTTTCGTTTCCGAAAACACTGCGCGACATTCTCCAGCGTGCTGTATAATCAGACACGCACGCGAGGCTCTCACCACGTGCAAACAATTCTTCCATCTTTAACTAATTATGCAATTACTTCGAAAAGTATGCGGACGTAGATTTCCGAATGAAAGTATTTTTGTATGGCATAGGAAATGTCTCAACAAGCTCCTCGCTAGTTCACACATACTACGTTTACGCGAGCGTTACTTCTGTAGTAACTTAACGATAATTTCTTCGCGTAAATGGGATTTTGTAGTAACTTACGATAATTTACTCCGCGTAAACGAGTGAATAATTGTCGTAAGTTACTACAGAAGTAACGCTCGCGCGCGCTCGCGTAAACGTAGTAACAATTAAATATCAAAGGAAAAGAGACGATGTAAGAAAAGACAGGAAGAGTGCCCAAGTTAACTTAATTTATCAGATTAAATTACTTCGACAATTATCGGAAATAATTAAATATTTTCTTCAATTCTACGAACTTAGAAAAACATTCGAAAGAAAAGGAAAACAAGGCGTTATTTATTTATTATCAATCTCCGAGATAGTATTATAAAGAGGGTTCCTCTTACGAGATCGGCACCAACTCCTAAACTTAGCTTTATCAGCAAAAGTAGAAAAAAAAAAAATTTATTTCCATTCCGTGGAAACCCACAAAGTCGGCATCGTAGATAGACGAGCTTTCGTGGTGAGCACGTTCGAAAAATCGCGGAACACGCGCGTGAGGGCGACTCGGCGTTCGCAGCGAGGATGAGAAGAGGAGAAAAAGAGAGAGGGAGACCAAGGGAGACAGAACAGAAGGGAGAAGGCGCGCTGCCGCGCTCTGATCTTCGTGACAATGACTCACCGGCTGTGTATTCGCGTTGGGCCTTCAACCTTGGAAGCTGGAAGAGTCACGACGACGACGCTGCTGCCTCCTCTCCATTCCGGTTCGTCGTCCTCCTGCGCCGATCGCCCGCGCCGGCCGATCGGGCTTCCCGCGACTTCGCGTGACAGAGAAAAGGGATGCACTTCCCTTGCGTGCCGGAGGACCGTCACCCGCGGGGATGAGAAAAAAAAACGATCTTTCTGTCTTGGGCGACCGCGTTACCGCGACGCCGCCGCCGCCGTCGTCGTCGTCGTCGTTGTCGAGATTTTTACCCGAGATATCTTCCTCGGCTCGCGATCGAAGCGAAGCGACAGATATCGCGCGACTCGCCGGAGTCCTGCCGGAACGCTGGCCGCCACCGCTGACGGAGGAGCCCACCGAGGCCCCCACGAGTTTTCCCTCTCCGGGGCCCTCACCGGTACCCCACCGACGAGTTCGCAATGGCGTGAACGCGCCGGGCCCGCGAGGATAGCTCGCGCCCATCCAGCGTGGATCCTCTGCGTTTTTTTACACTATCGCTTCTCGTTCTTGCCTCTTTCTCGCGCGTCTCTGCTTTGTTTTACGTATACGGCGAAATGTATTCGAGTTAGTAGATGGATGTTTTTAAAGAGGAGCAAAGGAATAACTTAAGGGTAGACTTTAAATAAAACAAAACAAAGTAAAAGCGAAATAAACGTAAATTAACGTAAGAAACTTTAATTAAAATATCTTCATCAAGCCCCTTCTTTTTTCAACATTTATCCGGTTGATTGAGGAGCTTATCGGGGAAATATTATCTACGTCACTTATATCTATTCACGAAGATTTGTATACATCTTACAGTAACGGTACCATTAATTAAGATTTTTTTCTTGATCATTTTGGAATAGCTATAAGATAAAGTACAGGTGTAACATTTTATATAATATAATAAATATAATAAAAATACAAAATGTATCCTTTACATCTCGTCTTCCAAATCAAATTAAAGTGTATTTATAAAATCTTATTTATAAAATCGTATTTTTAACATTCTTTTTATCTCGTTTGTATAATATACACTTTTAAAATATAACAATTTATTGTTATATTTAATTTTATTGTTATATTAATTCGCAGCCATTGATTTATATTTTTTTCTTTTCTGTAAAAAAAAAGAGGGGTCTCGATGAAACATGGAGAAAATGTCGAACGAGGGCCAACTACAGGTTTAACGGCGGGTTATCAGGCAGAAGTTCGATGGAACAAATTTCGTGTCCACACACACAAAAATACGATGTATTTTTACGGTATTTTGCAAACCGCGATCAAGGCATCCAAACAACGATCTCATCTAGCTCGCGCGACGACGTTGAGACGCGTGCAACGCGCTGCTTACGCCGATGGTCTCGCTCCGGGGTCGGTCCCCCTCCCGTTCGCGGGGCCCGCGTCGGAGAAGACATTCACCTCGAGGACTCGAGGAGAGCCAACTCCCAGCCGGGCAGCCAGCCGGGTATCGTTACCTGCTGGCTTCGCGTTTCTCGCGTCCCCAGCCTCGCTCGAGCGAGTAGTCACTCTTTTACGCGCTGGTCAGTGCGCGCTGCAATCCGCGCCGCGGTAGCACACGCTTTCGCGTGTTGGTGCATTATCGGCTACCGTCTGGACTACCATTTTGCGGGAGGTGCGGAAGATCGTGGAAAATCGACGCGAGTGCGGGAGGGTCTCTTTGTTGAAGTGTACGCGCGCCTCTGACGGCTCTGACGCACGGTGTCCTCGAGATCCGGACACGGTCAAGTGCGCGACGGATGGATGAATCCGGCGACAGTCCTGCGCCTTGGTGTCTTCCGCATGTTCTTTCGGATGTTACTTATTATTTCTAATATTCTGTGAGAGAGTTCGTACGTTTCCTTAATAATTTCCTTACTAATATCGCAATACTGATTATCGTAATTAATTTGGCATAAGCAACTATTAATTAAGAATAGACAGCTCTATTATTAAAGATAAGATTTTGAGATAATGAGCACGAAATTACGTAAATAATAGAATAAATTGCAATGAAAAATATATGTATTATATTTTAGGAGAGATAATTTTAGAATCTTTTACCTTCGTAGAGCTCCGTAGATGTTACTTGAGGAATGTAATCGTGGGTACCGAACGTAACAGCGATTCCCAAGATGATTCCATCCGATTGCGTTCTGGACATAGCCAACGTGTTTCATTCCACTTCGGTGGTGATCGAAGGTACCTGCCTCAACAAATCCGAACCTACGGCGGTGCTTAGAGATGTATCAGCCCGCGTTCACGGCGGAGAGGTCTTGGCTATTCTAGGGTCGAAGGGCTCCGGCAAACGAGCGCTCCTCGATGTTATCGGTGAATAATTCCAACCATTCTTCTTATATCGTAGCGTTCTGCAAAATTGCAAAAAATATAGATTAGATAATCAGCCCTTTACAATTTATTCATTAAACTTTACCATGACTATATCATACTTTTGCGCCGCGCTATGATGAGAAAATTTTCATAAAAATATCTCTGGTTAAATTTCATCGAAGATAAATAAAAAAAATATAGAAGAAGACGATAATGTCTCAGAATCAAAAATTAATTTAAAATAACCTGGACTTGAAATTTTTACTAGCTGGGAGGGCGGAGGGCGAGACGAGGGGTCGGGTCACCCTGAACGGCAACCTGCTGACGCCGGAGCTGTTCCGGCGTCACGGCGGCTACGTGGCTCACAGGTGTCACCTGCTGCCGAGTCTGACGGTCCGTCAGACCCTGATGTACGCCACGTGGCTCGGCAATCTAAACAATCGCGAGGCCCGGGTGCGGCAGACCCTCGCCGACCTAGCGCTCTCGCAGGTCGCCAATCGGTCGGTGAACGACCTCACCAGACCGGAGTATCGGCGGCTGATGCTGGGCGTGCAGCTCGCCAAGGATCCGACCCTGCTGCTGCTGGACGAACCGACCTGGGACACCGATCCTCTCAACACGTATCTCATCGTCTCGATGCTGTGGTCCTACGCCACCAGACGCGGCTCCATCGTCGTCCTTACCATGGAGACCCCCAGGTCCGACGTGCTGCCGTTCGTCAGTCGCGTGACGTTGCTGTGTCTAGGTGCGGTGGTCTACTCGGGACCCACCAGGAGCATGCTGGATTATTTCACCTACATCGGCTTCCCATGTCCGGAACTAGAGAACCCCTTGATGTACTACCGTAAGTATCGCACAAAACGATATTACTTATCGGAATATAGCTCCACTTAGAAATTAATATTTGTTATTCTAGTAATTTTTATTATTTCCCCTGCAAGTCCTTAAAGTGTTTTAAAAAGCTGACTAAACAACGACAAAAATACTTTTTAAATAAAAGAAGCAACTCGATATATTAGAACTCGTCGCTTTTCCAGTATGCTTGTCGACCGTCGATCGCCGCTCCAGAGATCGCTTTTTAGAGTCCAATCAGCAGATATCGGTCTTGGTCGAGAAGTTCAAGGTGGATGGAGTGCTTTACATGAAAGAAGGGCCGCAAGTGCCGCACAGCATGAAAGATACTGCCCTCGGTATCATGCATAAGGGTTTGGGACGCGGAATCAAGCCCGGATGCTTCTCGACTCTTCTGGCACTATATTTGTGAGTTATAATCCCGAATTATAATCATTTACGAAAGTGTAGTCTCACGTTATTTGAACAAAATTAGGGCTTAACTAGAGTGATATGTAAATTCTTCGAAGTCAATATTTGTTCTTGGAAAAGACTTCGTCGACAATTATAACTATAAAAATTATAATTATAAATCTTTTAACATTCGATATTATCTTGGCATCACGTGTGTAATTGAAATAAAATGATTTCCTAGTCAACCGTATAATCTATCGATAAAATTAAGGTCGACAGTTTTAGGATAGATATCTTATTAATCATTCGCAATCATATTGTTACATTTAGACGAAGTATGGCGACTACATTCTCATTCAATAAGATCGGCCTGGGACACTTTGCCGCTCGCCTGCTGTTACTGCCATTCGTCGTTGCTCTAATGAGCATACTGTACTCGCATTCAAGTCCCGTACAATCAAGAATCTTCTTGCAAACCGGTGGCTTGATCTTCAACGTCTTGACGTTGTTTTACGTTGCCGGGATAGCTGCGACGTCGCTTTTGTGTAAGTCGAAAAGCAAATTAATCAAGTAGAACAGACAATAGATGGTTTTAGTGTCAAATCTCGAACTAACTTAAAGATATTCAAAGAATATTTAAGGTTTTTTTTAACTCTTTTCTATTCGTATTGCTGTTCAAGATATGTTGAAGTGCATTTCTTTCCGATCTACAGCATTTAATTACATAAGACTTGATACAGTTCCAGGTTTCCGCGCAAGGTATTACCAAGAAAAGCGAGAGGGTCTTTACGGTGGCGCGATGTTTTTGACCGCGTACACCATGCTGAGTCTTCCGCTGAGTTTCATATCGACGCTGATAACGATTACAATCCTGATTCCCATTCTGGAGCTAGATCTCACCTCGTGGGCGTACGCTTCCGGTATTCTGTGGTCCAGTTACGTGGCGGCGGAGCAAGTGACGGTAGCCGTGCTGATGGTGGTCGGTAGGCCCGTAATCGGTGCCATCACGGTACTGTACATGACCCTGTTGTCCCTTGTGGTCGCGTCGGGCGCGATTCGTAGCCTGAAAAACTTGCCCTATTGGTTAGCGATGGCGACGACCGCGTTACCGACCAGATACGCATCTCTGGCCCTGAATCAGCTGGTCATCGACACCCCCCTCCTGTCCAATCTGCCCTACAACGAGAGCTTTACTTGTCCTGGCATACCCGAGCTTTGTAGGTACCCTGATGGCAAGACTTACCTGATAGAACGCCTTACCAGAGAGGGCGAAAACATTTCCGAGGTGTTAAACGTGGACTTGAATCTGCTAATCTCTCTAGCGTTCGCCGTCGGTCTTATTATATTGAACAGCGTCTTATATCTGTTGCCACTACCCGCTAAAGTGAAGGCAAAATTCAGAGAATAATGAATTGTTAAATCCACATTTAATGTGTGTGTGATCGTCACATTTAACGAAATTCAAATATTCGAATTTGATGCCGACTGAATGGTGTACGTATCACACTTATTTAATTTTGAACTCTTAGGCCCGTATTCTGAACGCACTTTTATCGATAAATGCACGTTCAGAATACGGGCCTTAGTGTATATAAAATTGTAAATAACATAGAATTAGGCGTATCGATCAAAGAAAAAAAGAATGCATATCAAAAATATTACAAATTTTTATTTCGTATGTTACAAAATCATTTTATCATAATGCTAATTAGTATATATAACGTAATTTTCCTTGCTTGCGTGACACATCGTAAATAATTTTAATAATTCATAACAAATGGAAATATATGTACATTTACAAAACGAATTAACTATTGTGTACGATATAAGAGTTGCAGTTAATATAATAGGTACTTAATCAAGCATTAATCATAATATTTACTTGATAATTTAAACATTAGGATATTTTACAGGAAAAGTACAGATATATCTATGGAAAACAAACGTGTCACCGAAACGTCACTATACAATATAATTAACAGCTCTATTTATTTTTTAAATTGCACATTTATACCTTGTAAAATATATTAAAAATTTACTTTCAGGCAACCATCATGGTATTGAATTATCATATCACATATCACATTTACAATTTGTGAAATATATTACAATTTATAAGTCTCCATCTGTAACTTGCCCCATCTCCTTAAGATCGTCGGCAACACTGAATTCACAGCCTGTCGCACTGATAATCTCGCTAATGTCGATATTATGTGCGATCTCAATAAGCTTTAATCCTTCTCCTTTCACCACTTCAAATACCCCGAGATCTGTGATAATTAAATCTACGCATTGCTGACCTATAAAAAAATGTTATAAAAAAGAAAATATTATATAATGTGACTAGAAATAATACAAAAATATTGCAAAATAATTAGTCGGTACTTTAAAGTACCGACCAACATTAAATAACGAAATACTCAAATAACGTGTAAATAAAATGAAGAAAAATTTTGAAATTATTGAAATTGAAATATTACGGGTCCTTACCTGTGACGGGCAATGTGCAATTCTTCAAAATCTTCGGACTTCCGTCTCTGGCCGTATGTTCCATAGTTACCACTACCTTTGTAGTCGCCGCGGAAACAAGATCCATGGCACCACCCATGCCTTTTACCATTGTACCTGGTATCATCCAGTTAGCCAAATCCCCGTTTTCTGACACTTGCATGCCTCCAAGAATAGTCAGATCAATGTGACCTCTGTGTGAAAAGTACAGCTAATGCTAATAAGCACATTTTCTTTGATACATATTCTAAACATATACATATTCATATTGATACATATTCATATTTATCATGAAATATGCTAAGCTTGAAATATATAATCTGTATATCATATACCCTCTAATCATGCCGAAACTCTCATCGCTACTAAAGAAAGATGCCCCGGGCAAAATCGTTACAGTTTCCTTTCCAGCATTGATAAGATCCGCGTCGACGTCATCTTCGTCCGGAACAGGGCCCAACCCAAGAATACCGTTCTCTGATTGCAACGTCACTTTCACACCCTTCGGGATGTAGTTACTAGCAAGCATAGGTATACCGATTCCCAAGTTTGCTGCAAAAATTTTCGGTTTATCAAGAGCAGCACTGATAAAAAGATTTGAATTTGATCAAAATCAGTGTATTTATTTTTAATCCAAATATTTAAAAAGTTTATATTTTACACCTACCATACATTCCATCTTTAAATTCGAGAGCAGCGCGCCTAATAATCATATCCCTCGCTTTACTAGCCGGTGTCACTTTCTTAGGCTTCATGGTTTGCTTCGTCGAGCGTTTCTGCAAAATGAAAAAAAAATTAGATTTATGAGAGACATGCATATTTACGTAACTATAAATATGCATGCATAAATATGCATGACGAGCGAGCGAGATAAATAAGCGCCAACCTCAATCCGTTTTTCATAAGATAGCCCCTTCACAATCCTGTCCACGAAAATGCCAGGCAGATGAATCTGATCGGGATCTAATTGTCCAAGTCCGACGATCTCCTCCACTTCGACAATTGCCACTTTGGCCGCCTTGCACATCACAGGGTTGAAGTTCCTCGCCGACTTCCGGAAGACCAGATTACCGGCGGTGTCGGCCTTCCACGCCTTCACGAGCGCGAAGTCGCCAGTGATGGCGGTCTCCAGCACATAGTTTCGCCCGTCGAACTGGTTCACGTTCCTCGCCTCTCCCGATATCTCGGCGTTGCCGTTCATGTCGTACTTTATGACGACATTACCCTCCTGTACGATGGTGCCGAAAGCCGTGGGAGTGTAGAAAGCCGGAATGCCGGCGCCACCCGCTCTCACACGTTCCGCCAAAGTACCCTAAGTGAGCCGTTATGCGACTTGTAAAAATTTGCGAGATTTATGGGTACACCCTTTCTCATCTTCAAAGCATTACCTGCGGCGTCAGCTCAGCCTCCAATTGACCGCTGAGATACTGCTTCTCGAATTCAGGGTTTTCACCCACGTACGACGCGATCATCCTTTTGATCCTGTGCTCCTTCAGCAATATACCCAGCCCGAAGTCTTCGACCCCAGCATTATTCGAAACTACTGTTAAATCTTTGGTGCCCCTTTTTAGTATGGCTGCTATTAAATTCTCTGGGATGCCGCAGAGGCCGAATCCACCGACCAAAAGTTTTGCTCCATCATGTACATCGGATACGGCTTCCTCTATGCTTTCGAACACTTTACCGTCCCCTACCGGTGTTTTCAACTTCTCTGCCTTTTGCTCCGCTTCTGGGATACTTGCTTTGATAGAGAAATTATCGGTGCATACCTGTTAAACAAGATGTAAGTTGGATCAGTTTTAGAAATATTTTAATGCACAAATCTTCATAAAAAATGCATTACACTAACATCTGGAGAGATGAGACATAAATATTCAGAGATATGAAACTATACACAATTAAAAACATAATTACTTAAGAAAATCAGTCAAAGAGAAAGAAGCATTGAGCCGTAACAAGAATGGAAGTGTTATAAAATTCTGTAGGACAAATATAAGATACGTATACATCAAGGTTTGTTTCTTTCTGTTGTGAATTTTGCAGGATCGACATTTCGGTGCTGATGTGTAAAGTTAAAAACTGACAAAATGTGCTCGGCAACGAAAGAACGAACCATATATATATATTATATACAAAAAGGAGGGTGGAGGGGGCGAGAACGGGAGGGAAGGCGGAAAGGAAGGGGAAGCGAGACTATGTAATTCCGAAATTTGATAATTGTTTTCGACACTGAAGATGGTCCCATAAGGGGCCGAAACGTTTGTCAATTTATCATAATGCAGAATTTTATAACATTACCATCTTGTTACGGCTCGATGCTCCTTTCTCTTTGACAGATTTTTAATCTTGTGAGCCTTTTGATTTATAAACTTAAAAAAAATCCAAGATTTATGAAATATATCAAAGTAGCATATCATCGAACAAATATCTGTTTCCCGAAACAAATAACTAAACGCCAAAAGATATAATTACACAACATAATTTTACATGAAACTAATACCGCGAATAGTTACAATCATCAAACAAATAGAGAATTATAAAGGTAACTTTTTCCGGCGTAGGTTATACACATACGTATGTCTGATAACCAGTGCTGATAATGAGAGTCACGTATTGTTTACGTACCCGTAATATCCTTATGGGACTCCGGGGACCCTTGCTCCAACGTAGAAATATACCGCTGACCCCTCTCAACGCGAATGCCATGATCACCGTATCCTTAAACGCACAATTGTTATTCGCAACACGTATGCGGCTCGGTCAGCATCAGAGGTTAAGGCGCGAGACACTGGCGGATATTAATCCTTTCCAGAATAACTTGTTCGTTTCGCCTGTGTACTTCTGGCTTTGGACCTTGCTGTGAACAGGTCTCGGCGTACCGAAATGCCGAAAATCTCACAGCGATATCCCAGGAACTTCGCGTTGCGAAATTTAACCTCGCCTCAGGCCTTCGCCAGTGTTCACGAAGGCATGGACGGCGGTGATCCGGTGACCAGCATTCATCCAGCATTCAGGCTTGACTCTTGATAGCATACGATAACATGTGGAGGGGATAACTCTCTCGTACTGGCCGTACTACACATACACACTGATACACACAAGTGCGTGCTCCGAGTTGCTCCGCTGGCGTCGATCCCGCGCGGCGACCACCATCTACACAGAAGAGCCGCACGTGGCACAATGCGCATGAATTGGGATATGAATTGTTCTTTCCTCCGTCGTTGGATTGGAATATGAAATTATTTTTTATTTTATTTAATATATAAAGACTTCAAACATTAATAATGCCAATTCGTTACAATAGTCTGTTTACGTTATATGTTCGCAGATAATGTTTCAACGAAAGACTGATATCTCATCGTTATCTCTCCGTCAGATAGCGAATGCTAACTTTTCTAGAACGCTAGTATTATATTCCATAAATAGCGATATCAGAACACTTGGTTGCACTCCGATGTATTTATCCATGTGTAGAATGATTAAGTAAAAATCGGCGTAGGTATATCGTTTATATTCGACCCAACTGGCCAAATTTATTTAAAAAACGCTACGTTTCGATCGTAGATTTCGGTCCTTTTCAAACGTATGGATATAAATTATTGATTAGTTAAACATGTAATGCCCAAACTACGCCACATCTAAAAAATAATTTGTGTGTTGAGATCCAAAGAATTAAAATATGAGAACGTACGTTAGAACGACATACTTATTCATTAGTCGTTCGATTGTCGAAGGACGTACTTGTCAGAGCCGTGTCACTATTCGACTGATAATATAATATGTATCAGTCCTGATAATGTAATATGTATCAGTCCTGAAAGTCCTTCGACAATCGAACGACTAATGAAGTAATGAATATGTCGTTCCAACGTACATTCTTATATTTTAATTCTTTGGATCTCAACGCACAAATTATTTTTTAGATCTGGCGTAGTTTGGGCATTATGCTTAACTAATCAATAATTTGTATCCATTCCATACGCTTGAAAAGGACCGAAATCTACAGTCGAAACGTAGCGTTTTTTAAATAAATTTAGCCAGTTGGGTCGAGTAAACGATATCTTTAACGCTGATATTTTTCATTATTCACTGGCGATTTAAATTCTCATTTGGCTGTTATTAAGTAAAAACCATGCGTTTGTTACAAAGACTTTATTTCTCGAGACTAAATATAATAGCTTCTCGCACACTTACGCTTACATCGTGTGAACTTACATATGTATTAAAATATATTAATCTATTCTTATCACTACATAGTATAACATTTTCCGAGTGTTCCCCGCAGAACGTCTGTCTAAAGACGTTAAGACGTCTTAGGACATCTAGAAAACGTCGTGACTTTGAAATTTCCATGACGACTTTAAGGTGTGGTTTTAGAATAATATCGTCGACGTCGATACCAACACGATGACGCCGTCTGATAATGCCAGTCAACATGTTTATTCTGTCGTTGGAATAATTAATACCAATCGTCGCTAATATTAAATATTGTTTTCTGCATGTTTTTCGCAGGTCGATATCGCTTTGAATAAGCGGAATCGTTTCGCGATCACAAGGAAATCGAGATCGGTGCTTTAATACATAAGAGAGGAAGAATTTTACAGCACAACTTAATAATACTTTTTTAATACAATTTAAGATTTTTAATATACTTTAAGATAATACTTTACAAATAATATTGAAAGTTTTCTTTTTGCCGTCGAGGCAAAAAGATGCTCCATTATCAATTTTCAGGGCAATCTGTAAAAGATGCCTTCCATTGTCCTCTTTTTCTTCAATTTGAGAAAACGCTCTTGCCATATGACACAATGTACAATATAATACGCGGAATATTGCAGATTTCAACCTACATCTTCGCCGCGCATTTAAGACCGAATACGCCGAGTGTTCAGCATGAGAGTTTAAGGAACATTCGCAACCAAATCATTTTTTTTTTCTTTTAAAAAATAAACAGATTTTGAGAAAGAAATCACGACTGGCGCTAAACGCGCGCCCATGAGTAGGCCTCTGAATCACGGTAACACAAGAATGAACGAACGTCGTTTCTCTCAATTAGAAAAGCACTCCGTTGTACGTTCACAAATACGAGTATAATTTCGTCTAGTCGTTCCACCACTCAACATACGCGGTGCAGGTTCGTCATTTCGTCGTCGATCCTCGCGTCATCGATGCCGGCCCGCTCTGGCATCCGTCACGGCGCCCCATAATTCGATCACAAACTCGTCAGTAAAACCGAAATCCTCCAAGTCGGAATTGTCTATCGCCTCGGCGAAGTCTATACTGTTGCATTTACCCTCGGCAAGTTCCCAGATTTGCGTGGCTGCAAATCAGATGTAACAACCGAATATTAGTCTTCGCGAGTCTTTGGTAAAATAAAAAAAAGGGGACAGAGCAAAAAGAAAGAGGAAGCACAAATCTAAAAAAAAAAGTAATTTACTCGGAAAAACTACACTTGTTTTGTTACACTCGCTTATGATATAAGTCTTGTATCACATCCAAGTTAAACTTACCTAACTCCGTATCGGAGATGCCCATGAAACTCTCCAAGATAGCGTTAATCTTCTCCACGCCTATCGTAGCAGCATCGTCAATCTGCGCAAATATTTACTTTATTATTTTCAATTATCGCTCGGAGTTCGCTGTTATTCATTCATGATAAAGAAAATATATCGACGCATTAAATTAAATGATACCGAAGTGTTATCTAAAATAATTCAAATCGTAACTCGTAGAGGAAGCTAATACTTGTTTTACCAGCTAACACTCGTGTTTTTGAAGACTAATATTATCAAAGAAACGTCACTCTTGATAATATCTACTATTTGTTTGCCTCGCGAGTTTACCACTTGACCGCGATCTCACCGTTCTTGTTTTACACACCTGCTCGACGATTTGCGCGCTACCGTCGGCCCTGAATCTCAGGGTCTCCTTGCCGGATCCGTAGCCGGCCTTCTTTCCCTTCTTGAGGTCACCGCGCGGCCCGATGCTACCGAAACCGTTCTTCTGCGGCTCCACTAGCCTCAGCGTGAACGTCGAGCCCTTCGGTATGTCCTTCAGCATCCTCGCCACCTCGAAGTGCCGTCTGCCCACGAGGCTGGTCGAGTCGATCCTCTCGATGTGATCGCCCACCTCGATCACCTTTATCCTGTCGATCACGGAACCCTCCTTTATGCGCTTTATGAAGGCGTAACCGGCGCCGTTGTCGGTGATCGTCAGGCCCAACGCGTCGTCCGTTTTCACCAACTCGATTTCTTTCGGTCGACCTGCGCCGAAAATATATTAATTTTTTTTTTGCTTCATACGACTTGTATTTTCTATTTGCACGAACGTATAATGCATATACCTTTTTTATGTGCGAATATGAAGTCGCCCACGCCGATTTGTCCGCCTAACAGCTCCGTCATGTCCACTTTGTGCGTATTAAGCGTGCAAAAGAGAATCTGGAACATCATACTCTCGCTTAATCGGTCACTTAACTCACCCTTGATGGAAGAATCTTCATCATCTTTACTCATTACAATTTTACTATTTCTAATTTCAGTTCTTTATATACAATATAATTTACTTTTGTCGAAGTGCCATCTAAAACGTTTCGCTCTAGATTTGATATATAACTTCTTTATTTAATCAACTTGAATCTGATCAATATCTAATTGAAATTTTACTGTAAACGTTCTGTTTAAATTACACTGTTAATTTCGTAGCATCAAATTATACTCAATTATACTCAATTTCAATCATTTTTAATTATTCGTATAGGTCGCCGCTGCTCCTACTCAATATGTCATTAATTTAACATAATCAATAAAGTAAAATAATACTATTTTGTGTTAAAATGATAAATTTCAACACATATAGTAAAAATAACAAAATGTTATTTAACTCGAGGTATTGGTTTAAATTTCATATTTAACAGTGTACATCCAAACTTGTTTTTCTAACTATCTTCATCCGTTGTCGCGATAAAGCGCGATACTGCGATGGCTTGTCTAACCGAGAGAGATTGCGAGAGAAGCTAGACCTCCCGCGTTCAAGCGACCCATAACGACAAGCGACCTGGTTACATCGCGGCGACCGCGTTTACACGACGAATTACACGTGGCCCTCTCTCTCTCTCTCCTCTTTCTCTCTCGCCTAGCCGAGACATATCCGCCAGGTCGACGAGAGAGGCCACGGTCCGTGACCGGCGTTTCCTGCGTCCGGTGTCGTTTCTCCCTACGTGGGACGCCTCGCGCTAACACCGAACGGCAGCACATCGCGCTCCATTACTACATCAACTCCGACGACTTCGTCCCGCGTTACCGATTTCTCCAAATGTAAAGGAGGACTCGCGCAATTTTCCGAATGTAACGGAAATATTCTTACTATGTAATATCTTCGCGCCCGCGTCGGTTGGATCTCGAGATATCCGAAAGAAGCGAAACTAGACAGCTCAAGATAGCTTTACTCCGGCGAAAATAAAATTTGCGAAAAAGCGGACTCGTGAAAATTGAAAAATATTCTGATAACTGGTATTAAACGAGAGAACAGAGATATGCCGTAAAATTAAAATAATATAAAATCTAGGAACACAAAACTATATACTAGTCGGCATAAGTTACAACGCTTATAAGAATCAACTCTATCGCTGCTACAAAGAAGCAGTTTAACGAATTAACGACAAGGTCGAGTCCTTCGATCAGCACCATCGAATCCTTTCTTTCCCCGAGAAGCGAGTCCTAACGCGAGCCATTTCGCAATGTTTATCGCGGCCTTCGCAGCCTCACCTCCTCCGCGGGCATGTCGTAGCGCTCGGCGATCTTCTGATACAGCTCCCGGACGTTGCTGAAGTCCGATATCAGCCCCGTGGGACTGCCGTGAGCCAGTTGACAGTGGAAGACCAGCGTCGACGGCCTCGGGGGCGGCGATCTCGTTTGCTCGCGCTGAAGAAGAGGAGGAGCGCCGTTACCCGTCCGACCACCGTTATCGCTCGCGCCGCTGTCATGACCGTTGTCACTGCCGGCCTGATGTTGATGATGAGGCTGGTGATACTGCACGCCGTTCGCAGCTTTCTCCGTTACCGGCGATCTCGGCGTGGCCCGCGGCATCTTGAACAGCGGCATCCTCGTTCTGCGCGAATAAATTACAAAAGGAAGACCCCGTTATACACAATCCGGCGTGACGATACTCCTGGATTCTCATTGCGAAATTAAGTTATCGCGACCGACAGGTTGATAAAACGGAGAGACGCCGCGATTATAATCCTCTCTCCGATCCTCTCGCGCTTATCGACATGAGCCCGACAGTGATGTATGACATTATAAGCGTACTTTTTTGAAGGATTTATATAATATAGTCTGTAAAATTTTATATGGAACGTTGCAGACAATAGGAATTATTTGAGTCGAGCCAGAGACTCCAAATTATTTTAATCTACGATATAAATTGTAAAAGATTAAAGATTTCTCTATAATACACGATTCGTATAATTATTAGTTTTATGGAATACTGCAGACAGCAGGAATTATTTGAGTCGAGTAAGACTCTAAATTATTTTAACCCACAATATAAATTAAAGATTTCTCCAATATGCGATCCATATAATTATTATCTCGATCGGCACCGCAAACTCTAAACAGAAGTCCAGCAATCTTTTCTCTACATTCCGAAGACCGGAGTATATTTAACCAACGCAAATAAGATATCATTAAATTTCGAAGCTCGAAATGCGTTTCAGATCATTTTTTATTTTTTCCGTTGCGGCCACATCAGCCTAATGAGGAGCGCAGCGGAAAGAAAATGAAGTCTGCGGATAAGAAGTTAAATTACCGCTGTATCATGCGATCGAATCAATAATCCTGCGAATGTGCCAAGTGCCAATGTGCGTTCGATTCTCCGGTGCATGGTACTGACATTAAATAAGAGAAATGAAAACCACGCGGGAGCGGGAGGCATACGGTAATTGCAATCCACGCGTAGGAAGATAAAAGCAGGTATCGGCCACATGTTACGTCGTCGAGAGTATATCTATTACGTATATACTCGCGCGGTGATCGGTTTTTTCTCTGTCTTATATGCTTATCTCCAAATCACTTTTGTGCGAAATCACTCTGACGAGCGCGGCGGTCACGCACCGAACAGCGCACGTATTAATTAAGCACGCGCCTCTCGGGCGCGACGTCTCGTTATCTTCCTCGGGAAACCAACGTCTTTCTCTCTCTCTCTCTCTCTCAGAGAAACCTCGAAACGTCTTTTTAAGCAAAACCGAGCGAGCCTTCCTCGTCAGACACCTCGTTTGCGATTCGCGATTCGCGCCACCAAGACCGTAAATTGTAGCGGTCTCCTTTCATACGGTATTCATTATTCGTCTGAAATCATCTTCTTTCGACGAGAAGTAATGTTTTACGTACGTTTCCCTTCGCCTTTTCGTGGCTTCGAACACTTCCACCGGAGATTTTACAAGTTCTTCTCGCAAATTTATCTAATTTTCTTTATTTAACTTGATTCGATATCAGTGACAGATTACATTATTTCTTTCGTGTAATCAGTGTTCGATGTTAAGAGTACACGAAGTCGATATAAATATGTCTGACGGAATCCCTGTCGAAATGTCTGAGAATCGGATATGCGTGCGACAGTTAAGCCTTATTTAATCGCGCGCGATAACAACTTCACGATCGCGAGTCGAATCCTATAATAGCAAGCGAGAAACGTTGGATTTGATTGTATTATTGTCCAGAACACCACCTCGGAGAGAATCCCGCGATTTAAATCTCAAATTCCCAGGTAGCAAGTTAACATTATTTGTCGTCGTTTTGACGTTATAATAACGTCAACTTACTACCTGGGAATTTGAGATCTAAATCAGGAGATTCTCTCTCCGAGGTTCCGGACAATAATACAATCAAGTCCGACGTTTGTCGCATCAAGCTGAAACGGCTCGTATTTACAATTCCCCTTCTAATTCTACCTGTGTCGTTTTCATCAGTCCGTAATATTTCATAGCACGCGCTCGTCCGAACCATCAGCAAAAGCTGCGCGACGGTGTCCCGGCGTCACGCGAGTGCGTTGGAAAAACGTTGTTCTTGTCGATCCATCCACGTTATGCAATGAGGATAGAAGCACGGTAGGAAAATACGGCAAAACTACCTTGCATTATTCACAAACTGCCTTTCGTTATATTCGTCTCAAATTTTAAGCTAACATGACGCAATCGTTATCCATATTATCTCACCAGAACACACTTCTTTTCGGCTGTAAATATAGCGCAATAGGCAGAGGTAAGTCGAGAACCGGTCCAGATTTTAATCAGTCTGATAAATTCAGCATGCGCAAAAATAAATTCTGCGTATATTTTTGACGACGCGATAATTATAAAGCTTATCTTTTATCATCGGCGTTAAAAATTAATTTAAGTTTCGCCCTTGATAGTGTCTCAGTTCCTTTTCTTCCGAAAAAAATATTTAAATTTTTTCCCAGCTAATATTTTAATTAGCAGACGTATCTCGTATGTCGTAAATAATTTTATCTCGCAAGCCAACGGAACGGCGTTAAAATCTGCGATAGCGATATATACTTGCATGCGATGTACTCTGAATAAAACGGCACAGGCGGACTCGGTTTACAGATCGTTGGCGTCGCGTCGCCAATCTCCGACTAACAATAAGCTATCGCGGATTTCGTAAACGGCTATTCTTTTACGACAATGCAAATTGCCAACGACGCGCAATATCGCCATTCTAATTGTCTCCGATTACCGGTCAATCATCCCGATCGAGTCCAGAAGGAGATCGTGCCGCGCATATCGTAATTGGACTCCTCATCAAGCTTGTTCATCATTAATTGCATGCGCCAGTAACACGATGAACAATTAAAAAATTCACGACGCGGTCAGGAATAATTCCAGTTAGGAATAAAAACTGGAATAAACACATCAATGCAGAGGGGACTCCACTGCAAGATCCATAATTTTCAGAAGACATGGAAAGAAACGATCGAGAACGTTAATGTATTTAAAATAAAGGCATTCCATTGTCATTTCTCTCGAAGAAAAATTCTCGTTACGATCGCACGTTCCTCCTCTTTTTCTTCATTAAATTTTGCCTCGTTCTGCCAACTAATTATAACAACATACGCCGATTTATATTTAGACATAGGTGCTGGATCTAGCATTTTGCCGAGTCCCTAACGTTTGACATTTATTCCACGGTGCGTTAGCACCGGGGAACAACTCTCTCCCGAGAGCCTGATTGTTCAACCGTCCGGTCGAGGCTTGCTCAATAAACGCCGCTTATCGCGTCTCGCAATTAACGGCAATACAGCGCGATGATAAATTTCCTCGAAGACTGACGTTGCGAATCGAGCGACACGTAATTACGCAACGTGTAATTTCTGATTCTTCATTTTGATCGTCGCGCGAAGTGCGTGTCGCGCGAGACAAACGAGATAGGTAATGTAACAACAGGTTTCGCACGAGTATCGGGACGTAACGCGGCGAAAGTACCGGCGTCTCCTGCTCCTTTTATTCATTTATTATTTTTCCAACAACTCTGCTCCAGACAATCTTGTCGCCTGTCGGCAGTTTTCGGGACACCCTGTACAACGGTGTACGCGTCAATACCGTAACGTTACGAGCGAGTACACGCCGGCGAGTACAAATAACACGCAACGCCCGTCCGGAACGCGCAAACCGAGAAGACCGGCCTCTCACCTCTTCCTCGCCACGCGCACCTGTCCGTATCCGTATCCGCGTCCGTGTGAGAGAACGCAACGAGAGAAAGAGAAAGAGAGACGCGTCAGACACTCTTATCCACGTAGACGAGCGGCGATGGAGCAGCAATCGGCCGCAACGCGCTCGTCGCCGCAACTGGCAGCCACCGGGACCTAAATACCCCTTTCTTTCCGCTCGTCCGCCCCGTTATCGTTTACCCGTTATCGCTTCGCTCGTCTGTTCGATCCTTATCGCGTTACAGGCGAGACTCGCGTCGAGTCGCGAATCCGGGATCTCGGTCGTCCCGCGAATAGTGAGGAACAGAAGCTGATGGGAATTTATCTCAGGAAATTAAAGACCGAAATTGGATCTTGGTTCAGTTTCTCCCTTATCACGTTAATTTTCACGATGAGAATTTGCAGAGAGAACTTGGACTCCTGTTTAGAATTGAGAATTCAGAAATAAGACAGATGACTTGAAAAGATGATGTTAAGACACGTTGAGCGTATCGCTTCATGGATCTTTATCGTTTTGCAGATGGTGAAATTAGATGGGTCGTTTAATTTCTTCCCTGTTACATCGGCCTTTGCGGCGAGAATTTGGAGAAAAAAATTTGGGCTCTTGTGTATAACTGACAACGAGAATCCAGAAGTCAAACAGATAATTTAAAAAAATAAAGACATATCGGGCATATAAGTTCGCAGACGCTTTGGACCTTAAACATGTTTAATAGCGCACTTAAAAGCGAATTCCTCTCTTCATTCGCCATTCGGCTACGTTGCTAAATGGGTACCAGTATATTACCCGTGAAAACGCAATAAGTAACCGGCGATTCGCCTCCTTTCCGCGAGATTCCCGTCGCGCGTTTTTATAGCGCTAAATCCATCAAACGCGTTTTTACGTCGTGTTCTGAATGTTGAACTGCGCAATAAAAAAAAAAACAATACTTGATCACAGCCCGACAGTTCACTCAGTTATAAACGGCTCATTCGTTCACCAAATCGCTTTTAATCGAATCGATTCATTTTGGAAAGGACTCTATTCCAAAATCCATAAATTTCAAGAGAATCGAAAGGAAACAATCAGTTAATATGTTTAAAATAAAAGCATTCTATTACCGTGTCTCTTAAAGAAAAATTCTCATTGCTATCGCACGTTACTCCTCAACGACTTATCTGCCGTTCGAGGATGTTTGCGCTTTGATTTTATCTTCGAACAAAGTCCTTTCTAGAATAAACGATTGCGTGTCGTGTGCGACGATTCTGTATGTATACCTTAAAGTTCTCCTTTTCACATATTTGTAGAGCCACCTCTGCGGTATATATCCGAAAAAAAATTAATATCACCGGGAATCTCCTCCCTAAGGTAGACAATCCTAACGGGTTCCACCTGTTTCTTCCAATTCGGTTTTAACACCGGCGGCACTTCCTTCGGACATGGGAGAACATTAGGTGTGACGGGTGAAAATCGCGCGAGGCCGATTTCACGAGCTCGTGTGCCACCGTAACCGGAAAGCAGCGGCGAGAGGACTGATCGCACAGGGCCCCTTCTCACATCGGCCGGCCCCCCTCGAGCGTGCCTGCCTGGTGCTCGTCGCTGCGTCACAATGCTAACAATGAGGTGCGAACCGCGCGAGTCTTCCTCTCTGCGAAAAAATTTATTTAAAAAATAGTAAAGATGGTATTTATAAAAATATATTGAAATAATTAAAATTTATTTTTTTTTATCATCTTTATCAGTAAAGCTATTATGTCCAGATAAAAAAATCGTTATTTTCCTTCGATTCAGTCTACGAGGCACGTTCGTTTGCTTTAATGAACAAATGTTTGAATGATGAAGAGCGGAACAAAAAATAGTTTAAATTTCCTGGTGCATTGTGTCGTAACGTATTAGTATGTAAAGTACGTTTCGTCAAGTAAATTATTGTTAATACGATTATACGATTATATTATATTAGCACGTATTAAGTACATACTCTCTTTCGTATATTTAGACAGATCTTTTATTTAAGCTTCATTGTACAATACCTATAAGAAAATTATCACAAATGGCATCGTATCGTCGAGTCGTTGCAACGATGCAAAATGCGTATCGTACAAAACCGTACAAAAGATTGTGGGAAATTTGTAAAAATGTGAACACTCTCGCCGGAATTTCAATTCATTATACGTATATAATACTATAATTCATATACTCATACTTACCAATTATCAATTACTGTCTCGTTAAAATGCAAGACGCTTATTTTGAAAATATAGTATACTCCAATATTATATTTTTCCTAGGGATAAAGAAACAGATTCATTCTCCGATTTGAGATATTTTCGAAACCGGACGTGAGCCACTATCAAAGTGGTCCCGCGTCGCGATCAGGGCTTATCTCCGACAGATTGCACGTGTGGGGCCTGTGTAAACGGAAAAATCGACGATTGACGATGGATTTCTTCTTTCAAGTTTCACTCTTTCCATTATTATTAGTATAATAATATTAATAATATCGTGGAAACCTCGAATATCAAGGAAAATGACAGCATCTCTTTCGTCAAGTGTATCCAACGTAGCGATATCGCGAGAGATAACATCTTGCCTAAGGGCCGAGTACTCCAAAGATAAGCGCCGATCGCCCAGCACCGCTCGAGTATTGTCCAAAGGTATATCGGATAAATATTGCATAACAACATATTCGCCGCATCGCACCTCGTACAAACAGTAACAACATAGCGCACTTGTCAACAAAAAAACTCAAATGCACTATAGAAAAAGTTCAGTCTATATGGAATCGCTTGGAAATTAACACGTTTATACTCTCTAATTTGCGCGCGAATTACGCTTCGCGAATCTCTCAAGAGTCTAGACTCTTTGACTTAACACATTGTGGACGGGCCGCGTAAATCCGTATAGTTGCCCGCGAACATATACGATCGGATAACGTTAATTGGTATAATTTGTACACGTAGTTATTTTTTTTTTACGTATCGCGAAATTACAGTACATGGTCTCATAAAGATGTAACGAAGCAGGATGCTTACATACATCACGATGGCCCCTTATATTTTAATTTCTTTAAGTATTCCAGTCCATAATGTGTTAAGAGTACGCACGTAAGTATGTATATATATAAGTATTTATGTAGTTAAGTATTTTTAGGGTCTAAAATCTCTCTTAAGAGAATTCCGAGACGGGAAGAACGCAGATAATATTACGTTTACGGCCGAAAGTGACTTCGCGAAATACGTATACGAATGCTTACACCCTATTCGTTATTGCTTCAATATATCCGCATGTCAATTAACCATATCTCAATCAACAAAAACGAGCATCTAAAAAGTTTTATAAAAAAGATACAAAGACAAAACTCGCTCGCACGAGTACGTAATTTCGTTCACGATCGAGTGAGAAAGTTTTAGAAGTTACGGGCAGCCAGATGTAGCTCCGGCTGGATGATGAACACCTTCGAGACGTGGCCGCAGTTGGACTTGTCCTCCATCGCCAGGTAATTCCTCATCGGCACGAGCAGCTCGTCGTACGGGTCCGTGTTCAGCTGGTACTCCTGCATGGCCCGATAGACCGCCTTGAAGGGCGGCTGCTTCTGCGAGTGGAACGTGCCGCGCGAGCCGTGCAGCACCAGAGCGCCTTCCCTCTCCGCTTCCGCGCACACCGACATGTACATGCAGTGGTCCGGCCGATAGTTGTAACGGCACGAGTAAACGTACAGCTTCTCCGGATGATAATGGAATATTATGTTGATGATATCTTGGTCGCCCCAGGTTATCTTCAGTCTGTACTCCTTGTGAATGGGAATCACGTATTCCGTCCACCGGAACTCCCTCATTCTCGTCAGATTCATCAGCATCACCCCGGAATTGACGCCGAGCTTGCCGTAATACGGATGCTTGGCGAATCGATTGTACCAGCCGGTGTTGGGATCCTCGTGCTCCGGACTAAGGGCCGCCAGCTGGCTGGCGTTCATCTTCCTGAACTCGTCCCAGACCTTCTCCGGCGGCGCCAAGAACAGGGTGTCCGTGTCCACGTAGAGCACCGCGTCTGTGTCGTTCAGCACGGTCTGAAATATAAATCCTAATGTAAGTCTGACCGCACGTAAATCTAATGCTCGCGGACAACTCTCGTTGCCAGCAGCTTACCGGTAGGAACAGTCGTTGCGCTGCGCAGGGCTTGAACAGCTTCTTCCACATGGCCACGTCGCTGCCGTCCGGGAAGGTGATGGGCCGCACCAGGAAGTCGAAGGTCTTATTAGATATGAGCCGCCACTCCGACAGCTTCTCGCTGAAGGCCGGTATCAGATTCTGCTCCGCCAGTATGACGAACTGCAGGGGCCTGCTGGCGAAGACCAGCGCCGATTTCAGCATGGTCAGGGCCTCGTGCAGCCTGTCCCCGCACACCACCACGCATATCGTCACCTCGCCCGCGGACGCGGACGCGCCACCCGGGGATGACTTCCTCGTGAGCGCCAGGCGCTCCCTGCTCGCGGCCGGCTGGTCGTATACCTTATTGGAGAAATTGGCGGTCACGTTGAGCAGGATTATCAGCGCGGCGAGGATAAGGCACAGCAGGAACAACTTGTATACGGATTTCATCGCGTCGCCTCGACGTCGCGTTCTATGCTTCAAACCGTGCAAAATCGCGACATGGATTAGCTGCGCGACGTCGGCAGTGACCTGACCGCATCTTGGACCCCTCCTGGAAGCCGACGATAAAATCCGCGGAACGTTGCGGAACACAACGGATCCCCAGTGTCGCGTAGTTGACGTCGCGTCTCGCGTCGTCCTCAAGTAATGGCGAGCGCCATATTTACGGTATAACCTCCCGCCTCCCGGTCAAGTGTCATAAACACGGAGCAGTTGATGCGCGCCACTGTGCCCCCACCCCCCACCGATCTGCGCAAAGAATTCATTACAATTCGAAATTACGTATACGGAATGTAATTTAAATAATGTACATTTTATGCGGAAAAAACGTGTTTTGATGGTTGAGAAAGCGTTCGTAAATATTAAAGTGTTTGATTTTGCAATTCGAGCGTTTTACGTTTACGTCTAAAGTTATAGGAGTTCTTGAAGTAGCAGTTTTTATAGAAATTTTGTAAGTGCCACTTCTTACCCAATTATATTTCCCTGATACTTTGCCGATTTTTGAGAATTTACGTGTTTATGTAATAAATTTCTTGACATCGGTAACCAGTGGTGCTGAGTGATGCCGATAATTTCTATAATTGGTAAAGTAGGCAGCAATATTACCGACCTCAACAGACTGCACAAATTTAAATTCTCGGAAATTGCCAAGTATTAAGAGAATATAATTAGGAAAGAGATTACACTAACTAAAATTCTAAAAACTGTGACTTTCACTTACTCGCTCATGAGACTCTTATTACATAATAATATAATAATAGTTTAATGGTTGAATTTTGTACACCATTTTCCAGATCCATCATATTTTTGATACTAGTAAATTAACAATTACGTTATTATTAATAGAAAAGAAATAATGTAATTGATTTAATGTTGTAGTTGATACACCAACGTATTCTATTATTGGGATATTATTTGAGAAATAGACACAATATATCATTACATTTTTTATACATAACGATAACAGATAGTGTTACACGCTATGAATCCGACTGTATTTCAAAGACACTAATTGCTTTTCGATGCTACTAATAATCTTCCAGTCCACATCTTGATAAAATAAAGTATCGAAATCGGGATGGCCCATCATCGCTTTTAACGTCTTTTTTGCATCATTCCTGCAATTAACATATACATTCATCACGCGTCTGTTCTATTATTTTGAAATGACACACATCTAAGCATCTTTGTCAAAGACTAATCCTTTGTTAAGAAATTATTTTAAGAAAACATAATAAATGATTTCTAAAGAATCACAAAAAATGTATGTAAGACGCTGCTATTATAGCGATATGTTCTCGATAGATGCGTATCAAGAGTACCTTGTTTCATTATTACCGTCGAGAAGAAATTTAGCACACATTGTGAATATCTTACGCCGGGTATCCTTGAAATTTGGATTCGACGATAAACATTCCACTCCAATAATATTAATAATATTATAGAGCAGTCGACTCACAGTCGCTCTTATCAACGGGTTCTTGTGACTGTAGACAACAAGACAGCGTTCAAAATTCCATACAAATAATCTGATTCGTAACGACAAAAAAGTCATTAATTGTAATAGATATTATATGACAATGTAATCGTTGCTTTAATCAAAGACGTCGAAGTCCATTCAATCACACCTAGCACCATGCTCGCTGGTCAATATCCGAATACAAGTTGCGGGAGGCAAGTGCGACACCATGGAGTCCAAGGCGCGTTGAGCGTCATTCCGGATTCCCTTGTTCGTATGCGTGCTCTTCAGAAGCAACGCGGACGCAAGCTCGTCGAATTCCGGTCTTTGCGTACACTGGACCGTCTTGTACAACTCCATCGCTACCTGGCAGACAGTTCTAACGACGTGCGGCCTTGTATTTCGCAGCAAACTGCAATATAACGTTTCATTGCAGCGAGCACGTTATGACAAAGAGAGACGCGGTGGAGATGCTCGAACGACCTGCACAAGGTTCGGTATATACGAGGCATATTGGAGTCCAGCAATTCTGGTTGAATCCTCGAGATGTGCATTAGCTTTATCAGAGCCGATACGCTGCTCTGCCATTGCTCCTGCTTCAGGCTCTGCATGGCGTGTTTCAATGTCTCTTGCGGACTCGCAAAGTCCTCTGGGGTTTCTGTACAATCGCCCTCCAGTATAGGCACATAGTTCTCGTAATTGGCCGTAGGATTAACGTCCTTCGGATATCTGCTACATGAAAGTGTCATACATGTTTAAGCATACATAGAGTATAATATATTCAACGTTTATTATTATTTTTATATATTTAGATGTATTTCATTTGTGATTTTGCTGATTCAAATAACATTCCTCCTCGTACTGAAATTTTAGTAAAATGAGTCATTAGAAGTTAAACATGCCCGATGTACCTGTCAGATAACGTGGAAAAACGCAAGTCCCCCGAAGCCCCGGAATACGTTGCTTCGACAAATTGTGTTTTTGCAATTTGTGATGAATTTGCATTCTCATGCTGAGTAGATAAGGAAGCCGTTTCCGTCATCGCGCGTGTGGCAGACTTACCTTTTTTTTTTCAAGACAGTTTTTATCACGAAATAAATATCGACACTCCTTAAAAGATTACCGTAATCGGCTGATGTTCCTACCTGCACCTTTGCACATGGGACACGTGACATATTTCTTGCATTCCGTATGCGCCATTGTATTACAAATATATTTACTGGAGCGTGACGCGATTACGCAGGAATTATATTTCAAAGAAATCCGATTACTTTAATGCCGCAAGAATTTGTCCGCTATATCTTTGCCTCTAAACGTCCATTTTAAACACGCAAACATCGCCCGCATAACTTTCCATAAAAGTATTGCATTCAGATAAGTTCAAGTCGATATTGATATGCGTGAATAAATTTGCACGTTCCATATATTGGCGCATAATTTTGATAAAAACTTCAATAAGAATCGATAGAAGCAAGTTATGATAACGGCAACAACGTTATGAAAGACAGCGATTGAATATATATGCGACACAGTTGGACACTAAATTAAGAAAAACACCTTCGCACTTTCTTTGAAAATAATTTTCTTACGATATATATATGAGAATATGTACATTATATATTATTTCTCTATACATTAAATATAGAATCGAATCTATAATTAAAAAGCGATAAAACTATAAAATTTAGCACAGTCGCATTTATCCTAATGAATAAGATAAATTGGTCCTTCGATAAACCGCGAGATAACAAAAGTTACCTCGCTTTGTCGAGAAAGCGCTTTTCGTCGGCTAGTCGCGATTCTCTAGCCGACCAAGTATGGTCCGGTTCGATGACATGTCGCATGTCGTCTAAATATTACTTAATACACTTTTCAGTTCAGTCCACGGACGATCGAAGAATAACTGTATATTCGTCATCCTTCTCACTCTATATCGCACAGTCCCATTTTCTACTTCACACTATATTTTTGCGGTTCCAGTTCGTCTCGCGAATAAAAGAATTTGACTATCCTTGCTTACGAATGTCCCCTAAAAAGAGTATCAGTTCCGCGTATCACGATGGCGGTTTCTCCAGCGAGATATTATAATCCAAATGATCACAATGTATAGGACACTGATAATACGACACCGCGCTAGCGTGGCCGGATCTTCCTGATGTCATAGGCACACCTTGGACCCACTGGTCCTGGGCCGGATCATAAATTTCTACTATGTTTAAAAACGTCGTACCGTCGTATCCTCCTTAAAAAAAAAGGAACCGTACGTGTATATCATTTTTTATATCATGAAAAAAGAATCTCTCTAAATACAGGTTTTTTTTTTATCAAAGATTAATACAGTCATATTTACCCATTGCGTATAGTTTGCCGTCGAGGATGGTAACGCTAAGAGCACTGCGAGCAATAGTAACGCTGCTCACGTTCTCCCACACATCGTGTTCCGTGTCGTATCTCTCTACCGAATTCAACTGCGATTTCCCGTCGTATCCGCCTATAACGTATATGTACTGCCCCAGACTGGCCACACCGGACCCCGAACGAACACACTTCGTAGACGACACCATCGTCCACTCGTCATTCTCGGGATGGTAACACTCCACCGAACTGAGCCGGTCCTTGCCGTCGAAGCCACCGATTGCGTACAGCAGTCTGTCAGGAGAACGAACGTACTTCTTACATTATACAATAAATAGATTTAATATATTGCGCGTATCTCTTTGAATGAATACATGGAAACAATGTTTTAAAATAAAACGGAAGGTGTACGCTATTTATATTTAAGAGAAACTAATATTATATGACATCTAAAATACTATAATTTACATTAGTAACATAATTAGCATACTGATGCCATAGCTAAATATGATTTAACTTTGAAATTTAAATGTAGTCATCTATTTTTCATAAGTGACTATATGATTAACAGTATGTCACCTTTGCCACTCAACGAATATCGGCTGACAAGTACTACCTTATTCACTACCGCTACTCCTACACCTAATCTCTTGACATGCATGGGTTTCACACTGGTCCACGTATCTTGATCCGGGTCATAGCATTCGACGCTGTTATGGTACTCAGCGCCCGCGCTGCCACCCACAGCGTACAACAGACCATCCATAACGGCGACTCCGACCCTGTTCCTCGGTACCGACATCGGGCTGCACGGTCGCCACTGATCCGTCATTGGGTTATACCTGTCGACCCAGTCGCTGTCGTACCTGAGAAAAGTCGTGCGAGTTTTTTAGGTATATTTCAAAGCTGCTTCCTAAGCAGTCTATCAACTACAACTTTTCATGCTACCTGATGACTATATTTGATATATTATGGCAGTATCTATACAAACTTTGGAATAAATTCCTTAATTTCTTAGGAATTTTGATTCAAATTTCCATGCAAAAATAGAATTTTTAGATACAAAGTAAAAGGAATTCATTACCTCAGCTTGTTAGTTCTTATTTTCTATTAATATGATTATGGAGCAAACTAAGAATTAGTCGAATCAGTTTAAAATAATTTCTATTCCTAAAAAATACAATAAGAAAATAGAATCCACCATAAAGTCATGTTAAAATTTTGAAAAAAATTTTGTTAAAAGAAACCAAATGTGTATATATATCTAAATAAAATATTTTAAAATCTATAAAATGTAAATGGAACTTACACGGCACTTTTTGATACAAAAAATCTAGCACTTTGGTTTTCGTAAAATAAAAACAGAATCAAAGGCACAATTCTAACAAAAATATCCTGGATTTTCAATAAAATTCCCTGAGAGTCCCTTCACTTTTTAAAACAGAAAAATTTCTTGAGAATTCCAGGTAATTTTCCAAACACCCCATGGTACAGCGCTAAAACGTCGAACACGATTGACGTTCAGGTGCTAACCTGCTTCCCGGTGAATTGTGTCTGCCGCCGACCGCGTAGAACATCCCCTTGAGGAACGCACCGCCCAGACCGGATCTGGGGACGATAAGCTTGGCGTGCTGCGTCCACGTCTTTTCGTCGGCGTTGTAGCCCTCCAGGACGTCGAGCGAATGCTTGAAGAAACCACCGGCGATGTATATTACCCGCCGCGTGTTAGGCGTACGCTCTTTCACAACCGGCTTCTTGTGCAACGTCAGGTCCTTGAAGATCTGCGCCAGATACTCGCGACACGCCGGCACCTTCTTCAGCACGTCGCAGTTCTTCATCTGCTCCCGCAGGAAGTTCGGCGTGAGGTACTGGCAGCGTACCGCGTGCAATATGTGCTCCATCTTGGGCCGCCTCGCCTCCTCGTTGTACTTGACCCACTTCAGCACGGCGTTGTAAACCTCTCTTTCCTCCTGCACGTTCAGTTCGTCCTTCCTGATGAGCGTCACCAACTGTATCGCAGATAACTGCAAGAACTCCTCCTCCTGACATATCTGGTTGAAGTGCTGAACGATGAACTGATTCGCCTTGTGGTACAGATCGTGGCAGCCGTGCTGCTCGGCGAAGTTGGCGATTCCAATCGCGTTCGTGGGATCGAGTTGTCTTTCCAGAAAGACACTGCACGCATCTATCACATTGCTGACCTATATCGAAACACACGTTTGTCAAACGTTAAATCATATCAACGGGAAGCTTCAAGTCCCTAAAAACAACTTTATGCCTATTTGCTATTCACTCAGAATATATCTATCGACACAATTCTTTTCTTCGCGATACGGTTTTCTTTTTTCTAAAATTGTCTACGCACTTGGAACATGGTAGCTGCTGACAGCAGCGAACACACGGTAATCTCAGTGACTCTTATTTGACCAGTATACATGAAGTACATTAACCGAGCCATCGTGGTTGGACAGACACCCTGGAGCTTCACCCTCGTCATCTCGCATTCCTTCAGTCCTCCAGTGAACATTGCCTGGAATTTCAAGCAGGGCCGGATCAACATCGATACCTCATCGCTTTCCGCTGGATTCCAGCGACAATTTCCACCCAGCTGTTCAGCTTACCTTAAAGTAGGGACTAGCAGCTGCTAAAATAACTTTATGCGCGTGGAACAGTTCGGAGCCGACCTCGAGGATCACGTCGGTTAGCATGTGATGGCTGCGCATCATAAACATCATCTTCATGGTCTCCTTCAGGTAGTTGGCCATGCAGAACGTCATGTCGCCGAGGTCGCCCCGCGTCCGCTCCGTGTTGAGCATACCCTCCCAGTCCGTTTCCTCCCCGGACGCGAGCGGAGCGTCGCCCCGGGGCTGGGAGCCGCCCCGGGCCTCGTTCTTCCGCTGACAATCTTTCTTTCCATCCATTAAAGTAGAGCTGCAAGAGAAGCGGAGAACCGCGGGACGTGCGCCTTTAGATATTTACATACGTTCGCGTCATCGCGCGCTCCTCGCGCGCCCGGTCCTTCCCTTCTCGGAACTCATTAATATCGCGCGAGGGGGCCTGGGGCTTACGCGCGGGGACGTCACCGCCGCGACGCGCGACGCGGACGGAAAACCCGCGCGCGCGGCGTCGCGCACAATAAACAGCCGCACCGTAATCAGCGCGACGCGGAAGCGTTGCGCGTGACCGCGGGACGCGGGACGTTATACGTTTCCAGCCAGCGACGGGTCTCGCCGTCGCCGTCGCCGTCGTCACCGTCGCGGAGAAAAACCGTCTCACGGCACGCGCGCGCGCGCACTCGCATTAACGCATGGCACTTACCCGACCTGCCAGCCTGGCCAGGGCGATCTACTTGCGTCGAGGAGTAGCTGGGCGCGAGAGCGAGACGGGCGAGCGCGAAGGAGGCGGACGGCGAGAAGGCGGCGCGATCATGTCTCGCGATCGATCTCGCCGATGATGCACGATGACGCAGGCATCTCCTCCGGCCTCCGGCTGCGGCCGGTGCGGCCCTGGCTGGCTCCGATAGATGTGGCGTCACCGAGCGAGAGGAGCGGACGGACGAGCGAGCGGGTGATTTGCATACGCACGTGTTTCACGACGGGCCGACGAGCGTTCGCGGGAATCGCGGACGCCCCGGATCCGAGCGGCGCGCGGGTGGGACTCTTTTTCTCGTATACTTAGACGCGATTCGGAATGGATACGAACGGGGAACGCTACTGCTGTCACCAGTGTCACCGTGCGTCGGTCGGCCGTTCGCCGTCGCTTCGCCACCGTTTCGCTCCATCGCGCCGGCGGCGGCGGCGCGAAGGCGCAAGATCGCTTCGTCACGATTTGTACCGTAGATACGCCGGTGTACCTTTGTCCGCGCCGCTGATAGCGGCATCGGCATCGGCCAAACACGCCGCGCCGGGCTGGCTCCGCTCTCGGCTAATAGTCCAGCGCGGCCCTGACGGTGACTCGGTAATAAATACGCCCGACGGCGACGGCGCGTGGAGGACGCGGTCGGCGGCCCTCAATTTAGAGATTGCGGTGTTCCCCGAGCCGTCGGTTGTTCCCCGACGAGCGAACGTCGGGGGACCGATTTCACCGATTCCGCGAAATCGAGATCTCGCCACAGAATATCGTTTAGAGGACGTGAGAACGAACGCGCGCGGATATGTCCCCCTGAGATTTTCCCGTCGCTTAAACGAAACCTTGGGTGCTTTCCATTTAGAATTAGTGACACGAGTCGACACATCTCGTTCTATCTTTCTTGGTAGTCTCTATCTTTCAATGAGTAACAAAAACAGAGACACTTGTGTTGACTTGTGTCACTAACAAGTGGAAACCGCCCCTTAATTCTACGTTGGGGTCCCGATTGTCGGGACCGTTCCAGTGAGAATCTGGGAATCAGGATTTTCTTCGGGAAGACAGACTCCCCATTGTCTTTCGTTCTTGAGATTCTTATGTCCATATTTCTACCAATACAGACTAACTTTTAATCTTGTTGATTCAAGTGATTCAACTTACTTTTTATCTTTTTTTTAGTTTTAGGAATTAGAAAACAAGATAAAAAGTAAGTGTAAACTCTCAATTCAACTTACTTTTTATCCTTTTCTAGTTTTAGGAATTACAAAACAAGATAAAAAGTAAGTTTACTCTCGATTCAACTTACTTTTTATCCTTTTCTAGTTTTAAGAATTAAGAAAAGATAAGTTTATTCTCGCCTCAACTTACTTTCTATCCTTTTCTAGTTTGGAGAACTAGAAAAAGATAAAAAGTAAGTTTACTCTCGATTTAACTCATTCTTTTTATCCTTCTCTAGTTTTTAAGAATTAGAAAAAGATAAAAAGTTAAATCGAGATTAAAGTCGGTCTACATTTGGTAGAAATGGACATTGAGAGCGATTCGTATCTCCCGTCGGGTCGACGTGTCCGTCGGCACGACGCGACGACGACGCGGCAAGAAGTAGAAAATCTTCCATTTCCCGGCCGTATACGTTTTACGACGCTCTGCATTCTCTAAAGATATATCGTACAAGAAAATCCGTACCTACATTTCCCTCGCTCTTTTCCTATAAAAATGCATTTCATTTTAGAAACGCTTTTAGATCGTATACCCTCGCGTATTGCAGCACGATGCGACGGACGGCGAGCACAATGGAGTTCGAGCCTTAAAGGAATTCTCCGCTGCAATTCTTTTTGCTGCAACAGATGCCGGGGATTCCTCTCCTCGATTTCACAGGAACGACGACGACGACGACGGTGCATTCGTCCTCTTATCCCAGCTCAGCTACAAAACGAGGGAGGGACGGGGAGACGGACCGACCGTGAATTACCGTGAAACAGCAATCGTGACCGTAGATGACTCGAATGACTTGCGAATTTCGCTTTGCCGCGGGGCCGCGATATTTCGCGCGTAATCGAGCGAACGGTACTCCGCGAGCGAGTCAGCTGTTCCGCATCCCGCGCGGTTACGGGCTACGGCAACGCGGATTTAATTGACCGTTCGACGGTTCGTCCGGCGGCAGGACGACGGACGATAGAATTATTCGCGATTCTTCGATCACGAGCATCCGGAGCATCCATGAAGACAGATCAAACAGATGTCCGCGAGAAAGACGGGAGCGAGAGAGGAGGGAAGGGGGGGGAACGAGCGCGATACCGCGTCCCCTCGAAGGAACAATTATATTCGTAAAAGAGGACACTCGTCATCTCGTCAATCTCATCGTGCGGGTTGCGGGGTGTTCGTCGTGACCCGACGGACAGAATGTGGGAGAACGACGGCGTCGCGTGAAAGAGATAAAAACATTATTGTCGTGTCATCTCCGGATTACGTTGTCTTTAAATTGCGTCTTCCCGGGATTATCATCTCCGCTTCGCTCACGCTCGAATAGATACCGAGGCGAATTTCATTGACGATAACTGTACGCGATCTTTGAGAGTCGAGACGAAAACTGTCAACCGGCGATTCTTGCAAATTGTTGCAATTGGAGTGAATTTCGACGCGTGCCGCCCTCACTCGGTCGAGATCGATATCCGGAGAACATTTTACGACGGCTCGAAAGTCGTCCTAAAATTTTGAAGATATATGTATGGAATTATCTCAACTGTCAGGAAGACGTCCTGAAGTAAAGACGTCTTCGAAAAGTTTTATGTATTTATGATATTTTCAAGACTGTTTTAGAATCAATGTTTCATCTTTGAGACATTCTATTTGAGATTGCTTTTAGATGTGATAATTATAGTCGGTAAAACAGTTCAGGTGGCGCGCGCGCGCACGCACGCACACACACACAATTCTTTTTTTGTCATAAAATAATCAGAACAAACAACAAACCTCTTTTCTGAGAAAATAAAAAAAAATATCCTTGAGATCTCCTTTCATGCCGAAACTCTCAGCCATTATGCGTTAAATTAAGAAAATACCGCTGAAGGTAGAATATTTAATTGTTTTTCCTCGCCACAACATTATATTTCTGATCAGACGACTCATCTTTCGCGATTTATTTGCACATTTTTAGACTTTATGCCTCGCACAATTTTAATTTTGTTTTTATACCTCATCGGCTACCAACGAAGTGCGTCAGAGGATTGCATTTACGCATTCTCATTTTAGTCATTTTTGTAAAAATATAACTTTCGCACAGCTACTCTACTGTTCCCCACTCTCTGTTCATCGTCGAATCTCCGGATAAGGAAACCGATTACGATATAGACGCAGTAACTTTTCAACCACCGCATCGTATACGTCTCGCGAAATTTCCTGCAAATCCTCATCCGTACGTCCCGTGTGTTTTCCCTAATCCGTTTCCCGGAATTTATTCCACACTCTACAGGCCTAGAGGATTAGGGCGACGTTTTGCGATCCTGGTAAGGCCAGTCTACAATCTACAATGAGTCGTTAGTCAGATGACGGAAGAGAGTCAGAAAGAGTCATAAACGTATCGTAAGGCGATCGAAAGTCTGTAATCAGCGATCGTAAACGATTGGCCAAATTGGCCATCTCTTAACGATCACCGATCACAGACTTCCGATTGTCTTACGATACGCTTAATGACTATTTCTTCCGACATCTGACTAAGTGCCCATTTACAATAGGTGTTTTAAGCCCTAAGCCCTAAGAAACTGACCAATCGCAGTCAATTATTCTCCTCAAATTCAATTGTGATTGAACAATTTCTTAAGGCTTAGGGCTTAAAATACTTATTGTAGATGGCCAGATGGGCACTAACGACTAATGACTCATAGGCTGCATTCCGATATTCACTGTCAGCAACTTTCAGTACTGAAAATCTATAGTATACGTGACGTAAAATATAGATGTTCACTACTGACAACAGTGGATATCGGAATGCAGCCATTGTATAGACTTGCCAGTATCACCGATACGGTGATTCCATCAGTACGCCTCGTCTGACAATAGGTATGCAGAGACAGAACGTAACGTATTTCGTCGAGGAGTTCGAGTGCGAGCTGAAGGACACGTCCGGGAGATGCCTGAACGTCGGCTCCGGTACCGGGGAGATAACGAGGAAGGTTCTCCTGCCGGTTCTTAATCGAGACGCGGTGATGATAGGTGAGAGAGAGGACGACAGGCCCTACAGAGGCCCCGTATAAAGAAACCCAGTAATTGTCATCTTGATCACAATCTCAATAGCTGATGATGATTCGATATATTGTACACAAAGGTACGGACGTTTCCGAGAGCATGGTCGAGTACGCGAACAGGATCCACGGTGTCGACGGGGTGCTCGAGTTCGAGACGTTGGACATTCAGACGAGGAACCTGCCCGAGAAGTACGTCGCCGAGTTCGACCACGTGTTCTCATTCCCCGTCTTGCATTTCTGCAACGACGTCCGGTAAACGATCTGACTTTTCATCCCGCGAGAGAGAAAGGCTCCTCCAATGCTACAGATCCAAGTGTGTTATTTTAGGCCGAAGCCCTTCCTTCTTGCCGTTTTAAATCATTTAACACGATTGAACGTATCAACTTTCAATTTAATACGATTACTTTTTGATCTCGGTTTAACTTACTTTTTTTATCCTTTTCTAATTCTAGGAAGTAAAAAAAGATGAAGAGTAAGTTAAACCGAGATCAAAGTTAATCTGTATTGGTAGAAATAAACATGAATGACATAATTATGTAAGAAACGTGTAAAAAGAGCTTCGGTAAACGTGTCATTTTTAGATGTTTATGACTATAAAAATAACATACTTGGAGATTTGCAGTAAATGATACATTTTCCTAGACGCTATTGCGACGCGACAAAACGCTTCTCGAAGGCGACATCGTTTCGGTTCGATCTTCAACGGCGAAATGGTGTCGCGTTTGACGCTTTGTATCGTTGTTTGATAATATTTCAGTAGATGCAGGCCTCAAGAAATAATCACGTTTATCTCCCCTAACAGACAAGGATTGGAGAACATTTACAAAATGCTTCGACCCGGCGGCACCTTCCTCATGCTATGGGTATCGTCCCACGACATGTTTAAGATTCTTGAAAACATGGCAGAGAACAAGCGCTTCGCATCGTATTTGTACGTGAGTATATCGCTGTTTAACTGGTTTCTTATTTTGTTTACAACGTTCCCCTGCTGCGAGAGTCGCTAATCGTTATGCCTTTGCGTTCACATGGGACGTGAAGAAGTACACCGCGCCGTTTCCACATTCGGAGAAGCCTCACATGAAGCTAAAGGAGTTGCTTAGGAGCATCGGTTTTAGGATTCGACACTGCAGTAACCGGGAGATGAGCTTCGTCGACAAGAAGCCGAAAGCTTTTCTACGTGAGTATACGCTTAAAGATACGCGTGCGAGAATCAAACTTGCGCGACGTAAATTTTATATTCCTTCGTCGAAGCGTATGCAAGTCCACGCCTGATTATTTCTTTTTGGTTCCAACAGCCACTATTATATCTGCCTTTTCGTTTTTGCGCGAGATGCCACCCGACCGAGCGGAGAACTTCAAGAACGAGTTTGTACGCGAATATACGAAGAGAAAATATACGCGCGATAATGAGGAACTGGCGGTGGACCTGTACAAAATACTGGTAGTGTACGCACAAAAACAAGTATTATAAAGTAGATAATAATTATGTATATGTGTAATATTGTGATAAATTGTTATGTATATAGATTATATAAGTCATAGAGATCTCATTATCGAAGCGATTAGTGGTTATAAAGTATATATATCTTTCGTCGCATGAAGGATTAGAGATAAGAGATAAGAGAAAACTCGAATGTTATTAAATTCGGAGGAAAATCGGGAATGTTGACAGCGCACTTTCAATATGTTCGATTCGTTATTTAACGAAAATAAGAGGATGGGGTGTGTGTACACATATGTATTATAACTACGCTTTGAGATAATATATTTATTTCTTATTAATATGGAGTTTTCATCAACAATAACAGTGTAGCAGTAGGCGTAACAAGAGAGACGAGGTAGGTTACGAGGAACCTATCCTAATGTCGTACGCCAACAAGTCACCGCGGTTGGAAGGGATCCTCGTGGCGTCTATTCCTTCGTTCATCATTCGTTTGTGTGCTACGACGCCGAGCTATCGGTCGCCAATCGTCGGGAGAAGCCGGTCGCGGCTGATCCAGACCGTCTTCTCTACGCATACAATCTTGGTCGATTTAATCCTCGAGCAACGTTATCGCAGACCACGTGATCTTATCATATCTTTCATATTTCATGTAATATTATAGTCAATATAACACAAACACGACGGAAAATATCGCAAATATGTGTCCCGTGTCATCGCGTTTCAAGATAAACGCTTTATCACGATCTTGATATTCGCATCAATATTTAAGAACGGTCACTTTCCGTCGTTTTTGTCAACTTTGTTTCGTGCGCAAAGCTGTAATATCAGCTATTAAATGCACAAAGAGGAAGGAGTAGTAATGAATAATGAGTTAAGAACGAGCCGGCACGACTGTTCGAGGATTAAATCGTCATTTCACGTGTTTCGCATTTAATAATGTGCAGCGTCGAGAAACGAGGTACACGCCACGGTAACCCATTTGTTTTGCAAGTTATACGAACGGAAGAGCCACATGCTATGTTAATCTCTTACGATTAATTATTCTGTAAAGTCTAACGCGTTACATTACGTTATAGCCGATCCTTCCTTACCAAGTGACAAATCAAGACGTAGCATGTTGGAAGGGAAACCTGTAACTGACGCGACGATGTAATTGCTCTCATCTACGAAAGATTTCTTAAAATTTCTCGTCGCGATTGTGCGTTGACACGTTAAAGAGCACGAAAACGATTTAACTTTGTAGCATAATAATTTACTTTTATCGGTCCAAGTAAAATGTCAGCAGTTTTCGCTAGTTGATTCGAATATTAGACAGATTGATCTCAGCCGCAGAGCCTGCCGATATAATTTCACAGCGACCGAGCAGAATGTTATTTCGTAAACATTTAAATGGAGTGTATTATTTAAATGAAATGCATCATTTAAATAGAATAATATATCATTTAAATGGAATGCATTATTTAAATGGAATAATATACCATTTAAATGGAATGCATCATTTAAATGAAACATGTCATTTAAATGGTTACGAAATAGCAAGTTTCTGCTGGCAATTCGCCACTAAATTCCATTAGCAGATTCTGTTACATTTCCGCTGGCATTCTGCCGACAAAATTTATAGCAAACACTTAGCGAAGTGTGTTTCCGACAGATCTGGCTATCTGCGAAAACAGAAGATAAGAAAATTGCGTCAGCTATCGAAAATTGTGTTAAAGGGATAACCGAAAGAGAGTGTAAGCAAATTACTCGGCGAATATAGAGCGATATTCGCTTGGCGAGGACAGACAATGCGGAGTCGACACCGGACAGCAGCAGCACATGCGGGACATTTGCATATTAATTCATCACTTAGCAGGATAGGACCCGTTCGTTCGACGATATCAAATAGTGGTATTACTTGGCAGGATTTCAAAAAATCAACGTAACAACAGTTCAAATTATGGCAGTGCTTTGTAGAATAATCTTATTGCCCGTTAGTGAGTGAATTAATATGATGCCATTAATCATCTCGCGCATAATGATAATGAGGTGAATCCAATCGTGTGTGATCCGATAACTCAATCCGCCGTGAATACGCGTTTCTCGAAACCTACGGACTCTCCTTTGTTCTAAATTGGTGTGTTCGCTTGTTCCTCGTCTTTTCCGCGAGTTTTTCTTTCTTTTTTTTTTGGTTTTTCTTTTTCTCCCGTCCTCTCTCGTCGTCTATTACTCTATTACGTTCACTTACGATGATCTCGCGATTTTTCCTTCGCGTAGACAATGCATTCGGGCCGTATACCCGTGTGTTCCTCCCTCGCATCGTCGTCGAGAACGAGATGCGCGGAGAGACAGTGGAAAGAGAAGAGCGAGTGCACTCCACACGATCTCGAATATCGGAAACTGAAGTATCACGGAGAAAAAGGCGTAATGGAAAATATGGTATTATCCTCGCTTGTGTATAGGCCGGCAATTCCAGATACATATATATACATGAATATATATATATATATATATAATAATAAGTACCTATATAGCTATATTGCAATGAGATCAACTCGAAGAATACTTTTGATGGTAAACATTCGAAGAATATTTGATAAGTTATCGAACGAGAGAGCACAGATACCAATATTTATTTAGAGCGACGGTTTCGCGAAAATTATTTGGAGATTCTGCATATCGTTCGTGTACATCTCTTTCCCTCTCTCTCTCTTTTTCTCTCTTTGAGAGTGTTACTATCGTTGCTATCACATCCAGAGATGCAAATTCCAAACGGCATTCGTCGTTGTCGCAACAGAGTTGCGATCGCGCGGAATTACGTTACGGAAGGAGGTCGCTCTCGCGAAGACGACGATAACGACAACGAGATAAGTGCATTTTGCTCTTATCTTTCCGCGTGCGTGTGACGTCTCTATAACAGGCTCTTGTTGGCGCACAAAGAAGTAGGGGGGCTCGACCTTTAATTCAGTGCAATAGTGTTCCTTCAGGGATATAGAAGACCTAGTAGAAGACGCGTTATGTACAAGGGAACCTCGAGGGATTTTTCCCGGGACGTCCTGTTTTCCCCTTCCCGAGAGAACGGAGTAACGGAAGACGTGTAGAACGGAAGAGAGTTAGAAGGTGCGGTGAAGAGAGACCCTACTGAACCAAATTACCGGCAGAACCCACACACACGTTATACGAGGAGAGAATTACAGCTTATATAAATTAATTTTAATAAGTCTATCTTTGATTTCTTTAGGCGCGGGTGACTCTAAACTGGCCCCCTATATGTTTGTATTTTGATCACTTCCTGAATTAATTGCAGCACAAATTACGCCTACAGTAGTCTGCCGTGAACGCGTTGTTTTTTTTTTTTTTTTTTTACTTCCGTGAGAAGGTCCGTCTCTTAGCTCCCAGCTTCAAGGCAAGCTACCCCTGGCGATCACGGTGTGACGGAGGTGAGCGGGTTTCGGAGGATCGATGAGAGAAGCGGGCGAGCTGAGCGGTGCGTTCTGTGTGATGCAAGGACACCACGTGTCCTTTTGTAAACGTAGGCGAGACGCGGACGTGTGTTGCCGTCTTTTTTTCTCTTTTTACGTGCGTGCCGTATGTGCGTGCAGTGTTTATCGGCGGAATCGTTTAGCGCGCTCGTAAAAACGCGCGGCGAGTACTACGCTGAGCGCGGTACCCGGATGGGATGCGGCTTGCCCCTCGTGAGGTGCAATCATTCAGGACACTTTCATCGATTTCGTACGCGCGGCTCCGGCGCGATGCGCCTCGTCGCGACGTCGCGACGTCGCGCGTCGCGCTGACGCACGTGGCACTCTGCGAGGGAACACCCTCGGGGAACTACCAGCCACGACCTACTTAACGAGAGGACAATGACGCTCTAATTCTACCGGGAAAAAATGTGTTAGTCCGCCCGTCTCCGCGGCGGCGGCGGCGGCTCGTCCGCGCCGACCGTCGGCGACCTCGCCGCCGCGTTTCCCGGTGGGAAAAAAATATAGTCGCACGTATACACTCACACACGGAGAGATACTACCCGCTAAGGACTCGACGAGGAATTTAGTTTAAGTTCTTCTGAATACAATAGCGTACTACCGAGGAGAACTATATGAAACTAAATGTCTATTAATACTCTATCGTACAATATAACGTAGTGAAATATTCGAGTACAGTACAGTACTAGTTTTTTTTTTAAGTAAAGTATCTTTTTTTTGGGCGGATACGACTACTCCTCTAAGGCCTCGCTCATACGAATCTCTTCCCGTTCTCTTTAAAGTTAATTAATTCGAATCTCGTCCTCCTCCTCTTGTTTTTTTGTCTTTTTTTTTTTAAGTCCCGCGCACATCCACGTTCTACTTGTCTAAGTTGTAATAGTAATGAGAACTAGACGTGAGTTTCGCCCCCCCCCCCTTATTTTCATCAAGTGAATCGAAAGAATTCGATAGACGAAGATGGGAGACATGCACATCGATCAGTAACAATTATTCAATTCCGATAATGTTTCATTTACAATTCCTGAATGAAATTTCGCCTATCAGTCTAGTAAAATCCGTCGGAAGGAATCGGTAAACTCGCCGGCCGCGAAGCGGGGTCGCGGGGTTCACCGAGTCGCGCGGCGAGCGAACGAACGAACAAGGTCGTCGTTGTCGTCGTAATACCGGACCCCGCGGTGCTTATCTAGCTAAAATATACATTCTACACATTCTCGCGTGCCGGATGAAAGCAAACGGTCAATCGCGAAGTTAATACTGACGTTTGGCACTGCTTCAGGAGACAAATTTGCTAAGTCGCAAAGGGATCCTCGCGACGTGACTGCGAAAAAGAATAAGATTTTTCTGTTTCAGGTGTTCACTCCCGGCCCTCTTCTTGCCCGGGGCCCGAATCTCCGGTATCGAATAACCCGCGATTACGAATTGCGTTTAACGGGACTTCGGGTTTCGAATTCCGTCGGCTTCCAATCTTAATACCCTCCTGGCGCGATAATTAATAAGATTTAATGCATATTATCTCGCGGTAAGTGGTCATTCTACGCCGAGAGTCCATCGAGCGAGTCTCTCTCCTTCCGCAGTCACAGAAATTATTAAAGTGGCAGTATAATATGCAGTCCAATTCGACGAGGTTCGGTAGACCAGCGTTTCTCAACTTTCGCTACGCGTTACGCCTTGCCTAATGGCGAAAAGGTATCCGGAATAAGAGTATTCCGCCGAGTATTTACAGTATTCGTACAGACGAGGGATCGAAGGAATGACAGTCTGTATATCTCGAGATATTTACACTCCCCGAAGGGACGATTATTCTAGGACGCGCGGCCTGTCCGAGTTTTTATTCACGAGCGAAACGCCACACCCCGCCTCTCCATCGCCACCGCGAGAAAGAAACTGGAGATAAATGGGGATAAATGTCCGATGCTGCGTCCATAAATCATCGCGTGTTCGTTGTATTCGTGCGCTGGGTGTGCGGCTAATCGATCGCCATCGCTAGGAGTCGGTATGGTGCGAACGGTTGCGGATGGAGACCCGCTCGATAAACTTGGACAGACTTTGACCTGGTGAAACGCCGTTTTTTTTTGCGTGAAACTAAGTTTGAGAACCGATAAATTTTGAAAGAGAGAGCTCTATCCACTACGTGCTAAGAGCGTGATCTCGAATCGTCGAGGATCGGAGTTGAGAAACGCTGCAGCGTACAGTATTTGATACCATAGCAATCGAGAGAGACTCACCCAGGCTGCCGGTTAATGTAGAGTTAAAATGTCAACAAGAAAATATCTTAGTATGTGTCTCGCTACCTATTTAAGACATCACTACTAGAGTTTATAGCACTTTTGTTTATCCTATATTATTAATGTACGTAACAACGTATGAACAATCAAAGAGATCTATCTCCGTCCTCTCTACCTCATCTCACCCTCCCTCCCCCCACTCCAACAGCAAAAAATTCTTCCCGTTTTACTCGCATCGCCGTGTGCCTCTGGCTAGTTCTTAATTTCTCTGATAAACTGTCGGATTCCTCTACAAATTGACCTATAAATCTGATATTGCTTAAAATCAATCAAAGCCCCTCAAAGGCTTAGCGATCCTCCAAAAAGCCAAGCTGCTTTCAAGAACTCTCCCTTAATACGGGGCGGTCTCCTATCAAGGGGGATGCAGGTCGCGATGGTGGGCCCTGGCAGTTAAGATGGCCTTCAGCTCGGAGTCCAGCTGCTTCTTGGTTCGCTCGCTGACACACTGGCCGCCCACCACAGGCTGGGTCAATCTCGGCGACGGCAGGTCCACCATCAGCTTACTGTTGTCGCGATTCTCGTGACTCCTGGCGCGCCGTATGGGCTTCTTGATTGGCAGTAACGCTTCCTCTTGGGCCTTCTCCTCGCCCGGGGAACGGCTCAAAGAAAGCGTCATTTCCTGATTCAAGGTATACGTTGAACCACGACTACCACCACCACCACCACCACCACCCCCGCCGCCACTACCGCTGCCTATAGCCTCTGACGACCTGGTGAGGTCGATAGTCCCGGAGCCCCACTCGCGCGACAGTTTCCTCCCGATGGCGGACGTGAGCTCGCTGTTCGGCGACAACAGTGGGCTTCTGGACACCTGGTAGCCGGCCGAGTGCGGCGGTCTCAGAGTGGCGAACACCGGGAAGGACTGGCCTCGCTTGGCCGGGCTGCGAGAGTATCTCGGCGTCGGCACGCCACCACCCCCGGCGGCGGAATCACGACGAACGGTCGGCGTGCCACCGCCGGTCGAGTCGCTCCTGGTAGGTGCTAACGGCCGCAGATTGGCACTGCCGCCGAAGGAGCCGAGATGCGGCGGCGGCGAACCGCCGTCCCCATGGCTCAATCTACGGCCTACCGTCTCCAGCGGGCTCCTCGCGCGCAAATTGGTGCTGCTGAGCGTGAACTCGCGCGGCTTCATCGGCGCGTCGAGACTCACCGGCGACAATCCGAGGCGAGACGCCGACAGATTCGTTGAACTCCTGCTTTTCTCCGATCGCTTAGGGCTTCGAGGCATCAGCGGGCTCTTGCTGCGACTCCTCTCTCTACCTTTTCCGAGCTTCTCGTCCTTTTTCACCGTCTTGGTGGCATCAGGCTCCTCGGGTACTGTCTCGATCTTCTCTTCTTGTTGTACTCTGAAAGAGAGATAATTGAATATTTAGTAGTTTTGCTGCACTAGTTTCTGATACTCTTTTCTATTATTTTGATGTGATTGATCATGAAAAAAATATTGGGTTTTTTTATAATAAATAATTATCAAATTTTTTATTTTTACATCTGTTTGTCATATTTTGGTAATAATAGTTTATCGGCACAGGGAAAAATTGTTTCGTTTAATAAACTTGAATATTGCATTCCCTTACCTTCGGATTTCTTGAATCATCTCGAAGAACTGTGCTTTGCTCTTACGTCTGCGACGTTGTTCATGTTCCTTCTGGAACATGGAAACGTTGTAGATATTTAGAAATCAAAGTGAGCGTACTGTCCATAAGTTCGCAAATATGAATTTTCAAGTAAACACAAATTTCTATTTTTAAACAATTTATATTATATTATTATATGTTTCGAAGCTTTTCGGTATTTATTTTAAAATGCTTCTATCAAGATTTCGTTCGCGAACTTGTGGGCCATTTAGAAAATCGAAGACACGCACTCGTTTGACACTCTTCTGAAAGAGCGACGCGATCTGGCCCTGTCGCACCGTGTGCACCAATTCGCGGGCGGCATGATGCGGCGAGACCAGCTCCACGCAGTTGATAAACCTGTACAACTTCTGCGAGAAGAACATGACGTTACGGCTGCGCCAGATGGAATCCTCCGGTCTGTGCCGCAATCGCGGCAGCGTGTACTTGTAGAAGAGATGTTCTCCTATGAGTATTATGGTACCGAGCACCACACCCATCCCGAGCAGGCAAAAAACCCCGGCCACGGACGCGACTCCTAGCGGCCTGGGTTGACCACCTGGCTCGGCATCTATTGCGCCTATCCCTGGTCGATCGCTCAGACAAGGTAATTCGCCATACCTGGAATTAGCTCGCTTTATATAAAGTGTTTACCTCACTGATTTTAATACTTTTTTTTTCTAACCATATTGATGAAAATGTATAAAGTATACAGAACTAATATATATAATATTCATTTTATATAATATTTAATGTATTTAATAAAACGTTTAAGACCATGTTATTGTCCAAATAAATTGATTTTATATGAGATGATGAATTTTTAATAAGATAAATAACACACTTATGCTTATATTTTTCTCGAACAGTTCACATATTCTGCGCGTCGGACTTTATTTATCACTTAATGTATTTTCGTCTAACGTAATTATCACGCTCCCGTTATCACGCAAATAAAAAGAAAGTCCGCACGCGAACCGATATCGATTATCCAATTTTTGCACTTATTTTTGCGCATCGCTCACCATTTTTCCTGCAGAATGTCGAGTAGACCGTTACTTGTGAAATTTGCTATAATTTTCGATATGCTCTCCTTCAGGGGGTGTCCTCTCGTAAGCGCGATTGCGTAAGTGTCCTCGTTGATGGTATCACCGATCTTCTGCAAGCGGCAACCGTCGTCGGTCGCCCGATAATAATCCAGAATCGGTGTGTCCGCAATCAGAATGTCTAGGCTGCCGTTTCTCAATTTTTCCACGCCCTCGGCGACGTCCGACAAGGAATATCGAGCCATGTGGGACCATAATTGCGGATTCGCTCTTTGCACGTAATACTCGGCCGCGGAAGCTCTCGGTGCACCAACTCTTTGTGCCAACAGCTGTAATATAATGCATTCAAAAGTCTTAAATCCATGCCCGAAAATTAGATAGGAACAAAATAAATATTTTCTTTTGCATTTAAACTCTATTCAAAATTGTTTTGTCCATAAACATATTAAATAATAATCCCAGTGAACACAGTGTCTCCAATTGAGACATATTTAATTTTATAAATAATTATAATGAAACAGACTTAATATATCGCGAAGCTTTCAGTTTTTCCCGTTTATTTTTTCTTACATAAACTCGTTTGTAAACAATCGCGTATTTATAAAGAGCCGAGATACTCACGCTTTTATCATGGTAATTGCTCACTGAAGAATGAAAAAAGAGACCGGCGATAAGGGCGGCTATGTTTGCCGTGTACGAGGCCACGAAGATGACGGAGAAGCCGCCCCAAATGTTGATAAGGAACTTGTTAGGCCAAGACTTTGGCGCCTTGAAGGCCACGAGGTGGCCGCACAGAAGGCCCCACATCACCCACAGCGCGGAGGCGATGGAGAAGTTCTTGCTGCGCTGCCTGCCCCAGGGATTCAGGCCGAACGGGCTGAACCATTCGTAGAGCGCGACGGCGATCGCGGTGAAGTTTAGCGACGTGAACACGGCAATCCACAGCTCTGTGCTGAACGGGAACAGAAACGCGAGCAGCGGTATCTCGGAACGTAGCTGCGGCGCCGTGACTAAGCTCACGCCGCTGAAGTAGTACGGCGTGGTGAAGTCCACCACTTCAGCACGATGGGTGGACACGCTCAAGGCCGCGAACGACATCTGCGCTCGACCGGACACCAGCTCGCCCATCACGCCGTTCCACGTGCCGTTCCGGTTGTTCCGTTTCCCAAATAGCCCGTCCTCCACCAGGTACAGATTAAAACGAAAACCGAGCTCGCGCGCGACCACAGTTAGCAGGTCTATACTCAGGCCGTAGCAGCACACCACGGTATTACCCTGTCGACAAGTGAGACCGCGCAGACAGAAACCCTCTTGCAGATGTGTGATCATGGTGAACGGCGACGCCAGCGCGGTCACGATGCTATAAATTGGCATCCCGATCTGCTCGCCGCCCTGCTCGAGATACGCCGGCATGATGCCGCCGCCCGGCCAGATTATGGTATCCAAACGGACTTCCCTGCCTCCCTTGATAGTGCCGACCTTGGTCCACCTGTTAAACATTGATTACATCGATTATTCCACCTTTTAGCAATAGATATGATTATCTTAAGATCGAGTCGAACCTCAATTGAGTCTTATTCCCGGGAAACCTGACGGCTTGCAAATTCAGCAACTGAAACTCTGCCTTGTCCTTAGAAATTTGTCCCATGGATTTCCTCAGTTTACTCGTCAAGGTCGCGGATACGTTCTCCCTCGCGTCGCTCGTCATAAACTTAGCATTACGTTCCGGGAAGCATTCCGGTACGAAGTGCTCTCTGAGCTGCAGATCGCGCATACGACTCAATCTCGTCTTTGTTTCCAGGAAGGTCTCGTCCAATGCTTGCGAGGTCTCTCTCAGTATTCTGGTCAGTATGGTGTCGCCATCCATGATCCTGATACCGGACGGCCTGAGCGCAAGCATCCCGATCGGCATAAAACTCTTGGAATTGAGCTCCTTGTCACTCGCGAGTCTCCCGACCTCCTCTTCGTCGTCAAAATTGAAGCCCTTGTCCTCCCGCTTGGTCACGATCTTCTCATCTCGCCACCTATATTCTTGCAACCGATGTATGTCGTTGGCTAGGCTCGGCAGCGGATTCAGCGGCGGCAATGGTTTGTCGTCCGAAGCGAGATTCGTCGTTCGCTCAAACAACGGTGAGTTCTCGTTGGCCGCAACGGCGACACGCGAACTGTGAAGAAGGTGCGAACTGATGATGTTGGGCTCGTTTGGTCGCAGCTCCGCCTTAAGATCCAGCCAGAGCCACAAGAATCTGCCCGAGAGCATCTCAAACTTGTTGGCCGCACCGAGGATCTTCCGGGCGTTGCTCAAATCGCAGGCCATCACCACGACTCCACCGCTGCCGCTCTCTTCGGCTACCCGCCTCAGCCTCAATCTCAGAGTTCTGTCATTCGTCGGAAGGTGTATGATCGAGCGAGGTGTCAATGTCGGTGGATTCGTTTGTAGAAGATTAGTGACGGGCAGGAGAGTAGTATCGATGAGGAGGGTGAACGCATGCCAGTTAGCCCGATGCATTAAGGCGGCGGCTGCTGCTCCGACCTCTTTGGGGCTCGAACCTATGCGGTTCTCAAACCGGCCGAGATTTCCCTGTAAACGAAAAATAATTCACATTTTTGCATTGCACAAAACATCATACAATTATGTAATCGGATCGTTCTGCGCGCCGTCGAATTTGATAATTGCTATCGTGTAAATAAGGAAAAATATAGCTTTTTCTTTTTTGTAAAATTAACTATACGAGCGACTATACACGAGTTCGTAAACGTAGATACATACATACCTGGCGAAGAAAGTCTCTGTGTGTAAACGGTAACCACAGAGCTGGAAGATTCAAGGCGGCAGCAGCCGTAACAAGAAATCTGGCTGCCGATCCTCCCCCTATAATAAGGCTTAATACTGTCTTTCCGCCTTCGATGTCTGTACAAAATTTGTTTAACATTGACAAGGGGTATAACAAGGAATTCGTCGTCACGGGTGTCGTCCTTGTTTCTATATATGACACATCCATGTCCGCGTGAAAAGATTCCAGTCTCGCTTGCTCCCATACTTTCTGTACGTCTGCCTTGAAAGAGGTCTGAGGCTGAGTGAAACATACCACTATCCGCCACGATGCGTAAGACGATCTGAGCCTGGCCTTCGCCGCTCTCAGAGACTTGGCAGCGTCCGCGGTACCGGACACTGACACAGAAGTCCCTAACAAGAGGAGGATTACAACTCCAGTATAAGAGCCAGGCATCTTCCTCAGTTTTCCTTATTCTCCCCTTCCTCTTTTTCTATTTAGCTTTTTTGATATACATTGCTGAAGCGTGGGCCTAATCTGTAAGAGACAATATTTTTATTCAGAAATATTACTTTAAATGTATGTCATTAACATGTCATTGATACATGTGTGGCGGATAAGCCTCTACTAACAAATATTTGTCAGCATTCTGCTAATATTATCGTGCGCACGATGTATAATTGATCTCAAATCATTAAATTATACTTCGTGAAAAATTCTTCCAGCACAAGATACTTGCAATTATATATCTCGTACTGTGTTATAAATATATGTAAAAAAAAAAATACTCCACCTTCGTACGTACTACGAAAAAATCGCGAATTCAACCAATAATTTGTTAATATCAACAACTGATATGTAAAAAAATTTCTAACAGTATCTTTCACCTGCCAGGGATAGAGTTACCCTGTTCCACTTTCTTTTTTGCAGATATCAAGATAACATTCTCGGCACAAACAGGCACATAATTTCGCGTCACGACAGTGCGCGCACTTACGAACGGGAGAGATTCTAAATCACATTCTAAAAACTGTGTGATCCGTATACGCGTTTCGGAGGATGCACAAAACAGAGACGACCTTACCTCTTGACGGAAGGGATGGAAGGTCGCGCGTCCGGTGGGGGTTTAAGAAGAGCAGAGCAGGGATCGCTTTTTGGCCACCGCCGCATAATAGCTGTCGATGTCGGGTAAACCGTGTCAATCCGTCGCGAGGCACTCGGTCAATTGGTCGGTGCGGACTGCGGAGGACACGGACGATCAGCCACCCGTCACTTGTCCACCCCCGGACAATCTACCCCGTGCGTAACGGCCATTTTCGCGAGAGCAGCCCCTCCCTTTAAATTTCACCCCTGTAGCATCCCGTGGTCCACACGAGCGCGCTCGTGGCATACTCCACATGTATTGCGCCTGTCTTCCCTTAGTATATACGTGTAAGTATGTACGCGTATGTACGTGTATCGGCGGCTCTCTCTCTCTCTCTCTCTCTCTCTGACAATGCCACTAACACTCGTAGATTTTGCTGACGCCCGTTATAAATGTCTCTCACAATGTCCTATGAATTAAAAAAAGAACGGATTTCTTGAGCTCCTCCTAATACGAAGTGTCCCGGAAGTCGTGACCTGATTTCGTACTCTTGGGACAACTCGCGTCCCTTCTTGAGCGATATAACTGGAGAAAATAACAATTTCGAATTGTTGTAAGAGATTGATGATTGAAGATAGTACGTTATATGCAAGAGCTGAAAAATAAAAATAATATAAATCAAGACTTGAGGGGTTCAACACTGGGAACTTTGGGAATGTAAAGAGATAGTCGGTTTTTATTTCACTGTTAGTCCGCACAACTTTTTCGATTTCAAAAGTAAAATAAAATGTTCTCAAACTACATTTTCGAGAACTGCAAGCAACTAAATATACTTATTATTATGTCATTAAAGTACAATTGAACTTTGCTTCTTGGGAACTTTAGTTCAAAAGTTACAAGAAGCTAAGAAGTTGCAACAATGACCTTTAAGTTTACTTGAGAAAAGTTCTTTTTGATTTAATCAAAGAATCTCTTTGTTAAAATTAAAACGAAAAAATGTTGAGGCACTCTGTGCATTGAAAGAAAAACCGAAATTATTCACATCGAAGTTTGGAGATGAGTTGTATCAATTGTATAGTCTTAAGTTTCTTTTATATAATATTTCATATTTCTATTAAGTTATTAATAAAAATAATTTTTATTAATCATAAATCATAAATTAAATATATTAAAAAACGCATTCCATTAAAAAATTCTTTCTTTACTGGCCGTCGTTACCAGTAACGGTATTCCGTGTTTTAAATTAAAGAAAGTAAAATTGCACAATTAAAACAATTATAACATAATACGCCGCATACGATGATTCTATAAATTTCTTAACAAAAAAAAAATAATTATATCAATTTGATATCATCGTTATTTTTCGTAGGTAAAATAAAGTAAAATTGTAAATATCGTACGGAATACCTCTACAGCAATCCTCGAATCTTCAGTGGACAATAGTGCAAAGTTCTTTTCGGCCGAAAATAGCTTCGTATATTTGGGATCTTCTTTTTAATGTACATTTGCGTTATATACATATACGTTACGTCGCACTGCCATAATTGAGGGCATTTTAACTAGGTTTACAAGGCGTTGAAACAATAAGGAGACGCGTCCCGAAGCACTGCTTCGCCGAACTCGCTGCCGCCTCCGAAGACTTTACTTTCTCTCTCATGCGCTCTCTCTCTCTCTCTCTCTCTCTCTCTCTCTCTCTCTCTCTCTTTCGCACCCTGTCTTTCTCTCTACAGCTAAAATAACATAGTCGGAATGTAGTTACATGGATGCAGTTATCCCACAGATAACGAGATCTCCGCCCCACCCTTAGCTCCCCTTTCCGCTAGGAACTAAATTAATTACAGAGACAGGTTCTCGATAACGGATAACGATCATTAAAATTAGCTAAATAGATTTTGCTGCGACGCATCATTCTCGAACGTGCTCCACGCATTGTTCAGCTCCATGAAAATCAACTTTGCTATATTCTCATTTGCTGTGCCCGCTTGCTGCAACACAAAAAGAGATACGTTGAATTTTTTTTTTAATTAAAAACTACTTTTACAAAATGAATTGTTTAAATAGCAAGATAATTATCCAATGTATATTTACATTGTATAACTACATTGATTTTTCTCGTCGCCGGCTTAATATTTACGCGCTGCTCTGTTATAACATTGACCCTCGCAGGCCACAGTAGAGGATCTGGAGAACCCCAACCATTTTTCGCTCATAAATTTCGAAAAATTCAATGTATTGTAATTTTCTTTTCCATTTTCAATTGATCGTAAATTTTCTGAGAATTATGATGGTAAAATCAGAATTTGTAAAAAAATCATTACCAAAAAATACAAATGAGCGCGTTAAAAAATATAAATGATAGTTTTAAACGTAGTTTAAAATTTTGTTGGGGTCCCTGAGACCCCAGTGTGGCTTTCGAGGGTTAATATTTAAATGCTAATTAATAAGTGATAAAGTTAAGATACATTAAAAATACACTTGTATTATTTAATATTTAGTAATATCGATTTCATCAGCAGTAAAAAATGCAGATTAATAATTATGATGGATACATTACTGCGATTACTGCTATTATTGATTGTTATCTATACATCTATTGGAAAATTAAAAGACGTTAATATTTCATGAATAATTTAAAAAATGATAACATTTACGCGAAAAAATAAAAAAAGATTATGTAAACAACGATATTCGATGAGATTCAAGTACCTTATCCGGATGTACAGCTAAGCAAGCTTTTCTGTAAGCCTTCTTGACGTCCGCAGCCGTGACCAATTGATGCATTTCGCAACGCTGCCACCTCTCAGCCTCCGGCCATAGGACCGTGTGTAACGAGCAAAGCAGAGCCCGCAAATTTCCTTTCTTACCCTCCGTCCACTCAGCAATTTTCATCCTGTCGGGATCCATCGATTTGGCCGCTTCCACCTTTCGCATCTGATTTATTGTCTTCGGGCTGTCCTTGTCCGCTTTGCGCGAGCTGAAGAAGTTGTATCCCTGGCTACCAAGCAGATCCTCGAACGCATCGCCGCTCTTCTCCTTCGATTTACCGCCAAACGCGTCCGAGGTGCCGCTACCCGCGCCATTGGCCTCGTTTGTCGCCGCGTTGGATTTGTGCATTGCGTTCGGGCTGGAATGGATCGGCGTACTTGCAGGCGCCGGACTCGCCGACTGCGGGGTATTCGAGTTCCTCGGCGTGCCGTTCCAGCTACCTGCAAGACCGGCGCCCAATGATCCGGCCAAATTGGCAAATGGATCCTTGTTAGCTTGAGCGGCGAAGTTCGGCACGCTGGCATTTCGCGGGAAATTTTCCTCGGGATTTGGACACTTCGCGGTATTCGGGTTCGTGCTGTTGCCGAGAAGATTGCTCGAGGCGTTTCCGCCCAGCGGATCGAACAGCAGATCGTTGACTTCCTTGACGTTGCTCGACGTTGTCTGACTCTGTCCGAAAAACAGATCATTCATGTTCAGATTGCTGTTGCTGGGTGTGATGTTGCTCCTCGTCGCGGAACTGTCGTGTCCGAACAGTAAGTCAGTCGGGGCGTTATTGTTAATTAAGGGTATCGAATTGGCGGCCTCGGTCTGCGGCGCCGACACGCCGAAACCGCCCAAGAGATCGCTTTCGTTCTGACTAGAACTAGAAAATATATCTAATCCTGGATTTGCCGCCGCGGCGGCGGGAGTATTTGAGGTATTATTGGTATTGACCGGCATGCCGAGATTCAACAAATCAGCCTCCTGAAAGCTGTTCTCTTCGATCTTGCTTGGCTCTTCCTCTTTCGGCTGTTCCGGCTGTTGAGGTACTGCTTCGTGTTGTGAAATCTTGTCGGTTTCATTCAACGGTACTTTCTGAATCTGCAATAATGTCAATTATTATCGATTATTAATCAACTTTCCAACATTTTCCTATTCTTTAACGCTAAAAATACAAAATAATTGTATATCTAATAAATAATTAAAATAATAATAATATTCTACCTCTTCCTCATGAGATGTCCTAAAGTTCTCCAGAGTTTCCTCCATTTCCAGCGTTGAACCAAACAGCGGACCCGGCACGGGCTTGACACACGTTTCCGCTTCCCACGGCGACGGCACCCTCGACAATTTCGAATTTTCCTCACCTATCATGACATTCAGCACAACGCGGAACTTGCCGCCAATCTCGGGAGCATCGTCCAAGTCGCGTTTTTCGAACGTCAAGGCGCTCTCGGTGATGGGCACGTAGCCAGTATGGAAGTGCAGGGAAGCGATTTTAATGCCGATAACACGGCCGAGCTGCTGCCTGGCGTGGTTTATCACTAGAGTGACGTCACCGCGCACGGCCGCGTCTCCCAGAATCAGACAGACCTTGCCCTCCATTATTCCAAACAGCTTCATTTCCTCGTAGTTGGCCTTCTTCGTCGTGAAGACCAGCGCGCCGTTACTGTAGATCTCTATGTACGGCCGGCAACCGTCTTTCGCTCTGGTGAACAACGGCACCGGTTGTACGACAATGGAACGGAGGACCAACGGCTTCGTGTGCGGAGGCCGGCCGCCACTGAGCATACTCATGTAATTAATACTGCGCAATTCCGAGGGTTGTAGATGTGGCGGCTGACAGCGTCTCGTCGTGAACAGAGCGATCGCCTCCTCGACAGTGGTCAGGGCTCTGCTGTAGATCAATAGAGTGCATGCCACTGTGGCGCTCGCCCGATACCCGTCCTGGAAAGACAAATCAGCAGGATAATCGAGCCGTCACTTAGTGAACGTTTGATCGCGCGATTTGAATTGCGACATACTCACATTACAATATAGCACCACCACGTGATTAAAGTCAGCGTTCAAATACTGATAGATATCTTGACAGATCTGATACAGAGCAAACAGCATGGGTGCGTTCGATTCCGGAGTGGCGTAGGCAAATGAACAATCAATGTGCCTGCCGGGGAGTCGCGTGACGCTCGGCCGGCCGCGGGATAGATTGTATAGTTGAATCTTGGCGGGCGGCGGATGCCTGGCGTGGAGGAACGCTCTCACGTCCTCCACGTGATTAGCCCGATAGGCAGATTCGATCCCGTCGGCCGGATACGGCATAACGAGTATGCGCGACGTCAGATAACTCGCGTCCAGTTCCGTCCTGGCCATACTCTGTTGAACGGTATGCATCACCTTGCTGGAAGTGTCTTTCAAGTTGCGTAGGATGCTTCCGGCGCCGCCTCTCAGCGAATTGAATAGGCCAGTTGTGCTCTGAGTCGCCGGGACCTTGGACACTACTGTCTGCACGGGCGCCGGTCTTGGCGGCGGCATCGTTGCCGGCGTGGTGGAACGAGGAACTGGCGCTGGCGTGTCCGACGGTGGTGGTGGTGGCGTTGGACGCGGGGGTGGCGACGGCTTGACCGTGATTTCGATCCGCGCCGGTTCTCTGGGATCGAAGTCGTTCGATTCGGCGATTGCCGCCAAACGTTCCAAGAGCTGCGCTGTCGTCAGCCTCTGTATGGGCGAAACTTGCAGACATCCCTTCACCAGATCGTGCAGACATGCGTACCGTGGATTAGGCGGTAACGGTGAATACTTGCCGTTCACAATTGCCAATTTGTTGCCTGCAAGATAAAAAATATTTTAATAAATACTATCATTATGATAAAATTGGCATACATATTCAAGCTTGAAAGTATTTATCTTCAACAGTACATCTTTAAAAAAGAGATATTTAAACCTATCCTAATAATCCCGTGTTTCCACATTCGTTATCAATTACATATGTATGCTTTAATCAACTCAATATTTAGTAAATCGCCAATTATCTCACCTTCGGGGAAAGGATGCCGCAATGTAACTAAAGAATATAATATACACCCTAAAGCCCAACAGTCCACCGGAGGCCCTATAGGGTCATTGTTCCACGTATCCATCATTTCCGGGGCGCGATACATGGGGGTTGTGTACTTGGCCATTTGATCCTCCAGAGTGGCACGTTTTTGAGCATTCCATGACGGATCGGGTAGTATCTGCTGAGTCGAGGCGCTACCGAAGTCACAAAGTTTCACGAGGCCGTCTCTACCGATCAAAAAGTTCTCCAGCTTGATGTCCCGATGAATGAAGGGTTCCGGCTGCTGGCTGTGCATGTGATGCACCGCACGTACCGCTTGATAGGCTATCTTGCACACCTGGGCGAGAGTCAGCGTATTCACGGACACGCTCCTGAGTATATCCGCTACCGTACCGCCGGGACATAGCTCGGTGACGACCAGGTACTCGTATCCTTTACGCTCCTCTCGCTCTAGTCGTTGAGCATATAAGAACTGAATAATATTTGGGTGATTCGACAGTCTCTTCAATGTTTCTATCTCTTGTATAATGGCTCTGTTTGCATCTTCATCGGCGGCGATAAGTCTCTAATGATGAAAATAACATTATATTGACAATACAACATTAAATTGCAAAAAGAATTAACGTGAATTAGTTTAGTTACCTTAAGTGCGTATTCTTTTCCCGTAGCAACATCTTCTACCGCAAACACCAATGCCCATCCACCTGTTGATACGATGTTTGCCACAAATTATCTAAATGTTAATAATGATACATAATTCGATTACGAGAATTATATCTCTCGCTCATGTTTTTCATATCATGCGCATAAATAAATGTCATTTATTATGACTGTATGATAAAGCAACGTCTGTTCATTTTACAAGCTGTACTAATTCAAACTGTTAATTTCTACAAATATTCACATTTGACTTGAGTATTAAACACAAATTGCAAAAACAAATTTAAAAAAAAGGTCCTTTTATACATGTTCATAAATTCAACATGATTTAAAAATCATCTACCTTTTTGAAATAATAACTTTGCAATTAAAATTTTAATTCACATACTAGACATACTAGAATTCTATTTCAGTAAATATTAACAAAAATGGTCAGCATAATCCACTTTTAAAAATGTAAATTTAAAAAAATAAAAAAAACCTTGAATTATGTAACATGCATCTACATTATTTGGTTTTTACTTTCTAAAAAGACTTGACACGTATCGAAATTTGCAAAATTGCACTACCCGAGTTAAATTTCTTAAGAAAACTTAAACTTGCTGAGATAAACCAATTTCTCGCACATCATAATCTTTAACGTCCAGTAAAATATAGATTGAGAAAGTATAACGAATGAACAATAGTAAGCTATATTAACGCAATCAATAGATTCTAAATATAATTAGAAAGGAATGTCTAGACAGCTTCGCCGCGCATTCACAAGGAAGCTGCGAGCTCAAGGACCGAGCAAAAATCGCCTGCGTCTTGAAACTCGTGACAAAGCGATCATCTTAAAACAAAATAGACAATAGATCGTTAATCGACAAAATCCGATCCAGCGAAACGTGAATGCGCGCGACAAGGAAATAAAGAAGATAAGAAGCGTTGACGTCAGAACACTCGGAACAGATTGTCCGTGACACGCGCGATTGGCGTCTGGCCGCGTGTCAAAACACACGTTGACACGTTTGACACATGACAGGCCGAGCAGATGTCACGCGAGAGCAAAAGATCGGCAAAGGTCTGGCTCCTTTCTCCTCTCCTCTTGCCGCCCCGCGCGATTATATCCGGCCTTTTTTTTTTATCGCGACGCGAGGAAGGCGGACCGCGGTCGACCTCGTCCGGCTCTAATCGCGGGATTAGGTGATACCCGCCCGCGGAGACGAGATCTCTGACAGGCACCCGAGATTCCGTGGTGGCGCCAGCACACTGCCAGCCTCCGCAAGCACTCCACGGGAGGATAAGACGATAGACTCACCCTCGGCGATCAGTCGCGTCACCCGCAGCTTCACATTGTTGATGTCCAACGTCTGGCCGACGTAATCGTTGCCGCCGGTGCCGCCGTTCAGGTACCCGAGCGCGGACCTCAGGTAGTCCGACATATTTCCCTGGACCTGCCTCGGTGGGCAACCCCCCGTGGATAGCGGGATAGCCCACTCACACACTCTCTCTCACAGTCGCGTCGCTGCGGACAGCGGACAGCCGATACCGTGCGGCCATATTGGCGCGGCGGTAACGTCGGCCGTCGGCGCGCGCAACCGGACCGGCGCGGCCGTCGCTTCGGTGACCAACTTCAGGCGCCAACGAGATCGCTCGTCAAAAAATCCCGTCTGGCGATTTATCGAATGCAACAACGAACTGCAATAAATGCAAAGAGACATTTGTAATTCATATTTGTAATTTAATAACACGCTTGACAGACGTATTATTACTCGACTTTTTACACCCGACTCGACAAATGTTACCTTGCGTGCGAGAAATTTTCAAAGAGAAACGCGTCGGCGCTCGAGCGCGACGCCGATCGTAAATTACGAAATCGTCGTCCTCGACGATCCTCGCGAGCCCTCGACGCGCTTTTAACGATCCTCTCTAACTCGTTCCACTTGCTCACACGGCGTGCAGTCACGCTGCAATTCCTTGCCGCGAAGATATCGCGTCCGTTTAGCGAAAGAACAAAGCAGACAACGAACGTTTCGAGCACTCTGAAGTTAGGACGAAATAAATATAAGCTTCACTCACTAACGTATTTTACACTATATCTCCTTGAATTTTGCAGAAGTTAAGCCTAAAACAGGAAAGAAAAAACTTTGTCTGTTTTAAAGTTAGATGGGAGATGAAAATTAATAAAATTCACGAATTGTTAATAAATAATCGATAATTAATTGACGATTAATAAACTCACCGGTTCCTTTCGCGAGAGATTCTTCTGAAACTTCAGACGAATAACTATATTCGCGAAGCGCAACTTGCGCCGTGCGCGTACATACGTTCGTCTTTTCGCGTCTGAAGTTAGCCCAAGTTAGCCGCGCACGTGACACGTGACGTGCTCGAACATATGTCTAACTTCAGGCGCGCAGGCGTTAACGCGGACGCGACAGCGACGCGACGTTCGTGCCAGTTCGTAGACACATTCGCCTTTGTTTGTGCTCTTATATGCGCTTTCTATTTGCCACTTGCTCTCGTAAGTCTCGTATAATCGCGGCGATTGTTGCCGACAATTGCTCTGCATGAGCTCGATGTATATCTGTGTCAATTAGTGTTGATTCGCGGTCTAGAAAGGGAGACAGATATATGTGTACAATACAGTGTATGTACATATGTATGTAGATGTTATTTTTGAAGCGCATGACTCGCTGTCAAAACATTCGGGTCTGTTGAATTTTTTTTAACGCGGCCAACGATTTAAGGAAACGCTTCTTTCTAAGAATTAATGTAGGATTACGATGCAAAAATGATATACAATCAATCTAAACTTGTACATATGCGATATGTACATCTCTGAAATATTTTATCTTTATACTTATAGCAGAGGAGTACTCGTACTGCTATCAGTTTTTTTGTTGTAAGATATCTTCCTGTCCATTTACCGTCGTTTCTTTTGTCTTTTAGATTTAACAAGATTATCAATTCCCCAAGATGTCTGAGGCGATAAGGTTCACAAAGTTGAAAACGACGACGGACCCAACGTTTTGGGCAAAATTTGCAGAACTGAAAATAGACAAGTTGAAGCTGGACGAGAAGTCCAAGATACATTTATGGGGAAGTTTTTCTCTTCGACCGAGGGACGAGGGGAGAACCAATCCATTAACGCTTGATTGTACATCGTTTAATGAGTGAGTGCCATATAAGGATGAGAATACAATTCACGTTCTTGAACCATATTTTGCAATGTAATGCATCTTTAATTAACGGTAACTGTTAATAACGATGTATAAATCCTATGTCGATATAATAAATAGGATAAGCTCCATTTAGACGAATTTCAGAAATCTGGAGAGCACTAGTCACAATGCTGGAGTAGCTTGCCACGGCTACATGATCAACACGAATACCTATGAAGCGTTCAGACAGATAAATCCCGAGAAGTTTATCGACACGATGGGCCAATGCGTTATCGATAGTATCAGAGACGGCACTGCCTTGCAGGAACCCTGGCAGCTCTCGGTATTCCTGGTATTCGCTTATTCAGATCTGAAGAAGTATAAGTTTCATTATTGGGCCGCGCATCCAGCTTCTTTCTCATTACCGGGAATTTATTCGGTCGCACCGACGAAATTCGCATCCGGCGAATTCACGTCCGGCCAGATAGATAAATTACGCGAAAGCTTCCTTCAGCTGGATGCGAGATCGAGGAACTTCTTCACAGTTTTCGCGTCGGGAAAGGATGACTTAAGCGTTGACGACTTGTCGAAGGGAGTGCTACGTGCAAAATCAAACGAGAGAGATTTACAACAGGTACAGTCTGATGAATTTGTACTCTCATTGTCTTTTATTTTTGTATCATATATAAGAAACTTATTATTGATAGATTATTAATAGCTTATTAGTAATAAATGAAATCGTTAATATCATTAGGGTGAAGTATACTTTGCATTTTATGATCCTTGCGCAAGTGCAGAACCTGGATGGCCCTTGCGAAACCTTCTGTGCCTATTGTATAGGCATTGCTCTTCGTACTGCTTTACAAATGACGTCAAAGTCTTGTCTATAAGGAGCGATAAAGTGGAGACTGCGGTTATATTTACACTTAGAATCAAAGAGGATAAAGACATGGAAACTACTCCCGAAGAGCACTTGGTAGGTTGGGAAGCTAACGTAAATGGGAAAATGGGCCCTAACATCGTGGATTTATCCAACATTATGGATCCTACCAAGTAAGTCTTGAGTTTTTCAAGTTAATCAACAACGATTTTTATATGTACAGAGGTTTATACGAGTGCTATTTATTTTGTTTGTGTGTTACGTTAGACTATCCGACAGAGCGATCAATTTAAATCTGAAATTGATGAAATGGCGCCTTGTCCCTGATCTAGATTTGGAAAAGATCAGTGGTCTACGATGCCTTCTATTGGGCGCCGGTACTCTGGGATGTTCCGTGGCGAGAGTACTTCTTGGCTGGGGTATCAATAATATGACGCTCGTGGATAATTCTACCGTCTCTCACAGCAATACGGTGCGCCAGAGTCTGTATACGCACGAAGACGCGGTGCAACGTCGGCACAAAGCGCACGCTGCGAAAGACGCTTTACTCAGGATACGTCCTAGCATGGCAAGTACAAGTCTATTGAACTTGTTGGTATCGTCAAAACGATATTTTGACGAAAAAGGCAGTCGTCGATAAAATCATTTTATGTCGTTGCAGAATGTGGAAGGTGTGATCTTGCATATCCCCATGCCCGGTCACGTAGTCGGCCAGAGTATGATGGAGACGACCAGGGAAGCTGTGAGCAAACTGCAAGAACTCGTAAACAGCCACGACGTGGTGTTCTTGCTTCTGGATTCGCGAGAAGCCAGATGGCTGCCAACCCTCATGTGCGCCGCGACGAATAAGATAGCAATTAACGCTGCTTTGGGCTTCGATTCGTATACGGTACAACGGCACGGCATGCGCGATCTTTCCGATTCCGACTCGCCTAAATTAACGGTGCAGAACCCTGCGGGGCACGATCTTGGATGTTACTTTTGTAACGATGTAACACAACCCGGAAACGTGAGTACATATTTTAACATCATGTCAGATATCGTGGAAAAAATGTATGATATAAACTAGATTATATAAGCTAATTTAATAAAGATTTATTTTAATCCTGCGATTGTTATTTTCATTCTGATTCTAGTCCCAGACTGATAGAACGCTCGATCTGCAGTGTACCGTAAGTCGGCCGGGTTTATCGCAAATCGCCGCGGGTTTGGCAGTCGAGCTACTTATGGCAGTAACGCAACATCCCCAAGGGTAAGCTGAATTTAAATATAAGCTGATAATAGATTTTGGTTATATGTGAGAGCTTTCAATAACATTTAATAACGAACGTATATATCTAGTTTAATCTAATTTCATAATGTTTAGAATTTTAGCTAGAGCGCTTATGGATAACGATAGAGACGATTGTCGAGAGAATGTCGATAATCCACTGGTAGGATTATTGGGTGGTGTACCTCACACGATACGGGGCTCGCTTTGGGGCAACGAAATGAAACTGACTGTTACGCACAGATCCCCATTCTGTACAGCTTGCTCGACACCTTTGATCGAGGAGTATCAACAACGCGATTTTGCTTTCGTTCTTGACGCTTGCAATGTGCCAAATTATCTCGAGAAATTATCAGGACTCGAGGAAATACTGAAGAGACCCGATCTGGATGAGGTATATAACGAGATATACAAGTAATTAAGCATATTAGCATCTGAAGTGTTACAAAACTATAATAATATTTTTGTATCATTTCTATATTTCTTTATATATAGACTCATTTCACAAAGTCTTCTTACTTTGATAATTAAAAATTAAAATAATACATTTGAATTGCTTTACATATGCCGAATGATGCATTCGTATTGTATTTGATGTTACATACACTTTTCAATTTTCAGTTATGTTATACAATCGACACTTCGAGCGAGGATGAAGAGTCGTGAAGGAGCGGCAAATTAAATAATCCAGGCAAAATGATAAAATGCGTACAAAAGGGAAATATATGAATTTTAGTTATAAACTACTTGCACGATTTTTTTATGTAAAAATATATAATATTTTATGCGGAATATGCCATTTTGAAGAAGAGGAGAAGAGCACGTTCAAACTAATCAAAGTTTACAGTTTGTATAGAATCAAAAACTTTAGTGAAGATTGTTAATACAAGAGAGATATATATGAGCGATGAAAGTCTTTGTGCTTCTTCAATTCTGTACAACTGTCTATGTTGCATATTTTACTTAAAATTGACGCATTATGTGTTATCTGTGATGTATAATTTTATTATTATTGAAATGTGAGGTAGATAATTTTTATATTGTGAATGATAACTATTTTTGTTCTCACGAAACGTTCGAACTCCTTATATTACACAAGTACTTATCTTTTATTTAATTTTTATTACAGTTTTTTTTATTTTGCAATTGAAGAAATACATGTACAAGATATTTCAGTATAGGATATGTGAAACTACGATCAAATTATCGCGCGTTAATGTTAGAAAATAATTAATGTATCTTTAATCAATGTTCGATCTATGGATGTCTATTATACGTTGTTTTGTAACGCTTATTCTTACTCGTTCATTGACTTTCCACGTGTTTTTATATCTCATCGTTGCTAATAAAAATACCTATAAGCTGTTAATTTTGAAAGTGGCACATGGGAAAGTTTGAAAGTCTTAGGTATACCTCATAAATTTTTGTAAATCAATATCACTTTCAAATATAAATTATTCACATGACACATTTGATTTTTTATTATATAAAATTTCCTAATTAATTATACTATATATATATATATATATATATATATATATATATATATATTAATTATATAAATACAATATGTATGTTAGTTTTGATGTTATACTGTATTGTTTAATTAAATTAAGAAATATTTTGGAAAATTATTTGAAGAGTTTCGAAAAATTGGCTGAATCACGCGAGCTTGAGCCGTTGAAAAAAAAATTCAAATTTTTATTATACAACACGAAAACCTGAATTTTCAAAAATCGATCGTCAAAAATACATCTATAGATTCCACCACAGATTCCATCTATTCCACGGGAATTATTTTTTCGGTGGAAAAAAATGCGAGTTGAGGCTCCCGCCAAACGTTTTTCCATTCCTTCGGAGATGTAAGATTTTAGGCTTGTTCTTTTTAGATGAACTTCTTTCGCACGGTTCATCTTTCCTCTTTTTCTCTCCAACGTAAAAAGTAAAAGAGGAAAGATGAACCGTGCAGGAAGTTTTAGTATATTGATCACGTCCGCCTTTCGCCGGGCGTTACGAGCGAGCGCTCACATCTGAACGGGCTTTAATACGTCAATACGAGTATTACGAGTTAATAACGCATGAGGTGACGTTCTGGGACGTTTCGCGATTTGAAAGGACGCCCCGGAGTCCGGAGTCCGGAGTATCCTTCGGACGTGAAAAAGGCACGCGTGGTCCACCGCTCCACGCAGATCACAGATTCCGGGAATTCCGCCAGTGAAATCCGTGAACTTTGAACCGCGCTATCAGCGCGGAATCGGCGGACCGTTTACGCCGTCGGTTGTGTGCGCGTGCCGATGTCGCGAGAGTCCACGGAAGAACGGACGTCGTGAGCTTCGAGAGCGATGGCACCGGGACGGAGTAACGTTATCAACGGCAACCAGCTCAGGAACTCCTCCAGCATTTCGTACAGGTAAAGCGACATCGAGCAGGCCCGGTATCGTACACGTATCCTCGATCTGGATCTCGCAACATCCGCGGAGTCATGTCGATGTCAAAGGGCATTCATCTGGCCGTCTTGCAACCGAATCCCCCGCACCGACAGCCTTCAATCAAGCCCTGCCCTGATATCTTATTTATGGTGTTCGAGTATCAAAAAGTGAAAAAAAGATTAATAGGTTGGAAAGCCCCCCGTGTGTACCCGGAGCAAATGCAGTCTGAATATTTTAATCGTCTGGTAGATTTTTAATCTCTTATGCTCAATTCTACCAATGTGTAGATTGACTTTAATTTCGGTCTGCTCACTTTTTATCCCTCTTTCTGGTTCTAAGAATTGATAAACAGTAAGTTAAAGCGAGATTAAAATTAATCTACATTGGTAGAAACGGACATTAATCCATTAAGGTTGTTCCTGGCACTTTAGCGCAGCTTAATAATCGTCTGATAATTTTATTCTGTACGTTTGGAACGAGTTATAGATTTATGTACAGTCTTCTGTTCCACATGGATTGTTGCAAAGCGGTCAGTTTGATGCCTGTACCAATGACATTTGACAAACTATGTGAATTTTATGCTAAGGATAGTCGCAAAGAACATATCGGTGAGATGTAACGTTGAAAATTTTGACTCTGCTCAGTATGCCGGGACCAAATTTGCCCTTCCAAACCGCTGGAGCTGTTCCACCGCCGTTGCCACCTCGCCAGCCGGCGCAAAGTTACTCGGGGTACAACGATTTCAGACCGTATGGCTCGAGCTATGGCTACGGGAATTATGGGAGCTACGGGTACGGAGGTGGTTACGGTGGTTACCGAGGTTACGGTGGATATGGATCTTTTGGTAGTTACAATCCCTATGGCAGCAGCTATGGACAAATTGGAGGGCACAGTGGTGACGTAGAAAACAGGTATGTTGGAGAAAAGGAAGTCATTTATTAATATTGAACCTTGAGGATCGACTACTTACATATTATAATATAAAACAATGAAACGATAAAAATCTAACTTTCTTGGTACATATGGTGTTTGAAAAATGTAATGATTCAATCTCAATACACTTGAAAGCAAGAAAAAGTATTATATAGTCGAAAAGAATAGATCTAATTTAAATTAGAAGAATAAATAATTTAAATTAAAGGATGGGCCTAGTTTAAATTAGACAATCTACTTTTCGGTCTACTTTTCCTCTCCTTCTTTGCCAGCATTGTAGAGTCTTAAATTTTTGTTTGAAGAAATCTCTTTGATTGCGCCTAGGATCCTTTGACCAAAAGAACCTGCTTTTCATATTGCAGATTTCAACAATACGCGGAGGAAAGCACGAGATCGACTTTCCGTGTGGTGGAGTCTGTGTTACAGACATTTTCGTCAATCACGATGTTGCTGGAATCAACGTATTTCGCATTGACGAATTCGTTCCGAGCGATTTTAAGCGTGGCGGATAATATCGGTAGACTGCGTTCAACAGTCGGCCAGCTGTTGAGCACGTTTGCTTTAATCCGTGTCATGAAATGGATCTACAGAAGAATTTTATTTACGCTTGGTAAGCCTCTTACATAACCGAGACTCTTATCTGTTTACATTATTTGCGGTTATCATCGTTTACTCTATTGTTAGGTCTTCAAACGCAAAGTGCTGTTGCCGAGGACTTGTGGCAGCAGTCGGTGTCACAGCTAAACGGAGAACGGCCGACGACTACGTCGGCGACGAATGAACGGATTTCTCCGTGGATGAATATTCTACTCCTCGGCGTGTTTGTCGCTATTCCATATCTAATTCACAAGATAACGAGTAGCATAAAGCAGAGTCAAATAAAAGGTAATTACTTTCGCATCTCTAAGTAAGGGTACCAGATTTAAATAAATACATAAATACATGATATATTTTTATAAGTAATGATCTACGTCTCTCGTCACTAAACTTCCGTCACTAAACATCCTGGGAAGATATCTAATTATGTTTATCAAAAATTCTATAAGACATTTATGTAATCGAAACTTTTAACACTTTAACAATTTATATCTGTTAAATTTACAGTTAACGATCCGAAAGAATGGGTGAAATGCGAGGATCCTGTATGCGTGGCGACAGCGATGTACGATTTCATGGCGGTTTCTAACGAGGAATTGAGCCTGAGAGCCGGTCAGAAAATATGGTTGGCGCCGCGCTCCTTGCAATCTAAAAGCATACCAGGTTGGTGGATAGCCACCGACAACAAGAACGTCGGTTTGGTGCCTGCCAATTACGTAACTATAGTGGGACAATTGAAGAGGAAATCGGAATCAGAAAGCAATGGAAATGTCACCGCATCTACGGTAATTCCAACTTCCATGCAAAGTGCGACCGTTCCCGGTGAACAGATGAATACGCTAGAACCTAACGCTAGCCAACAAAGTACTGACTTCTCTGAGAATAATATTAAAGATGATCTCCTTTAGTCCAAATATTGTACATTGGGAGATCTCGATCTAAATTTACTTGTTCGGATAGTCACGAAGTGATAATGTCTACCTTATAATATATGGCCTACTATGCCTTTATAGGACATGACTGATATAAAATAATATTAACAAAAATACGCGCCATATATTTACTGGGTATCAAACAAAGCGCGGTGAGTCTTTTTCAACACATGCTTGAATTATAGTTACGAAAGTCGATTTACTGAGACTTTTATGATTTATCTCTATTGGGGGAAAATTCACCGATGACCGTAAAATAAGAACGGTTTCAATTTACAGTAATATATTACCTTTCTATATGTTAAGTTATTCAAATAAAGGAGAATTTGTAACATGCATACATTTATAAATTTAAGCCTTTGAATATTCAATCAGAAGAGAAGCAACAAACTCGTATCATTTCGCAGATATCGGTGCATAAATGATTTTTTATTTCTTACAATGAATGTTTACAAATGCGAGATATTTCAATCTTGCACTTGCACTCGGCTGCAATAACGCTTGTGTTCAACGAACACTCGAGCAAAACTTATATCAAAACTGTATGATTTTTTTGTTCATATGATTGTTTGACTTACAACTGCTTGCTCATACAAGGAAAATCGGTAACTTGCATGTCACAAGTTCTCTTTGAAAGGGAATATTCGCAATGTAGTGTCACAATCTCATGTGTAAAATGAAGCACAGGACAATACAATCGCGTTTATATTTAGAAATCAAATTGCATAAAAAATAACTGCAATATTACGCTAATAATTTTCAAAATATGAGATGGCTCCAAATTGCAGAATCTCTAAAAAGTATTTGACATAAAAAATCATTGACGATTATAGAACTTTTGTAAATCCAACATGTAATTCACTAATTCTATTTATAACTGCTATATCTAAAGGTACATATACCAGTTTTTAATTTATATTGACTTCAGTATGAAAAAAATTAACTGCTTCAATTGGTAAAGCAGTCTGCCTTTTCTGTTACCGATTTAAAAAACCTAATCAAAATATACTAAAGTATAGACGCGATTGTTCGGGAAAAGCTATGATATTATTTATAATATATGCAATTATAGAATTTTGTACATTTTTTGTAATATTTTTTAATTGTAACTATTTTTCCTACTCCATTCAGTGTTTTGTATTGGATTTGTAATGGAAGTAACTTGCATATATGTACATATATGATATATTTATAGGCACATTTTTCTTCACAAATTGGAATTTAAGATATTGAATTTGTGAGATTCGACAGTCCTAATGTATTCTTCAATGTTGAGAACGTTTCTCTTTATGTCGTTTTAAATAAAATTTACAAAATTTTATTATACGTTAATGTATAAAAATGTTGATATTTATGTTTGAAGAGTCTAATGAGAATTGATTCGTATTCATGATTTATCGGGAAAGCATTGAATTACCACATAAAGGAATTTAATATAATAAAACGTGTTTTGCCGCTAAGCTACCTATCAATATGTTCTTGAGAAGCTGAAATCGGTTGGGCACGTATAATGGATTCTGATCGGAATTGTTTAGTTATTTCCTAGATTTCTATTGTGTTTTCTGGGAAAATGGAATAATTCCGATTGGAATTCATTTCGAAAAATTCCATAATATGTGCCCTTATCTAGTTAATTAGGAACAATAATCACACGAAATTTAGATAGGCATATATCGATTTGGACGATTATATATAGCACTAAACACGAAACAAAATAAAGGATATAACTATGGATTATTGAATGCTCATCATTAAGGAAATCACGGTTGTTCGAAAATTTCTAACATGCGCACACATGCAGACACATACACACCCACATCTATAAGAGTTTTGTTGTGAAACATTTATTTTGCAAATTCCAAGAAGTTTAATTTATAAATCAAACTTGGAATATATATAAGGCATACGACGAACAATATAACGCAGATACCGTAATATTTTCCGGACTCAGCACCTGTATATGAATCATATTCTACAAGATGCATGATTTTCACCAAAATTTTCATAAAATATATGCTCCTTTTTGGTAACCTCAAATTAGAGATCTGTGATGTGCTGATTGTTTAAAATAAATCGTCCGGATGTAAAAATATGCCAATGCATGGGACGTTTTCAGCAAACTGATACAATACAAAAATTGCACACTATTTTGGCATATTCACAATCACATTACGAGTTTCGTACAAGCTTGTTTATATATCGTCGTTCTTCAAATTAAACAACTATCTTAAGCTAACTAAACAATTTTCACTCATAAATTATAATTTAAGAATAAATTTTTATAAACACGCTCACGGCACTGATTTCGTTTAATCGTTAAGGCGCGTGTAATAACATAAAATTTGCTAACTCATGAATCTCTTACAACTTACTTGACTAAGGCGATTTAAACTGTTCTGAAAGCGAATTAAAATAATTTTAATGGCAGCTTCAAATACGCATTTGTCAAATATTACATAAAAATCTGAAAGTTAAAAGAGAAATTTCATAAACATTTAATAATACTAAGCTACTCTGTAAATTTGGAAATAAAACAGAAGTTTATAAAGATCGAGTTTTGTTGCTTCCAGAGCAATTTAAACTTCCTGAATGAAACACGCCGATAGATCTTCTAAATGCTGAATTGTTCTTCATTCCTCTTGATAAATGAACTTGTCAATGCTGGCAACAGTAAGACACATTTATTATTCCAAATCACACATGAACCGTAGAGTTTAGTAATCCCTTAAAACTTTTTAACTCAAACACACATACGATATCTCGTTCTGTTTTCAGATCACAAATAGAGAACGGAAGTTTTTCAACTTCCTTCCACGTGAAAAAGTTTATAATTGAGGATTTCAAAATATATATGTATATAATATATATTATGTATATATCTATAGAGTTAGTTTTTTGGATTTTCATTGTCCATGATGTTAGTGGTTTTAGATCCACTAATCGATATGGTGCTTTCGTCAATATGCATATATATTATTCGGGGTCAATATATATACATAACGCACTTCCGCTTCAATAAAAGTTTACTCATTTTCTAGAAAAAGCTAACTAATCCGTCGTGGATTTTTTTTAGAAGAATCTCGGCGCCCACAAGCAAGTTTCCAGTAACATACGACTAACAGTAGGAGACTTTGTATAATTGTTTTATACACTTGTATATTCATAAATTTGCACTACATAAAAACCATATATATATTAGCCCTCTATACCCCACTTAACTTTCGGTCTTGAATTTTCTTAAGTAAAAGATTAACAAAATAATTAAGAATATTCAAGACTGACAATAATTAGAACGCAAAAAAAAAAAAACTTAAAAAAGGAATATATCAACACTTTTTAAGTTCGCGACTTATCTAGTTTCGACAAGTAAAATCGGCGTACCTGAACATCTCAAGCATCCCCTTGTCTTTCAGAGGGCTAACGATATAACACAAAATGTACAATACGATATTTGTGATAATGTGATGACATTCGCCATTGTTCCCCTATACTGCTATTTCCACTTGCAGCAAATTTGTGCAATCGGTAGAAGAATCGTCGTAGAGATTGTCGGTATATCTCCATATTAGAAATGTGGTTTCACGTGAACACATTATCAAGTTGCCTTTACACGCAGTGTCCCTGAGTCGAGCTTACTGTGGGCAACACGATATTCACATCGCACCTAAAGTTACCATTCAGCGTCCCCGTTTGCCTTTTGAAACACATAGTCTTTCCCACTTAGATTCATTATACCGTCCTTCAGATAAAACTTCCACTTATTTCGACTCCTTGTGATCTGAAAACAAAACGTTATCGTGAATTAGAAATAATTGAGTTCGAAATAATTTAATTGCAAAAATTAACTGTAAATTGCTTTCATACCTTATCGTACTGACAGACGACTACATTGTCAGTATCGAAGAGATCAGCGGGATCATCATCCGTGACATCATCTTCGGAATTAAGGGGTTCCTAATACAGACAATTCTCTTGTAAGACAAGATGATTCACTCAAGTTACTTGAAATTTATAAATATTAACCTCTTCACGAGCCGCCGCCTCATCATGCTCTTCCTCCTCTTTTTCATCGATATCCTCGTCATCATCATCATTGTCCTCTTCTTCCTCTTCATCATCATCGTCAGTAGAATCACCTACTCCTCCGTCTAACTGATTTATATTATTTTGCTGCTGAAAAAGTGAATAATGTACGTTACTTATAATATGTGTATGTGTATGTACTTATCTATTTATCCATTATCTTATCTTTTGTGTTACATTCTCTCGTATCGTATAAAATATTCTACTCTACCTGATTTTGAGGCGGCCTCTGCGTGACAACGCTGTTTGTACTTTGTGTGACCACTTGAAGAGGCTGATTTACTTGCAATGGAGTTAACGTTGCTTGTCCTTGCAGCGTAGAATTCACGTGCTGTTGCAACAGAGTCGAAGCTAAATTCGCTGGAAGACCCATAGCCGCGGAAATTACCGGACCAGTTAAAATCGTATGTAGCTGGTTTGCTAAAATAAAAAAAAAGAAACAAATATTTATTTTCAGAGACAAATAGCTGACGCGTGCGTGTGTATTGCAAATTTCCAATATAATAAACTGCGGTAATAAAAAATTACATTTATATTTTATAAATCTTTATGTGGCTTTGTATTATAAAAATTATATATAACAAGATAAAATGTACAAAACAGTTTAATTTATGCTGCACAAATTGTTCTTAATGAAACACAGCAAAATTCTCACCTTGAAGAGCAGATGCAGGAACTTGTATGCTTAAAATCCGCTGTGGTCCGTCCGGAACGCCGGGTTGTGGAGGTAAGGTGATCTGTATTGGCACTTGTCGTTCAAGCACACTCGAGGCGGTCACCACTTGTTGCACTTGTTGGGGTGTCGTCGAATGCTGCTGTTGCAACGTCGTTCCCGTGGAAGGATGCGTATGTTGCTGAGGTTGCGACGATTGCTGTGGTTGTGCTTGCGCTTGCTGCTGTTGCGGTTGTTGTTGAGGTTGAGGTTGAGGGTGAGGTTGAGGTTGAGGTTGAGGTTGAAGTGGAGGTGGAGGTTGAGGTTGCGTTTGCGTTTGCGGCACTATTTTTCCAGCAGATGGTTGTACAAAATGATTTCCTACATTAGCTGTTAAAACATCAAACATATAACAATGATTTATATATACACAATATGCATCACCATTACCGAATGTTCTATACGGAACACCCAATAGCAGTGAACCACCTTGTAAATTGCATTTTACTGTGAAATGAAAAATAATGAAAGACGCTAACCTCTATTGACGGACACAGCTTTGTGCGTGTTGATTTGAGGAACTTGCGGCTCCGGTGGATCTGGATTCAATTCCACGGCCTTGCTGGCCATCAGTTTTGTTTCCCATATTTGCTTAAGCTCCTGGAGAACCTGTTCGTCCACCCCTTCGTCTATAAATGCCTCTCGCACTCCCGATATTACATCTTCTATCACAGTGTTGTATAATTTCAGCTGTAAAATAATTCACAGTGAATTCAGTCATTTTGATATTGTAAAAATATGAAAAATATATACATATAAAGTACACATAAACCTCCATAAATGTATCTCAATAGTCATGCTGACCGAAAAACGTTATATAAGTATAAATATGCTAATACATTCCTATCAAACAATTAAAGTAGCATAAGCCAATATAAGTTCGAGTACGGATGTTTGCGTGAATTAAAAATTCTTCCGATATCTCTCTTAATATCTCTCACACTCAAACTAATTTCTGATTTCTCAAGTCCTCTTTGGACCCAAATATAAACCAAAAATGTTAGATGCATAATAGAAACACAATTGTACATCACATGAACATATGCTAGCCATTCACGCTGGCCTTACAATTCAATTTATCCTAGCATACCTAACAACCTCGAGACACCGGGAATCACATCGCGGGAAAAAGATTCCAGCATTCGAGCGAACCAGCCAAGTATGTAAACATCCGAACGTTTGCTCAGAGATATCACAGTGGAATGTACTTAATCTCCGCTTTACATCTAGATATTGAACGACGGTGTGCGAGACGGCGACGAACAGAACAGCCGGACGGTCACGCTAAGCAACCTGCCTCGGCTGCGATCTTTCAACCGAGGTGATGTGATAACTCCCTCGATGCTCATCCGGGGCGATCGAACGCCATCGAGTCGCCGGACACGCGCGCGGTATTTTCCCCGCGCGGATCCGTCGGAAGTTCCGGAGGGAAAAAAATCCCGTTCTCTCCGGACAATCGCCGAGAATACGCGAACGTCCTCGGAAAAGGCGGAGGGCCGCGCTCACGGCCCGCTCTACTCGTCTCTACTCACCACGCTGGTCTGGCTGAGGGCCATCGTGGCGCGACACGCACGTATCGGCGTGGACGCGCTCGCCCGACCGGGATGGGGAAGCGGAACACCGACCGCAGCCGCGCGTGGGACAGCGTACCCTGCCCGCGTCGCCTTCAGAAACCGCTCCGGCAGGTCCGGTACATCGTCGCAGCGGGTGAGCGGGCGGAAGGGTAGACACCTCGGGAGAGCGTTCAATCACAGGTATTCTTGCGGGAAGAAAAAACGCAGAGCACGGCAGCGGCCCACCTCTCGCTCCGTCCACGAACACCGTCGGGCTGGCCGTGGCGTAAACTCGGGGAATTATGCTGCGATGGGCGCCCGGTCTCCTCCGCGCAGGCGCGCAACGGGCGCGCAGTGGCGTAACTGGCGCAGCGGGAAAGGAGAGAAATCGGAACCCCCGAGATTCTATAGAATTTTTTTATTCTCGTGAGAGGGAGAAACGCACACTCCTGTTCTTACGGAAATGTTGCAATTTGATTGGCTGTCGCATTGTTTTTAGCCCAAACTTGTAGTTTTTTCGTATAAACGGAAATTGAGCGGATGTTTTTTTTTTATATTCCGTTGTTCATTCGTAGAAAAATAATGAACAAGAATAATTTACCTAAAGCGAAATAACTAATTATATAATTCATTGTCCTTGATCCAATTCTTTTTTTCCACATATTAGGCAACAAAGTTAATAAAATATAGTATAGTTTACTCGATAAATTAATCGGAGTTTAGTTGGAGTTAACAAAAATTTTTTTTTAGTCGATCGGAGTCATATCGGTGTGACGTCACGCAACGAAGCCTCGCCATCGCAAATTCGCGTAAACGGACCAATCGGCGAAGAACCGGGATCAGCTGCGCCGTTGCGAATGACGTTTTAGGACCACTCGAGAATTCTGTATCTGTCGTCGTTGTCAAAATTTAGTCACGTTCAGCAGTGTGCGTCATGGTACTTGAGGGGCTTCGCGTCTCGGCAACTAATCGCGTCTAGTTTAACGAAATATGAATTTAGCGTGATACACGCAAGCGCGTAATACGATAATCGCCCAGATCCGGACGACGATTCAACGTCAGGATGAACGTCGTCGCCGCGTTGAAGTTTTATATAACGAGGATGACGGAGGACAGCGGCCCTGGCATGAAGGTTCTGCTGATGGATAAACAAACGGTAGGAGCGACGTGCTAATTACGATGATTGATTGCGAACTCGTGTCTCGTATTTCCTCTTCCTCTCTAATTGCGCGTCCGTTTCACTTGGAGCATGAAAAACATGACGGTGCAACTGCAAAGAACGGAACAATGACAACAGTTTCAAGGTATATCGTCATTCTTCTTTTTTTTTTCAATTTTAGACGAGCATAGTCAGCCTGCTCTACAGCCAGTCCGAGATACTGATGAAAGAGGTGTACCTGTTTGAACGGATAGACACAGCCGTGCACAACGACACCTTGAAACACCTGACATGTATAGTGTTCGTAAGGCCGACCAAGGAAAATATCGATTTGCTTTGCAAGGAGCTCAGATACCCCAAATACGGAGTGTATTATATTTGTAAGTGACCGCACGTGTCCCTGTAAAAAATTAACAATCAGGCGTTGAGAAACTGTAGAAGCGTGTCTAGTTTCTCAAGCTGGGAATGAGAAGTGACGATCACCAATAACACTTACTGCGCTAGATTTCAGTAATATTATCGCCAAGGCGGATATAAAGCTTCTGGCGGAGAGCGACGAGCGAGAGGTAGTCAGAGAGGTGCACGAATACTACGCGGATTATCTGGCTATTAATCCACACTTGTTTTCGCTCGGAATAAATGCCTGTTCTGAAGGTAACTTAATCTTATGCAAACTCGTTTGGTCCCAGTCTACCCCTATTCACTCCAACCATGCCCTTTTGTGTTCTACGAGTTTCTAATCCTCGCATCATAACTCACGAACGAATTGACGAAATTTAATGTTCCAAAGCGCAAATTAAAGCTAAAAGTAGTAGCTTTAATTTGCGCTTTGGAACATTAAATTTCGTCAATTCGTTCGTGAGTTATGATGCGAGGATTAAAAGGGCGGAAAAAACGTTGGAGTGAATAGGGCTACAATAGATGTTTTAAGCCCTAAGCCCTAGGAAGGGATCAATCACAGTCAATTATTCTCCTCAAATTCAACTGTGATTGAACAATTTCTTAAGGCTTAGGGCTTAAAACACCTATTGTAGACCGGGACTTGAAAAAAAATCTTGAAAATTATCCGTCGCTCTTATCCCGGTCTGATTTGCATTTACAAGGGTTGACATGGGATCCGGTGCACTTGCACAGAACTGTCCAAGGAATAACTTCCGTTTTGTTATCGCTGAAGAAATGCCCGTATATCAGATATCAAAACAGTTCCGACATGGCGAAGAGATTGGCGGAGAAGATAAGGGAGGTGCTCAGCAAAGAATCGAATTCCTTCGAATTTCGGCAGGAGTCGAATCCCCTCCTTCTGATAGTCGATAGGAGAGACGATCCTGTCACGCCGTTGCTAAATCAGTGGACGTATCAAGCGATGGTACACGAATTACTGACGATCAATAACAATCGGGTTAACTTGTCCCACGTGAAAGGCATTTCGAAAGAATTGAAAGAAGTCGTTCTGAGCGCGGAGCACGATGACTTTTATGCAAATGTAAGAAAATTCTTCAACCCATTTTTCACCATACGTGCATTCATATTTAAAATTTATTAGCAAAAGTACATATAAATTAATAAAAGTAATATTTTTGAAAAAGATCTTGGTTTACTTTGAGATTTTTCAAATAATTTTATAAACGTTATTCCTTGCGGAAGACCCTTTGTGTTAAAAGAATATATTCTTGAGCAGAACTTGTATCTAAACTTTGGGGAAATAGGACAAACGATAAAAGAATTGATGGAAGAGTTTCAAAAGAAAGCGAAGAAGCATCAGAAGGTTGAAAGTATAGCCGACATGAAACACTTCGTAGAGACGTATCCGCTTTTCAAGAAACTCTCTGGTACCGTATCGAAGCACGTTACGGTAGTCGGAGAGCTTTCGTCCCTTGTGGAAAAGCACAATTTGTTGGAAGTATCAGAATTGGAACAAGAACTAAGTTGCCAAACCGATCATTCCTCGCAGGTAATTTTTCAATATCTCCGCAAAACGATTAAAAAATAATATATATCTTATATATCTGTGTATTCTTTTTAATCGTTCTGTTTTTACAGCTGCAAAAGATAAAAGCACTTATCAGCAATCAGAAGGTACGAGATGTGGATACTGTAAGACTCGTCATGCTTTACGCGCTGCATTATGAAAAATACGCGAGCAATGATATAAACGGTTTAGTAGAATTACTTAAGAAGAGAAATGTTTCAGACAAATATATTAAGGTACTTATAGAATTAATATTTTTTAGTGAGAAAGATATATGTATATAATATACAAACCTAATATATTTCCAGCTTGTATATAATATATTAGAATACAGCGGTGTTAACGCAAGACAGAGTAATTTATTTGATCGAGAAGCAGTTGCCAAGATAACCAAGAAGTTATTCAAAGGATTAAGTGGGGTAGATAATATATACACGCAACATTGTCCTTTAATAAATGAAACACTAGAAGACTTGATAAAAGGAAAATTAAGTACGCAGACATTTCCATATCTCGGTAACATGATAATGTCACGAAGGTAAATTGTTTAAATATTAAATAGCGAGCCACACATGCATGTGTGTTAGATATAATTTATATACATTATCATTCTCCATTTTTATAGACCTCAAGACATAATAATATTCATGATTGGAGGTGCGACTTATGAAGAAAGTTTGGCTGTTTATAATTTAAATAAGCAAAATCCGGGAATGAAGATTATCCTAGGCGGTACCACCATCCACAATTTTAAAAGTTTCGCCGAAGAGGTGCACCATGCCACCAGCGGGATCTTAATGCGATATAAAATCGGAAAAAATTAATGACGTTGATGTAACGTCATATTCCAAAATATTTATTGACTTTGTTATACATTTTGCTATTTATACATTCATGTAATATCTCCCTCTCTTTCTCTCTCTGTGTCACGAATATAGGGCTATTCCACACCAAGACTTTCGAACGTAAATCACCGCGAAGTATTGCATGAAACAGAATATTCTTCTGCATTTGATAATTTTATATTTCCTATCTTTGTCGTGAAAACATAATTTTCTTTTTGCTAACTGCTATTCGTCATCCTCATCATTCAGCATGTATTCCATCGGCATATCTATGATTTCGTCATCCTTTACTGGTACCTTTAATAAATATGCATTATTTTTCTTAATATTGCAAAAAGCACAATAAATAATATATATGCATTGGCTTAAAACCTCTGATTTAAATTTTCTACATTATATAGTCATTTTTATAATAAAACCCCAAATTAAAAATCTGTTGAAATATACTCATTTAAAAAAGCTAAATGGAAAAAGTTTTATTAACTACTTCCATCTCTAAAGCTTCATTTCTAATTACTTATTATTTAAGAAACTATTGATCTATTAGTTTTTGAATATTTTATTAAGGAATAATCCCATCCTAAATTGTGTATATTATTTTTATCATTCTGACACACCAAAAGAATTAATATACAAATAAAACCTTATTAAATACATTAATGAAGAGTCTATGTTAAAATTTGGAATATTTTACAAATATAATTTTACGTCTAATGTTATTCATGTTATTTACATAGGAATATATAATTTTTCCACTTTACGCTGAATAAAAATACACTATTTAACCACTTTAATTGTGAATACACCAACTTAACGCAGTTCTTTAAGGTGTATGCGGTAAGAAGCAAAAATATACTCGTTATGTAAAAAAATTGATATTAATTGGTTAATTTCCATGTAAAAATTATATTATCAATACGCAATAACTAATACTCACGTTTTCTATTCTTCTTAGGAATTTTAATAAATTTTCTGCTTCTTAACAAATATACTAGCACCTACAAATAAAGCTACTTGTAGCTTCAACCTCAACATTTGTACTGTTTTGTTTTCCAAAAAACATATTTACATGAACAGAGAGTATCTTTTTGCGATACAAGACTTTATACTTTATCTACATTATAAATATATTTTGCTAAATTGATCATAAATATCACATTTTGCTATATAAGTAAGACATATTGATCCAATCCAAATAAAAATATAGAAATTTTTATATTATGTAAAAAGAAAATTTTCCCTGCATGCAAAAATTCTTTTTATTAAATATAGTATTTATAAAAATAGATAAATATATTGATATGGTTTGTATAAAGTAAATATTATATATTAATTGACGCAAAAATAATTCACATCAAGAATGTTTTCAAAACAAAGATAAGAAGATAGAAAAACCAATTAATATCCAACACAAATTCCGTCTATCGCAAGAATTTTTCGTTTATCTATCCATGATGTGCATTCTATCACATCTTTTCTCTGTATAAGCAAAACTTACCTCTACAATGCCAGTGGATAACGCATATCCTGTCATTGCCAGTATAGCGACAAGCGCGGCGAGGATTTGGTTTCTTCTCTTGTTGGGAAATTCACTTTCGGAATCTCTTCTTAATCTTTCGGCATTCTTCTCGGCTCTATGCTTCTCGTAAGTCTGATATTCAATCTCAAAGTACCTTTGTGATATGCGCGACACATACTTCACTAGATTTGTACAGGCTTTCAAATGATTTTGTAAAACTGGGTTTGGTAATGGGGCCTTTAGCAACGGTCCCAGATACGAGTATACAACGGCGTCTATCGCGCTAGGTTGCTGCCCACAAAAGAAATCTCTATCGCCAAGCCTCGTAGATAACAACGTTAAACATTTTTGTGCTTCCGAGTATACCTGTTACATAAATTCACATACTTATTACATAAATTCTTCGAGTTAATCAAAATAAGTCTTTTGCACTTAATATTACGTTTTCTCTCGTTATATAAACGTTTTCCTGCGCGTTACACGTACCTCATTTTCAATAACATTTATATTATCTTCCAGGGGATATAAACTTTGCATCAAGGCGTGCGCTTGCCGTTCAAATTTTCCTGGATAATAGAAATTAAATGGAAAAGACAGCGCTTTGCAGTACCATGGTCTAACTAACTCGTCCAGATTTTTCTTATCTATCCACCTAAAAATAATTGTAATAATGAGATCCCTTTGTTATTTATGCTATAATTACGGAAGCACTGACGTTGTACAAGGCTCTAATTACACTGAGATGCACTCTGCTAATAAGAAACTATTAAAACATTATTTGCAAAACTAGAGGACTGGACAAACATATACGCAATGACCAGAATAACGTGCATCCCATATTTAGATAAAGATACTTTAATATTGTTACTTGAGACAAATAATTCATTTACCTAATTACTAAATTAGATACATTTAGAAACAAATTTGTTACTCGACATTTGTAATTTTGAACCTTGCCATGTATATGTCTTTAAGAAAATCTTTCCTCTTAGGCGATGTCTGAAATTACTATTAATTCTGGCCTTTCCTTGACAATTATTTTGCTAATAACACTTGGGCAATACAGGAATTCTATAATATTTTGAATTTAATGGACCTGCTAATTACTTTGAACTTTGAAGATGATATATGCATAAATGTCTTAAAAAATTCTCAGCATGGATGATGAATAAGTTATTTTTCAATCGATTTAATTACTATCGATTAATTAGGTAAATCTCGTCAATCTTTCCGTTGCAAATAAGTGAATGTAATTTTAATATATCGTTGATATTTCATAAATACTAAGTTGCATCTTATTCTGGCGCGTTTTTGCACATCTCATACCATATAAATTGGAAGGCTGGATACAACTTTTCCTTAAGCAGAGCATCATAAGCCATGACGTCTGCGCACTGCTTATCGTTTAACGTATAGTCAAAATTATATTTCGCTCTAAAAAAGGGCAATATATCTTTGACCGTGTCCAAAGTACGCAGACCAGCCCTAAGCAAAGGTAATCGACCGTTTGGCGTTCTAAACGGATTGCTCGCTAGATTGACTTTTAAAGGTACCCCACTGAATCTGGCATATGCCTACAAATAACATGACACTGTATTAGGAAACGAGTGCTGTTGCAACCTGTTATATCATTAGGATGTTACATTATTACTGAATAGACATTGAGATTAAGTTTTTATTAACAAAGTAATCATAATTTCTGATAACATATCGCCGTTACAATTTGAATGGCTAAAACTGAAATGCAGTGGCCCAGTGGCTAACATTTAACCTTCAACGCGTCGACTTGGATATTAACGGAACAGTGGAGGCACATTTTATTTTTCTTTCGTTTTCATTTCATTTTAAGGCTCCCTGATATCGCTACGTATGTCGTACCCTTCTCGGATACGCCTCCAAGGCAGCAAGTACCCTTTTGATGACTTCTTCGGCCGATCATAGTGTCACACAACTTTTACAATTAAATTTTGAATGAAGACTGTTAAGATTCGCTTGAAGTCACTCGGGGAAAACGTCGCTCCGTCGCCCACGTTTCTCATCTCCAACGTGTAATCCGTCGAGAATCTTTCATTTTTAATTAATCGCTCGAAAAAGGCGCGCGGCACCTCGGACGTTCCCCAGTGCGAGGGTTCGAGTTCGGTGCTAAATCGGCCGAAGAACTCATGCGACGGGATAGATATTTGAGATCCTCGTACGTGCCGGACTCTTCGGCATCACGAGAAAAAAGGGGGAAAAAACCGCCCCGTCGTCGGTCGGCTACCAGCATGCGGGTGCCATAACCTGTACCCGTCGACCTAACGCACCAGAACCTGCAGGCACTCGATGTCGACCGACGGCAGGCCCCAGTCGCCCTTCCACACGTCCAGCTGCAGCACCTCGGCGTTCGCCATTTTCGAAAACTCGCATCGCCAGTGAGACTAAACGCGATAAACCCTCGGCGCGAAGCCTCTCGTCCGCCGAGACCTCGTCCCCTCGGTAAACAATGCAGCGTCGCGTGGCACATTGCAGGTTAGGGTGGCTCGTTCCTCGCAGCTGAACTTTCTGCACTTTTTATCCTCCCTCCTTTTCTCCCCGACGGCTAATCGCGCACGTGTTCCGCTTTAAAGTGCAAAGAGTGCAGCAATAAGGAGCAGACAAGTGTACGAGTGTAAATGGGCTTTAAAAATCGTTAATCGATCGAGCGCAGGCGCGAACGAGCCTTCAAGAGTTTGACTCCTCCGTCTCCCTCATCCAGCTGATCTTGCTGATCATGTAATGATTATCATGCAAGCGTGAGTAAGGAGTTTTCTTCGGTGGGGTTCATGGTCAAGCCGGGTGACAAGTGGGAAATTAAAATAAGAACGAGGACGAGCATGTTGCTGCAGAATTTTTAGAGATCCGCAGAGAGGCGAGCGGTGATAACGCGCAGCGATAAGAGATCCCCTCTGTTGTCGTCAAGTTGCTATGATAAGATGTCCAACACGCTTACGCCGTTTGTGTACTGGGCACAGACCGAGGGCCAGGTCACGCTGAAAGTAGACCTGACCGACGTAAAAGTACGTAATGTCATGTAAGAAAAGAGATTTTCTATGCTTGTAACTGTGAACACATGTTACAATTGTACGCCTTATTTCGCAGGATCTTAATGTCAATCTGAAGGAAACTACATTGCAAGTTACAGCCTATGGACAGGGAGCTAGAGGACTGAACAATTACAGCTTTGATCTAAATCTTCACTCGCCTATCGATCCAAACGTAACAATAAACTCAGTTTTTTATCTATATCTATTTGATACGAATTGCACTAAAGTAATGCCTTTATTATGTAGGAGAGCAATTACAAAGTAATCGATCGTCAGGTGGACTTCGTCTTGATAAAGAAGTGTAATGGTTGGTGGCCGAGATTAACGAGCCAGCCACAGAAGCCCTCCTGGCTCAAGATCGATTTCGACAAATGGAAGAGCGAAGATATGGACGACAATGAGGAAGAGAAGCGTGACATTCTTAACGATTATCCGGACATGTATGATAAACTGCACAAAGAAGAATTTGGTTACAGGAAAGGTACATGTCACACGAGTGGATGTCGCTATAAACAAGATTAACAACGTTAACAAGATTAACATGTCGTATCTCGTTTTCTTTCAGAGGATTTCACCAAAGTGTATCTAGTCATATATAATCTTTGTCAATTTGTCGGTTTCATTTATGTGCTCGCTGTGATGGCTGTACGATATTCGCGCGACGGGCCAGGTATACTTATACGCATTACTTTAAAGTATTTCTGTTGTGCAAGGATTAAGCTGTAAAAATTGTATCGAAGATCCTTTACGTTGAAATTTGTAACGGTGAACAATTTCGTTTTCTAGAAACGTTTTATTTTCAACGCAATATTTCAGATTCCATGAAAGATACGTACGAGGCGGTTGGCCATCCATTCAAGTTCATACAACTTTTACAATTTTTGGAGGTGATGCACCCTCTATTCGGATACACGAAGAGCAGCGTGCTGGTGTCTCTGCTACAAACGAGCGGTAGAGGTTTCGTGCTGTTCTTCATGGTCGACGCCGAGCCTCGTATGCAAACCAAGCCCGTCGTTTTCTACCTGTTTCTCATATGGAGCTCGGTGGAGATAGTGAGATATCCGTACTACATCACGCAATTGCTGAACATTGAGATATCCTTCCTAACGTGGCTGAGATACACGATTTGGATACCGTTGTATCCGTTGGGCTTCGTATGCGAGAGTATCATAATGCTACGAAACATTCCGTATTTCGAGGAGACTCAAAAGTTCACCATCTCTTTACCGAACAGTTACAATTTCGCTCTTCACTTCCCGTCTCTCATAAGACTTTACTTACTCTTCCTACTCCTGCCCGGAATATACACGGTAATGTTACGTATGCGTCATCTGCGCCGGAAGAAGCTTAGAAAGCCAAAGATTAAAAAGAAGTACTGTTGATTTCGCGCGTATAGGTAAACTCCAGACTCGCGTATTCCTCTCTTCGCCTATAATCACCATTGCGCGGAGAGCATAATAAAAGAGAACAAGGTACATGGAAGGTGTAATAAGGTGTCCATTTTAACATACACAGCTTTCGTAATAATGCTGTAATTATGTATAGATATTTATATATTTTTATCGCTAGATATATATTTCAAAAGCATTTTTAATTTTATGCACTGATTGCATAAACTGATTTCATTCCGTGGGTCAATTGTATCTATACAATTAAATGCCGTGTAATGATAATACTCGGCACATTTTCATTCTGTGTGTGTGCCATTATCAGCGAACAAATATAGATATTATATTACTTGACGATTATATAATATGAACATTCGACTGTATTTCGCATAATAAACTGCGTAACTAAGAATCTGGTTTTTTAGGTATCTAAGTCTTGGTAAACATCCTGTGTATGAAAGAACAAAATAAATTGTGTAAATAGGACAAGCATGATCAAGTTTCGTCCCCTCGGATGTTTAGCTTGTGATAAAACAGCGGACGTGCAAATTGTAAATATACAAATTGATATTTAATGCAAAATACATTTGCAGCAGAATTCGCAAACTCACTGAGAAAAAAAAAGATTTATGACGCTTATTGCATTAAGAGTACAGACTATAAAATTTGCTTGTTTTAAAATTATATTGATTTAATTATTTTATTCAAATTGTAACATATTATTTTATTTAAATAAAGGAACAGAAGAATTGGGAGACAGTGCAAAATATTGAATTGCAAACTCGGCGAATTTGAATTTCAAATTTGCCTCGAAGAACAATATCGATATTCCTTTCTCGTCGACGTGTATCGATATTGGTTGCAGCAGAGAGAAACTCTGGTTGCAGCTATCGTCAATCGAATCGGAGTCTCCGTGAATCTGGACAATTTGGTTAGGATTAGGAAGCATGTGGAAGCATGGTAAACACGCCGTCAGCAACCGGCGATTGTACGCGATCCTGTGGTCGGTTCAATGAAATTTAGTTTCGACACGCGTGACTTTATTCCAGACCTAACGCGACGTTCAACGTATCTCCGCATTTCAGATTATTCCAACTTGATGCGTGCGAGATGAGTTTTCCAGCCGGTTATTTGGAACTCGTCATGTAACAGTGATGCAAGATTTTTATTCAAATTGTTACAAACATTATGAAAAATGTACCCCGTTGATCCGACGAAGACGATTTCACCGGCGACCGCCGGCAAGAAAGTGTTCCTGAGCGATGCCGAGCTCGATAAGATCGCCCTGTTCCTCGTCGGTAATCAACAACGCTTCAGAGAGAACATTATAATCCCCAGGATGCTGGGGCCCGTGCAGATAAAGACCATCGAGGAGAAGAGGATAGACAGTATGATGGAAAGCTGTGCTTTCAAGAGCATTATGAGTTGTGTTATCGGTACGTTGCTCCACACTATTCCTCTCTATACCGGCCAAATATCGAATGTTACAAATTAGGCCTGTTCGTTTTAGCTGAACTTCTTGCACAGTTCATCTTTTCTCCTTTTCTCTGAAAAGAAAAAGGGGAAAGATGAACCATGCAAGAAGAACGAACAGGCCTATTATTAATATTTAACCCTTTGTAGTTCTACATCGAATGACTCTGTCATACAAATCTTTAAGTACTCAGATCTGTACATGATCATAATTCACACACTATATTTTTGAAATCTCTATAAATTCCTTCACAAATAATAAAAATTCTTTGATTTACGTTAGATTCATCAATTGGATAAAATTGAGGACGAGATACTGTATCTTTGCTCATTGATGAGAAATAATCTGGCTCGCTGAGTTCAGAACGAGATTACAACTGCGAAAGTTACGTAGCGCTGAATTACAGAACGTTGGTCTTTTTCAGGATATGGACTGGGAGCGGCCATTGGACTGTTCTCCTCCAGCGTGAATCCAAATGTGGCGAGCGTCGAGAGGCAACAGAGCGCGCGAGAGATACTAAGGGAGATGAAAACCACGACTCTCGGCTACGCGAAAAACTTTGCGGTTGTCGGATGCATATTCTCCGCTATTGAGTGCACAATAGAATCGGTAATGCTCCAGATAAGGCGTGTTAGGGATCTTATTTTCGGACAACAGTCCGTTGTTTCGCTCAATATGTTCTCCTTGGCGCGTTGTAAAAAGACGCTCTTGATTTCAGTACAGAGGTAAAACCGACTGGAAGAACGGCACGTACGCAGGAGGCTTCACGGGTGGGCTAATTGGCTTGAGAGGTATTAACTTGGTCCATACGTTATATAATAATCGATACGTTTTGAATCTACCTTATGTAATTTAATCTGTTTTTTTAATCTCGCGCCGCTCTTTGCAGCCGGTATAAAAGCGGGTATAGTCGGCGCCGCAGGCTTCGCAGCATTCTCAACGGCAATAGACTATTACATGCATAGATCTTAGACTACGCAGCATAGATTGTTAAAAGATATATATATTTGTATAAAAGAGATATAAAAATTCGTGTAATTACGTATCTATACAATTCCTGTATAAAAACATGGAAATGTTCTCAGTGTAAATATGCTCGTAAAACTAGTATCGTGTGACTGAATTAAAAGCGTAAAATATATTGCCCTTTTAATTAATTTACCACTTAATACTTATCCGATTTCGCGTATATATATGAAATTTCCTTTCTTATCTATAATTCTTATATGTAATCACATTTTACATGTTTCGTTGTATTGCATGAAACAATTCGCACAAAGGGTGATGTTCGTATATGTGATACATGTAAAAAATTCCTAAATCTTGTAGTCACATTTATCTTAAACGTTACGTTTTCATTCCTATCATGTATGACGAATATAGTATTTATGAATATTTAGGAATACATGGTATCATTATGTTTCGTGGATTCGTATATACGTGAAAGACTTAGAAGGAAGAAGTTACAAATGGCCAATTGCAAGAAAAAATATAGTATGTTGTATATTTAAAATTAACTTTGGATTGTTCTCTCTTTTAAAAGTGTTTTGGCACATTCATACTTCTTTGCTTCTAGGTCACTTAATATTAATTACTAAATAATACGCAGTTACTTTTAGATACAATCTGACATGATCGAATCAGTCGAAAGGTTCCGACGAATCAGTCAAGATCCTTTTATTCGAAGATTGCATCAACCTTTTGAAGTTTTTATACATCGCTGTCTTACATGAATATGAGATTCTTTATTCGGCAATATGAGTTTTACTTATAACTTGCCATGGATATATTGCTCAATTATAAAAATGATTCTTTTAATACAACTGAAGTGTTTATAACAAATTGTTTGCATATTTATTTTACACGAAAAAGCATTTGCATCTCTTACATGTGTTGATATTCGTACTGTGATAGTGAGAGATAGATAAAATTTGCAAGGCACTTCTTCCACAATTCTTTTCCGTGTTATTCTGTTGTATGATCATCTTTATCTGAGGTAAAATTCTTATTTTTTAAGTCACGCGTACAAGATATCTAATATTTTCTTTTGATAATACTTCATATATAGCTGAGATCTACATTTAAAAGTTGTTCAAAATGAGAAGTTATTAGGCGTTACCTTACATGAGATATTTGCATTCGCAATTTTGGTTCATTGGTCTAGTTTTTACTTACGTAATAAAATCTTATTTAAATTCTTATTATGCCTATGCTTAAATGCACGATATGATAAAACATTAAGCAGTTTGTTTGTCAATAATTAAGACAAAAATCACATGGAAAACTGATAAATCGAAGACAAATACCTTAAAAAAAAAAAATGGATTCGAACAAGATTCCCGATAAGTACTCGCACAGTAAAATCTTCGACATTGAGCGATTCTCGTTCGAATAAATTTTGTTAAAAGGAACGAGATATATACGTAAGAGCTCCCGTACAATCAAAAATATAAAGAACAAGGAATAGATATTAGTGATTAAGAATAAAAAATCAGAAATAAAGCTGGTGTAGCATTGATACACGGCTTTCGATAGGTAAAAAATCTATTGCCTGTGTTTTTCATTGCGCATCCAACTTTATTCCTGATTCTTTAGTTCTAGTCGCTAAATCTGTTCCTTGTTCCTTATATTTGTGATTATGCGGGGGCCTTAAGTGCCTTATCTGCCAACCTTGGATATGCAAACATTTGTTTAATACTGTGTCGCAATTTCAAAGAGATTCTGTTGGTCTGTTTATTCTGGACAAGGCATTGGATGGCTAACAGAGGCGTCAAGAGCTCTCGACAATGTACACTTATCAAAAGTTATTAGTATTTTCATAGTCTTACGAAATAAAATACGAAATAAATGCCTATAAAACGCATAGGGCGTATCAAAATAGGATTGTTCTAATAAAAAGACAAAGCTTAGAAAAATATTGCGCCCGAAATCAAGACCTCGAATCGTGTGAGCCACTAAAAAAGTTTTCTAAATCTTTTTGGCACTCGTAACAATGGAGGAATCGTTTCCTTCACTTCACACGTCGGTACACAAACGCATGTTTGATCAAGGTTGCTGTTGTTGCATCTTCGCCTGCATCGAAGCCAGCAATTCCTGCATGTGCCGTATTTCTGCCTCCTTTTCTTGCAATATGCGATCCTTCTCTGACACAGTGCTGTTTTTGTCGGGGTCCGCGATGCTGCACAGAAGAAAAGCAAGAAGTTCAAGTAACGTTCATACAAACGTCAGAAATATAATATAAATTGATATGTTTGTGCTCACGTTTGACGTCGGGGCGGTACCGGAGCTCCCTTCGCTAATCTCTCGCTACGGTAATTCTCGTAATGTACCTCTTGCGTTACTTCCTGCAAATCTTGCATATGCGTGCTATAAAAAAAAAAAAAGAATAATATCAGACTTACGTATATCAACGTAGAAATATCATATAATTATGAAAAACTTACATCAGCATCGTCCGTAGCTTGATAAAATCGCAGTGATCTGGGTTCTCCACTTCGACAACGCCCCACGGATACAGTCGACCGCGTACCTTCTTTCCCTTGACCTCGAGCAAGGTATTCGCACCGCACACCGCGAACGGGACAGCCTCTTTCAATTGACGTACTTGCTCCTTGTAATCCTCATCCTCGTCGCTATCACAGTCCGGTAAGGGATATATTTTGATTCCGTTGCCTTCAATCTCCTCCATAACTCTTTTCTTCAGGCGCAAGACTTCCTTTTTGGTAAGTACATCAGCTTTCGCTATTACAGGTACTATGTTAACTTTGTTATGAAGTTGCTTCATAAACTCGATGTCCAATGGCTTCAACCTGGTTAACGCGAGAGAAGAGAAGAACCGATTGTATTACTTTGCTTCACCACACGTTCGTCTCTGACTTTAAACGATTGACTTTTAATTTTATAATAAATTTGTACCCGTGGCCAAACGGAGATATGAAATAGAAACAACAATGTATTCTATTATCCACGATGTTTCTCCTATTCAGACCGCTCTCGTCGCGAAGAAATCTTTCAAACTGATCGTCTATATATTGAATGATAGCTCGGAAGCTATCTGTGTTGTCAATCGCGTCTCCATAGCCAGGTGTATCGACGACCGTTAATCTAAGCTTCACGCCCCTTTCTTCAATCTCGACCGTTGAAGCATCGAGTTTGACAGTTTGATTGGTTTTCTCTGTTCGCAGAGGTAACAAAAAGATACTTAAATTATATAGAAATTTGTAAAAATCACATGTTCGAATGTTGTATATCTAAAATTTCAGAATACGCATGATTCGCTCGTGCCTACCGACTGCGTCAGGAATTATCCGCTCGGGATACAAATCCGTGAGGAATAAACTGTTCACCAGGGTGGACTTGCCCAAACCGGATTCTCCCACGACCATAAGCGTAAACTCGAAACCCTTCTTTACGGACTTCCGGTGCACTTGATTGGGAAGGTTCGCGAATCCCACATACCCAGGCGTCTCAAGGCTTGCAAACTGGAAGAGAAGCGTACCTATGTTAGTTAAAAATATCTCGAGACAAAGAACAATATGTATATTTCGAAATCTTTTGCAAGAGACACATATATATTTATATATACATTCAATGTTTTTCCATTTACCAGCTGTGCAACGTTTGCCTTTCACAAGCAAAGAAAGAAACCAATTAACATATAAGTCTTGTGTATTATCATCCATTGTAACTTGAGAATTGCAAATTCTCTTTACAATAAAATGTTTGGAATTTAATTATCCAATTAATATTTTTATATGGATTAATTATCCAACTAATATTTATATTCCACGATCAATTCTTCGCTTGCCGGTCGTGCAACTTTTTAAGGAAAAGAGGTCCGCTTGTAGTCGCAGACATTCGTGACACGTAAGCCGGGGGCACTTACCGTTTTCACGCTCTCGCTCGACATGTCGGATGTTGCGAGTCCGTGAGCAAGCTGTTCCTCTCTACCAAAGGGTTGTGCGATCAATTCGGCCGAATTTTCGGCCGCGTGCAAACTTGCGGCAGAGAAATATCACTCGCGCACAAACGCGCGGGGAAATATCACTTAACAGCGAGAGACAGAGGTTACCTCAGTCGCGCGAACGTATCCCGACTTCGACTCGCATCGCTCGATAACAGCAACTGGTCTCTCGGTGCCGCGGTCTAATTGCGCTACAGTAGCCGCCGAAAGCGTCGCGCGCGGTCGCACCGCGTCCAGGCACGACGGCGAGTCACGGGGAAGCGGGCGCGGGGCACACAACGCGGTGCGGACTGTACAGGATATCGCGTTAGACTGGGAGCAACGGGGGACAGGGGAGACAGACACAGAGGGGGACGGGAGGGGACACGATGAATCGGAGTACAAGTTGAGGCGTGGCAATCAAACAGCTGTACGGCATTCCGTTTCGTCCTCTCTCGCAAAAAGTCACGATGCGATACGATTACATCTCGTATTCGTATCGACGGTGATGTATCGATTTCTCACGCCGGCAAAAATTATCTGATTATCTCTGGTTACGATATGTGTTATCAATAAATCTCTCCTCGTCCCCCCCGTATTGATACACCACACATAAGAATCCGTTATTTTATATTATATTTAATTTGTATTTATTATATTTAAACAGACAGAATTCAATGTAAAGCGTCGCACCCGTGCTTACGAGTCTTTAAAATGTATTTAGAGAGAAAGAGAAAGATATATGGCGCGCTTACAAAGTATATTATGAACCATGCACGCATTGCGTATTATTCACAGTCACAAATTACATATCGTTTACTTTACTCGTAGCCGATATATCACTTACCCTAATACACTGCGACAGATACGAGGCAAACAGCTACTTTATTCAGGAAATAGTATCATATACAAGCATCGTTTTACATAATATTTATTATTATTTCGAGTTTTCGTTTTCTCTCTTTTTTTAATATTTTATTTGCTACTTCTCACGACGTTGCTCGCAATTCCTCAACGTCACTGTTAGCACTGGTTAATTCATTACATAATTATTAATGTATAATAATCGGCGCATATCTCCCTTCGCGTATCGCTTCCCGCAAACGTGGAAATTTGGATGAGACACTCGCATGTTATACTTCGTACAATCCTTCATCGTTCGGATCGATTGGAAAGAAAGAAAAAAGAAAGAATCGTTTTTTTTTTTAGTAATATTAAACAATTATACGCTATTATCGTAATGAACGTACGCCTTAACAAACGGTTGATACACAATGATCAGCGTCGTACGATGAAACGTAAAAATTCTATGGAAGGAAACGAAACCTAGCGTAGTCGCCACTTTCCTTTGTACTTCTTTAAACCCCGGGCTTAGTCTCAAGTACAGATAAGAAATACTAGCGTAAGATGAAATATACATGCTGTGACATTTTATATTTGTGATAGTTTTGTACATATACCCTCAGTATTATTACAGACACGAAACCCAACATTAAATTGACACGAGTATTAAAATGTACTCAACTGCGTAGCATCTTAACAATCATTTTATGTATATAAATCGCTATCACTATCGGAGCATGCATTGTGCATACACGTTTTCCTTTTTATGTATATTGTAGTTACAAGTACTCTATTTTCATTGAGAACTCGAGAAGTTAATTTAAATACAAAAGACATTAGAAGAAAGATGTTTATTCTTGATTTAAAATGCGCGAAACTTAGGAGAACTGTATATAATAGATTTATGTCTGTAGCATATATATATAAAATATATATACATATGCATATATACATACATACATATATATAATATATATATATTTTTTTTTCCTTGCGGGTGACACCCCTTGTAAGAATTAAAAAAAGGACATTTCCTGATTGTAAATGTTCGAAGAATTACTAGATTTTTTTTTTAGGAAACTATGAGGGAATCTTGGATTGATTTTAAAATTTTGTCAACAATGTTTCTTTCTCCAATTTCCTCGGGGAAATCTGAGATTATTGATGATATCGTTAGTTTTACTTCTCCTCCGTCTTCAATTTTTCTTCTCGAGGCTTTGCACCTCCGTAAATGGAACTTGTTTTACTCGATTCTGCAATTGCATTCACAGGCTCGTTAACAGTCCTTGGTTTGAGCTGCAAACGTTTTCTTCCAGAAGTGTCTAGAGTGAAAAGCGCAATTGGATGAGTATAACAGATTATATATCTTAATTTATGTATATATGTGTTTTTGAGGAATTTCAAGTGGAAAAAGATTATTGACTCTGTGACAAGACATTTAAATAAAATTTTAAAACACGTAAATTCGAAATTACTTTGCGTGATTCTTTATCCCATGTGAATTTTATACATGTGTATAATAGAAAGAAACTAGAATGTAGTTTTAATTCTCTTTTACCGTTAACAAATTATGACTTAGTATGAAGAATATAGAAATACATTTGTGGGATGATACATAGCTTCGTACAGAAGCAGTGGACTCATAGTTGACAGGTCGTAAGTTCGACTCCGACCATCATTCCAATATTACAATACAAAGTCTCATTTTATAAAAGACTGATTAAAGAGTTAAAAGTTTTGAGCGAAAGACCATGAATTGATGGTATGAGATTTATAATCCGTTTTGAGAATGAACTAACGCATACATACATATACATTCTAAATTCTTGTAGGATTTTTATTCACAGTACTGTGACCTCAGTGGTTGGTAGTGCGTTTTCGAAGATTATAAATATATACACATATTGTACACGTACCTGGAGGAGGGGCATCTTTCGGAAAATCATCCGGGAAGGGTTTCCGGTCTAAACCAGGACCGGTTCCCCGAAGTGGAGGTTTATTAGTGTACGACCTGCTGGACGTACTTCGCGCCCAATCACGATTTCCACCTGTGTCGTCGTTGAACTGGCCGTAATTGCCCCTATTACTTCTAGAGTCCCATCTATCGTTACCTTGCCTACTACCTCCATCGCGTGGGCCTCTATCGCTGTATCCTGTACATCGGGACAAACGTTAAAAATCTCTAAAGTCATCAAGATTAGCAGCACGTTAAATTTCGTGCTGCGATAGAGGAAGAGAGAATTAGTTTAGCGTTATAAGCGTTAGTATACAAATGCAGGATTTGCATCGCATTTTATTACTATGAAAGCGGTGTAATGAATATAAGGATTTACTATCAAAATCGTCGCCGAATCCACGGCCGGAATCTCGTCCTCCTTTAAATCCGCTTCCACCGCCGCCGCCAGCACCGCTGCCGCCACGACCTCTCCTATCGAAGCCGCCACCGCGGTCGTTTCTTTTTCCTTCCGCTACATCAATCTTGATCAGACACTTGTCTACTTCTACCGCCCCGTCCATTTCCAATGCTGCCTCCAGATCAGCCAAGTCTTCAAACTCGACATAGCAGAAGCCCTTAAATCTACAAATGAGAAGAAGAGATTAAAACGTTGGGTCAATATATACACCTGTCTCTCCTACAATCAATACATACTTGTCGGTGTCCCTGTCTTTGACCAATCTGATGACTTTGACATTGAGCTTCTCGAAGATTTTGTCAACGTCGCCTTGCACAATTCCATTCGGTAAATTTCCCACATATGCAGTATACGGAGGTTCTGTTGGTAACGGTTTTCTACTTCGATGAGTGGGATAATGACTGCACAAAGAAAAAACATATCTTTACATACATAAACCATATTGAAATCATTACTACTATTTCGATTGTCTGATCTTTAAATCCTGTTACATGCATGTACGTTTATAAATCATTACGTCCAACCGCAAAGCAGGTGTGGACCTTTCTGCGTGATTAGTTATACCGGTCTAAAGAGAAAAGACTTGTCTTTTCTCTCAGTAAAGTCGAATATCGTGATTATAAACCCATCAATGTAACTTATCAAAGTGAATCTGTTAACGTTGACTGTGTTCGACTGCTACTCCAAAGTCATAGATCGTATCACACGTACGAGGAAGTTACGGGTTCATTCTTTCTCCTTTCATTACAGTTTGTACTTTCCAAGTAAAAAAGCTCGCCTATTTACATGCGTGTGAGCGCGCGCGCGCGCGCGCACGCATGTGTATACGTGTGAAGTAAGGAGTAAGGAGAGCATTGATGCAGATCAGAGAGGCGTCCTACGTGCGACTCGATGAATCGAAGCCGCGAACGCGACGGCGGCGACGGGACAAACGGAGTTCGCGACGCTGACAGCACTCGACCGGCCTCGCGAAAAATTCGCGACGCCGTTGCACAATCGCACGTAGGACGTAGGATCCGCGCAAAACGCTCCTTCCCTCCCTCTGTCCTTCTCTCGCTTGCTCCCGCGGCGTGCACCGCACGTGCCGCCGCCGCGGCCGCGGCCGCCCGGGGGCCGCGCCTCGTCGCGTCGTCGCGGGCCCCCCGGTTCTCGGCGCGCGAGCCCCGGGCGGCGGACCCGGCCGACCGGGGCCAAAATAAAGCCGCGTGTCGCGGCGCGGCGCGCCTCGCAAGGTGTTGCGCCTGCCACTCCGCGTAACTCACTTAACCTTAAAACCGGGGGATATACGCGCGCGGGACGCGGGGCTCCGCGACGCGCGGATCCGGTGCGCGCGGGGCCCGCGGCCGCGGTCGTCCGGGGCCCCGCCGGCCGCGTGACACGGCCGCAAACGCGGCCGATACTTGCCTTGAATCGTCGTAACCACCTCGACCAGCCATATTGAATGCACGGAACTGACCGGGACCGCGTGAGTCGAGCCAGCAGTCACCGTGAGCGCGACACCATCGCGCCCGGCGCACAGGTGATTTCGCGGCGCGTGTCGCGCGTGATCGCGGGCGCGGGCGCGCGCCGGACAAATTTGGAGTATTTGGACCGATTAAAAACGAACGATGTAGTTCGAGCGTGGCGACGCGCGACGACGGACGTATTTCTCGAAACCGGAGGCTCTTCGCTCCGGCCGCACGCGCGAACCGACCAATCGCGCGTCGGTGGTGAAGAGCGCAGCGGCGCGGCTTCCGCGAGACTCGCCGCAACTCGCCGCGCGATTGGTCGACGGTCGCTCGGCGTGCGCCAGCGCGGCCAATGAGAGGCGCCGCGACTCCGACCGCATCGTTTTCTCAATGCAAATTAGCTAGAAAAAATGACACATGGCCTATGCAGTTTCGTATTTATGCTATATTTCGTTTCTCTCTTTCTATTTTGACAGGAATAAAAAGAAGCGAGAACCTCGAGAGACAAAAATACTACTACATCGCACGAACGGTATATAATGAACGGTACTTTCGGCGAGTTGCAGTTCTCTGCGATTCACGGCAATTATATAACGTGAAGTTACGCGCAAATATGCGTGACTTTCAAACGAGACGATTTATCGCGCGTTCTTGTAAAATAGATATGATTTTTTTTTCTACTTTCGTTCGCAAGATTGCGCTTGATTTTTTATGATTGCCGTCTACGGCAATGATTCCGATTAACTTAATCGATAATTAACTTATCAAGTAGGTACACTATTATTTATCTCCCAACAAAGAAAAGATTAGATTAAAGGCGACGAATTATCTATGGCTGCGGTCCACTTGACGCTACAAATGCTTCGAAGCATTCCTCTTCTCTTATCTTTCAATGAAGAAAGAAGGAGAAGAAGGACGCTCCAAAGCATTTGTAGCGTCAAGTGGACCGCAGCCTATATATAGTTAAAAATTTTAGTGATTCCGAAATTAATCCCGGAAGTTAATCGACTAAATTAACTTGTCAAGTAATATCTGTGCTACATTTTATTAACGTAGATAGAATCATTCATTTTTTCATCATTTAACGTATGCAACATGATTAGATTAGATAGATAACAAATTGTATTGTTCAAAATTTTGCTTTGCAATCATTTCTGCCGGTAAATTAATCGCCGATTAAGTTACGTCCACTTCTATCAATGCAGATTAACTTCAATCTCTTTCTTCTTCTAATTTTCAGAACTAAGAAAAGGTAAAAAATAAGTCAAACCAAAATTAAAGTTAATCTACTTTGATGGGAATAAACATTAATCGGAGCAGGTATTCAGAATGCAGTCGTCCCTTTGTCTCCCTCGTCGATTCGCGCGTTTGACCAACGTAGTCGCCGCACCGCCGCCTGGAGAACGTCGGGAAAAGGAAGATGTCCGCCGCCGCGATGCACGTACCGCGCGACACGCACATGGCAGAGACGATCGCGGACCACGCGGACGATTCCGCCGGATGGCGGAAGCCCGACAGGATGAACTCGACCATACTGGACAATTTTAACAAACTGAAGGACGGCAACGACTCCGTCAGGCTGAACGCCGGAGTCGCGCTGCTAAATTATCTGCGCCAACATAACGCGGTAAATTAATACGTTAACCTCATTGTGCTACTTAAATTATATATAAAAAAAAAAAAGATCTAATTTGTATGAGATATTCCTGACCGATTCTCACGTCGCACCATTAATCTGTCCTTGCAGGATCAGGATGACAAGGAGTTGAATTACGCGCTGGTTAGACTGGTGCGCAGTCTGGGCTCCTCGATGACGGTCACGAGAAGGGGGTTCTACAGCACCCTGACAGTCTACCTGATGATGCATCCCGACACACCGGTGGAGAAACTTCTGTCTATAATGAATTCCCAGTTGCACCCGGCTGGCAGTAATCCTAAGAGCGTAAGACCTACAATCCTGTGTTTGTTTTGTTTGATTTGAAAGAAAAAATGATATTTTTAATATAATACACTTGAATTTTTATTTCCATAGGAGAACGCCGATGTATACATGGGACGTATACTGCTGTGTGGCGCGTTGATAAGGTCCAAGTTACTTGCTCGCAACAGTGTCGAGATACAACAGCAGATTACAGAAATCCTGGTGAATGCTGGCAAACAGCGCAGCTATCTGTCATTTATCTCCGTTATGTTTCTCAGCGAGATTATCGGTCAGTTTGATACTGAATTTATGAAGAATGTCTGGCCAATTGTCGAGAAGGAAATTGGCAAGCCATGGTCCGAACAAACTTTAGATACGTTTTATGTGCTGCTTATTGTTAGAGATAAGCATCCGTTGCTGGTTAATCATAAATTTTTAAAAGAACACTTGGGTGTGAAGGAGATTATTACCAAGGAGTCTATGGAAGATATTGTTAAACTATTGACGGTACGTCATTTTTAATGGGGTTTTAATAATCATCTTTCTATTGTAGATTTCCATTCATTGTAGCTTTTATGACAATATTACTCAATTACTTTGGGATTTGTTTTTTGCTTTTGCTTTTATCATAGTGAAATAATGTACAATCAAAATTGCTTATATATGGAGAGGCAATCAAATCTGGGTCTTTTACCTGACAAGTATCTGCTCTAAGCATCTCCGAATAATTTTTAATAAGAATAAGAATGTATGTTTGAGTTATGTATTACCGTACAGTATAATTTTTTTTGTTATTAGGCTTTACCTAGAATTATTTCTTACCATCATCCAGTGTTCAAGCTGTTTTGTGAAAAGCTAGTAGCGACCGAGCTTGTGGCAGACTTCTGGAAAGGCATCGATCAGAGATTTCTAAAACCATCGAAGAGTGATGAATATATCGCTGTGGAAATTTTACGACTAATTCTTGTTAACGTTACGGATAAAACTATAATTCCAACATTATTATCGCCGAATCTTCTACAACACATGTTAAAAAGATTTTCTAACTGCAAGAGGAATAATAACGATGAAGTTTTGGTAGCATTCAGAAAAGTTTTACACTTGATAGTGTCTGCTACGAATGACAATGACATGAAGACGAAAGTACAGCTGAGTATATTGAAGAAGCTTATATTGCATCCTGGTGATTTGATGATAGAAAAGAAGACGGGTGTCAAGGTGACCCAAATAATTACGGGAAATCTGAAGTTAGATGGTATCAAGAAATTGGGCCAATTGTATAGAAATATTATAGAGAATAGGGCAACTAAAGATAGAGAAGGTACAAAGGCGGAATTGTGGACAAACGCTGAGCGAAGTTACTCAGCGCAACTATTAACAAGGTTAGTATAATTGGCACACAAATATATGATAATATTTATTATCAATAGATTTTTTAAAAATAATTTAATATCTAATATTAAACGTGCATTCTTCTGTTAGATTAATAGGTCGTCAAGAGACGTTCTCAGATCAGGACTGGAGACTTGAGCAACTGACGTTCTTGTTCTACTATGGATTGTGTGAAGTGTCGAATGTTGGTGCAGAACTAGCGCGTAAGTATATTATATATGTATATATATATATATTTTTTTTTTAATTATAAGCCAAAATTAATTTAATTCTTGTTTTCAGAACAATTTAAAGATTGTTTTTATCGTGCCCTGGATCATAAATTACCAAAATTGGATAATGCACGAAATCTGTTAAGCGCACTCGTTCATGATAGAGATTCGAAATTGCGATTAAACGTGATACAATTAAGATCGCCATTAAACGACGCAGCATTTGATGCTTGGGACAAAGTGATAAACTTGATTGAAAAACTGGAGAAAAACACAAAAAATTCGGAAGCCTTGCCGATATTTCATACAATGAATTTACACATGGGTCTACAATTGTTCTCAGATCCTGAAATGGCAATTATGTCGATTAATGAACTTCAGTGTTGTTACGAGAGATTAAGTAAAAAGTCCAAGGGACATAAAAGGCTTGAAAATACAACTACGGAAGAGGAACCAGAATGGGTCGAAGTAGTAGTGGATCTTTTGTTATCTCTTTTGTCGAAGAACGATCATTTATTCCGTTCATTAGTTGGCTGTGTGTTTCCACATATCTGTCCGTATCTGACTCCATCTGCAGTTCACCAGATATTGGCTGTAAGCTTTTATTTATATAATTTTTATAAAATTAGTTTATTTAACTAAAAAGGAAAATTATTAATTTATTAATTCTGTTTAGCATGGAAAAATTCATAAGTTACAGTATATTTGTTATATTTTATTTCAGGTATTAGATATAAAAAATACTCAAAAGACACTTACCACAAAGCAAAATGACGATGAAGATTCCTCAGGTATAGAGAGCGAATCGGAGGAGGGCGAGGATGAGGAGGAGGAAGAGGAGGAAAGTATTTCAAACGATGAAATTTTATCAAAGAGTGAATCTGAGTCTGACGGAAGTGAGGACAAGGATGAGGATGAAGATGAAGATGAGACAGTGACCGATAAATTGAGAATGGCGCTACATCAGGCTCTGGGTGACGCCGCAATGCAAACCGACGACGAAGACATCGACGTAGATCAAATAGACGAGGAAGAGGGCAAGCGGTTGGATGAATCATTAGCAGCGGCGTTTAAGATTCTCCGGGAGAACCGTCAAGCTCGTTCTAAGAAGCAAGGAAAAACGAGCCAGGCATTGATGCATTTCAGAGCTCGCGTTATAGATTTGTTATCTATTTATTTAGATATTTGCCCGTCTATGGCGGTCACTCTAGATATGATCGTGCCACTCTTCGCTCTGCTGGAATTCTGTATAAAGGATCCGCATCAGGATCCGCTCGCGCATAGAATTCGGGCTTGCTTGAAAAAATTGTCAACGGTGAAGAAGTTTAAAGATACAATGGGAGTTGACGATGCTTTGCTAATGACAGTGTTAAAGGTAATTATTTTTAGCGATTAAGTGCAAGTCGCTGATTAAATGCTGATTGAACGATACATGATATATCTCTTTTAAGGCTTTGATCGAAAAAGGAGAGCGTTCTGCTTCGGTCTGTCAAGAACTCAACGATAAATTGGCAGAATGCTGCACTTTCCTCGTAAGGTGCGCGCAACAAGCTAACTTGTCTACTAAGAGCATTGTAGAAATTTATGGTCAAAATTTAACTGCGTTCTTTAAGAAGAGAGATTGTGTGCTTTCGTCCATGTTGTTTAAGGGTGTATTACAGTTGTGTTGGGAGGATAATTGGCAGCTGGCACCTCTGCTGGTATGTATTAAAATGAATGTATCTTTTAATGTTTCCTAATATATAAAATAGAGCTCGTCTTACAAAATTTCATCTAATTGTTTAGGTGGACTTTGCTTTTGACAGCAGTATTCGATACTTCCGTAGGAATCAAGCGCTGGAGTTGTTATTAATTTTCTACAACAATAATCGACTGCTGAACATGGATACGAAATATGCCGACGTGAGAATGAAATTGGAAACGACGCTTTGTAAAAACACCATAGACACACTCAAAGAGACATGTGATCTACGTGTGAACGATAACGGACAATCTGCTTCGTGCAATAATGTTAGCGCACGGAAAAAAGTTCTGCAGAAATTTATCGGGCATCTTCTGATGCTGTTGCGCGTCGTTTATGGACGTCATTTGCCACAAGCATGGGATTGGCAAGCCGTTAAAGCGGCGTTAATAAAATACAGAAGTCAAAACGCTCTTTCCGGAGATGCGAAAACTGCCTATAAGAAGCTGGCAGCAGAGATTGGAGTACCTCTCAATATGTAAGTATAATAACAAATATCCGATTCTCTGAAATTTTCTTGTTTGTATCACATATACACGCTTCTTTATTTAACTTCTGGGATTTTTTGTACTTCATTTAATTCGTATCGTCAGGCCATCAACGAAGGGCGATACTAAGCTGAATAGTAATACTGTTACTACACAAAGTAACGGCAAACAAAGCAACGTCGTACCTCAAAACGGAAAAGCAAGTGATTCGGAAGAGGAGGAAGAACAAGAAGAGGCGCAAAGTAATAATGATCAGAGGAAAAAGAGAAAGAATAAGAGTAGACAGAGGGACAAGCGATTACTGAAGAAAGAGGCGCGTGAGTTACGCGCGAAAGTTATGTCTCAAGATATAGAGCTGTTTAAATTTAGCAGTGTCAGTTTACCGGCGAACGAAGACGCGACGGAAGTTTGTCAAAACGGGAGTTCACACGACAAGTCTACCCGACAGAGCTCGACAACGCCACGGAAGAGGGAACGGGCGACGGAGGGCGATCGCGAGTCTAAAAGAAGAAAAAGTACCAATCGTGCTTGATACAACTTATAAACTTGCAAAAATAAAAGATGTCAAAACACATACAGCACGAGAATCGGGATGAATGTTTAGAATACGCTTGTCCTGTGTTTCAGATTTCGACGGGGTATTTTTATACGCGAAATAAGACCTGTATAAGAGTTATAATTAAATTATGTTACGAAAAACGAAATAATTAGCGATACATTGATGCTTCAAAATGTTGATTTTGTTTTCTTTATTTCTTTATTTGATTGAATAATAGAATTTAGTGTACGCGAGATCAAACTGGCTTTTCGGTCAGTTAGCGTCTAGAGATTCACAGAGATTTCACAACAACCGTCATCAAACTATTATAGTCTTGCCATAATTATATCTATATTGTTATTTTAATTGGCTCGAATAATTTCGAAAATTTTTCGACGGATATTTCTGATTGTATCGTTAGAAAAGTTTACGCGGACAATTTTCATCAATATATGTTAAGTATATTGTACTCTGTCTTTAATTATTTATACAGATACACAATTCTTCGTTATCTCGCTAAAACAATCATAATAAATTTAAATGTCTAAGCGTATCCTAAACACTCGTCGGAATATTTTTTACTCAAATGCTCTCGTTTTGTACAATGTATAATAACGTTTTGTATATTATAAATAACTCCCATGTATATTATAAATAACTCTGTGTACAAAGAATGTACATATAAATCTTGATACGCGTGAATCTCTTGAAATTATATACGTCGTCAGTTACGTCAATTAATGTCAGTTAGCGAGTTCTTTTATGTAACGAACGGCCGTTTAATGCTACACGTGTAAAGAAACTAAGAGAAACAACGCGGCCGTCGGAATGTTACTAGTCTATTGTCAAGCCGAAGTGGAGCACGCGCGCTCGGCTCCGGCCAAACCACTAGACCTTCGTGTTTCTGCGGAGGAGCGAGGGAGAAGAGCCGGAACTGCCGGAAGAGCGTCGAGGTCGAGTCGAGTTGTCGGATGCGGATCAGTCTTCTGCCGCCGACCCGAGGGAACGTCTCGCCGACGACATGCTGCGCTTGCTGAAGAGATTTCAACATCTGCGACGCTGCTACTCGTCCGCGGCTCTGCCGGCGCCGGACACGAGCCCGCCGATTCTGTACACGGGCGTAAGTTGCGAAAATCTATTGCGAGATATGTACGGGTATGGCGACTGCGTTTCGCGAGAGGCGAGTCCAGGGGGTTAAAAAAGAAAAGAGGAGGCTGAGATCGAGATGCCACACACGGCTCTCGCAGATGGGACCGCTTGTAAAAGCGGAATAGACACGGAATATTTTCGGAGGTCTATTAATGGACCTTTTTTTCCTAAAAAAATTTGCGCGTCTCGGCGGTTGGACAGCGTGATATATTTATATGTAGATTATATTATTTATACGATGACCCCGTAATAGTCCAAGAGCGGTATTTCAAGTTCATGGCGAGCAAATTTTTCGCAAAGGCGTTTTTCGACACGCGATCCACGTCGTCAGGGTCGTCGTGTCAGCGCGTGTTAGTAGAAATGCGGGCGGAGAGTTTGCCAACGATTTTAACGATCGAATAATGCAAGGTAACTTGAGCAAAATGCGACGCGCGCTGATACCAATTGACGACAGGAAATTGCGGATCCGGTATCGATAATTGTACTGTTATGTTTCTGTGATAGTCATGATAGCTTTGCGATTTTAGGAAAGTAGAGGTTTTGTGAGCGTGAGCTTCAACAGGCTTGAAATCGGGCGCCGATTCGCGGCAATTTCAGCTCGAAATCCGCGAACCGGTTTGTTTGCTTTATCGGCATTATAGTCATTTCTACAAATATGTAGATTAAGTTTAATCTCGGTTTGACTTACTTCTTATCTTTTACAAAAAGATAAAAAGTATTTACTATATAAGTTCCAGAGATTTGAAGTAATCTCAGTTGATCTACATTGGTAGAAGTAAAAGAATGACGTCGAATGACGATTAAATTCCGATTAACGGCTAATCTGGCAATTAATATGTCGAGTCATGTACTATTGCTTATTTGAATGGAATTATTAATGTTTCGTTGTTTAATATGTAAGAAGAAGAAATTAAATTATAAGGAACAACGAGTTACATTTAGTTCGAAATTTTGCTTTAAACTGATTAAATTCACTGTCAGTTAAGTTAAACAGAACTTGGTTGGACACCTTTTTAATCTGCTCAAAGAAGATTCTCCTCTTTTTAGCATTTGTAAACCGCTAATTTGTTGTATTATTATATAAATATATAAATAATAACAGTTAAAGAAGACTTGAGATATAATTCGCGTTACATTTTAGAATAAATCTCTTTTTAATTTAATTTATATAACTCCATTTTTCTATTTGTTATTGAACTCAATTTATAACTATTTTTTAAATATTTTATTGCTTAATTTATAATTTTGTATTTTCTGTCTTTTTCTATTTATAATTTAATTTAACGTATCAATTTTCATTTTTTGTATTCTGCTTCCATTTATAATTAAATTTAACTCATATTTTTCTATTTTCTTCTGTTTATAATTTAATTTTATTTACATTTTGTATTTATCGTGCATAAGTACTTTTTATGCGCGTGTATACATTTCTAACAATAAATTTACCTGTGTTCCTACGCACGATTCTATATACCTGAAGACGTCATAAAGCTTGAAAAATGCCATAAATTAAGGTCCGTAAAATTAAAGAGGTTTTTGTTTTTGATCATTTACGCTTTGATTTACGATGCGAGGACGTCGACATCTAAAACGATTTTTTTTGGCCGTTTATTTCTCACTGGATTATTCATATTAAAAAATGAAAGAAGAAAAAAGATAATGCTGCATTCATTATTGCGTAAGAACACACTACGAGTGAATGACTCGGCCAATTAAAATGGATAAATATACCTCTTCAAGGTGGTATATACGTTTTTTTTTTTATTTTCTAATTCAACGCGTTCGGATTTATTTCAGGCCTGAACTTTAGACATTTCCATCTTTTGATTTATGGCTTCGTGTGTCGCTAGTATGAAAAAATTGCGGAGAATTTACATATCAAACATATTGAAATATGGCTCACAATCAGTTCTCGATATTGACGACGGTATTGTATTGTTATCTAATCGTCGTATGCTTTGTTGCATAGTGATCAGCGTAATATTTCCCGGCGACCCGGCGATGAATCAACGAGAATTAACAAATAAAGGGATTTAACGAGCGATCGATGAATTTTTAACGGATTTCACTCTCATTTAGTTTAATAAGTAAAAGTAAAGGGAGATATATGCCATATGCCATATATTATGAAAATCAAGCGTTCACAGTTTTTTTATGCAACAGATTTAACTCGAGAGAAACAGCTTATCGAAGACTCGAGCTTCTCTCGCTTTATCTTGTAACAAGAGACTGTTATTCCGTACGCTATCAAAATGTAAAGATTGGGAAATGCTTGATCTACACTGGACTGTGTTCAATTAACTTCTGAAACGGCGCGGATACCGCCATTTCAGTCAACTCAAGTTTGCATAAATTAACGTATAATACGGAATTACATAATTCATGATAATATCCTCTAAGCAATCCTTCTGAGCAAACCGAAGCAATAACAAGTATTAAATAAGCGACTATTTACATACACACGTTCTCGCGATACGCGCGATATTTTTACCGCGAGATCGATGCAAATCGTCGCTTATTTAATACTTGTTATTGCTTCAGTTTGCTTAGATTAGAAAATATTCTCACAAGAAAGAGCGAAACTGTATATAGTGCGCTTCGTAACGTACGATGTGTATGCGACACGTTTCCTATATGTTATGTATAAGAAACGCACTGTGATGGGAGTACATTGCATAAATGGATTTCATTTCGTTGCAGATATTCATCAATAACGAATGGCACAAATCCAAGAGCGAGAAGACATTTCCCACCGTCAATCCCGCGACCGGTGAGGTGATCGCCGAGGTGCAGGAAGGCGATAGCGTGGACGTTGATTTTGCGGTGCAGGCTGCCAATAAGGCCTTCAAAAGGAATTCACCATGGAGAACCATGGACGCCTCCCAAAGGGGAGTTCTCTTGAACAAACTGGCAGATTTGATCGAGCGCGATCATAAATACATTGCGGTATAATACGATATTGATAATTAATACTATTAATATTGATATTTAATAAAAGAATCGGGATTATCGACATTTTAACGATAGACGATCTTTAGAGATCAAGCTAAGAATGTTTATGTCTTTTAATTTTATATATTCTTTTGTTTTAAATCGATGCGAAGAGATCGCAAAGTATTTTTTCGACCTTTGTTCGTCGATCTAATCTAAGTAACTGATAATAATGTATAGTTATAAGTTACCTATTCTATAAGTAAAATCATTATTCACGATCAATTATTCACAATGTGCATAATGTATCATTTGTTATGTAAACTACCACGGAGTTTTTCGAAGTTACTTTTGGGTCGAAAAAATTAATGAATATTCGGCTTGTGTCCAAAGTTTTTACAATCAAGCTAATTCGTTATCTATTACATTTCAGTCCTTAGAAACTTTAGACAACGGAAAACCTTATTCGAGCGCGTACAGCGTAGACGTGCCCATGAGCGCTGGAGTGTTGAGATATTATGCGGGATGGGCCGATAAGAATCATGGAAAAGTTATCCCAGCCGACGGAAAAGTCTTCGCATATACTAGACACGAGCCAGTAGGAGTATGCGGTCAAATTATTCCCTGGAATTTCCCTTTCTTGATGATGGCATGGAAGATAGCACCAGCTTTAGCTACAGGTGACCACGGACATACAAATTATATATATTTTATTATAAAATTTTAATCCCTTTGTGGTTCCGTCACAATTAATGAAATCTTTGGGATAAGTTCTGTAGTGCACATAACATTGAAATCATTATTTTATTCCTTAGGAAACGTCATTATTCTGAAACCTGCTGAGCAGACTCCGTTAACGGCTCTTTATATGGCACAATTGACTAAGGAAGCTGGATTTCCTGATGGAGTGGTCAATGTCGTTCCTGGTTATGGTAAAACCGGTGCCGCGTTAGTCGCTCACGACAAGGTCGACAAGATCGCGTTTACGGGCTCTACCGAGGTCGGCCAGCTAATAAAGCAAAATGCTGCTATACACAAGTTAAAGAGAACTACGCTGGAGTTAGGTGGAAAATCTCCTAATATCATTCTTAAAGATGTCGATATAAATCAGGCGGTGGAGACAGCGCATTTTGGATTATTTTTTAACATGGTAAATTACTTTGACGTATCATTTACGCACGGGTGACTCCTCTTCATTCTTTCTCTAATTTTCTGTTTCGCTCATTTTCAAATTAAATTTCCGCCAGGGTCAATGCTGTTGTGCAGGCTCAAGAACCTTCGTTCAATCGAACATCTACGATGAATTCGTCGAAAAAAGTGCGCTTCGCGCTAAAACTAAGCCCGTGGGAGATCCGTTTGACTTGAAAATAGAACAAGGGCCGCAGGTATGTTCGAATTCGTACAGATTAGATTATCAATTGACACATAATTAGCATTAATATATAATCGTGTAATTGAAATTATTGTTATGCTATTTATATCGTTGTTTAAGATTGACGAGGAGCAGTTAAACAAAATTATGCGTCTGATAGAAACTGGTAAAGAACAAGGCGCTAACTTGGTAACAGGCGGCGAGCGCATTGGCGATAGAGGCTATTTCGTTGCTCCAACGGTATTTGCAGATGTTCAAGACGATATGACTATAGCCAAAGAGGAGGTAAGCATTAAGATCATATTTAACCTGTAAGATGTGACGTAACATATTTAAAAAGAATCTACGCTGTTTCTTTGCAGATCTTTGGTCCGGTTCAGCAAATCCTGAAGTTCGACGATTTGGAAGAAGTAATTGAACGCGCAAATAACACCGATTACGGATTAGCTGCTGCAGTTTTTACGAAAGATCTTAATAAAGCGAATTATATAGTGCAAGGTCTTCGCGCCGGTACCGTGTGGTAAGTCGTTTGGAAATATTACAAAGAATGAAAGCTGTGAGCCCTAAAAAAAAATATATAAATTAATCTCGTTGTTAATTTTTGTACAGGGTCAACACATACAATGCGATAATTCCTCAAGTGCCGTTTGGTGGATACAAAATGTCTGGACACGGCAGAGAACTTGGAGAATACGGACTTGAGGCATACACGGAAGTAAAAAGCGTAATAGTTCAACTTGAGGTGAAAAATTCATAAAAGTATATCAAGGTCGCTATCAAAAAGTTATTTTACAAGCATTTTATACCGCAAAAAGACCAAGTGTGATTGTACAGGTATTTTTTATATAATTTTAAAATTTATTACAGATTTTTAATCTGTTGTATTGCAGTTAAAGTTTTTGCATTTTCCATGTATAAAAGTACTTACAGATTGTGAATACAATTCGTAATTCAGTTATGAATTACGAGCACACATAAAGCAATAGCTTTTGTAACATAAGCTGCAATATGCATGTATAACAAAGAAAGCATCGCACAAAATATTTTAAATTCTTGATTATATATTCTTAAAAATATTCTATAAATATTTTTTATTATTATAAAACTTTACTTTCTAGTTTTATTTCATTTTGTCCATTCTATTCCCACTTGAGCATAATGAATGTTATACATTAAGGAAAGTTTTCTCAAACAAATTATCACAATGTAGAGCTTGCTGTTATTTGTGTGAAATTACACGCTTCAGTAGATTTTGCAAACAAAGACAAAACAGAGATTACAAATGTGCCATGCTTCTTGCAAACCTCGCTCACACTTTGCTGAATAAGTACAACTTAAACACTTTTAAAATTAAGACAATTGTATTTTCTTATTTTTTAAGTTTATAACTTAAAGTTTATAAATAAAATATCATTAAAAATCACTGTTTTAATTTTCCTTATTGGAATGTACTTTCATAAGCGTATCCGAAGCGTTTGTTTCCAGCGGGCACATCTCGTCTTCCAGATCCTCTTCCAGATCTTTTTCGCAAAAATGAGATATGATGCTTGCACCGAACGCGTCGCCTATAATGTTGATTGTCGTTCTGAAACGGTCACTGCAAAATAATACATTTTCTATTTTACTGTGTAGCGGAAGAAGAATATATTCATATGAATTTGAAAGAAAGATTTATATTCGTAGGAAATTTATCCTCTTTCAGCTTAAAAGAGAAGAAAAAAAAATATTTTTACGTACGTAACGTAAGCGATAAGCGATACGTATACTTACATAAACCAGTCGACGGCGATAATCAATGTGACATCTTCAACGGGTACTCCTATAGAATTTAACACCATTATTAACATCATATAGCCACCACTGGGTATGCCGGCAGCTCCCACGCAGGATACTGTACATGTAATACTGTAGAACAGCAAACGTTGAAGTTATATAAGGAATTAAAATGTTCAGATTGTTTTAAACAATGCAAAATATTTCTCGAAGAAAACGCATTGCAGTTCAATCCACGCTTACGTTTTAATCACCGACCTGATAATTATTATCCTCAACAAAGAGAACTGCAGCCCACGTAATTGTATAATAAATATCGCCCCGACAGTTTCGTACAGGGCTATCCCGTCCAGATTTATTGCTGCTCCAATCGGTATAATGAACTTTGTTATTTTGGGATTTATGCCCAGCTCTTCTAAACATCTTAATGTGTAGGGAACCGTGGCGGTGCTAGATTATTACGTTTAATTAGAATGCAAAGTTTTATCTGATTCGCACGTCGGTGTTTTTTTTTTTAAATTGTACCTCGACGACGTTCCGATGGCTGTTGCAAAAGCTGGGCCAAGTTTGGATATAATTTTATACGGCGATTTACGCATGATGATCCAGTAAAGGAGGGGCAGGATTACAAAACCCTGTAGTATTAGTCCAGTAAATACTGTTAAAATGTAAAATCCGAGATGGCTCATTACATCGCCAAAATCATCGATTTCCAGTATTCGGCCAGCGATAAGAAATGACACACCTACTGGTGCCATCCTAAACAAAAAAGTATTGTTATATATATGCGCACATGTAATCCAAATATTCTATATACGTTAAATATCTTTTATCATTAGATTACATCATTAAAAAATTTTATATATACAAGGGCAAACACTCAAAATAAAATTAACGGAAAACGTAGAACGACATTGTAAATTGAAATCGTTTTTAACAATAATATAATTCTATAATATTAAGTATTTAATTAATATAATAAAGAATAATAGTAATGTAATGCACGTACAGTGTTACCCATTTCATAATTTTCATCATGATCTCGGCTAAGGAATTAAAAAAGTCTGACAGCGGTTTTCCTGTTGCGCCTATCTTTCCGATTGCTAAACCTATTACCAGACTGTAAAATACTAAGCCCAAAACATTTGTTCCTGCCACATATTCGCTCGTTATGGGCCACTCTTCTATCGGCACTGTAATAAATTGAAAATATGTTTTCACAAAGTGTGCATAATGCTAAAGTATATATAGTTACGCTACAATTAGCTTACATTTTCATTCTGCATGTGTACTTTCGCGAATATATAGCTGAAGCAATTCTTCAAATTTAATATTTTTTTCTTATGCTGCTCATAAGCCTGTATAAAATGAACATAAAATTAACTAAAAAAGCTTTTGTTATTTGCCGCCCCAAAGCATTATTTCAGATAAGCTCTTTCCAACACCGTTCGCGTCTAAAAGATTAAAATTTTATTGACAAACAAGCGATTGTGAGTTTTATTTAAAAAAGAGAAAAAGGAAAGGAGCTGCAAGCGAATGAAAATATACGATGCGTGTCGTGGTACCTGACGCATTGGCTGGCTGTTCCAGAACGGTTTGATACTGTAATAAAAGAAATATGATAGTTTTAAGATGTTCCACAAATAGATGATCGATTAAATTACATAAACATACCTGATACATGCATGCATGTACTAAATTATCGGGAAGGAGATTACTGCATAAAAAAAAGACATATTATGTATACGAAGAAAAGACTTCTTTTATGTACAAAGCGTTTTCAAACTCCGCTAAGAAATTATTACGTATCTTTGAAACGCACACAGATGATCTACTTTTGTCTTTCAACCATTACGTTCGCGCAGAAAGATATTAGTTTCGGTGTTGCGAGAAAGCTTCAAAAGTGCGAATTTTGTAAAGGAATTTGTAATGATGTGTACTTTAATAACATTTAATTACCGAATTAGATCTAAAATTGTGTCCACTGTCATAAAGGTTTTTGTGGACGTTGATACGACCCCAGCTCCTTCGTTTCTTATTAATTCACCCGGTCGAATGTTCTCAACAAGTATGACACATAAAGTTATTCCAATCGTAGTGGTCATTAGATAATAGCACAATGCCATTAATCCAATAGGTCCTGCACAATATATATTTTAACGAATTCTAATTATAAGAAAGTAACTTTTCGATTCTTGTTATATTTCTTTCACAATTCTTCGTGTGAAAAATTGTGTCGCATATAAATATACATCCGATTTTGTTCTTTAATTTTGCTTTAAACAATTCAGTATGCGAAACTTTCTGCCGCATTTTGCGTTTGCATAAATTATTCAAAAGAACATAATTAATAATTAAAAAATAGCAAGAATTTAATTATGCATTAGTAGAGACGTTAGAAGACAATAAAAGTTAATAGAATAATTAATTCGGATGATAAAGTAGGCGAAACTCAGGTTTCGCACCGCGAAATCTCGGAAAGTCGGAAATTTACTCCTGATATATCAGGCTAGCATAACGGCAAGGAGGTTGACGGAGGTATTCCGAGCGCGGGTCTTGTCACCCCACATTGCCTCCTCGTAATCACGTTGCTATTGGTCAGAGCGCGAGAGCTTACTGCCCCTTCTATGCACACCTGCTAGCGCTCTGATTGGCCGTAGGCTGGGCATCCTCGTCGCGCGCCCGGCGCGCCGTTTCAATGGCGATGGGTAATAGTGGGGGTAGGTGTGCCGCTGCTCGAATATCTACTAAAACCTCCTTGCTCAACATGCTTCCCGCGTAACAGGAGCAATTTCTCAGGAATTACAGACGACCCAAACTCGAGATTCTCGCTTCCCTCATAACCTAAAATTATTTATCGTCTAATCACATTCGAAAGAGCATGCCTCGCATTAAAGAATACATAACAATATTAAAATAAACGTATTTCTCGAGATTTAGTTGGTCTCACGTATCGTATTTCGGATCTCCGAATTTGCCGTCCAACCTGTCCGTCGGCATTCGCAGCTACCTCTCTCTCGTTGGCTAGCATTATGCAACAGCTTTTTATAATTTTTTATTGTTTAATCTTATTCGAGAGAGCCTAATTCGCATTAAAGGACACATAACAATGTTAGATTAAACGTATTTCTCGAGATTTATTTGGTGTCGCGTGTGGTATTTCGAAGTACCGAATTTGTCGTCCAACGCCGCCCGTTGGCATTCGCCTCTACCTCTTTCTCGCTGGCTAGCATTATGCAACAACATTTTATAATTATTTATCGTCTAATCACATTCGAGAGAGCATGTCTCGTATTAAAGAATACATAATAATATTAAAATAAACGTATTTCTCGAGATTTAGTTGGTTTCACGTGTGGCATTTCGGAGCTCCGAATTTGTCACCCAACGTCGCCCGTCGGCATTCGCGGCTACCTTTTTCTTGTTATCTAACATTATGCAGCAACATTTTAAAACTCTTTGGCGTCTAATTACATCTGAGAGAGCAAGTCTCGCATTAAAACATACATATAACAATGTTAAAATGAATATATTTCTCGAGATATGACCCAGTGTCGTTCAGCGCATTTCGCATTTCAAAACACCCGCGGAATACCTTGCAACCTCCTCGCTCTCATGCTTTCCTGATATATCAGGAGTAAATTTCCGACATTTCGCGGTGCGAAACCTGAGTTTCGCTACTTTATCATCCGAATTAATTCTTCTATTAACTTTTATTGTTTTTAACGTCTCTACTGATTCATAATTAAATTTTTGCTATTTTTTAATTATTAATTATGTTTTTTTGAATAATTTATGCAAACGCAAAATGCGGCAGAAAGTTTCGCATACTGAAATGTAAAACGTATGCAATAGCATTTTAAAACTCTTTATTGTTAAATCTCGTTTGAGAGAGCATGATTTGCTTTAACGAATATACATTACATAACAATGTTAAAATGAATATATTTCTCGAGATATGACCCAGTGTCGTTCAGCGCATTTCGCATTTCAAAACACCCGCGGAATACCTTCTGCAACCTCCTCGCTCTCATGCTTTCCTGATATATCAGGAGTAAATTTCCGACATTTCGAGGTGTGAAATCTGAGTTTCGCTTACTTTATCATCCGAATTAATTCTTCTATTAACTTTTATTGTCTTCTATTTTAGAATAAAAAGTACGTACAATATATGTATGACCTCGTTAAAGAAAACTTCAATAGTTTTAAAGGACTTACCAGATCTGGTGAGATTACAAGTGGCACTTACAATACTGGACGTGACAAGCGGCAATATTAAACAGTTCACCATTCTGAGAAACATCTCTCCAGGAAATTTGAGGTACATGATATCTCGCTGAGACCATGTTCCACCGCTGTAATAATTCTTGAGACTCAGACCGCACGATATTCCAATAGTCACGCCAGTCAATGTCGCTATTATCAACTTGTGTTTCGACAGCAAATGTATCAATTTGGACATTGTTTGACTCGAATCGTCTATCTTTTTCTTTTTCTTTTTCCGACTATCATACGTCTTAAAATTTATTAAATTCAAGAATCGATAATGTATATGTAGAATAATTTATAAAATATATACTCTTACCTCGTATAAATATAAATGCGTATCGCTGGTTCTTTATTTATCCAGAAAGAGACATAAAAACGACAAGAAACACGAGAATTTCGTTTACATTATAATGAACATCGTAGAAATAACTTGAGCTTGAGAAAATTTTAAAGAACACTGAATAGTCTTGTAGAAGAACGTATGACAGGCTTTATCAAGACATATTATCTGAGACAAGAAGCTCTTTTATCAGTAAACGTTTTACTTATAGATAAACAAACGTACGTAGTGTACGTAACGTAAACTATAGATTTTCAGTACTTGCAGTGAATATCGGAACGCAGCCTATATCTCTCTCTCTCGATGTTGACTGCAATTTACTTATTTTCCTAATCACCACTTTACTTTTCAAACTGAAAATGTATCTAGATATCGGTTTAGAAGGAATATGCACGGCAGGCCAAGAAAAGACGAAGACAGTGGAACAACGGGGAGATACATTAAACGGATAACAAGATAATTAGAACACATAATAAGATAATTAGAAAATTGCATCGAGATCAAACGGCCGCTTGGACAAAAATGATCTAAATCATGCAGTTATTACCCGATAAAAACAGTACGTGAATCCACGTTATTGCTACGTGGATTCGACGTGGATTCGACGAAATTACGTGATTCGACGTGGATGTGACGTTTCTGTTTTACTGGGGTTAATGATGTAAGAATGATTAGTTTTATTATTCGTAACATCTCTACGGCGGTGTATCTTTGTATTCATTGTTAAATTTATTTTCATTTCTTTATATATATTAAGAGATATAAAAGATGCATTATATATATCTTCCGTAATGATATGTTCGTAGATCATCTCATCGCATCACCATATTCACCTTGAATGATATTTGTCGTTGGATACGATATTATGCAGAAATGCGACGGCAGTCGCCATGAGATAAGGCGACAAATAATTACGCTGGTATAATTATACGTGTAATATTCTTTTCTAGTTTTATTTATTTCGCACCTATTAAAGTATAATAAATATGTTGCGAGAGACATTACGAGGGGGGTATTTACACGTTTCCTCATTTTCAGGCCATAACTTTACGTATTTGTAATAAGTCCGTAATATCGTTTTTTTTTCTTTAACGTCTTCTCTTAATATAATTTATACATATATAGAACAACATTCTAAAATCTTTTATCATTTAATCTTGTTTGAGAAAGCGCATGCCTCCCATTAAAGGACAGATAACAATGATAAAATTAACGTATTTCTTGACATTAGTTCTGCATGGCTGTGTTGCTCGTCACATTTCGGATATACGAGCTTCTATCTTCCCGAGCACGAGCGACACGAAACTCGTAGTTTCCTTTTTTTCGTTGACTAGCATTGTGCAAAGGCATTCTATAACTCTGTATCGTCTAATCTTGTTCGAGAGAGCAACCTTCGCATTAAAGGGCACATATAACAATGTTATAACATAGCCTCATTTTTTAAGAATTCGTTAAAATTCGTAAGCTGATGATTTAGGAAACATTAATTGTTTCCCTTGTCGATTTTTTAAATGCAATAACCCTTTAATACTTTTTATTCTAATATCTTCGATTCGCATATTGTTTATTGGCACAAGCAATGTACTGTTAATGTCTTTGATGTATCTTAACTAAAATCTGACGGTCATCACTGTGACAGGGTATTATTACATGTTTTAAATTAATCAAATCAACGAGAAAGCAATAGTTCGTGTACCGATCAAATAGATTTTGCAATATATATATACGAAGATTCTCTTGACTGTAAAATAGATAGTATCTGTGATATTTAATTTGTGTTTATTATCCTTTTTGATAGATATTTTTCAACACTATTAAAAATAAAAATAATTTAACGCGAACACCTTGTTGCGGCTCTGTGTCCTATCGTTATTTATACGTTTGATCAACCATGATCTCTCGTTGGACGGAATACAGTATTATCATATATTATTATAATTAAGGTAAATGAAGTTATAACATACCGTAACGCCTGTCATATACTTAGATATGATAAGCATATCAAAACCCGCTAAGGAACATTTGGCTGAACACACTGCTTCAATGAGACTGGCAAATCTTCGTGCACAAATTAAAAACATAATGCTTTTTTAGATAGAAATGTCTTGTAGAAATATATGTACAATTAATACGTAGATATATAAATATATGTTGTTTAAGTATGTTAATGTAATTATATAAATTCAACAGTAACATATATAGATATATACGTAACAGTATAATATATTGAGTACACAATACAGCTTATTGTATAAGCTGTATCCTGTATTCCAGTATATATACTATAAAGCTTTCTTGTGTGCATGAATGCTGCTTACAATACTTTTGTACGGTTTATCGGTTTTTAGATTAAACGACAAAAAGTCTCAGAATATTGTTACATAATACTAGGCAACGAAAAAAGAAAGCTACGATCCGACTCGTCGCTCGCGCTCGGTGGACGAAATGCCACGAAAGACACTTCTCATGTCTCGACATATCTCGAGAAATATGTTTATTTTAACATTGTTATGTATAATGCTTTAATGCAAGGCTTGCTCTCGTATAGATGTAATTAGACGCTAAACAGTCGTAAAATTCTGCTGCATAATGTTAGGCAACGAGAAAAAGGTAGCTGCGTAGCCGACGGGCGGCATTGGACGATAAATTCGGAGTTCCGAAATACGAATGAATCTCGAGAAATAAGTTTATTTTAACATTGTTATGTGTCCTTTAATGCGAGACATGCCCTCTCAGATGTAATCAAACACTAAAGAGTTTTAAAATGTTGCTGCATAATGCTAGCCAACGAAAAAAATGTATATAGCTATGCGAATGCCGACTCATGACGTTGGACGATAAATTCGAAGCTCCGAAATATAATTACGCTTAACGCTGCCCGTCGGCTTTCACAGCTATATCTTTTTCTCGTTGGCTAGCATTATGCAACAGCATTCTATAACTCTTTATCGTCTAATCTTGTTCGAGAGAGCATGCCTCACATTAAAGGACACATAACAATGATGAGATAAATGTATTTCTCAAGATTTGTTTTGTGTCGTTTGTAACATTTCGGACCGTCTACCTTCCCACCGAGCGCGAGCGACGGCATTCGTAGCTCCTTTTTCTCGTTGGCTAGCATTATGCAACAGCATTCTAAAACTCTTTATCGTCTAATATTGTTCGAGAGAGTATGCTTCGCATTAAAGGACACATAACGATATTAAAATAAACGTATTTCTCGAGATATTAAGTCGGTGTCGCGTATCCGAAGATCGGCGCTCTGAAATATATACGATACGCGACACCGACTGAATGTCGAGAAATAAGTTTATTTAAATATTGTTATGTGTCCTTTAATGTGAAGCATACTCTCTCGAACAATATTAGACGATAAAAGAGTTTTAGAATGCTGTTGCAAAATGCTAGCCAACAAGAAATGTGTATTATAGCCACGAATACCATCCGGCGGCTCTCGGTGAGAAAGTCGAAGCTCTAAAATGTTAAAATAAAATAAAAAGTCGCTCGGCGCACGTTTCGTTAAGATCTTGCGCACTTTCTCGTCATAGTACGTGAAACTGTAAAATTGCCAGTATTAATAATGACTACGTCCAATAGGGCAGATTTCAAACTAACGAGTGATAGTTAAATCATTTTTCTATCGTTTGCGGTTGCCGAGATAAAAGCGTTTAATATGAAAATGATGAATGGCGAGGCGCACGATTCTTTTGGCCAGCTCGCGCTTTATTTAATGAACGAAAGTACATACGTGCGAGTAATGCACGTGAGTAATACCAATAGGGCAAAGTATAAAGTACAAAGTCTTTCTTTAATCATCTTTCTATCATTTAAGGTTGCCGAAATATATAAGCGGTTTATGAAAGTCAGAAATCATTTGGCGCCCGATTTTTACGGCACGCGCGCGCTTTATCATGTTAAATAAACGGAAGGACGTACGTGTTAGTAACAAAATCGAGATATTTCAATAGCGCAGAGTTTAAACTAAACCGTCCTTTTCGAATCATCTCTATATCTTGGGTGGTAGCCCATATAGATACTTGCGATAAACGATAAGGAAAACTTTCTCGCGCCAAGCCAGCGACACATGGCCTTGACCTACTTTCGACGAGCAGCTGTACATTATTGATTTTCTTTCTAAATGGCCTTGACCTAGATCGCCGAGTCCGGACATGCCGGCGCGCGGCGTGCACGACAACGCATTAAAGAAATTTCGAGAAATACGTTTATTTTAACATCGCTACGTACCCTTTAATGCGAATCATGCTATCTCGAACAAATTAGACGCTAAAGAGTTCGTCGCATTTCGGAGTTTTTCTTTTTCTCCAACTACCGCCCGATATCATTCAGCGTTATTTCTTTCTCGTTCGCTAACATTATGCAACAGCTTTCTAAAATTTTTTATCGTCTATAATTTTATTTGAAAGAGCATGCTTTGTCTGAAGAGGATATATCAATGTAAATATAACGGCACTTTTTAACAATTGTTTAATTTCGTACGCTGATGATTTAGGAAACTCCGTTCTTCTCGCCAGTTATTACCTTTATTCAGCAACGTTTCGAAATTTTTTATTCTTAAATTTTTGATAAGTGTGTCATTTATTAGCACTAACATTGTATTAATGTTAATATTTTTTTTGTATTTTTATTAATCGTAAGTTCGATAAAATCACTAACAGGGTATAACATATTTCAAATAAATAAAAATGCATACTGTTCATATACCGACAAAATTGATTAATTAGGCGAAAGTTGTCTTGCTTATAAAATAGTATTTGTAATATTTAATTTGTATTTATTAATTAATAAAACAGATTGTATATATTAAAATATTTAAAGAACACTTCGTTGTTTGAAGAAAACATGTTCATACATTACAGTTGATCTCAATTTGTTATATGTATTGCTAATCTTGCAAAATATGTTGCTATATTTTACGTGCGCGTGAATTCTACATATGTCGCTGTGCACTTGTGTCTTTTAATAAGCAAGGGTTATTATTAAATACATTAGTAATTTAGTAAACAATACAATATTAATATTAAATTATTATAAAGTAATAGCGAGAAATATATTCGTCGAGACGCTTGAAAAATCATAAAAATTATGAAAAATTTTTTTAGTTGTGAGAAAAGCGAAAATCGCGAGTTTGGAGTCGTCTGTAATTCCTCAGAAATCGCTCCTGTTACGCGGGAAGCATGAAGAGCAAGGAAGTTGCAGGAGATATTCGAACAGCGCGCAGCGGCAAAACGAGTTTGCAGTCGTTTGTAATTCCTCAGAAATCGCTCCTGTTACGCGGGAAGCATGATGAGCAAGGAAGTTGCAGGAGATATTCCGGCAGCGGCACGCCTACCCCCACTATTAACCCATCGCCATTGGAACGGCGCGCCGGGCGCGCGACGAGGATGCCCAGCCTACGGCCAATCAGAGCGCTGGCAGGTATGCTTAGAGGGGTCAGAGGTTCCTGCGCTTTGACCAATAGCAGCGTGACTAAGCGGAGGCAATGTGGGGTTTCAAGACCCGCGCTCGGAATACCTCCGTCAACCTCCTTGCTTAACATGCTATGCTGATACTTTTGCCGATTTAAGGTGGAAGCACATAAAATTGCAGGAGCCTTTAAACGGAGGTTTCGACACCGAGAATCGCCATTTTCGCCAAATCTCAATAGAGAATATGTACTTTTAACAATTTTTATTATGTTTCGTGCATCTCACGCGTAATCAAATCCAGCTTTTTCTCTAATTATAAACCGACATTAAAATACACATTTTGTTGAATTATTGTTCTTTTTATTAATTATATTCGTTTTAATTCCAAATAATTCCCGCGATAAAACATAAGCAAAGTAAGATAATCCATAACGCATATTTTTCTCGAAATAGTATCTTACAATACAAAATAACATTATAATGCAAATAACTTGTTAGCTAATTTATTTGTTTAATTAATACGCAATTATTAACTAATAAAAGCATCATATTAATGTATACATATTTTTCGAAAATCGTTCAGTACCGCGCATTAGAATTCAGAGCTTCCTATTTTCGTTATATAGCATTTTGCAAGTGTATTCTAAAATCGTTTATCGTTTAATTCTTAGAAAATAATGCCGTGCATTAAAGTATACATATACATACATATGTACATGTATATTGTATTAAATTAATTTTTATTTCAAGATTTGATTAAAATTTCGTCCGGTAAAAACAGATCAATTTGTACAGGCCCTCCATCACCCCCGCCAACTTTAATTGACGGTCCTCTTGTCTTTACTATTTTATTGTTATGGAATGACAATAAAATATATTTACTATTTATACTATTATACTTTACTTTACTTTTATTATACTTTATTTACTATTTTGTTATGGAATTTACAATAATATAATTAACATGTAGCATGTACAATTTCTTTATTACAATTTAAAATTTACAATTTGTTTTACATCAAAAAGTAGCGACCAGAGATTAGACCAGACTGCCCCCCCCCCCCTAAAAATAACACAGTTGTACCGTAACATTAGCAGTTATATAAATAACGAGAAATACTGCGCAACTTAACAAGTCCACAATTAAGAATCTAAAAAAAATATATTTGTATCTTCTGAAGTCCATGACAACGTCCACGCGCGCGTTATCTAAGAAAGCCAAATATAGGTTTCGTTTGGCCGAGCTTATTTTCCTCCTCAATCCTTTCATAAGTGTTTCGTTTAGCTTGAGACCGATATCCTTTCCAAACTGTAAAATCGAAAATCCAGATTCAAAGGCAAATCCTGAATAGTTCGCCTTCAACCACAGCGTGTAATAATCAATATATACAGGGACTGTTATATCACCTGCAACATCTTAATCAAGGTACTAGGCAGCAAGCTATCGTATCCCAGTTTGACCACGGATGTCACCTTGCCATTTAGCATCACGGACATGAGGATACTAGCCGCACTGTAGAATTCTTCTTCCAACGTTGAATCTATCACGAAATTGTCTCCAATCTGTAAGAAGAAAGGTTTTTTTTCAGCGTAGCAATTAACATTTTTATTAATTTAACACTGAATCTTAATTGCCGAAAATGTACAAAATAATTAACAAAAAGTTACAAAAATAAGAAAAAATGGTATCTTTTTTTATAGAAAACGTAATCTGCTACCATATCAACTCATTTATTTTACAATAATGATTAAAGATTATTGCATACCTTGCATACTATTACTACCAATGGATAATTCGTGACATCCAGCTTGATACAGTCGTAAGGATCGTACGATATCTGAATATCCGGCTTGCCACCGTCGAGCATTGCTGTGATCACCCTCGGAATTTCAGTATTGTACAACGTCGCCTTCATCGCAGCACCCACAGCGTCAAATAGATTTCCGCCGCATTGAAGGATCTGGAAAGATGAAGGAGCAATGAAGCAGACTTCTAAGCGCGGTCGCATCCAGTCATGTATCGTCTGATAGTACTTACCAAGATATCCACGTACATTTTCCAACACTTCTTATGAGGTATTATACACAGCTGTTTCAAATCGAAGGCATCTGGCGTCTGATAAGCCATGGAAAAGACGTTACTTATCTCGGTCGCCAAATCGTCCCCGCCTTTGCCTTCGAATGCCGGTGTAGCGTTAGCGGAGCTGGAAAAGACAATCAAAAGTAAGTCACTCAACGTTAATCGAGAATCCGAGCCTAAGATGCATACGTACCAGTCTACGAAAAAGTCTAATTTGCCCTCATTTGGTCTTTCGGCATACGGCATACGGCGTGTCGATCTCCAGTTTCATGCCGACCAATACATCCGTGATATTGCCTATGCGTAATCTCGCTGATCCATGCGCGTGCTTCGTCAACCTGGTTTCGATCTCAATAGAACGATACTGATACCTGGATCGACCGTCATTTCTTAGGTCAAGCTGAAATTAACAAATTAATTGTTACAATGTATAAGATACTCAATAAGTAAAATGTTAGCAATATGCTGGTAGATTCGAGCAGAACAGATTGACAGTACGAATGTCAAGATATCATTTACAAATAATATCCGATAGATTAACGCAGGTTTTCTACACGCTTTTACATTTCCTTCACGTTTGCATTGTTCGGCACTCTTTTTTTTTCTTAAGAAAGGTAAATTTCAATCGGCGAAGTTCTCATGCTAAACTTGCGAACATTGCTAAATGTTATCCTTAACGCAAAAGAAAAGGGATACAAGTAGTTAATTAACGCGAACGCGTTGCTCTTTATTACAATCGGCGCCGGCCACGTGTCATCTCGCCTTCGGCGAGACGAGTCGTAGTAGTTACACTATACAACAACAATATCGAATTCGTTCGAACAACAGTTGGTTTCGCGCTATGATCTTATGAGTCAATCAAAATGAGAGTGATGTAAATTGTCCTCAACATTCTTTTCTTAACAAATTAGATGAAAGTAGTAATTCTTATTTTTTTTCTCTCTCTGTCTCTCCTTTAAAATGTTTCTTTTTCTTACATCACTCCCATTATAAACTCATATGTCAGAGACGGGCGCGCGATTACCTACATCACAAATCAATTTATGTTTCCTCGAATTTCATCTGAAAGCTTAGAGCGATCTAGTAAACAGATAATTACTCAATAATCGAGTTCTAATATATATCGCATATATCGTACAAAATTATCATCTTATTTGTAATTAAATCCAACACTGGAACAATTATTTTGACCGTTAAATATGTTCTAGTGAACTATAAAGTCCATATTTTAATAAACTCTTAATTAATATTAATAAAACAGGTCGTAAAAGAGAACTCTACGTTTTTTTTTTTTATAGTTCGGAATAAAATTTTTACTTTCTCTCATAAAACAGGGTAAAACATTAAAACAGAAACATCTGAATATTTCCGTCACTTTTACGTGGACATGTAAAAAGACTCGTCAGAGAAAAGTTACATTATTTATTGAGGAAATACAGTGATACATATTTATCGTATCAAATACTGAAACTTTTCCCCAAGGCGCATTCCATGGCCATTCACGAAAACTCGCTTTCCGTTCAAATATCTCACTCAATAAGGCATGAAATCATTTCTCTACACAATCGTCGATTCTCAACAATGGTAACATACGACGTACAGCAATCTTGAACGTAAGTACAGCAGTACGGCTATAATAAAAACCGTGGAAACGATTTGCGATTTATTCGATCGAGGGTAAACGCGAATAAAAAATAAAATTAAAAAAAAAACAAGCCCGTCTCTGTTATATGGCACCTTCGCGCATTACAAACTCTGCGCCTCGCTCAGTCTTCTCAAAATGTTGCGCGTGACGAAGCTATCGTGCGGATTCTTTACAAAGATCACCATCATCATCATTATCGGATGTGATCGTCGTAGCGTTTCGTCCGACTTCTCAAGACTGGCGACTTGCGCGTAAATCGTCGGCTCCTGGATAGGCTGTCTGCGCGTCAAAGTCGACATGGGCAGCAGCTGGGGCCGTTGGATGCTAGAGATTTGCACGGGCTGGTAGCAATTCGGAGGTATTCGTCGGTTTCCCCTTAGCGCTAATTCGACGTATGTTAGCTCTGTGCCCTGCTAAGAACAATATTACTCTCAGAATTTGAACATCATAATTTAATCGATCAAGAATCCGATTCAGACATATCGATATCCGGATTCGGACCGATATCGGATTACGTACATTTTTAATAAAACCGATTAGTCGATTTATCACAGCTGGGAAAAGGAAATAAAGTTATAACTGTGAATTAGTAAATTAACTGATTAGAAAGGCTTCAAGAAAACGCGAAGATTTTATACTATAATAATTTTGGCGTACAGATATTATAGAATTGATATAATTTTTTTGAAATAGATAAATACGTATTGTTAATTGTTGCTCAATTTTTTACGAATAAAAATAATATTGTGGGTCTAATCTAAAAAGTTACTTAAGTATAGTTTTTTTTTTAATTAAGTGCAAATTTGTTATATTGAGCTGTATTTACTTTCAATGATATTTTTATAAAAACAATAATGCTTACATATAATTAGAAATTAATTGTGACTTGCGACACCTAAATGTTAAAATTTGCTATTGTCTTAGATTCATAATTACTGAGCTTGAATTCGATACCTGCAATGGAATCCAGTTGATTACATATGGATTGAATTACACGAAATTTATTGTTAAACATTATTGTATGTACCATTTCGATAATGAGAAAGTAGACAGAGCATTCTAAGATGATTTGCCGAATAGTTTTCGAGATAATCTTGTATGCTTATAGTATTCTTTAGACTCTTCGACATCTTCACATCTCCTTTCAGGCTTAAATGGCCACAGTGAAGCCAGTAATTAACCCATTGGTCGACATCGTGATAACAGCAAGATTGTGCCTCTTCATTTTCGTGATGTGGAAAAATCAAATCTACTCCACCACTGTGAATATCTATAGAATTTCCAAAAACTGCGCTGATAAAAACACATACTACAGTACACATCGGTACGTCACACGGGCGAATAAATGTTAATTAAATTTTGCTGTACAAAAATAATTAAGTGAATAATACGCATAACGTTCTGAGCAAATATATAAATCTAAAATTTAAAAGTTCATACAAAAGAATTTTCATATAAAGCACACATGCAGAAAATACGTAACTTTTAAAATTACCTTGCAATCGCGCTGCATTCTATATGCCATCCTGGTCTGCCGCAGCCCCATGGAGCTTTCCAAGATGGTTCGTTATCTTTTGCTGCTTTCCATAGTGCAAAATCTAATACTGATTTTTTACCCGCAACAGGCTGATCATTTGCAACATCAGGTAGAATTGATAATTTACCGTAGTTTTTGTACTTGCTGGTATTAAAATAAACAGATCCTATAAAATATGATTTATGATTAAATAGAAATCACACAATTTTTCTACAGTAACAAGATTGAAATGTTAATGAGTGTCATACCATCTTTTGCAACGTAACCATCATCCTTGGCTATAAGCTTCTCAATGAACTGAACAATTTGCGGTACATAGTCTGTAACTCTACAGTGTAAATATGGCTCGCGAATATTCAACTTGTTCATATCCGCAAAAAATTCAGACTCAAAATGCCTGGATAAAGTCTTGAAATCTTTTTCACTTTCAATGGAACGTCTTATTATTTTGTCATCAATATCAGTTATACTCATAACTAGTAACACATCTATATTAAAATAATCCGACAGAATTCGACGAATGATATCAGATTTTATGTAAGTGCTGCAAAAGATAATAAAACAGACATCTAAAACTATAAGCAGATTGACATATTTGAGCTGAGTTTGTTTGTTACAATCACAATAATTGATATTAATATTAAATATTATAATCTTGATAATCAAGAAGCATTCCGTTACTATACATATAGAATAATCGTCTTAAGTTAAATATTAATCCTTTAATTAACAACCGGCTAAACATATTAAGTAACAAACGACGCACGCTCAAGTACTTGCAAAATTTTTTATTACGTTGCGTGTCCAATGTGCGCCGAGTCGTACACCGTAGGTCCGCAGATGTACCACTTAAAAATATTTTTCGTTTTCAGGATCAGCGGCACTTTGCACTTCGTTATCGGGTTATATACAGACACTAGACACTTCGGTTTGATGTCCCACCGGTTTTACCCACTCCGGTCCGTTTCGACGTCTCGCCTCGGTGTTTACGAAACGTTTGCAAAGTCGAATCGACTTACGCGTTACACGAGTCGCGTTCATTCTTTCTTATTTTATTTTATTTTATTTTCTAGCTATGCCGATAATTGTTTTAAATCTATCTACGATTTATTTTTTTCCCTTCAGAAAAATCTAGGTTAGATCCGCTCGAGTGTCTTCCTCACCCATCAGATATCGAGATATCGGTTGGTTATTTAGCACAGAACTTCTTAAACTTGCATTATAACTGATTATCTCATTAATTAAAACTTTTCGAATGATTTTATTGAATTTCTTAACGAAGACCGATATTCTAACCTATAAAAACTCCACATTGCACAGCTCAGGGAGAAATTTGAGAGAGGCCATCGGGCGTGATCGGGCCATTTCGGCCTTTTTCGTGGGGACCGTCGAAACCTCCTGTACACTACCGCCAGTACATCCATTTTCGAAATTGGTACTACATAGCCGCGTTCATTTTCCGACACTGTCGATAAAATATCATTCTGGTGCGCGAGCAACATCCGCGCGGCGCGGCGCGCTCGGAATACCTACTGCCACCTCCTTGCTCATCATGCTTTCCTGATACATCAGGAGTAAATTTCCGTGGTTTCGCACCGCGAAATTTACTCCTGATGTATCAGGAAAGCATGATGAGCAAGGAGGTGGCAGTAGGTATTCCGAGCGCGCCGCGCCGCGCGGGTGTTGCTGCCCCACATTGCCTCCTCGTAATCACGCTGTTATTGGTCAGAGCGTGGGAGCCTACTGCCCCTTCTATGCATACCTGCCAACGCTCTGATTGGCCGTAGGCTGGGCATCCTCGTCGCGTGCCCGGCGCGCCGCGCCGTTCCAATGGCGATGGGTAATAGTAGGGGTAGACGTGCCGCTGCTCGAATACCTCTACTAAAACCTCCTTGCTCAACATGCTTCCCGCGTAACAGGAGCGATTTCTGAGGAATAATTCTCGCTTTCCTCATATAACCTAGAATTCTTTTCATAATTTTTATGATCTTTCAAACGTCTTAACGAATGCATAATACATTCTTCGCTATTACTTATTAATAACTTAATATTAAATTAATATGTGTTTATTAAATTAGTAATGTAATTATATTAATTGCTTTTTCTTAAATGATATATGTATGAATAAACTGCGAATGCATCGCAGTGCTCGTGCTTGTCGCCGCGGAAAAGTAAATGCTTTAAAATGCGACAAACGACACGGATATATCTCGAGAAATACGTTTATTTTAACATTGTAACGTATTCTTTAATGCGAGGCATGCTCTCTCGAACAATATTAGACACTAAAAAGTTTTTAAATGCTGCTGCATTACTGTTATAGACAACGAGAAAAAGGTATAGCCGCGAATGCCGACGGGCGGCGTTGGACGACAAATTCGGAGCTTCGAAATACGATAACTAAATGAATCGCGAAAAATACGTTTATTTTAATATGGTTATGTATTTTTTAATGCGAGGCATGCTCTCTCGAATGTGATTAGACGATAAATAATTATAAAATGCTGTTGCATAATGCTAGCCAGCGAGAAAGAGGTAGAGGCGAATGCCGACGGGCGGCGTTTGGACGACAAATTCGGAGATCCGAAATACGATACGTGAGATCAACTAAATCTCGAGAAATACGTTTATTTTAATATTATTATGTATTCTTTAATACGAGGCATGCTCTCTCGAATGTGATTAGACGATAAATAATTATAAAATGCTGTTGCATAATGCTAGCCAGCGAGAAAGAGGTAGAGGCGAATGCCGACGGGCAACGTTGGACGACAAATTCGGAGATCCGAAATACGATACGTGAGACCAACTAAATCTCGAGAAATACGTTTATTTTAATATTATTATGTATTCTTTAATGCGAGGCATGCTCTCTCGAATGTGATTAGACGATAAATAATTATAAAATGCTGTTGCATAATGCTAGCCAACGAGAAAAAGGTATAATAGCTGCGAATGCCGATGGGCAGCGTTGGACTACGACAAAGTCGGAGCTTTGAAATACGATAACTAAATGAATCGCGAGAAATACGTTTGTTTTAATATTGTTATGTATTCTTTAATGCGAGGCATGCTCTCTCGAATGTGATTAGACGATAAATAATTATAAAATGCTGCTGCATAATGTTAGACAACAGAAAAAAGGTAGCGGCGAATGCCGACGGGCAACGTTGGACGACAAAGTCGGAGCTTCGAAATACGATACCTAAATGAATCGCGAGAAATACGTTTGTTTTAATATTGTTATGTATTCTTTAATGCGAGGCATGCTCTCTCGAATGTGATTAAACGATAAATAATTATAAAATGCTGATCGATCGGCAGAATTTCTCACGGCAAAATTTCGAATTACATAATTCGTTGTGCCCAATTAAATATTTATCTTTAAATATTTAATTCTTATCTATCTAAAAATCTTTCTCTAGGCAGAAAATTAATAATTCTATTCGTATTAATAAAATATTAATCGACAAATTTTAATCGATGATTTAACTTAATTAAAATATACCTGAGGGATATAGGACGTTAATTATCAATTACAAGGATTATAATATAAGGACAATTTATTACTAATGACATTTTTTAACAACATCGTGTTTCTCATTTTAGTGACATTTAACGTTGTAAATTAAATAACTATACAAGGAAGATATCGCGTTTTTGAGATTTATATAGGGGACTTGTCGAAATCGTTTACGTAGAATTGTTTGCCCTCCGTTTTGTACAAGGCATTCAGGTCCTTGTTGTCAGGATACAAATTCTTCGAACACGTAACAATATAATATAAATGAACGGCGACAGACTACAATATATAGATCACTTGCTATTTTGTATCATGTATAATAATAAATTGTAACGCTGCAACCAATCCTTAAAGGACACACCGTCCACGGTCGTTTCGTCGAGTGCCATTGCTTCTCGTACATCTTGGTTCGCCCTAAAAACATGATTAAAGTTAAAATAACTGTAACGTCAGATTATCTTGACGGTTTAACTTACCAAGCACTCAGGACTGCGTCGAAACGCTTGATCTCTTCACGCGCCTGATCGCAAACTACGGCGAGATTCAGCAGCTCCAAACTATTGTAATTACACTTTTCTCGTAACGGCATTAACTTATCTGCGCACTCAATCTCCTCAGTTGACGACGAACAGTGCAGTCTCGTGTAAACTATATTGGCAATCGCGTTTTTATAGCATTCTATGAGGGAATACATCGGTATTTGTATTATTGGGAAGTAAGGCTTGATCCTCGAGCACTGTGGATTGACTGAGGTGATGAAGACTTTGTCGAGACCACGTATTGCGTGTCTGCGAGAAAATCTGTTCATTATATATTAGCTTTACGATAATAATGTAAAATTTAACGTGAAAAACTTTTATACCAACCTGTATAGTCCCACATCTCCCTTCAACATTACTTTTCGATCTAAGATATTATAAAACATATCCAGTTCGATGTCCAACGCATTCTTCACGTATTTCGCGTCGTAATTGTCGACCTGTAACGCCATTATTTTCTGCAATTCGTAATGCAGCTTCTCTTTCTTTTTAAATATGAGCGTCGGCGTAGAGTTTAAAACTGCTATAGATCGCTGAATGTCTTTTATATATTTATCCTGCAATATGTTCGATATCAGTATCAAGGGTATGTAGAGTGTGGAATATGCCAATACGTACCATCCGTGCGTCAATCGTCTCTATGTCAGACGTTAATCGAGCTATGTCGAGATTGAGCAAGGAATTTTCCTGGATAGTGTTCTTCAACTTCTGAACTTCGTTTTGCCGACACGCCTGTTCGGTTTCTAACTTTCTCCAATTTCCAATTTCAGAGCTAACCACGTGTTCACATCTTCGTGGGCTAACGACTGCAAGACGAAGTGTGCATTAATCTTAATTTCATTTTTCTGTCAATCATCTTTTCTCATAGTTTGAAATCTTTTCACGGTACCTCTATTAGTTCAATGAATTCCACTAAGCGTTGTTGGTACATGTTAGCTCTAATATTAGACGATATATGCCTTTCGAAATAGTGGATATGTATTGACCGCAAGCTCTTGCGATATCAATATCTATATTTTCGCCCACTACACTCGAACTGCCCAAGTCGCTTTTGGTCTCCAATTTCATTAACGTGTCTAAATCTTGCGACAGCGTTTGATACAAGTGTGTCCACAGCGGGTGTACGCCAATATCACTGAGAGAGCTCGATACCTTTGTCCATATCTGTTATTGGAAAATGTCATTTTCGTCAATACTATTTTACATGCAAATATTATTTTATATTCTATAAATAAGATTTACCTGTTTCTTATCTATGGCTGAACGACGCAGATCTGTTATCATATGTAGATTCTCCCTTAATTTCTGTTGATCTATGTCCATAGAGGTATTTGGCATTAAATGCTGGCACACTCGTCTCATGTCGCCGCAATCTTTCAGTTGCTTGCTGGTTTCGCCGTGTTTTAATTTGAGAAAATCCTTCCTCGTACTGGTTACCGAACACTTACTCTTTATATCCTTCAATCGTTGCACTAACAATTTTATGGAACTTATTAACATTGTATTGAAACATTCTCGGGATCAACATCTTTTCACCTTACTTTTTTGCCTGACAGTATAGTCCTGTTCTTCGTATTCTTCTTCCAGCGCAGATATCTGTTGTTTCAATATGCTGCTTTTAGATCTCAGTTGATTCAACTCTCTCATAGATGAAATTGCAGAGTCGTTCAACCCATGCTTCAGTTTGTACAGTAAAATGTTCTTTCTTATTTTACAGGCTTGGGCCGCAGGAAACACAGAATTGGAAATGTCCTCCCATAACAACTCCAATACTCCCTTGCACAATATGATAAAAAGAAAAAAATTGGTAAGTCGATAACATGGCAAGCTCCAGTAAATAGATACAAATAGTAATGGATACACAAGTAAGACGAACATTTTCTTTACCGAATCATTGTATATTGTCGACGGACACTCGAGCTGGCGAGTCCACGCAAAATTATCTGTATCCTCATTCATAATGATTCCGTTCCTGGGTAAGAAAATACAATGAATATGTAAACGTTCCAATGACCCAACATATTTTTATCTAACAGTAAAAGATACTATAAATATATAAAAGTATCTAAATAAAAGCCGGAGGGGTTATTTATTCGAAAACAGTCTTTTAATTTGCAAAAATTACAATCTTATAAACACTCTGATTTCATGTAGATATATCTACATATTTCTTTTAAAAACTTCAAATATACATAGAGTAAGCTATTCATTTAATTCATGACAATTCACAAAAATTAAATCCGTCTTGAGAATATCACGTATAGGGTTAATTGTCGCGCAATCGCCGCGAAAGGAGAGAAGCAATATTATTTATACCGGTCAATTTTCTTGTCGTTTAATCCCAGTTGATCCCAGTTGACAGTGCTAAACAGCGTGTTGTTCTCCCTTGTGTGATCGTAACGTATATGAACCCCTTTCGTCCTTTAGGTCCGTTTGTTTTACTTGCACTTCCTAGCGCTTTCTGCATCTGAAATAGGACGGACGTATATTTGGGCGTTGGGGAGAGAGAAAACGAGACAACTCGAGTGTGGCAGGTGCAAGTAAACTGTACATATACATAAGCAGAGAGGCCAGAGGCCACGTGCCGCACCGGCGCGGCGACCGGCGGCGAGAGCGGCCGAACGTGATTCGGGCGGATTCGGGGGAATTCGCGGACCCGACTCGCCGCGCGGCGGCGAGAGCGGCCGAACGTGACTCGGCCGGATTCGGAGGCTCTCGGCTCGCCTCGCCGTGCGGCGCGCGCTCATCCGTGCAAGTAATACGTTAGTCGTTGAACGTCGGTATACGAGGCACGAGGTGCGAGGTGCGAATCCGCGCTCTTTTCCGTTTCTGCCGTGCTAAGTGCTAAGGAGAAAGTCGAGCGTCGAGCCGGCCGTTCGTGACAATTATATTACCGGGAGTGCCGAAAGTAATTGCGCGAAGTCCGTAATAGTTTCATCGCGAACCGCACCCGCTCGAGTGGTCGGTCGGTGGTCGCCGCGTGAAACACCTCAGATATAGCTTTTCCGTTCACGTGAACGGAGAGTGAGCCGAGTTTCCTTCGCGCGCGTACCCGGTCGATTGGATTCAGTGCATCCGTGCAAAGTGCAAAGGGTTGCATCGTGCGCCCAAGTTTCGTCGTGATCTGCACAGTGCACACGCTCGATTGGTGGTCGCGCGAAACATTTCTTTTCCCGAGTTTTCGTCGCCCGTAATACGACGGCGGGGACGACGCACACAGACGGATCACGTGATCACCGCGTGCGGTAGCGTGATCCTTGGCGAAAGACCCGTGTCGACGGCGAAACCGTCCCACGACGCGAATCCGGTTTTCGCGAGTGCCTCTATCTCGAACGTCGCGATCACCGAGCGTGAGAGTTGTCGGATCATTTCTCATAAAATCAACGCCGGGAGCCGGGAGTTCGATCCTGATTTCGATCCCGCTCGCGGCCATCTTGTCGTGCCACGCCGGTTTCCCGAAAGTCTTTCTTGGTGGCTTGCCAAGTAACGTGACGGAGACTGACTTAACATCCTATTTTATTCGCTTTGGTAAAGTCATGGAAGTAGTCAGGAGAAGAAGAAATCGAGAGGTGAGTACGAGTGATTCTTTTATTAAGATATATTCGTTGATGCATTTGATGATTTTCACGGCATTTTTGTAAGATATTTTTATTAGCATTGCAGATGTTTCATTATTAAATTCATATGCATACCGCGAATATATAAATAAAAAGTCAAAAACTAAAAGTCGCAGCGATTGTAAAGCCTAATATTTTATACGGTGAAATCTTTAAACTTAATACTAAATAATTAACTAATAATTAATTAATAATTGGTCGCGATCGTATTATTACAGTTACTTCGTACTCGATCGCGAAATATTGGACAGCGGTTCTGTGAGTGTCCTGTGCGGAAGGAGAAGGCCACCCAGACGGTCTGAGAGGAGGAGGAGGCCTGGCAAAGGCATCGGGCCCTGGCGGAGCAACCTTGGGGTAAGTGTTATTTCTTATTTTAAAAATTGATGGTTCTTTTCCATTTATTCGGGCCTATTTATCTCCGATAAGTAAGAAATAATTTGAGAAACCGAAATTTTGTCTAAAATTTTATAAAAGTTTATTCTTATAAAGGTTTTTCTTTTAAAGCTTTTTCCCGGGAAATAAGTAAATTATATTAGTAAATCTAATTAAAAGACGAATTAGACGTGTGTAAAACTTATTTTTTGAAACATTGGTCATTTTAAGCGTCTATTTAATTTGAATCTTTCATTTTTGTGTTACAGAATCATCGGAGCTAATGAGCTACGTGGCTGACTAACTCCGCCCATTGCGCATCTGGTCGGTGAGTAATAATGAATTTTTTATAACAAATAAAAATGACGTGAGATCCAGTGAATACTTTGTCGCGGGACAGAATACATTTTTATATAGAAATATTTTAAAGTTGATAATTTTTATATTAATTTGCATATTTTTAATAACACTTTGCAATAAAAAAAAAACGAGATATTTATATAAATATACATGAAATATGTGAAAATTTATAAAGCCAAATGTTATGCGCGAGAATATGATAAATTTATTGCATTATATTCATTGCATTATATTGATTGTGATACTTAATTTCGTGAATATATTGCTTCGGAAATTATTGTCCCTTTTGGATCTCACATCATTCATTCTGTATATCTCACTTGATATTTGAGGTGAAATTGAATAATGTTCGTGATTTATTTCGCGGTTCGGTTCGCGGTTCGCGATTCGGATTGTACTATTTCTTTTCCATCATTGATTTATTTATTGATTTATTCATCGATTGATTTTTTAATTTCGGTTGTTTCGTGTACATTATGCTATTTAAATTCAGATATTTGCGATCGAGATATAATCTCGACGATTTCGATTAAAACGCGATTAATATATAATTCTTTGCATTCTTTGATATAACTCTTTTTTGCTTTTTATAATTTCGATACATTTTTTAATCGAAAAAGTTAATTACGCGCATTGTCGAGAAATTAAATGCAAAATTAAGTTAAATTTAAATTTAATTAATATTTTATTAATGAACGTGATTATTTATCTTTTCCTTATATACTGAAAAAAAATGCTTAGATTCGAGAAAATATTTTTTCACATAGTACCAATTGGTTATTTACTTAATATAATCACATATTTATTTAGAATTAGATATCTTTACTTAAATTAAGTAAAAATAATACACATAAATTAAGTAAAAATAATAATTTATTTAAATTAAGTAAAAATATCTAATTCTAAATAAATATGTGATTATATTAAGTAAATAAGCTATTGGTACTATGTGAAAAAATATTTTCTTGGATCTAAGTATTTTTTTTTTTCAGTGTATAATTAACGCGCTTTCGTTAACGTAATAATTCGTAATCGATAATTCGTAACCGTACCGTTATAATCTATCGGCCCTGATAATCAGCCGGTATCGAAGGAGTTTGTCTCCTCATTCTCTGGCTGACGTACTCCGTTGGATGTATTTGGACATTTGCAGTTTTCGTTTGCTTTGTGAATGTTTTGTTCTCTATTTTTTTTGTTTTCTTTTGCAACGGAAACAAGAGTTCTCGGGGCCGGCCGTTTGGTTACCTTTACCTTTACCTAAACTTAAACGCATAAAAATATACAAACAAGCGCAGTTCTCGTGCCTCTTCTTGTTTAAGACATTTTCGTTATTTTTTTTTGAACTTGCAGCTGAAAATTATCAAAAATATATTTTAAAAGAAATACCTATAGATTTCTCTAAACATTTTTACGTAAAATGTTAATATTTAATTATTTAAAGTATAAAAGCTATTAAATTTAATATATAAATGTGTAAAACTTAAATTAAATGTATATAATTATTATTATAAATAATTTGGAAACATAAGTTTGTCAATTATATTTTTAATATCTCTTCGTGTAAAGAAATTTTAAACACATTAATCGGATTTTAAATATTTTATTCAACTATAATATATTCAATGTTAATCATGGTTGTTAAGAATCGAACATAGCAATCTCGATGTAAGCATCGGGCCGCGTGGCTGACCCTTACGTGCCTGCCGTCAGTCTCGTGGCACGTATTCGATCCGGGGTTGTCGATCACGCCGCCCCGCGTGGTTGATCACGCGTCGATGCCGCCCCACGCACAGGTGCGAGCATGCCGGCGTTGGCTTTGTCGAGAATCGGAGCACGGCGCAATTCCGGACACGCGCAGTGTCTTTGTTCGCGATAACTGCGCCCCTCGCGCAACGCCGTCAATCATCGGATCAATCAGAGAGCGCCGCGTTCCGGATCTTTCCCCCGTTTCCGTCTCTCGAGAACTCTCCTGGCGGAAGAGAACGGCCTCGTGGCAGACTCGTTTCGCACGTCTCCAAATCAAGTGATTTCGGCTAAACGGCAAATATTCTGTGTGCGTGGTTACTCCACCGATTCATGCGCGGCATTGCCGCCCAATAAGTTGTTAAAAGTGCGTGATTGTCAAGGAACCCGAGACGTTCTTTAACACGTGCCCCTCCGCTCAACCGGGAGAAGCACGACTCCATACTCCGAGTCGCCAAGAGCAGTCAACTGCTATCTTCGAGGGTGACCTTCCTGCTCACCAGGTGAGCTCGCCTCCGATCACTATCATCGCGTCGCGTTCGCGATCGTCGTCCGCCTCGTGAACAAGATCTCCGTCGCAAGGGCATCAAGTCGATGCTCTTGCAAGATTTTCGTATCGCGTTTGCGGCAGACAAAAGATGAATCAAGATTTTCGATCGATTCGAATTCTGACAGTGTACGTGAAACGGTCGTTCGACATCGAGCCCCGATGCAATTCGTTAGTCATTACTGGCCACGGAAGTCGTTCTCTTATTATGTCGAGACTCTAGCATTCGTAGATTCTTAGTATGTGCATACAGATGGTCTATTTTTGACACAAAAGAAATATTTTTATCACACGTACGTTTGCCAAGTGACCTCTTAAACTCCGAATATGAACAGTAGACGGAAAACATTGACCACATTAGGGGCATTCATAATGTGGTGGTTCAGTTATTTTAGTGAACAAGTTTTGTATGGAGGAATTTTCGTATAGAGGTATACAGGGTGTAACAAAAAGGTCGGGACCCTGGATTATCTCGGAAAGTTGACGTTTTCGGAAGAAATGTTTTTTATAAAAGTTGTAGAATACCAATTTACCCATTATGTGGTAATATTGGTTTGACCTTGAACGATCTTGGGAAAGTCACATCAAAGTTACATTAAATTTTTTAAATATAGGGACCCGTATTTTTTATTGTAAATTCTTGTAGCCGCATTTGCAGCATTTAAATTTCCATCAATGAAAAATGGACCAATCAAAGTATTATTCAATATACCCGCCCAGACGTTCAACTTTTGAGGGTATTGTGTTCGAGCTTCAAGCATCCAGTGAGGATTGTTGTCAGACCAGTATCTGCAGTTATGTCTATTGACAGGACCATTTAATTCAAATGTTGCTTCATCCGAGAAAACTACATTGAAAAGAAAGTTAGGGTTATCGTCAATTATTCTCATCATGAGCTCACAAAATTCTATACGACGATCAAAATCATCTTCGTTCAACTCTTGTACCAGATGAATTTTGTACGGATGAAACTTGATTTTTTTCAAAATTCTTTGCACAGCCATGTGACTAATGTCGTGTTGCTGACTTACTTTACGAGTGCTGAGGTGAACATTTTCAACAAATGATTGTGCAACATCCAGTTGTTTTTTTTCACTAGTCGCTGATACTGGTCGTCCTGGAATTTGGCTATTTTTCACGCTACCCGTTTTATCAAAGCGCCTGATCGTTCGCTCCACAGTGGATTTTGAAATGGCTGTGTTTTTATCGCGAAAAGTTTCATTAAAAACCTGCCTAACTTTATTGTAAGATCTTTGACGATCACCCCATCCCCGCATCATGAAAATAGATATTCTCTCTCGTTCTGAAAGATAAGCCATCGTATACGTAAAAAAAAAAAAAATAATAATAATTGCGTCGGTGGTGTTTATCTTCGAACGGATCTTTCGGTCCGTTCTTGATCTCTTTTGCGTGCAATGACGAAGCTGTGTGAAAGATAAAAACGGTAGCGAGTCGCTCTTGTTTTCACCTATTTCGAAGATTGCTACTCCGGTAAAGATTTATGCGGTGTCAAACAGCGAAACACAGCTTCGTCATTGCCTACAAAACAGATCAAGAACGGACCGAAAGATCCGAAGATAAACACCGCCGACGCAATTGTTTTTTTTTCTACGTATACGATGGCTATCTTTCATGGCAACTTTATGAACGCACATAAATCTTTATTATCATTAAATCTATTATTAATAATGGTCAAAAAGACTGATATATATGATTCATATAAATTACTAACTATTTCGTGAATAATTTTTCTATTCAATGAACCCAAAGCATATAAATGAGTTAAAAAACGAAGTGTTGCGTTAAACACTTTTTCTTCGAAAGTCTCAATGTTCATGTTTTTTGCTTCTAAAATATCAGAGTTTTCACTGTTTTCCAATAATATATTATTTTCCAGTAATATATTATTTACATCTGGCAAAGTTACGTTATATGGAACTTTATTTTTATTACACACACTTATACTATCTATAACACTTTTATTTGTAATTTGCAATACATTTTATAAATTATGATCACGTACAATGTGTCTTTTCAATGAGTATACATGAGCGTATTTTGCGTAACAATTTGGAAAATTACATTGAACCTCTGAATTTAAAAGTGTTTTATGCATTAATGTAATGTGTGACATTAAAGCATCTAAAGTATGAAAAGAGTTATTACAAAAAAAAATACAAAAAATCATTTTTCTTTTTGCAAGTTTAAAACGGAATGTAATATAAAATATTATCTATTATATTATATCTTAATAATAAACCTTAATCTATTTTAAAATACATTTTAAAAAATTTAGCACTTTGTAATACATCAGGGATTTAAAATTTATAATTAAATTCCAGCTCTAATAAAAAAAAGTTACATTGTTGGATCTATTTTATACTTTCAGTAGTATTGTTTAATGCGCGATTTGTTCTTGTAACATTTTTGTTCTGTCCTGCAGTTTTTTCAAAATATCCTTTCTAAAAAAAGGCATGTTAAGTCGATACTCGCATATCTCGTTCTTTTTGGTTGTTCCATTATCTTTTGAGTAGGTTGAGGCATGTGAGGGGGGCCTTTTCTTTGCCTTTGGTCTGTCTGGATTCTCATCGTCGTCTTTCTTCTGGTAGAGCTCTATTGCAATGGGAGGTTCTACGCATCTATGGGGTCAAGGGGTTCATAGCTTGCACCCGCTTTTGCGATCATCTCTTCAGATGCGGATTGTCTCAGGCTTAGAGAGGAGCTTGTACTTTGCGAACTTTCGCTCATCTTTTATTTTGATTTGTTGGTTTATGTCCGCGGGCGTATATCCGATATCGGTACAGTTCGCCGTCCGACATTTATCGGCGCTCGCGATTTTATTTTCGGCACTCGCGAATGTCGCTAGCAATTTTTTCCGTCGCTTGCGAATTTTATTTCCGGCGCTCGCAATTTCAAATTGGATTGGACTTACAATTAACGCAGCGCTTCGCATGGTGTCAGCTTTCTCGGTCGTTGGCCGCTGTGCTTGGCTGCTTGGTTGCTCGGCTGCTCGGGCGGCTCGGGCTGGCGAGTCCGTGCGTGTATTATACTCGCGACCTACCCGCAAGTCAGGGTATTCGAAGTAACCCTGTAAGACAAATATATCCATTAAAGTGTCTTTATTAAAAAGTATTAAAAAGAAATCTGTAGTCCTTTCCTCGCGGATTGACGGACCCCAGTGCCGTTACGACCGACCTGATCCTCGTGCGACACAACAAAACTGGTATAATATATATATATTCCCGTTGAAAATTAGAGGTCCCCGTTGCAGAGCCAGAATTAATCCCAGGTTTTATTGAATTTAAACCCGGATTCTTGAAAGCAGTGGTTTCGGCATGATTCGGCGACGACAGCTATAAAAGTCGAGTCACGAGATTTTATGTGTACTTTTCTTTTATAAGAATAGATCATATTCTTTTTGATAAATGTTCTCCCATTGATGCTATCAATAGTAGTTTTATCTCATTGATGAAAAGACCGTAATAGTAAAGTAAACATGGATATAATAAATAATAATTCTTTTTAAAATAAAGAAAGACGAAAAATAGAAAGAAAGTTTAAAAGAAAAAAATAAAGATATTTAAAAAAATAAAAAATACGTTTATCTTCAATAAAGAATGTGGTTACAAACGGGTATATTTTATTTTTTAACTATTGGTTTCTGATAAAAAAAACATCCACTTTAAGTCTTGTAAATTCTGTTAGTTTAGAATCAATTGAGAGTTTTCATACAAGAGGGATGTAAATCATGAAAACTCCGTTTTGAGGATAATAAAATAACTTCTTAATATTAAATGTCAAATTACTAAAATAAAAGCATGCTATAAAATTTGTTTCGTTTTTTTTTAAACTTATAAATTTTTGCAATAAATAAAACTATTTTAATATATTGCAAAAAAATGTAAAAAAAAAAAAAAAAAAAGATTTTATTTAATGATACTTACATCCTATAGCAACAGTAGTTTTGGGGGAAAAAATGGAAACGAATCATATTATTTGTCACTTTAAAATAAAAATTTATTACAAAAAGCAATTACAATATAAATATTATTTAAATATCAAGATTAGAGTCGTCATTGGCGTTTGTATCAACATCTTTATGGGTTTCTTCCGTGAAGCCCATGTAAAAAAGCGTTTTTTTTTTTTTTGGAGACGTATCGCAAGAATGTAAGACATTTCTTACATTTTTCTGTTTCTTTTTTGATATTGCATTTGGCTCCAGTTTACAGTGCCCCAACTCTGAAATAGCTTTTTAGCATTCAGAGGATATGCTTTAAGTAGTATAGACCATTGTAATCCTCCCATACTTGAATGTTGTTGGAGGAATATTTCAACTACACAGCCTTGGAGATCTTCGTGCGCTTGTCGCGCCGAACTACTTTAAGTAGAAGTTTCTCCAAATCTATAATGATCTCAGCACCATTTGCTATTATAAATAGCATGTTCCGCGAGATCTTAATCTTGATTATGTACTGTTTCATAATCATATGGAGAATCATAATTGTCGCTATCCATGGCAGTCGCTATCTGGCTGATGTTCACTGCTTAAAGGCACTGAGGGTCCGCTCAAAGGCACTGTTCAAAGAAACTGAGAGTCAAGCTACAAAAATTGAAAAACGCTTTTTTTTAACGCACTTTCGCAAATTTATAAGGTATTAACTTTAAGGTTTACTGATCTTCTTTTTTGCAACAAAAAAAATAAAGATGTAAGTCGATTTACATTTTTCTTGTATGGAAACTTTCAATTATTAAATCGTTTTATTAAATATATTTTTTGTAGCTACTTTTTCTTAAGAATTATTCTATCCGTGTTTGTATTTATTTTTTGGCAAGATAGATATATATCTTGATAATGGATATATATCTTCATTACGGGAGAAAAAGATGTATCTCTCCTAATAATGGAAGAATATTTTTTCTCGTGAATATATATTGAAAAATTGCATAATTTGCATTTATGAAGAATGGTGATTGTCGTTGTTTCACTGCCGAAATGACCGCTTTCGAGGGACAATCCGAAAAAGATCCGGGATTCGTTCCTTCCTGCAGTGGGGTTCTTAGTATTCAATGGGTAATGATATATGTATATATGATTTTATCCTTATCGAGGGGAATTGTTTCTCGTCGATTTGGTAATATTTTCCGTTGAAAATTAGAGGTCCCCGTTGCAGAACCAGAATTAATCTCAGATTTTATTTAATCAATTTGACTCGGATTCCCGAAAGCAGTGATTTCGGCATGACTCGGCGATGACAGCTATAAAAATCGAGTCGCGAGATTTAATATGTTATAAGAAAGATCTTATCTTTTTTTCAATAAATATTCTTCCATTGACGCTACCAATGATAATTCCATCTGACTGACGAAAAGGCAGTAATAAAGTAAACAAGATATAATAATTCTTTTTAAAATAAAGAAAGATGGAAAGTAGGAAAAAAAAAGAAAAAAAAGGTTTAAAAGAAAAAAAAGATGAAATGAAAAATTATATTTTGCCTTCATTAAAGAATACGATTACAAACCCTATACTTTATTTTTTAACTTTTATTTTTTGTTTATAAAAATTATCTCCGGCATTGTAAATCTGGCCGGAAAATCAGTTATTAAATATATTCTTTTGTAGCCACTTTTCTTGAGAATTATTCTATGTTTTTATTAATTTTTTTAACAAGACGGATATATCTTGATAACGGATATGTATTATCTTCATTACGGGAGAAAAAGATGTATCTCTCCTAATAATGGAAGAATATTTCCTCCCGCGAATTATATTGAAAAATAGCATAATTTGCATTTATGAAGAACGGTGATTGTCGTTGTTGTTTCACTGCCGAAATGATCGTTGTCGGGAGACAATCCGGAAGATCCGGGATTCGTTCCTTCCTGCAGTGGGGTTCTTAGTATTCAATAATTAAATTTGTTGTGCCGGTGCCTTGATTTGGGCTCAGGGCCGGCACTGGGTTCTGATGATCCGCCGAATAGGAGAGTAAAGGACACTTGCGGGAATGTAGTTGCAGTCACGTTTAATAAACGGATTGATTTCTTCATTCACTTGTTACTTATTCACAATTATTATTTATTCACAATTATTTAGTCACTACCTTGACTTGCGGGTTACAATCGATTAACGTGACGTTTGACTCGCGGTACGCGCTCGGTTCTTATGGTTTAATCTTTAAATAAAGAATAAAAGAATATAAAAATATAAAAGTATATATAAAAGTATAGATTTTATATATACTTTTGGTTACCGATTGGTGCTAAAAAGTTAATTTTTTATTAATGTATAGATTTTCTTAAAATTGGTGCTAAAAATTATCTAATTTTTCTGTCCGCGAAATATTCATTCACATTAATGTACCGATTTTCTTGAAAATCGATTCCACCATTAAAAATGAATTCTTTCTCTGTGTTAATGAGATGATTCATAAATAAGAATCGTGTTATTCATAAATCAATTTTTTTTATGTGAGTTAATGAGATGATTCATAAATAAGAATCGTGTTCTTGTTCAATTTGCCGAAGTTACGTCATTAATCGCTTTACATCATTAGCTTTACATTACGAGTAACAATATTAATTTGTTGATAATTATTATCGCATAGGCAGCTCGTAATGTGCAATCTTTTTTTTTCGTAAGGCATTTGACACGCTCGCAGGATTTTGTGAGAGTCGCCGTTATTCGATCTATCCATGCACCATTTCTCGACGCGAGTCACATAAAAAATATTGAAATAATTGTTAAAAAGTATTCAAAATTATGCACATCATGGCAATCCCCGGAAAATGTGAATAAATGGTTCGCGGGCATAAGAATTAGATAATTTTTAGCACTAGTTTTAAGAAAATTAATACCGGTTTTCAAAAAATCGGAAACAAAAAATTATACATTTCCACTTGCACACTTAAAAACTATGAGAAAGCAATGTACAAGTTTCTACTTGCACATTTAAAAACTATGAGGAAGCAATGTGCAAGTTTCTACTTGCACACTTAAAAACTATTAAGTAATGTAAAGCTTAATGTAAAGCTTCTGATATATATATCAGAAAATCTCTTGCAAACTGGCTTAGGTAAATGTGTGCCATTTACGATATAAACACACTTTCTTTTAGTCAATTAGCATCAAATGTAGCAATTTGCATCAACGATATTTTTAGAATACATATACACATAACATACTTTTTTAAAATTAATATTTAATTCGAAACACCTATATGTAACACCTAACAATTTGTCTTATGCGACAAATATGTACGTCACTGTATTATTGACAAACAGTTTTTCTTGTTAATTATATAACGCTGATATTTGTCGTGTTTTTATACACGAATTGATCATGTAAGTTACTGAATATTTCATAAGAATGATTTTTCTCCAGATGGTATACAACCGAAGGAAAATCCGTTTTTTAAATAAAGATTCCTTTACCTTTTTGTTTTCCATTTTGGCTCTAAGCCAAATGGGATTGGTCCTTCGTTCTGCTATATCTGCCGAATGTTTAATACATTTATTTGTTTGTTTAACGTTATATAATCGAAAGAAACAGAGCTAAATAAGAGCCAATTCGCTGTTCTTGATGCGAGAGATTTATTCAATCATTAGTAACAGCGAATTGGCTCTTATTTAGCCCTGTTTCTTTCGATTGGATTTACAAAGCCTCTACTCACGGGTATTTATAATATCTTTCAGGGCTCTCGCGGTTTCCTTATTTTGCTCTTGTGTCTGAAAAAAAGATTGTGACATAAGATAAAAAATGGAAACTCTGTTTTTAAAATAAAGATTTCTTTACCTTTTGTTTATTTAAGGCAGTTAGCCTCGGGCTTCGCCTTTTTGTGTCATTCTCTTGGCTCTGAAAATTGACATTTCAAAGGTATTAGTAGAAATGAAATATTCAGTCTTTGTATTTAATAAAAAAAAAGTTGTACCTTAATTGCGCTTTTTGTTGGCATTTTTTTTATGGCGCCGTTGGTTGCCATATTTAATAGGAGTGATCCTACAAAAATGTGGAAAACTTTGAAAGAAATAATTCGTTGTTCTTGATGCGAGAGATTTATTCAATCATTAGTAACAGCGAATTTGCTCTTATTTAGCCCTGTTTTTTTCAATTGGATTTACAATGAGCTTCTACTCACCCTTATCATTGGTCACCGTTTTCAGGGCTGATCTTTTATCTTGATTGTCTTGCCTTTTTTTTTTATCTTTTTCTACTGATTCGTCAAAAACCTTTTTTTTAGTTCCATTATTGCTGGCCATGGCTGGAGGTGGAATCCGCCTAAATGATGTACCTAGAAAATAAGCAAAAAAATTACTAACGGTAATGAAAGAAATGCCGTAGTTAAACTTATCAGGACAAAAAAGTAGGAATATTATGAAAATATGATAGATAATAATAGGCGGCGTTTTCGAAAATTATCTTGGTCCAAACTGTTATATGAGGTGGATGCTCGACTAGTAGTTGGGACATTTTCGCTTGAGGATTGCTCCATGGGGGCTCTTGTACTTCTCCAACTGTAACACTGTCATAATTTAAATTAAATTAAATTAAATTAAAAAATTTGAGCGGGCTGGGTGGCAGTGTGGTTTTGTGGTAAAGCGCCACACTTGTAACTTCGAGGAATCGGGTTCGAGTTCACCTAATCACAGGAATTTTTATATTCCAAACTGCATATGCATCATATATATATATATATATATATATATATATATATATAATATAATTTTTTGTTTCATATATATATAAAAGGTATAATAGCAAAAGAACAAAAATCTAACTGGACGATTCATGAGTGCGCTCTCTATTAAAAATTAACTTATATAACTGAGTTATGCCGCTGCCGCGTGGTTCGTTTTGATTTTGTAGGGTTTCTTTTTAATTCGCGCCGGATCATTCTGGCAACAGCATCGACACTCCGAAACAGGACTCCTGGATTAGCATCGAGCGTGGCCCAGAAGTATTCGTTTGGGGGTTGAACTCCCGTAGTGAAACACGTTTTAAATAAACGGTGTAACGCTTTCATTTCGAATTCTGACCAACGTTTTCCTTTTTTACATTTTCTTAGGTACGTCTGCTCGGCAGTTGTACGCTTTTCGGTTTCGCCGTCATTATTGGTCAGCTCCTCGGTTTCGCCGTCGTAATCGGTCAGCTTCTCGGTTTCGCTGACGTTATCGGTCAGCTTCTCGGTTTCGCTGTCGTTATCGGAAATCCGTTGCGACTGTCCGCCGCAAGCTAAATCGGCGAATAGAAAATCGCTCTCGACATTCGCCTGCTTCTCGTTATCCTCGTTGGTTAAATCAATGAATCCTATCATGCGAAAAGTATTACTTTCTTCGGGGCATTCGTTTATCGCAGCGGCATGCGAAACAGTCTGTAACGACTGTTCGATGGTTTGATTGGATGCCTGGAACTCCTTCTTTAAAGTGGTGTGCTTCGATGATAACCTTTCCAACTGATGTTTCTGCAGCGCGATCTCTTTCTTCAGCCGCTCCTTCTCCCGGAAATGCGTACGTCGTACGCTTTCCGCCTCGATGTACATCTCGTTGACTTTATTTTTATAAGACGGACAACAGACTTATTGGCCTGTTGATGTCAGCTCTTCAGGATTTTTTCCTGGTTTTGGAATTAACTTCATTTGTGCCACTTTCCATTGAGCCGGGAAGTAGCTCAGTCTTAGTATGACGATTTTTATTTCATGTACCTATAAAGACGTTACATTCGTGACCTATTTTTGATAATTTTTGGAAAATAATATTGAACTATGTTTGTTATGCTAGTTCTTACAAATTATATTTTAAAAAAATCTCTTCATAAAAATCAGGTTTATACGACAAACAGGTTTATATGACATGAGATAATTTTATTTCTTAAAAATTGTCCTTCAGCTCTAGTTGAAATTTTTCTGAAATGTATTTCTGCTTACAAGCATTCAAATTTTTATCTAACATAAAATTTCTGAGTTGGCAAAGTTCTTTTATAAATACCAATATTTAGTCACAAGGATTATTGGTTATTTAGAAATATCGTTTTATTATAGTTTTATTAGTATAGAAAAAAAATAGTATGTATATAGTAATAATATCAGTAATCAGTCACAAAATATTAAAAATAGTTAAGAGTAACTTAAGAAATTAATAATAACAAACAGCTTAATAATAATCAGCTTACTTAAAGCTAAAAATAAAGAGAGATGTTCAGAGCAAGAGACATTACACGAATTATTCGAGACTCACTAATCATATGCTTCTTGTTTCATAGATTCCACAACCACTCGAAACTATCTTCTTACATTTCGTTTTACAAGTACAATAATAGAAAAATAAACTGACAGCAAGAGGTACGTCAAATAAGATTTAAATGTAATGATGTAAACATGTTTATCAGTTGATTGATAGGTCTGTTTTTATAGTAACAATCTTATAACAATAACAATAAAGTTATAAGATAACAGTCTTAGTATGGAAGCTAAATCGGCGAATAGAAAATCGCTCTTGACATTCGCCTGCTTCTCGGTATCCTCGTTGGTTAAATCAACGAATCCCATCATGCGAAAAGTATTACTTTCTTCGAGGTTCGCAGCGGCATGCGAAACAGTCTGTAACGACTGTTCGATGGTTTGCTTGGATGCCTGGAACTCCCTCTTTAAAGTGGTGTGCTTCGATGATAACCTTTCCAACTGATGTTTCTGCAGCGCGATCTCTTTCTTCAGCCTCTCCTTCTCCCGGAAATGCGTACGTCGTACGCTTTCCGCCTCGATGTACATCTCGTTGACTTTATTTTTATAAGACGGACAACAGACTTATTGGCCTGTCGATGTCAGCTCTTCAGGATTTTTTCCTGGTTTTGGAATTAACTTCATTTGTGCCACTTTCCATTGAGCCGGGAAGTAGCTCAGTCTTAGTATGGAATTATATATGATAGTTTATATAAGTCTTATCGCTTTAATTTAATTTACAGATAATAGGAGATCATGGAGATCAAAATTGTACTGACAATAAAATGAGAAATGTACTACAATGATAATTCACACATACCGGTAATTATCACACCATCTAGTTTCATATATAAACAGTACGTTATTGACAAGAATTGTCGACAAATCAGTATTATTAAACTTACGGTAAGCGGATAATTTCTCCTCACCTGGATAGCTTGTAACGCTTGGTGCAGGTTCTTCTCGAGATTGTCTACCCGCTTCTTGAGATTTTTATTTTCCTGTTGCAACGCTCGTACATAGCACTACCAACATGAACATAAGACTATTAATATAACATAAAAATATTGAACTCTAACTTAATATTTCAAAATAAAATATAAATACTCCTGCTCAACAATATAAAAAATACAGACAAATATTGGATTAGAATAAAAATAATAATAACTTACATTTAAATTATTCAGCAACTCCTCGTTATTGATGAATGTACTACATGCTACTACATTAGCAGAAAAAGATGGACTATTTAATGGACTATCCTTGATTTCTTCATGTCTCTGAAAACGTGGTAATTATATATCATATTATCATAATTTAAATTAAATTAAATTAAATTAAAAAATTTGAGCGGGCTGGGTGGCAGTGTGGTCTTGTAGTAAAGCGCCAGACTTGTAACTTCGAGGAACCGGGTTCGAGTTTACCTGAACACAGGAATTTTTATATTCCAAACTGCACCTCCCGCACGCGAGTGGGGCTCGTGCGTAGAAACTGGGCTATCTTTCGGAGGAGGCATTAAACTTGAAATTGGTCGTCAAGCTTGGGGAGCTTGGGAGTTTTGGGTCAATAATACTGCTATCACTAGCTGCAATATTAGTATAAGTAATTAGAATTAAACCCTCCTCGATATTGTTCAATGTTAAATAATTTTATAAAAAATTTTACTTACTTTTTATAACCGAATCGTAGGCAGGCGAAGCAAACAAATTAAAATTTGGAAAAAAATATTCGAACCTTCCAGAATGCTTGATTTGACATCCAGGCCATAACGATCCCAAAAGAATATCGCGAAATTCATAGGTACTACATGTAATGCTAGAAATTTATCGCGGTCTTGCCAAGTGCATTAATTATTCTTAACTACGTTGTGCGCTCACAACAGAGCCAAAAAAAGGAAAATTAGGCGATCAATATTCAAGGCCACATATTATAACAGACATTTTACCTAACGGTAATGTCAAAGTTTTTGTCAAAGGAAAACTAAGAATTGTTCATCCTAACAAAATTCGTAAAATGAAACATTAAGAGATTGAACATGTACCGCGCAACTTTTCAATCACAAATTACTAATGAGATCTTTTATATTGTATTTAAAACAGATGAGGGCACTAATCTGCCTAGCCGTCATTGGAATTCTCTCCATACGAGAAACCTTCGGAATACGCGGTCTCAAACAATGTTTTTTTGTCTTCCTTATTTTTATTCCCTGTCCTGGCCCTGAGCCTGGGACTGGTTCTTCTTGATGGTGAATCCTTATCGTTTGAAGTGTGGTTAAAGCAGGTCTTTTTGCCTGTTTATTCTTCTCACAATCTGCAGAGCCTCTTGAATTTTTTTTTTGGTGCCATTATTGGGGTAGAACTAAAAGCAAAAACTAATGTTGAAAAATCACTGAGTGCTCGCTGATGAGTTGCTCTTTCCGCTAAACGCAGCCACATTGAAATCCATCCGCGTCTCAAAAATATTTATAATAATAATAATAATAATTTCTGAAACTCAAATAAATTTCAATAGAATTCACATCTTCATAATAAGAAATTCAACCGCTCTTGTCTACTCCGTATATAATGAAATGCACACTAATTTGTACTATTCGTGTGAAATACTCGAGTAAATAACGCCACTCAACATAGAGAAACGAGATTTCAAGCAACTCAGTCAATATATTACCTAAGGAACCATAAGTCTTGTTGACGATACAAAGTGCCTTTTTTATTTTTGTAAGCGCCATGGCACTTTTCTCAATATATTTTTGTTGAGTCAATAAAGTGCATTCTATATCATTTAGGTTTATAGACTTCACTTGTAAAAATCCTACTATAATATACACCTCGTGTGCTGATATTTTTCTACTGCTGCTAAATTCCCAATGACGTAGATCTCCATCACTATATGGAGCTGACATATTCCCATTCATTCTAACGTTGTAGCACGATGGTGCAGAAATCTAAAAAATATGCAGTAAACATATCAATAAAAATTGAATGGAACAACCATTTTATAATGATTGGTTATAGCAGTAAATGTAAACAGTTAGAAATTATAATTGCAAATATTTGTTTAAATTTTTACTTTAGCACTGAGCATAAATTTGATAGATGGTGCATCCTGGCAGGGAAATATAGCTCTGCAGGCATATGTAAACTGAAAACGTTGAATTATAAGTACAATGCACATTGGTTTGCGGCGGTATGCGCCTAAATGAATAACAACTTAAATAATGCGACTATTTTTCTCAATTACTTTAAAACAACCTGGTTTTTCTCCTTTTTTCTTGAGGAATTTCGCAAATGCTTCTCGCATCGTTATCTTCGCGTCAGGAGGCCAGGCACGTCCTCGACCACATGTCTTTTTTGTCGTGTCACATACTAGAAAAAGAACAGGGTATTATTTAAAAAAGTGCACAAAGGAAAAAACAGGACAAAAATATAGGTTAAGCAACATTGTGTTATATAGCTCCGGGGCAGAGCTGAAGGCACTAAATTTGCCTCAACCGAGGGAATCAACACAACAAAAACTCACGTAAACAATTTCGTAAGTGAGCATTTACATGAAGTATTGTAAAGCAATTTTTTCATTTTAACAGTTGGCTACTGTTTGAGTCTTGACGTTGGTAGGATTGACGCCAATGTCACCGTTTAACTATAATTAACTATAACCAATTACGACAGTCACCGAAATTTTTCGCATAATATTTCAAGACGCATGCGAATTGTTATTAACTAATTATAACTAAGATAGGTGTAGTATGCGCGTCAACCTACCGATTTTTTTTTCTTTATTAGCTTGGTATATTTCGTGGCGTTGCAGCCACGTTTTTATCGCTTCAGGAGTTCTTTCTTTTCTTTAGAAGGATATGATTTCTCTTTATAAGTTTCAATATCTCTTCTTTACCGGGTAAAACGCCATGTCTTAGGTCTTTTTCAAAGGCCTCTAAAATTACTTTTTTCTCACCTTCGGATATATTTTACTTTTTTGTTGTAGATATATGAATCTATAAATTTTGATTGAATTTAATAAAGCACAAAGTAAACAAAAAGTGAGAGGAGAAGGATAGTATATTATATATTTTGTACTTACCCAGCTGCATTTCCCCTTGCATCCGCAATTTTTAACGCACTCTTTTTGGTCGCGTACGCACTTGCATTTTTTATTTTTGTCGCACGCGGTTTTGCACCTACACCATGATCTTGTCGTATTACCCGTCGACATTTTATTTCGAGAAACAACCAGCGAGTAAGACGAACCGTCAAACCGTTCAATGACAATAACACCGTTTAATGACAACACCGAAAATTCTTCAAACTTGGTCCCTCCGATCGTATCGCCTCGCGCGATTCGATTCGATTCGATACATCTCGATAGATTTCCTTCAGTCTGTGTATATAGTCAGCAACTTTCAGTACTGAAAATCTATAGTATACGTGACGTAAAATATAGATTTGCAGTACTGACAGTGAATATTGAGCGCACACACACAAATAACTTTTGATATACGAAAATGACACTAGTGACAGTTTCGTGTATCGATTGGTTGTTGATTTGTCCAAAACATAGGCTGCATTCCGATTTTATATAAGATATATTAAAAATATTAATAGTATCAATAGTATATACATTGTTTATGCCTTTATGCCAATAAACAATGTGCGATTCAAAGATTATTTTAAAATAAAATCTTTTAAAACGTTATTGAATAAAAATAAACCACAATAAATAAAACAATAAATAAAAGACACCAGGCAGGCCACATGTAGGTTTTTTAGCCGGTAGGAGTCCGGCATAACCGTCCGCTCGTCCTCGAGGGCGGCGGTACTCATGATGAGTTTTTCCTACGTTAAAAAAAAAAAAAAAAATACCTACTGCAACCTCCTCGCTCAACATGCTTTCCTGATATATCAGGAGCTAATTTCCGAGATTTCGCGGTGCGAAACCTGAGTTTCGCCTACTTTATCATCCGAATTAATTCTTCTATTAACTTTTATTCTAAAATAGAAGACGACTGCCGTCGCATTTCTGCATAATATCCTATCCAACGACAAGTATCATTCAAGGTGAATATGGTGATGCGATGAGATGATTTACGAACATATCATTACGGAAGATAATGCATCTTTCATATCTCTTAATATATATATAAAAAATAATAAAATATATAATTTAAATTTACAATGAATACAAAGATACACCGCTGTAGAAATGTTACGAATAATAAAACTAATCATTCTTACATCATTAATAACTGCATGATTTAGATCATTTTTGTCCAAGCGGCCGTTTGATCTCGATGTAATTTTCTAATTATCTTATTATGTGTTCTAATTATCTTGTTATCTGTTTAATGTATCTCCCCGTTGTTCCACTGTCTTCGTCTTTTCTTGGCCTGCCGTGCATATTCCTTCTAAACCGATATCTAGATACATTTTCAGTTTGAAAAGTAAAGTGGTGATTAGGAAAATAAGTAAATTGCAGTCAACATCGAGAGAGAGATATAGGCTGCGTTCCGATATTCACTGCAATTAAGTACTGAAAATCTATAGTTTACGTTACGTACACTACGTACGTTTGTAAAACGTTTACTGATAAAAAAGCTTCTTGTCTCAGATAATATGTCTTGATAAAGCCTGTCATGCGTTTTCTACAAGACTATTCAGTGTTCTTTAAATTTTCTCAAGCTCAAGTTATTTTTACGATGTTCATTATAATGTAAACGAAATTTTCGTGTTTCTTGTCGTTTTTATGTCTCTTTCTGGATAAATAAAGAACCAGCGATACGCATTCATATTTATATACAAGGTAAGAGTATATATTTTATAAATTATTCTACATATACATTATCGATTCTTGAATTAAATAAATTTTAAGACATAGGATAGTCGAAAAAACAAAAAGAAAAAGATAGACGATTCGAGTCAAACAATGTCCAAATTGATACATTCGCTGCCGAAACACAAGTTGATAATAGCGACATTGACCGGCGTGACTATTGGAATATCGTGCGGTCTGAGTCTCAAGAATTATTACAGCGGTGGAACATGGTTTCAGCGAGGTATCATGTACCTCAAATTTCCTGGAGAGATGTTTTTCAGAATGGTGAACTGTTTAATATTGCCGCTTGTCACGTCCAGTATTGTAAGTGCCACTTGTAATCTTACCAGATCTGGCAAGTCCTTTAAAACTATTGAAGTTTTCTTTAACGAGATCATACATATATTATACGTACTTTTTATTCTAAAATAGAAGACAAAGTCATGAGATAAGGCGACAAATAATTACGCTGGTAATTACGTGTAATATTCTTTTCTAGTTTTATTTATTTCGCACCTATTACAGTATAATAAATATGTTGCGAGAGACATTACGAGGGGGGTATTTACACGTTTCCTCATTTTCAGGCCATAACTTTACGTATTTGTAATAAGTCCGCAATATCGTTTTTTTTTTTTACGTCTCTTAATATAATTTATACATATCTTTACAATATTCTTCTCGGTTTAAAGTTACTCATTAAAAGATCACATATGCATTCTGTTTGCATCCAGTCTTCTGAAGAAATTTTCATCGTTAAAACTTTATCGTCTATTCTGGCATTAACATCACGACTAAAGTTCCTCTTTCTCCCTCTCTTCAAGATTTTAATAATTTTTTTAAGTATATATACAGAATACCTCAAAAGCTGATCAATTTCTCTCGATAACAATCTTTAGCGACTTTTCTCTTACTCCCGACTGTTGCAAACCGATATAGCTTCTTTTCTCTAAAACCAGTGTGATTCGGAGACTGAGCAGTGTTTGCAATATTCTGTAGGTATATATAAGCGTCATATACAGACATACACATAGACACACCCAATACGAACGCATATGTATATGTGTATGCGCGTATTACATTAGTGAGATCAGTAAATAATTCCATTAACGTCATATTTATACAAAGTCATGTTTCGTAAGTTTACATATCTATGTCTACGTATATTTTTCCTATGCAAATTAATATTTGGTTTTGTGTGCTACGCGATCTGCGTTTTTCACGCCGTGAAATCAGAATATTCATTCTTCCTTCCTCTTCCTTTTTATTTGAGGTAATTTGATTTTGCTCAAATAAACAGAGAAAAATTTGTTTATTGACTTTCGCTTTTTGTTCGCGACAGATCGCCATCCACGGTGTTGGCTCGCGGCTCTTCGTCGAGACAATCCATAAGATACAGCCTGGAACAACAAATGTATTTTATAATTATATTTTATATAATTTATATAATTATATCCATTTATGGACCGTCTATAGTTATTATTGCGTCATTGTATGAGATTTGACAACAGATGATTAATCAATATTTCATTCGTTTGAAAAATAATAAAATATAATTTTAAAATTTTTTATTATGACGCTAGTAAATCGGTAAGTTAGGCTTAATATTAACAGCCAAGTGCAAACTTGGTAAAATACTTTTTACACGAATTTGGAGTGATGTACCGAGTCATTTGCTATTGCTTGGTTTACAGATTATTAGAAGTATCTATACTATACAGAATGGGAAAAAAATATTAATGAGTTTAAATAAATGATAGACGATACCTGCCCCTACAAAGGTGTTTCCTTGCGCGCTTCCGCCTTCCATTGGAATCCATTTACACGCGTTGTAATAGGCTTATTTCTATTTGTAGCATTCTCAATTCCGTTTCTAACGCCCGCTACTAATCTCATGGCTGGGTTGGACACCAAGCCATTACGCTTTGGTTTCACATTGCTTGCACTGAAATATAATATAATGGTACTTTAGACAAAATGTGCTTACACGAATTACATATATGTATATTATTTTATTTTCGTCGAAGAGCTGACATGAAAAGTTAAATGTAAGTCAAAAAGAAAAGTAATAATGCATCAAGATTTTAGAAAAAAGAAAAAAAAAGAAAAATATCGTTAATACATGTCTGTGCCTTTGATTGGCGATTTTAAGTAAACGACGTTAATAACCAATTGATACATAGCATGACAAATATGTCTAACATTGTCGTATGTCCTCCTTGACTACATATTCTATCTTTTTTCGCTCGGGAAGGTTGAAAAAGGAAGGAAAGCCTATCGCTCATGAAGCGGTGTGTCTTCCTTATACGACCATTGTGATTTCTGCAAAGTCTAAAGAATTGCATTGAAAAAAATTAAGATAATAAATATGCTTTATAAAGTTGCGATTGAGAGGATGGAATTATGTACGTATGATTTTTCGTGGATGATGTACACGTGTGCGAAACATAAGACAAATGTGCATGATATCTGACTAACACTCGCTGACAAGTCTTGTGAATGTGTGAATGCCGTAAGTAATTTGCGGTCTCTAAAAATGTAGTCTGATGTCGTGTCTCGTGGATGATTAAAAAAACATTTCACAATGAGAAAATGTTAATTGTACGCTGTGATAAACATAATTAGAATATTAGTATAGTGCTTATAACTTGTGCATATGATTTATTTCTTATCAACTGCTTACCTTCCAGGTGTATGATCCGATACGTGCTTGACGCTTCTACCAACGCCAGCGCCGCTATTTCCCAATATTATTCTCATATGAGTGTCTCGCGTAAAATGCGTGTCGGCCGAATTTCGTTTCTCCTCATGCCCGTTCTCCTTATCCTTCCCAATATTCAAGCCTAACATTTCGTTTGTTAATTCGAACGGCTTGCTAATGTTATTTCTATCGATAATCTCAGTTTTGATGTTGATAGGCTCGTAGATGACCGGCGTATGATTGTATCCTCCTATCTGCGCTTTGTACGGCATATTTGGATTCGCTGCCAGCAACGATACGCCCAGCTGACTCTGTATCACGTTAACTGCTGTTTGAGCACTAGGTGGACTCGTGTTTGTAGGAGAGTAAGGAATAAGGCTGTCGCTTAACGGAGAGTGCGGAGGTGAGGCGTATATCGGGCTCTGCGGTTCACTTTTCAAAGGTGACAATAATTTGCTGAGTGGTCGACTCTTTGCGCCTCTTGAGCATTGCTGTAGTTGTTGCGTGAAAGATAATGGTGCCTGAAATTATAAAAATTAGAACAAGTTAAATAATTCGTAAGTTTTCTAAGAGTTAAATAATTAATCACAATATAGCCACGAAGTCGCTTTAATTTCATCAACCAAGCGAGTGCCGTGGAGTTTGCCGTGTTACCTTGATTACCTGACAGTTAACCATCGAGTTTTGATTAAACTTTCCTTGATCACTCTTAGTGCTACCGGTTAAATTGCTGCTGGATTTGCTGTTGCTCGAATTGTTGCCTAGAGAAACGCAGCTGCGTCGTTTCGTCGAGTCTGGCGATTCCGCTGGGCTGTATTGCGTCGATAGAGGATTCAGAATCGCCGACGAAGGTTTAGTCTCAGCCGTCGAATTGGATGTAACAGAAGTAGCACTACTGCTACCACCTGGAAATTTATATAACATTATTGTTTCAATTTTTGATATGTCAAAAGAAAATTTTCGGCAAATAACAATTGTAAAATATTTCTTTTCAAGTCATAGACACTTTTTATATTACAAAATAATTTCAAAATTTGAATTTTGTTATCTTCAACAAGAGAGGAGTGATAAGAACGATATTTCTGTATCTTCTTCCTGAATGTTCTTAAGTGTTCGAATTTGACTGTAAATTAACAGAAAATGTGGCAATTGACCTCCATTGATGCCGGGCCTCAAGCTGCGTTGATTCGCAGTATGCTCTTCTAACAGCCTGACAACTGTGTCGTGGCCACTTTTAGCGGCTACTTTAATGGCATTACGTCCACAGTGATCGGAGTGATTGGGATCGGCTCCGTGGTTCAAAAGCGCCCGAACACAATGCTCGTGTCCTTCTTGAGCGGCTATACCTGTAAATTACATTCTACTATCAGCTAACATGTCTCAAGTTAATAAGAACTATAACCAAGTTATAAAAAAAGTTCTTTATATTGTTAATGCACATCTTATTATACAACTTTAGAGATTATTCATAATTAACGTACCTAGAGCCGTGGCACCTTGATTACAAGTGTGATCGGGAGTGGCACCGTGTTCTAGGAGCAGCCTGACGATCGCTGCGTGTCCTTGCCAAGCGGCGGAATGAAGCGGCGTTCTATTTTCATTGTCGCAAGCATTTACGCTGGCTGCACCCTCGGTTAGCAATAACGCTACCATCTCCACGTGTCCCTGCCAGGCGCTTACGTGCAACGATGTTCTGCCCTATAGAACACCAATGTAGTAATTGTTAATTTTCAGGCGTATCACATGTAAAGCGCAAATCATTTTAGATATTAAAATAGTAAATAATTATTGAGCATCTTCTTTTGACACGATTAACGATTACTTACTTCTGAATCTCTACTCTCTATGTCCGCGTTCGCGTGTTCCAGCAAAAACCTCGCCATAGCTAATCTGTTTTCTAACGCAAGTATATAGAGAGTGCTCCTTCCATCGGCATCCTTCGCGTTAACATCAGCATTATGCGATAGCAATATCTTCACAGTGTCGTAATGTCCTTCTAGAGCCGCGAGCCTACGAGAGATAATTCATTTAAAAAATGTCGATAATTTTATTTACAGTCCTATTGTTTAGAATGATTAGATTTATTAATTATTATTAGAGAGTACGATAGACAATTAAATCTATCTTAAAAGAAAAAAGCCATTTTTTTCCTGAAAAAAATTAAATGCATAAATGATAACTTGTGTTTCATGATTATTTAGATTACGGTCTAAAAGATAATCGTAGCTCTTTGTCGATTAGTTCAAAATTACATTAGTTTAAAAATAATAAAGTGTACAGTAAAATCATTGATTATCATCAGCACAGTACCTTAAAGCGGTTTTACCGTCGTGGGCATGCTGATCTATAGGCGCGTTGTGTTGTTTCAGCAATCTCTCTACTAACGACGTGTGCCCCTCTTGCGCCGCGAGCATAATAGCGCTCTTTCCATCATTGTCTGTCTCGTCAATCTTCGCGCCAGCTTCCAGTAACGCCTCGCAAACGTCGATGTGACCCTCGAACGCCGCATAGTGTAGTGGGGTCCAGCCAGAATTGTCTCTATGCTGCTCGTCTAGGCCTTGCGTGAAAATTATATATCTTTATACACTTGTAGTAGAGAGAAAGAGGAAGCGAGAAAGAAAGAGAGATCAGGCACAATATGGTTGCGCCACTTAAACTAATTGTACAATGTACCTCTCGCGAGCAATTGCTTCACGACGTCCGTGCCGCCCTGGGCAGCGGCCACGCTGAGAACGGTCCTGCCTTCGTTGTCTATAGTGTCGACGCAACAGCCCCAGTACAGTAAGAGCTTGACGACCGATCCGTGTCCCATGCTCGCGGCCGCCCACAAAGGCGTTCTACCGGTGACGTCGCAATGATCCATATCCGCGTCGAATTCCAAAAGCAAGTCGCAAACGTCGCGATGACCTTCGAATGCAGCGACCAACAGCGGAGTCATACCGTCTTTGTCTTCGTGATCAACCGTGGCACCTCGCTCTAAAAGTATCGTGACTACCTGCGACGGACAATTAACATAATTTTAATTAAAATCATTTTCGCCATATTTATAGGACAGAATTGTACCGGTAAATTATTAATTATTGATTAATTCAAGAATTTTCAGATGCTGACGATAGTGCAACGATTTACAATAGTTTAATACAAAATTCGTCTAACTGATATTCATATGCCGGACAAACCTTCGCGTATCCGTGATTAGCAGGAACGCAAAGCGCGGCGACGCTGAGCGCAGTTCTACCGTCGCTGTCCGCGTGATCGATCTCGGCACCGAAGTCCAAAAGATGTTCCACGATCTCGCTGTGACCCATATACGCCGCGGCGATTAAAGCTGTTCTACCTTCGTCGTCCGTCCTGTTAACGTCCGCGCCGTGCTTTAGGAGAGCCTTAACGATATCCTCGTGGCCGCCCCATGCCGCGGCTCTTAACGCAGTTCGTTGATCCCAATCCGCGCAATCTACCATAGCCCCGTGCTTCAGAAGTTGCTCGACCACCTGAAACAGCAGAACTCGTGAGAAACACCTGTTTCATTTACGACTCGCGAGACCTGCAATTTAATGATCTTACTCAAATGAGACTAATCTCTTACATATTATGTGTAACGCGGAGTTAACGAGACTTGCATATGTTCTTAGAAACTCGCCACTTAATCTAATTATACCTGAGTATGCCCTCCCCAGGCAGCGGCCCTGAGGGCGGTCCAGCCGTCACAGTCCGCATGATCCGCCCTCGCACCGGCAGCTAGGAGAACGCGCACCACGTCCGCGTAACCGTGCCTGGCGGCCAAGTTCAGTGGCGTCTGTCCGTTCCGGTCGACCGCTTCTAACTTTGCCTACGTAAATTCAGAAATTCATCAAGCTATCTATTTCAATTGTTTCAACAAACTGTCGTTGAAACAAAAAAGTTAAAAAAAACATAGAAACAATTTGATGTTTTATTTTTTGAAACAGACAACTACACCTAAAAAAAACTACACTTTTTTTTTTAAATAAACAATGGATGTCAGATTTACAAGTAATAATAATTTTAGCATGCTTGGCTACTTACACAGTAATCTATATAACGATACTATCTCGTGGCTCTTTTTTAATTAATTAATTAAAAGTTGTATTAGTTTGAGAATGTAGTTTGTGTACCTGAGGACAGGCTGCGAGCGCCAATTCCAACAGAGATGCATTGCCATCGGCAGCTAGAGTGTGTAACACCGTTCGTCCGTAAGAGTCTGTTTGATTGATATCTCCGCTTTCACCGAGGAGCTCTGTTAATGGTTCACTCGGAGATTCGTCAATGGGGCTTACATCTTGCGAAACCTTTGTGTAGGAAACGCGAAATTAAACCTTCCTTCACTACAATTTCCGCGATAACAAAATTTCTATTACGAATATTCTCCATGACAATCAGTAAACTACGATATAGCGTTGTCGAATGTATTACGAATCATATTGACGACATATGCGACTTAACGCCACTTGAGAGTTTCTATGAGTCGCATTGTTCTCTCTTATCGTAAAAAAGTGTATACTGACCCCGAAAAACTAGATTAGATATTATTATATTTTATCATAGTTTCCTGAAACCGCTGTTTCTATCAAAACTAAAGATTAGATATTATTATATATTTTTAATAGTTTATTATTATATATTTATCACGGTTTCCTGTAACATTTTTAAAAATAAATTCGTAGATAAACAGATTAGATATTACTGTTATATTTATCACAGTTTCCTGAGAGATTTTTAAAAATAATTTTGTATACACGATTAACTTCAACCGCTTGTTTGTCTTGAATAAAATATTAAACGTGCGCTGGATATCTCGAATACATATCTCTTTTGTCGATTAGCAGTCGCGTGTTCTTCACGCATTTACGAATTCCTCTTTTAAGAAAAGGAATGTTACCTGACTAGAAGAAATAGCATCTTTGCTAGCGTCATCGTCGACCGTTTTCTCGGAGGGCCGAGCGCCCGCGTCGATCAGCAGTCTCAGCAGCTTAACGTCCTGCCTGGGCCAAAGAATGCACTCGGAGCTATCCAGATAACAGCCCTCGATGGGCGCATTACTACCGATCATCCAGAGCACTTGAAGAGTGTGGACGTCCAGCGTGGTGCTAACCGGAATGCTCGTTATCGCGCGTTGCAGGTGTTGCCCCAGTACGCAGATCTCGTCGGGATTGAGCTCGGGGCCGCGTAGAGTGTAGTAGGCCGCCAGCATGGCGTGGCCCTCGGTGGCCGAGCAGAGATACTTCTGGGTGCAGTGCTTCACGTCGAGGAGCCATTCGGCGAAGCTGTGGTGAAAGAGCATCAATGCGCCGGCACGCGAGACCGATATCACCCGGCGCAGCAAGTGGAGCCGGCGATTAAAGTCCTCGACTGTGATGCCGACGCAGGCCGTCTTCACGCTCTCGTACAGGATCTCCTGAGTGATGGGCAATTTGGCGGCGAGTATAACGTTGAGCAGCGGCTGCACCTTGCTGAATTGCTTCCTACTGAAGAGTCGCTGGCAGAGCCAGAGATATAGGCCGTTCAGCGTTCCCGGGATCTCCCGCACCTCACGTAGAACAATAAAGTTCTCCGCCACGCCGTCGAGAACTTTCTCCAGGTACAGAAAGCAGCCGTTGCTCTTTATGTGCAGCTGGTTCAGCATCTCGGCGGTGTCGCGCGAGATGTGCTGCCTGTAAAAGTAGTTTATACAGTATTATTAATCGAAACCAACGATTACTCACGAGTAAGTTTTGACTGTTATTAATGAACTGACGCAAACTTTTGTACCGCTAAGTACCCAAGTTTAATATATTCATTCATCGAGATGCATTTTCTCCCAGTAAAAGAATTGACTATCAATTGTTTTCTCGAAAATAAATCCGTTCGAGATTACAAATAATTGATGAAGCTAAGTAAGGCGATTTGCGACAATCCCGTCGTTACCTGAGAGCATCTTCCTGATCCAGCCGCGCGAGAATATACTGTTGAACGTCTCTAACGACCTGGGACTTTCTCAGGTCGTCCAGCGAGATCTTGCGAAAGCCGGTGAACATGCGCGAGATGGTCTTACTCTGCCGTCGAGCGGTGCAGACTAACAAGAGCCACTGTGGGAACAGATGGTGGTGATTAGCTAGCAATTCAGCTATTGTGCGACTGACGTTGTCGTTCTCTCTCCGGGAGTCCCTGGTGCCGGTCTGCGGTGGATTCAGTGTCTGGCCCTCGTCGATCGAATCCACCAGCAGGAAGAGACAGTTCTTCGGCGGCTCGACTTCCAACAGCGGGAACAGCAGGGCCTTCTTCAGGGCGTCGTCCGGATCCCGGTCGAGGACGTCCGGCTGTAACGCAGCCTGGATATCCGGATCGGTTCGCAGCTTCTCGGCGTAGGCCTCCGCGACGGCCTCCCTGGACGTGAGAGGCGGCGCGGTTGCGACGATCGTCGGCGCCGTCGGCGTCGAGGGTATCGCCGCTGTCGTCGTCGTCGTTATCGTCGCCGTCGTTGTTGCCGTGAGCATCGTCGTGGTGACCGTCGTCGCGGCCGCGGCGGTCGCGGACGTCGGCGGCGAGATCGGCGCGGACGACGCTCGATGATGAACGCCGTCCGAGCTCGCCTGGAGCAACTGGGCCACCAGAGAACGCACGAATTGAGCGGGCGACAGGGAGGCCTCGCTTCTGGCTTGGCAGAAGTGTCGGGCCAGCAGGCGGCGATTCAGGGACCGCTGATGCCTCGCGGACGCACCGTTCGACGGCCACGCCAGCTCGGCGCAGAGCGCCGTCTTCCCGCTTCCTGGACCGCCCACGATCAAAGCCCCGCAGGTCTTGGACTGCGGCCGCTGCTCTAGGCAGTGCGACAGCTTCGTGAAGGCCCATTCTCGGCAGAAGAAACGCTTCTTCTCGATCACTGGCGCCGCCATCTCGATGTCCCGATATCTCTTCTCCTGGGCCTGTCCGAGATGAATCCGAATCCCTCCTTCTCACGGGATCTCGCGCGATCAAGCTTATCGGGGTTCCCTAGCGTAAATCGATTGGCGTAAGTAGATCTTTGGCATGGGTTTCACTATATCGGTTTCAATCCGTGTGCCTCTCAAGTCGCCCGGACGTATCTGAACGGGATATCTGATCGGACGAGCTGTTCTCTCCTCTGTCTCTCCTCGGAGCACCGCGACTAAATGCAGGTCTGGTGTAAATGGTCGAGAATGGGTGGCAGCTTCAGATCGGCTTAAGTGCAGCGACAAGATTGACCCGGTTGCGTTGCTCTGTCAACGGAACATCGGCGGGAGCCCCAGGGGGCTCTGAGGCTTCCTCTGCCTCCATTCAGCCTTCTCATCGCCTTGTAACCGCCGAACAATGCGCCTCGCGTCCTTGCATGCTATCTGGAACAAAAAAAAAGAACTCTTTTTTTTCCCTCTTGTCCCTCTCCGGCGTTACGTGAGTGCTTATAAAATGTAGAACATGACGAACGTAAAATTAATTTCTCGCCGCGGACTGACTGCGCACGATAAAATCGCCTTCAAACGGAACGGAAGATCTAAATTTATACAGCGATAAAACACGCAAGGCCGAACTTATTCGGATGCAAATTGCGCAGTTGCGGCAAAATATCGCGTTTACAGCTGCGATAGACACAAGCAACATAGCAGTCCGTAAAGTAAATTCGGAGAACTTTATTCCCTATAAACACATAGCTCGCGTTTACGCGAGCAATTTGGATTTATCGTTATCTCCCAAAAACTTTTAAAAGATTTCCCCCCCCCCCCCGTCTTCCTCGATCCTCGTCACAATTAGCCGGTCCAACTAACCGTCTAATTGATTCGCTCAGTGTTAATCTTTGGGCCGGGCGCCTCTCTTCTGGATGCCGCTTAGACGGCTGGATGGCCCTCCTTTCCGAGAGAGACTTTAATCGTTTCCTCGCCGTCCCAACTTGGCGCGATCTCGCCCGGAGGTAAAACGATATTAACTTAAGTTAAGACGGTCTTCCGTTTAGCAAGATAGATTAGCGCGCTGTCCATTAATGCGATAATTAATAATCCTAACACGGCGGAAGGTTCGACGACCTCGCCCATCGCGTTCCGGCGGATGGGTTTATTATCGCGCCGAGGGATAAATAACCCGTGAGTTTTACGAGTTTAACGATTTTTACTGATAGACAGGAGTTCGCTGAAGACTCTTATTTCAGGCCGCGATGTCGCGAGAAGTCTGATAAAACGGTTTAATTCAGATATATTAAGCTATCTAAGCCAAATTATCAGAACATAAAAATATTTATATGAAATTAATTTGCTAATTATTTGCTTTTAAAGTAATTTTTTTGCTCCAGCTATTCAAAAGTTACGAAGGGCTGGATAGCTTAAGATTTAAGTTGTAAATTTTTAATAGTGTGAGCAAAAAAATTATTTTTGCAAAAAATAGCAAAAAAGTAGCAAATAATTTTGGTATTAACTTTTTGCTTTGACTTATGTATATGTTTTTTTTACCATGACTGGATAGCTTAATCTTAAGCTGTTCAGCCCTTCGTAACTTTTTAATAGCTGGAGCAAAAAAATTATTTTTAATAGTAAATAATTAGAAAATTAATTCCATACAAAATTTTTTGTGTTCTGATAATTTGGTTTAGATAGCTTTAATATACCTGTTTAATTCGCTCTCGCTGACACCCATTTCCATTATCAGATGTGCGTTCTGCAAGAAAGCGCACCTCTCTCTTTTTCTCTCTCTCTCCTTTTTTCTCTCGCTTCAATAAATTATAAATACGTTCTCGCGGCATATCGTAAATCGATTCGATTACACGCCCGGCACCGTTCGCGTATAATTGCGTTACGCGCGACGAAATTGCCACACGACCATTTCTGACTATCGCTATCACCGATCCCTCTCTCTCTCTCTTTTGCAACGTGGGAAAATGTGTTGCGCGGGAAAACGCGAAAACGGTTTCCCCGAAAGCCACAAATCCGACTGTCACGTCGACCAATACACGTACACGTACGTGTGAGCGCGCGTGGATGTAACGAAAGATCGCTCGGCACGTCGACCCCGCGTACGCAGGAACGAAGGACCGCAAATCTAACTCGTGCCCGGAAACTGGCGCGATAAAGTTTGCGTTTATCCGCCGGCCGAGAGGCAATCGGGCAGCTTTCCCTCCCCTCTCCGATACATCCCTTTATTTTCTTAATTGGACAACTGCTTAGTTACAGTCTTCTCGTAGCCAAGACTCAAATTAAAATTCTGCTAAAGGTAGAATCCGCTTGAAATTAATGGAGATAAACGGCCCTCTTGTTTGGAAACTTCGTGCGAACCGAGCGAATAAGTTCCGCGACTTTGAGAAGAGAGTCGCGGCGGTGTCTGGAACATGTAAAAAAAAAATGGAAAGATCGCGTTACAAACCGCTACCCGGGTTCGGAGCATTCCCTGTCGGTGTGTCTTGATTTATTTCTCTGGCGATAAGACCGAAGTCTCGGAGCGCGAAGTTGATAACTGTGTCGCGCTTCGCGGTCCATTCATTCGACGACGACGACGACGACGACGACGTTTGCTTCGCGTGCAGCGAACTTGTAAGCAACCGAGGGACTTGAAGACTCGCGGTAAGGTAAATGCACGCTCGCGTACACCCAGGCACACGTACGGAACTGACGTTTCGTAAACGACACGGTAAATGCCAGAAGGCTCGACCTATATTCCGACAATGGCCGCCGACCCGTTTATTATTAGATACGGAGGCACACAACGCCATAAAGATGACACCGTCAACGTGCGCGCGGCGCGTCGCGTCGCGTCGCATTGTCGCCCCGATGCAGCCAGAACCGGCCGTTGACAACCCCCTCGGTTAGGTCTCTCTCTCGCTCGTTCTCTTCTCCCTTCGCCCCCCTATCCGACGATCATTATGGCCGAATGATACGCGAACCGTGGACGAGAAACGAGACGAAGCGAGAACCTGTTTCACACGAAGAGAGAGAGATAGAGAGAGAGAGAAAGCCCCACCGCGCTCGGTCAATTAAACTCCTCTCGAGACGGAAGCGCGTATCGAAATTGAAACCATTCATTTTCTACTGGACTGTTTAATAGGGATAATTAATAATATTTCAATCTGCGACATTGATGGCAAATTACGGGACGCGACCGGAGATATTCAAGAAAAATATTCACGCCTCCGGCGTGATTTACATACAGAGCAATTATTTTAGAAACACGATGTGTTCTCGTACAATTGAATGTATTAATCTGACCGTGTCTCTATTAAAAAACAAAATTGATTGCCACGATGAAATACGATTCTGTCGAAAAATTGTTTTTGACAGAAAACGATATATTGATATAACCGAGAAATAGAGCACTGCCTACTTTCATTTTCTTTTTTTTTATGGGAATGTCCATTACGCCTATTACGCATTTCGTTCGGTTCAAAAGAATTGAAACGGCGCAAGACGATTTGAATAATTTTATTCGATCCTTTCCGCATGTGCGACAGACAGAAGGGGTTGGAAATATCATGGTTGTAAGCGAACGAGGGAGGGGGAGAAAGGGGACAGCGCCCGATGTTTCCTTTCTCACGTTACGCTTTCTCCCTTGTCTGTCTTGCACCCCTAACCGATCGATTTCCGTTCCCCGCCTCCCGGTGAACCCCGCGCGGTGCCGACCTCGGCGAACGCGAAATTTATCCTCGGCAGAGGCCGCGAAACTGGATTCAATCAACGAATATAGGCGCTGGATCCATTTACATGCAAAAAAGAAGTACGCCGTCATCGATAAACGGTAGCGCGATTCATTTCGGAAAGGTACGAAAGAACGGGAGGTCTGGAGGAATAATCCTTTTTTCCTCCTCACGCGGGACCACGAGCACATTTTTTTTTATTCTTACGTCGCAATTAAGATTTTTTACATTCAATGATGAGAAAATTTTATTCGCAGATTTGTTTCTCGTTCCTCTGTTGCGTTTACCGTTACAAGAAATATGCACGCAGGTTTATTTTCTTCGTGTTCGGAAAGATCCGTGTATATTTCCGATCGATCCTCCATCATTATTTCGCTCTTTCGGAAGAAGGAAAACCTGCGAATGTCTCGGCGAAAGTTTTTATTTAAATTATGCTTCAAGCCCTGAGTGCGTTCCTCCTCTTCCAGGCATATGTTTAAATTTTGCGTAATAATGTCTTTAGTGGGAATTTCGTTCTGCGTTTTAATTGATGCACTCTTGCTTGGCGGTGAGTACCAGCAAGAGTGATGAACGACACCCACTATAAAAGGTGGTCTCTTCTTGGAGGTGGCCAGCTCCTTCTTCCTCTTATATGTTCTTGTTCTTTTTTATATTTTTTTAATTTTTTCATACGCTCAGTTATATTGGCGCTCTACGACGGCTTACGTCGGAAAATAGTGGCGTAATTTTGGTTCCGCCGGTTAGACAGCGAGCGGCTGCCGAGACGCGTTCCCCTCGTTTCTCATCGCGCGATGGCAGCAGAAAACGGAGATAAAAGCGTGTGATTTTCTCAAGGTGGAATGATCTCGTCGTTTGTCTGAATGTACAAGAAGGGCGACCGCTCTGATATTACACAAAAGTTCGTCTAGACTTCGGATTCGCGTTGGGCGAAGGAGCAGGGCGGCGTGGAATTGCGAGGGGGTGGGATATAATCAAAGAAAGCTCGCGCTAAGCTGGATTTAGAGTTAATCCGAGAGAGACCACGGCCGGAACACCGGCAGGTCGGTCAAGCGATACTCGTTGAATAATTATCCGCCGTGCTTAAGGGCTCAGATCGAAGAAATACTCCCTGGAATAATAATTAAAAAGATAAAAAATATCGCGTATAAAAATATTTTAATTCTACGGGAAAACACAAGATTCTAGAACTGCCATTTCCCGTGTATTCTCCGATTACTCCGGAATTCATTTTCTCCCCAACAATTTGATTAGATTTGATTTGCTATCTTTCTCGCTGTTTCTAATTGTTCCGTCATTGATTTTAACGTCGAATTAAAATTCCGCTTAAATAATTTATATCAGAAACGAACTAAATCAGATTCGCGATTCCGTTTCCATGTTTCTCAGTCACGTTTCTGAAATATTCGCGAAATCGATTCTGATTAGAAATCAACAGATCAATTCCTGCTGTACAACGATTAATTAACGAATTGGAGCGAAAATAATCTCAAACAAGAAAAGTAAAAGTATTTTATAATCCGTAATAATCCGTCAAAGTTTCGTGCTGAGCTTTAAAAAAAAAAAATTACGAGGCTCACAATATAAAGAAACAACCCTCGCAAACAAGCGTCTCCTATTCATCCCTCTCTTTTGATTTGGGACTTTTGATTCACACGGCGTTGCTTCGTTGCACTCGTTGCACGCGAATGCATTATGCATCGGGTTGCACGCGTGCTGGTTTAGCACCTATACGCACCCATGCATGCCAGAAGTCTCGTTTAAAGACACAGGAAGAACTTCTTCCTGCGTGAAAAGAGAGAGAAAGAGACGGGCTCTCTCCGGTCTCGTATTTCGAGTCGTAAAATGGGCGAGCCGTCTCCTTTTGTACGAATATGTTTCGTAGCGAGAGAATCCCGCGGATATAACTTAAAAACGTTGTCATGCGCGAAGATTAATACGGCGCGTTTATTTCCGAGCACGGCAGACAAGTTTGTAATTCTAACTTTTAAATAAATATCCTTTGCGATGTCAGCGATATGGCAAAAACTTTCGTAACCGCCTTCCCGAAAGGTGCTTCAAATATCGCATGGTAGAGTCCTCTGTATATACATTTAAAGTCGTTCGCTTCGAGAACTTTTACAAAGTTAAATATATGTTTCTATTTAAAATTCTCTTTGCCGATAAAAAATATTTTTTATCGGTCTCCAGTCAGATTTCTTCTTTGGCGACGAAGATTAACGCGTTCTCGACTTAATGTACGCGTGGGTTTGACAAAGTGTGCAGCGGATCTCCCGTTGCGTCATCGGGGCTCCTCCGCTCAAGGACGTAATCCGAAATCGAGTTCGGGTAAATGGGGCCGATTCTCTCTCTCTCTCTCTCTGTCCGCGGGGGCGGCTCGGATTAACTTTCCGTTGGCGTAAAGCCGCGCCCGAACTTGCCCGCAAAATAGAGCTGACCGTCGTTTAATCCGTTCACGTCAGAGTACGTGCCCGCCAGACCGATCCCCTCGCAATTGCATTCCAATTAGTGCGAAAACGCAGACGCCGGGGCTGCAGGCGTCGCAGGTTTCGTGTGCCGCATCTTACCACGTCAGCATCGTGCCAGCGGAGACAATAGCACGCGCGGCGGCGACACTTCGACGTACGTGAGATACGTGAGAAAATACATTCCTGGCTGAATTTTAAAATAAATATTCGGGTATATCCGACAAGTCGGAGCTCGCACGTGCGCGACGCGTGTCCTCCGTGAGGATCGATGATTCTTTCCTCTTCATTAGTCTCGGTCTACAATAGACGTTTCGAGCCCTAAGCCTTAAGAAATTGTTCAATCGCAGTTGAATTTGAGGAGAATAATTGACTGTGATTGGTCAATTTCTTAAGGGCTTAGGGTTTAAAACACTTATTGTCTTGTAGACTCGGGACTTATCTCTCGCGCTTCGCGAAACGCGAATGCGAGACCGAACTAAACGGAACGAAAGCGTCAGTTCGCTCCTTATTTAGCGGGGACACGTATGTATACCCGCGTATCGCGCGCGAGCACGGATTTTACACACTTACGGAGAACGCGAAACGACAGGTCGCCTTTACATTCGAGTGTATAAATAGCCAAATGAAATCGTTAAAGACGCTGTATTGCTGCGTATTATGGCGTATTACTGCGAAACGGATTACGATTCAATATAATGAGGGGTTCCCCTATATCGAATATATTATACATTTATCGCGATTATTAAGCTCACCGTGCAAAGCGATATCAATTCCCCGCTATAATTTTTTTTTTCATTGCGCAACACGTACAATTATTTTCTTTCAGTAACGGTAACGTTCTCATCTCATATAACATGGAATTATTACATAATTATTAAATATTATATAATATAAACACAAAGATCTTACGGATGGAAATTGCTTCTCACAAACGGGACGTTCTATGTTTCTCGCTCTAACATATTCAAATGGAACAGTCTTTGAACAAGCCTGCAATATAATACGGGTGACATATAATTTCCATTTTAGCTCTCGCGTTGCAGACCTCTCGTGTGCGAAGCTTTTATATACGAGATACGTACATACATCCGACGTGTATACGACGCGCGGATCGCTTCCGAAAGAAGATTAGAGATCCGTGCCTCCCGGGCTATTGTGTCATTTCCCAGTTTCCGTCCCGATTGCGATCCGCGTTCTGTATGTACACGCGTCGTCTAATCACGGCAATTAATTCCGGCCGCCTTTGTACGCGGCGCGTCGACACATGCGGCGCGTGCATAAATTTTGCAATGCACACACACCCGAGCGCGTGCATGTCCCCGAGCGGCGGCGTTTAAACCGGTTTCCGGTGGCATTCAATGGTCGCTTTCGCGTATAGCTGCGCACGGCCGCGGAGTTCGGAGGCGCGGATAAGTTATACGAAATTAACGGGTCGCTTATCGCCTCTTTTCTCTCTCTCTCTATCTCTCCCTCACCTCCCCCCCTCCTCGCGAATTCGTTCGCGTTGCACGCGCCAGGATTGCCGAAAATCCGCGTTACGTTACATCTGCCAACAGCATTTATCAACAATGTGACCCTTATCAGCCCCCCCCGATTAATCTAATTCTAATTCTCAGAGATTAATTTTAATTTAAGTTTTTAGATTTTAAATTTTAAATGATTAGATTTAAGATTTTAAATGTTTTATTACGCTTACGGTGTTACATTCGTAGTGACAAATCATACTCAATTTGAGTCATTTTTAACCATTCGTATGGTCGCCACTGCTCCTACTCAATATGTCGTTAATTTAACTAAAATAATGGAGTTAAAATAATAGTATTTTGTGTTAAAATAATAAATTTCGAAACACACACATGGTAGTTAAAAATAACAAAATATTATTTAACTCAAGGGACTGGTTTAAACTTCATTCCTTTAATATTTAACAGTGTACACTTATTAACGTAATATAAATCAACTAATAAATCAACGTCAATTATTACTTAACGAACACGCGTTTGTAGATGCAGCTTGGATGCAAGTCATGAAGTTCTATTGTTTCTCAGCCTAAACGAGCAGTTCAATTTTTCGACTTGAGTTCGAGACAAACCGCCCCGACACACCTCTCAACAGTCTCAACTATATATCTGAGTGCGAATCTGAATTGCCCCCGCTTCAGAATAATGCGGGGCTTGCCCCCGCGATATTGCAAACATGCAGCTCGGTATCGCGCGCATGATGCATTTAATTGACCGCGATAAACTCATGCGCTTTTCGCCGTCGCGCTTATATATCGTTGGGAATAAAAATTCCTCCGCTCGCATTCTATGTCCCAAACGAAAATTACAATGATAAAGGGCGAGCTTGCGTAAAACTTATGTAAAACTCCGCGATAACGCGACTCGCGAGGAGCGTGGTACGTCGGCTTAAAGCGGGAGATGTCGGCATCGCTGTAAATAATGACGAAGACCCTATGGAGAAACCGAAAATTTCTTCGCCGAAAGTTGGCCGCGAGGCCAGCTCTTGATGAATCCTCTGAGCGGGCGGTGAAAAAGCGTGAATCGCATTTAGGTGGGAACACGCGGTATTTACTCAAAGCGGTAAGGTATTTGCTCTCTCTCTCTCTTTCTTGCGAATTTCGCACAGCGGCGAATCCCGTTTCCACCTAATTGGAATTGCGCGTAAGGCTCCACTTTAATTAGAACTCGAGTGTTTTTAATCTACTAAAAACACTCCGATTTGTTAAACCCAAGTCCCTTATCTTTTCACATTCGCGTGCGCGATTCGGACAAGAACTCGACGGCAATGAACGGCAACGAAAAAGTGCATCCTGCAAAATTTGCGATACTTGGAAATATGAACGGACGATGACTTCCTTATGAATATTCAAGCTCTTCATTTGTCGCTCTTAGCCGGCCCGATTAAACGAAGAGCGTTGTGTGTGTCACAATCGTGCTGTCTCTCTCTCCCCCTTCGTCGAAAGCTTTTAACCTAATTAGCATAATGTCAGTGGAAACGAAGTGAGCCGATAGAACACGCAATAGCGTCTATCTACCTCGACGGAGAAGATTAAAAGCGCAACGTGAAATGGCCAGGACGATTCTAACAAGCCGCCATATACCGGAAAAGTTCCTCTCTGCCGCAAGAAGGAGCGTAAATTAAATTATTCGAGAAGTCTCGCGGGCATAGTGGCCTCTATTATTCCCGTGCAAATCCCGCGTTTAAACGCGAAAAGTACCCTTTGAGTACTTCACAAAGGGCAACAAACGAATATCTCAAAACCGCGCTCGGGCTTGCCATGGTAATAAGAGAGAGAGACGCGGCCAAAAAATCTCTTTCCTTCGGATCCGATCGCTCAGCTTCCAAATTCATACGTTTACATCGCCTGTCCGGCAAGTTTTATATGTCTTATTATGAACGTCACAGTATTAATTTTCATTATCGTAAGTATACACTGTCAAATTCATATAGTGTTAGATTATACTCAATTTGAGTATAATCTATTTCAATTTTTAATTATTCATATAAGTTGCTACTGTTCCACTCAATATTGTTAATTTAACTAAAACAACGGGGTTAGAATAATAAATTTCGAAACACGCGTTAAAAATAACAAACATGTTTTTTATCTCAAGGTAAGGTATTGGTTTGAATTTCATCCTTTAATATTTAACAGTGTATATAACAAAATATTATATAATATGATTAAATAAGATTATATCCTGGGCAGCCCCGCGCTTTTTATTTCACCTTGTTACCAAGCTATTTAAGTGATTCAAAATGTTGTATTAAATGGCATTTATTTTTTGAAAGCGTTTTAAAAAATATCGACAACGTCAGTCATCGGTGACCATCGAAGTGTCAGGCGCCAATCACATATGAATGACATTCAATGAGCTTCTGTAATTTTTTAATCGAATATTCATGTATGAAGAGGTTTAAAAAGAGAAAAGTCTTGAGATCTAAAAATACTTATATACCCACAAAATTACCGTATTTGACGAAGACTCTTTCACGAGGATAATGCGATTGACTCGAACGAAGCAGCAGCGTCAAGAGCCTGTCTCCTTTTGTGGACGAACTTTCCACTTCCTCTCCGATTATTTGAGCTACCCGGTTGCATGATACGCGCGTCTATTCCTCGCCTTGCGCGACGCTCGGTTCCCGAACAAGGACTGCGTTATACAACAAACTCACTTCGCACTCGGCACTCCCGCGTTTTACCATCCCGAAGATCCGCCGGCGCTCGTTGCGCGAGCACTTCGAGCGGACGTGCTGGGCGCGGATAGAGCTCCGAAACGTGTCGGACACGCGGGAGAGATAACACATGCCGCTCGCGCGAGAGAGCGGAGTTTACGAAGAGAGGATGCGATAAAAATAGCTCCTCGAAAAGCCGTTCCGATTGTGCCCGCTCGCTGTGCTCCCGTCGTCGTCGTCGTCGAGGCGAACATCTGACTCGAGTATTCCGCGCGGGACGCGCCTCCCTTTTCAACCCCCTACGAGAGGGAGAGAGAGAGAGAGTTTCGCGAAAACTTTTCGCGGATCGAGTTATCGCATTTCGGCGCTCCGCTATTTTGTTTGTCTTGTTCGATTTGCCCGGGAGCCCCCTTCGCCGTAAATTCGAGTTAGGTAACTCGCACCGGGGGTGCAGCCGTAGGCACTATGAATCATCTCGCCCCCCGCGCGCTACGTGGTCTCGCCGGTCTAAAATTCTCGCGCTCGCGATCGTTGTGTACTCAGCCCTTTATTTCGTCGTCGCGAGAAGGAAAGAGGGGAAACTTGAAATTTCTGCAGCGATATCGTCGTATCAGCGTCGCGAAAGAGCGCGGCGCCGCTCAGAAGAGGGAACGATGACCGCGAGGGAACGATGATCTCTCCCCCTTCTTCTTCTTCTTCTTCTTCTCCCGTTCGGGTCGAAGTAATTTATTTATCGGTACGTGCGTCGTTTGTAAGTCACGCCGCGACTGTCGCGAACAGCCCCCCTGGTGATCACTCTCTCTCTCTCTCTCTCTCTCTCTCGTGCAAGTTCTCGAATGCGCGAATGTCATCTCTCGCGTAACGTATCGGCCAAAGTTCGCCGTGCTCGCGCGGACACACCGCGATAGGAACGCGCGCGATATTCCTCGCGGGTGTTCCGAGCCCCCCGTTCCGGGCTTGAAAGCCCGGGGAACGAATGCCGGAAATATATGTGGAACGGCGTTCACGCGCTATCTGCCGCGCCGCGAGCGCAGGAAACGCGCCCAGGGCCGGAAATGAAGGATGTAACCGGGGCGGCGAGGAGCGGCGACCGCGCGTGCACATGTTCCTAATGAAATTCTAACGACGCGTGCGGCACAGAAACTCGCTTGCAGATATATTTATACCGGGGCGCGAAACCGGAGCACCGGCTCCGTCGCGGATTTCAGATCTTTTATGCTTACAGACGCGAGAAGGAAAAGAAAAAAAAAGAAAACGCATCTCGCGCGCTGGTCACGGCAAGAAGTTGCATGTTTTCCGTCCCGATTTTGTATGTACGGCGACGAAAGCGTGTTTGTTACGACATATCGATAACGTAAATCGAGAGAAAGCCGAATGCTGCACGCGCGAAGTCATGAAATCCACATTTAGCAGATATGTATCTGCGCGTATCCCGCGCGGGTATCGGGAACGGAGATCGGCCGTGTGTTACAATTCGTACAGATTATATACGTATATATATGGACGCGATTTCGTATCGCGCCCCGCCGGCCGGTTCGATCCGATAAGTTTCGCAGCCGAATCTGCAGTCGAAGTTAAGCGGATTGCTAAGTTCGGGGAAAGGATTGCCGAACCGCCGCCGCGCGCCGGTATACGATCGTAACTTCCGATCCCGTCGAATGCAATTCGTAATCCGTTACGGATCCCTCTCGACGTGATGTCTTTTCTCTCTGTCTCACTTTCTCCATTGCCCTTCCGGCGCGGCCGAGTAACGCTCTTATCGTTCGCGATAACGCTCGTGTCGTCTATAAAATTTTTAGTGAATGAAATCTTTGACGCACGTTGTCGATCTTTTCCAGATTCATGTTTTATATAATTAAAAGATTACCTTTTTAAAAAAAGTCACCAAATACACGCGCCAGAAACTGTGGTACGAAATTGTTTTAATATATTTAATTAAAAATTTAAAATAACTGTGTATTGCAACATAAATAGGATTAATTAAATTAATTTCCACAAGAAAAATGTTTAGGTAAATAATAAGTGTGGTTTAACATTTCACAATTTGAAAAATGTTTTTCAATTTTATATATTTCGAGATATAGAAATTGAATCTGTTCGAAGAGATTGTCACTCCCGTTTTTTATATCCCGCTTGATCACAATAATTTCATGTATTTTATAACACTTGCGAGATCTATCAGAAACTTACATATTTCACGTACACATTTCAAGGCGAGGAACTAAGGCCCACTTTAAATAATCTCTAATTTATATCAGAATTAATTCCCATTCCCATGTTACGTGTCATGTAATATGAAGAGAAAATCAGCGCGAGAGAGGAGACGCTCTTCTGCTCAAGAAGAGAAAATTTCGATAAAATTTTTTATCGACCGGCGGACAATTTAGCCTGAAGGCGCGGCCCTTGACTCCGCAGGCAAGAGTCATTAAAATTTCGCCCGTAATTCCGTGATTTGAGAGGTCGAGCACGGAAAAGGTCGGGTCGCGCGAGTTGCCCAGCTGCATTAACAACCCCGGGGGCGCGTCAATTCGCGACGAGGGGTGCCCCGATATCGACGACGCCCGGAGGAGTCTTCCTTTCTTCGCGCTCTCCGCACGTGCCCACGATGTTTAATGCAATTTCCCTTATCGCGGCGACGAGTTTTCCCTCGTTCCCCGCTGCGCGCCGTCGTCGCGTCGTCGCGTCGCCGCGCCGTTGCGCGCGTCCCGTCCGCCCACCGTCCTTTTCCGCGAGAGAAAAAGTCTTGGCCGGAGCGCGCGGAGCAATAAATTGCAGCTACTCGAATCAACTTTTGAATTACGACTCGGGAGAGCTCGTTACGACAACCGGCGAAATCCTGTTAGCCGCGTTGCAACCGTAATGAACTCGTCCGACGTAGCTGATGGTATAGCGGGCGCGAACAGAAAACCACAGCACACCGCCGATTCCGCCATCCAGGAGCTGCGCCAGCGCGCGACCGAGAAATGTTCCGCGATATGCTAGATCGAGATCGCGTTGATTTCACTCGGCCCCCGCTAGAAAACTTCTTGATTATTAATGGCTAATTCGACATTATACCAGTCTCGCGATTTACTCCGACGTCGCTCGCTATCGTATTCCCTTTAACGATATACTCTCATTTATTCCGCAAAACTTCACCGTACTTCGGCCCGACGCTGTATTCCCGTTGGGTAATAACGATTCTCGTGATTTACTTTCGATTCATCGCAAGAAGCGAGAACTTGCACAGAGATAAAGTATTCTCGGAAATATTGATGCGATAACGTGCGTAGATGTACGACGTCGTGAACAAAATTCACAAACTTCGTGTAACAACATTTTGGTATCGCATCTTTGTGACTACGAAAAATATATCTACATTGTTAAATTCGTGGTGTCAAATTGTACTCAATTTAAGTCATTTTTAACCATTCCTGTAGATCGCCACTGCTTCTACTCAATATGTCATTAATTTAACTAAACCAATAAAGTTAAAATAATATCGTTTTGTGTTAAAATAATACATTTCGACACACACGATAGTTAAAAGTGACAAAATGTCATTTAACTCGAGTTATTGGTTTAAATTTCATCCTTTGATATTTAACAGTGTAGATGACAACATCAGCCGTTTTTCTTTATTCAACGTCCGTACCAGAAGTCACGTCGTATATTCGCATACAATTTGACAAAATGTGTCGCAGGTTTGAGGATAAGCATAAAGTTTCCGCAGATATACCGTATATTTTATGTACAGCATGTTTTTACGCGACGAGAGCATAAAGGTGTGACGGAAACTACGAGAGAGGAGAAGCACGCTCGTACGGTCGCTCGTTCGAGGTCTCCTTCTTGCAGCTACTAAAAAGTTTGTTACCTTTTTAGGGAAGGTATTGTCTTTAGTAAGACGAGGGAGAGAAACGACGGGGCTAAAGAGGGTTTTCACGCGAGCCACTGCGAGATAAGGCGCGGGGGGATGGGGAATGGGCGTCGCTACGACATACGACGGGATAGATGCCGATAAGAGCAATCCTGAGGGTGGGTTTCCACATAGGACGACCTAAGTGTCGACGACGAGAATGCGCGGATAAAGATCGCCGACGAGGGGTGAGGGGACCCCGACGCGATATTATTAGCGCGTAACTCACGGAAATAATATAGCTACGATATAGCGCACACCGCATGTATTACATCTCGAAAAGTTATTATTAAGACAGACTGATTTATTATTAAAGAAGGTTACGTGCGCGCAGGATATCTCACAAACGGAATGTTTAAATGCTAACCGCGTGAAATGAATTTTTCGCTAACGCGCTTTAATTTGTCGCTGGACGTCATTTCGCTCTCACGTGACATGACCATTTAATTTCACGTGCAAAAGAGGAAAAGGTTTACCGAGGAATCTGCCTTGCGTCTCGCTACTCCTATTACGGCAGCACACGTTCCGCAGGGCGATATCGCTGGCCCGATAAGGGGGTTCGGAGACTAAACGCCGGAGATCGCATCTGGCGAATTATGCAAGCTCCTCCGAAATAACGTCGTCATGATTTATCATATATATATATATATACCGCAGGATATAATCAACAATTCCAATTCCCGGCCGTTACTCCGATCTTTATCGCGCGCAAATTTATCGAGGATTTACCCATGTATTCCTGTCACAGATCTCGTATTCTCGGATACATGGCACGAGCTATCAAACTAATTGTAAGACTGTTATAAGAAAGATAATTTTGTTAAGAAACTATTTAAAGACTTAATTAGTCAACGTCATTCTTGAATTGTTTCATAATTCGAGTGCAAGAGAAAAAGCTCCTTTTTAGTATCCTATATAGCTCACGTTTAATTGCTGCTATAATTACGAGTATATTATTTTTGCGACATTAATGGCCGCATCGGGATATTTCTCTGTCCGCGTATCTGTGACCTATTTAACTCTTTTTCGGATATACGGCGCAAATATTCGCGCATAACGCGCACTGTATGCGATCCGCTGAGAGTCGTACCCAGCTCCGCGCCGCATTAAATTACATTTATTATTCTCGCGACACACCGCCGTAATACATTTCGTCGACAGCAACGCTAATCTACACTCTCACAATGAATGCGCTCAGGCAGCACGCCTCATCAATCACACTTGCGAGGAAAGTCCTCCTCCTCCGGCCTCCAGAGGAACTGATTTTCATTAAATTGATATACCGATTCCCCCCCCGTATCTCCCGCGAACCTCTAACAGCTGCTATTTCCTAAGCAGATGTTTGCGTGCACACGTTAGAAGTTAAAGGAGTTATATTTAATCTATTACTAGGTCACAGAAATGTATCATCAAGAAATTTTCGCGAGAAAGATATTTTTCAATAAAAAAATTTAAATATACCTATTTAACATTCCCCTTGAAATCTCTGATAAAGTTATTTTACTGGAAAAACGTTTTCGAAAAAAAATTTTTTTTAGCAAATCTATAACGCAGTCATTAATTTCTGCGATTTCTGCCATCTGCAAACAAACTCGTGATGTATTATTAATTTATTGAACTTGCCAACAAGTATCTATACATTCGTTTGTTAATTTCTTCCGTTAATTCTTTCTGAATCGATTTGAGTAATTTATTTATCCGCAGTCATGTCCGTGTCGACCGACTTACGGCTGTCAGAAAAAGACGGAGTAGGAGAGGAGAGAAATAGGGGAAAGGGCGACAGAGAAATGGGCGAAAGGTAGACGATATCGAGAAGCGGAGTTCGCGTCTCGGAAATACTATAAGCAGGGTTGTATTGTAGGAGTAGACCTCCACTGCCATTGTCCGTAGGCGTGCGGGTGAACCTATAGGTCTTAAGATCCAGTCTGGTTTCTTGGGACAAAGCTTCCGCGCGACGAGGCTGCCAACAGGGGAATGCACAATTACACACGCGTCGTCTGCTCCGTCTCGTCTGCTAAGAAGCCTTAATTAACGCGGGGCTTTCGGCGCGACGCGACGCGACGTCTCGCCGCCGAAGTACATCACGCTCCTTATAAGCGCGAGCCCTCTTTTTTTCTCCCGTCGCGATACGGTAATCCTTTAATGCGTTTATGATTAATCGTGTCAACCTCCTACGCGAGACGTAAAATAGGAATAACGCAAGCGAAACAATAAAGATACATCACGGTCGATGAAGTTGTACGATTCGGGAGGATCATCTCGCCATGAAGTTTCATTTGCGACGATATCTCCAATCTTCAAGAGTATTGGAGATGATTTTAAGTATGTATGCATATGCCCCTTCATCCTATTTTGTATGATCGACCCTTAACTCGATTGTAACTCCGAATCCGGCATTCCTCTCGCAGTTTCCATCCGCACAGGATATCGCGCATCGCACTCGTAGATCCTGATTGAAGGAGCGATCCCGTGGCGTAAGAACGGGGGGGGGGGGGCGCGTTATGTGCTCTGCATTATGGAGGTCGTCCGGCCATCCGAGAATGTCAGGGCGTTACATAAAGGCCGTTACCAGGCGCACGGTGGACGACGAGAATCGTCGGGGCGCTCTCTGATCCTCCTCCCTCGTCGCGCGTCAGGTCCGAAAAGGTCAAACGTGAGGGAAAGACGCGCGCTCCCGGCATTCGACAGCATCATCAGCGAACGACGTTGGCAACGATCTCCGTTGAGCAACCAAAAAAAAAAAAAACGCGAGATACGAAGAGCGGACGCTTGAACGAAATCTCTATATATCTTTTAAAAGCGTTTCGACAGCAGCAAGGCGACGTACTCGAGAGACCAGATTTTATTTGAATTGCGATATTGAAAAGTCTCCGCGCGAATAAATCATTAATCCTTACAAAATCGACATTTAAAAATGTATATTCGAAAAAATTTGACCGAGAAAATAATGATTTTACGACGGCAGCGTAGCTGCACGTGTAACGAAATAAAGATTGAAGTGTTTTATTGTGCCGGTCCTCCCTCTGGGCCACCCGACAGCTGGGAACAGTTCCTCGGAGTTTCGGGCTTTCACGCATCCCCTTTCCCTTTCGATAACTACATAGGTACACATAAAAATAGCTAGTAACCTCTTCAGGTGAAGGGCTCCTGCGGGAGCTACGTTAGAAGCACGTGTCGTGAATTTTGGATATCCGATTCCGGGCGCGTACCCTTCGTCATCCCCTTTCGTGTCCCATCCTGCCTCGGCACGACATCGCCAATATTCGACGTCCCGAATCCACCTTTCGCTCGGTCCTTTTTGCTCGGTCGTCTGTCTGCTCGACCACGATCGCGTTGTCTCTCAAAATCTATGGACAACGCCTACAAATCCAATGTTCGCGCATACGGCGACAATAAAGTATAATTCGATTCCCTCCCGTTTTGAAGGGCACCGAGCCAGAAAGAAACGTCTGATTTATGTCATTTCTCGCAAAACTTCGATATTACGATAACGTATCACTGATCTCGAGTGAAAATTTTTCACTCCGAACAACGACACGGTAAAACGATTTCTCGCGCGAATCAAGCCGCGGCTTGAACGTACCTAATCGCGGCTATCTTAATAGCTTCGTAAGACTTCTCTGCGTTACTTTTTATCACGAACGGAAGAAGCTTAATACGACAGCGCCGCGAATTTCCCGCGAGAAGCCGAAACTCTTTTACGCGCGGCGGCATCGACGACGCCGACGGTGCAACAAAGTTTTCCGCGTTAGCGCGGCGTCGCATAAAACAAAAGGAGAGAGAGAGAGAAAAAAAAGGGGAAAAAGAATGTTTCCTACACACCGCCGGGACTCGTTTTGGATAAGTTTCGTGCTAGTTGGAGACGCGTCTCTCGAAGGATTTCAAAAATTACTTACCAACAACAAGTCCGCCGAGGTAGACTAATTTCCGGGGAAGTTCGTGATCTGAAAAAAGAACAAGCCGCTCTTGATGCATTGCGATTCTTAACTTCACTCTGTTAAAATTAAAGCGTGGAACGCGTGTAAAAGTATGCAAACAACAGACGAGCACGCGCCCTTCAAAATGCTTCCACTTTTAATGCATATGTTCTATAACGTACGAAAGAGCATAGTATCCCCCAGTGGGATTTGCACACAACGTTCTACCTCAGCAAGTTTCATAATATTATCACGTTTATTTATCACTCGTCGCAAACAGAATGAAGAAACAGATTACGATATCCATTACGATACGTTTATCAATCCCTATCCGCAAAAACGTTACGTTTTACGGATAAGGGGAGGGGAGAACGTCGCGCAGAATTTCGATTACACAGCTATACACAGATTATCTTCCCCGAGACAACTGTGTTTGCTTATAATTCAATTAATTACGTGTCATTGCGTACGTGAAAGACCTCGGTACTCACTACTCGCCGATCGATAGCTCGAATAACCTTCGGGTCCGCGGCATTCTAGTTGTGGAGTACGATTAGTTCGTAACAATCTCGAGACAGCGCGAGAAGTTATATCCGCCACGGTTATACAACGGTAGTTAACAAAGCCAGATACAGTAATGAGCGGTTTCTCGCTCCGCGAGGTAACGCGCGGACCGGGGGGACTAAAGATTAATTCTGCGTCAGGGGCACAAATCCGCGCGTGGCATAAATCTCCGGGCTCCGGGAGCCCGAACTCCTCTTAAGGAGCGAGTATACGCCGCCCGTCTGCCTTATTCACCTCGGTTTACCTCCACATTACATCCCGGCTCGTCGGTTTCGTCGTGGCACTTCATCGTCATCGCTTTTGTTCGGTTATCTTCTGTACGAGACAGGCTGGAAACAAATCGGATGCGCCTCATTCTGTTTATATACCGTGATTTGAAGAACAAAGGGATAATTATATGTATATAAAGACCGAAGATTGTGAAGGGAACTATAAAAGGCCGCTCATAATTTCCGGATTATTCAGAATATCTGTGATATACGCGCATCTTATTGTTAATCTTAACTTTAATTTGTTATATATTTCTTTCACTTCTCTTTTTTCACAGTTAGGATAATCAAAAAATTATTAATTAAACTATATATATTTATTTAATAATTATTTTTCTAATTTAACTATATTCGTCTTACTGCAATATTATGAATGACAGACTACTTGTCTGAAGTTTTCTTTGTCTTTTACAAATAATAGCTCAATATTTTTATGTCAGTTCCGCAAACGATTCCTCGCGTAGGTGCATCATTAAATTTCAAAATTACAATCCCGCGGACGAAATGTCTAAATCCCCATACGACCGACGTTCGTTTCAAGTCTGTTCCGCTCGTCAAGATAACGTAAGCTGTGCGGGCGCGGGCAAAAAAGCACGGAACAAAGTTGAATTGATGCAGCAGCCAGGACGCCCATTTGGTAACTTTGGTAAGTTATAAAGCAACTTTCTCGTTTAAGACCAAAGTAAACTGAACGCACACTGAATCGAACCGAGCTGAATAGACGGCGGAGTGTACTGGCTGCTTTAGACTATGACACATTACACGGCGATCAAGATCGATATTCGCAATTAGACGGTAGCTGTCTTAGGGAAAGGGGCGAATAAGAAGTACAGCTGCAACTTTCTACGATGTCGCCGATGTGCAACGCGATGGTGCCGAGATGTATGGCGACAAAGAACGTAATATAAAATGGTTGACGTCGAATAAATCACGTTCGCCGCATCCGCGGTTCTCGTCACAATCGACGGCGACGCGGATCTGTGTTCGCGGAACAGCAGCTGTATTTGCCTTCATCGAACCGCCGCGTTGAGCGAACGCGTTCTGTCGATCTCGAGAAAAACTAAGTTAGCTAGCGAGAGCGATCGACCGACCGACTTTCTTCAATTCATCACGGTAATAATTGTTCCTGCAATACGGGACGATTACTAATACGAGTCTAAAACGAGTCGTTCGTCGATTCCGGATGTAGCGTTCGCATTTAATTTTGCAACTATATAATTCCAGTTAAAACAGAGCGTCGAATTTATTTGCTCGGTCTTAATTAAGGGAGAAGACGTCTTTAAGATAATTTCGGAGTCCTTATGAGATAGGAGAAAATTGTACGCCCTCGAAACGCTTCTTAACATTTACGATACTCCGGTCGAAATATAACGACGGGCTAAGTTTCACAGAATTCGTCCTTATTTCCCTCAGTTTTGTAAACGGCTACGTACGTATGGTACCTCGGGGACTTTTCGTATTTCTCTACGCGAACCGGCTCGCATAAAGACGCCATTATCAAAACGTCTAGACGGAAAATTCCTCCGAGGGAAGAGAGGCGTGTTCGATACGCACTGCCGCGGTATTATCTGCTGGATATTACGGTGCGAAAGAGCAGGTGGAACTAATCTGTGGAATAAAAAACGAAACGAGATCATTGCGCTGTTAAGTACCGACGCGAATTATTAGCAATCGATACAAAAAGAATAATTGGAGGCGCTCTTCAACTCACGTTTATAATTTAATTAATCGCCTCGCGCGTGAGGGCAACCGTCGATCGAACGTTGTTTTCGCGGATGCGTCGAGTTTTACGTTGTGTCCCGCGATTATATGACAGAGGAATTTTGCATACTAATGCATATTCATTCAGTATTTAGCGCCGGCAACGAGTTCGCGGCATTAAATAAAAATGTAATTTGCCGCTCTGTAATTTTGAGGCTGTTTCACCGCGAGTGTGATTCAATTAGCGCGAATGCAAATTACGTAACGTGCCCGTTTATTTTCGCACAGGAGTTTCGATGTAGATAACAGTTCGTGTGTCAAGTACCAAGTATTAAGCTAGCTGTATCAGGTAGTGTCAAGTATAATACGGTCCCCGAGAAATTGATTGAATGCTAATTGAAACGAATTTGTCGAATTTTTTGTATCACATTGACAAAGTGGCACTTTTAAGTTTCAAATGATACTATCAATTTACAAAATACACGCTCGTGATATTAAGCTAGTTAAACTGAAGAGGGAAAAGCGATATTATGTCACTGTGCGCGCTCAATATAACGCCGCGCGATGTAAAAACAGCGTGCTTGTATTTGATAAACCGATGTTCATCGGGTACCTCGATATGTCGTTCGTCATTAAAACATTTCGTATCCACGAGAATACTGTAATTACGCGGGGAGAGAATGGAATCTGGCAGCGAGCGGTCCATAGCGTTTTGGACGGGAACGAAAACGCGACACTCGCATTTTGAAGTACGATCGAATTCCTGGCGTTCTCGCCGTTGCCCGGGCAACCGGATTTTTTCTCCGACGTCGAATGGAATTACGCTGTTAATTGCAGTCAGGCACGAGATCTGTATAAAGTGCGAAAACGAAGTGGCAATTACGTTCTATCGACGAGCGAAATGTGTTCGTCGGCCTAGTGCCGTCATCGATCGCCGCGGAGGCGATAATTTTATCCCCATAGAGTAACTCACTTTTAGATTTTCAATATGAGTCAGTAAAGCTCTGAATTTCTTCCAAAGAGTCCAAAGAGTAGTTTGATACAATTCCAAAATAATTTTGGAGATATTAAATACAAGGAAATAGAATATTCTCATAGTGACCACACACACACACCAGCCTCCCTTCCTCTCTCTTTTTAGCCATATCCGTTTTCCTATTTTCCGCTTTTCCCTCTCCGCTTCTCCTTTCCCTTTGTAACTCTCTTCGTAATACTGTGACTTTGATTTTCAAAAGTACAAAGAGTAAACCGTTGAAAAATGTCGGTGTAAAAGAGACGCTAGCAGAAATTAGTGTGCGCACCTAACGCTGTGGGGTATAAAAAAGAGTTGCGCAAAGCTGAAATATAAGAGAAGCATTTTTTCAAAAATTTAATTCGAATACTAACGGAAGAAAGTTCAGGGTTTATATTAAAAATTATGTAAAATAGAAATTAATTTATAGTATAAAAATAACTAAATACCACAGCAATATAAATAATTATCTTTATTTGACAATACAATTCGTTTGTGTAATTCTTTGGATGTTGCTGTGGTAGGCAATTCAGTTATCTTCATTCGCTATTAAGAATTGAATGTCTCTCAACTTTAACTTTCTTTCACTTGGATACAATTGATATGTACAACAAAACTTCAATGAGGATTTGTATAACGTCTGTATAAAATCTAATCTAAAAGATTAATTTAAATTTAAATAAAATTTAACTCGTGTACAGACTTAATACCGGTGTATCCTTGTAGGTCTATTCGGTTATCCCGTCCATCGATCGACTCTCGAGAGATGCTCGCCGACGGCGGCGGGCTTAGTTGATTGAAAGCCAGATTAAAGTTTTTCGCGGATTCCATTTTCGTGGATATGAAACGACTAAAAGTTCATTTCGCCTCACAAACCGTCAGTTCCGGGCCTGGATTAAACATCCGAGGTTATCGAATTCAATCGGAAAAATGTATACATTTGCATTCGTGATGAGAATACAGATTCGAGGAGTATATCTCTCTTTTTCTCTCTCTCTCTCTCTCTCTCTCTCTCTTTCTCTCCCTCTTTCTCCCACGCGCCGCGTATCATGTAACTTTTGAAATAAGTTTATTTAAATGCATAAATGTATGCGTGTTCACGGTAGTCCGCGAATGAAGCGAAACTGGAGAGCGAGTTCCTCGCCATTTATTTCGTCCAATACACATCACAGCGATATCGAGCACTATTTACGGCAATATGACATTATTTTTAATGAAAAAAAGTATACAGTTTCTTTTGATGCGCTTCGTTTTAGGATAATTTTTCAACGAAATTCAGAGATGATCTTTTCGAGATAGAAACGCCAAAACATTTTTGCAAATCATGCTTTCGCGTTTAATGTTTCGTACAGCCAGAGAAACCTGTTAATTTTCCGATATATCGCCAGAGCCAAGAGCTGGTTTCGATTAACGAATAACGAATAATACTAATCGTCCGTTTTCTGTACATTCCATATGTAGCAAGAACCTGGACGCTCACGATGTCGCGATATGACACCGTGATCGAGCTTATTGCGAACACATGGTGCTAGGAGCGCGGTGCGAAAACCCGACGACAGACACACACATGATCGGCCCTATGACGCACGTCGCGCGTGAAAAGCGTGTACACACGGTTCCGTGATATGAGCGTGCGTGCATGCGTGCGGGACTGTCGGTCGTTGAGGACACCGGAGAGCCCGAGACATCCGGTACAATACCCTCTCGTCGCCGGCTCATAATGGGCCGCCAGTTCCTCGCATTGTTCGAAGGCTACATTATATACGCGCCTAAATTACCGCGACGCGAGATCCGCGTTTTCCAGACACGGAAGTCTTGACGGACGAGGGGGTTACCCCGAGAGAGAAAGAGAAAGAGAGAGAGAGAGGGTGAAAACGACGAAGTGCACTCTAATGCCGCGATATCCTCGCCCTCAGTGTTCGACTTTCATTAAAACCGACTCGCTAGATTTTTATTTTACGATAAAAAAACAAGACGTCTGATTTAAATGAAGTTTTTTTCAGATACACGCAGGAATAACGAGGGGGGTCTCTTCTGATCGTCGGTCTCGCCAGTGATATCGTATACGCGTCGGGCTGTGCAGAATATTAGAGCAACGCACGGAATCGTGCGCGGGGTTCATTACCGCGCTTCCGGTCGCGCTTCGCGAAAGCTCGTCGGGTGATTACCGCGTTCCGCGCCCGCGTCGTCGGGCCTCGGTACTTCGCACCGGGTCCCCCCGTAATGAATTTCATTCTGCCTCGTACGACGTACGTGACATTATTAGCCTCGAGCAGAAGAGGCAACGGCTCATTAGGGAAGTGTTACGGCTTTTGATCCGTGCGGATCCATCCTCCGCGCGCGGTATGAATATGCACTTGATTGCCGGATAACAAGCCGCCGTCACCTCCCCGCGCGATGCAGCGCGACCGACGATCGAGAAACACCGGGGCCGAATCGCGAGTGATAATAAATCGTTTGTCACGTCGCGGTCGCACGGTATATCGACGCATCACGCGTTAATAGAGATATTACGTTTACTTCGGTGCAATAATTGCACCAATATTTCTCAATCGAGAGTAAAAGCTCTCGGGTGACGTATTTAGCGGACAAAGCGAGACCCGGGGAACTCGAAAGGACGTCTTTCTCAACGTTGCGCGCTGGTAAGACGCGATTACCGGAGGCAAGTAAATACGAGAAGCGTCGTATCCTCTCAGCCGCGAAAGTCTCATTTTACAACCCCGAGGCGAGGCAACGCCCAATTTGGGGAACCTAATCACCCCGGCGCGCAGATAAGGCCGCGCTTCCATTCTTCGCCCACTCGCTCGTTGCACGCTTGACAAGCGCGCAAGATTAATACGAGGATAATTCATCTTCCTTCGAAGACACCGCCGTTCCTCTCGCGATCCTCGCTAATCAGCGAGCGAGCGCGAGACTAATTTATTCCGTTGGTATTAGTATCGCGCGCGGGGTTTACGGCGCGGATAATTAATCTCGCGCTACCGCGTATGTGACCTTGTAGCCACGAGGAGGAGCGGAAGATCCGCGAGGAACCGACCGCGACGACGCGGAAACGCGCTGCTAACGGAGGCCTCGCGACTCGTTAAAAATTCATTCTCGCGTTATCTCCTACATTGTCCCTCGCGATTTACCCTCCGATCACGATCGCTTATGCATTTGTCACTCGCGATCGATACGCTCCGCTCCGCTCCGGCCGTCCTCGCGCTGTTTTCAACTTCGCACGTTCGCACCGCGGATCCAAGGAGGCTATAAACGTTTACGCAATATCGTACCACGTCAGTCTTGAAATCGCGACAGCCACGCGACAGCCGAACGTCACGAATATACGAACGAGAATCCCGCGGGCTTTAAAGGCCGGGAACGTAATTGAATCTCGGGAGAATCCCGTCTTTCTCCGCGAGCTGTTTTCTTACAATTTCCCAAGGAGGATTCACCGCTGACGCGAATCACGTAACGTCGTCGTGTTGCGCGGCGAAAACACGCCAAGTTTATACGCCGTGAGCGGCGGCGCGGCGGTTGCGCGAAGAAGAAGAAGAAGAAGATATGTTTCTGTAATCCACACGCGGCGCCGACCAGTTTTTCATCGGCCTCCCCTCGGAGAGATAAAACGCGGAGGCAAGGGGCCTGGCCCCGCACTAAATATATCCGGAATATACCCGGCCCGACAAGAAAGCGTCGTGTCGAGTCCACGATGCCTAAGACCAGCCTACTTTCGAGACCCTCGAGAGTCCGCGGGGAATTATAAGCAGTAGCAGCTAATAACCGCGTCGACTATTAACCTCTTTCGAGTTATCGTCACTTATACGGCCATTAATAACGTCGACACGTCGTACGTTGTTTCTAATTAAACCCCGAGTTGTAAGGTATCTTTGCTATTAAATTTCAAATTAAATCGACCCCGCGGTTCGCCCGTTTGTCTATTCGGTATAACAAGTTTACGTTGTTAACGCTCGTACGGTCTCGTCCGCGAGCTGATTACTTTACCAAGTAATACATCCGATATCTCTTCGTACATTTATATATAATTGATTTTAATCCTCGCGTGTACAGTACGGCTCAGCGAGTCTGTACGAGTGTAACCAGCGCCAGGTGATATCCTAGCGAGATCTTGGTACCAACAAACACGTGCAAAGAAATAACGAAGGATCAGGCTTTAAAGACGCAATAAAGTATCTCTAATCCCCCCGACGGGGTTTTCTCCGGGCACCGTGATTTCCTCGAAACCCCCGGCTAATTTGGAGCGATCGTATCGGACGTAACGTCGTTAAGTCTCGCGAGCATCTCTATGCACTCCGGAGCATAACGCTGATGCGCGTCGTCGGCGTCGGGGCGGGTTGCGCGCACGCGCCCACATGTTTAATTCATGACGATGCATTACTCATTCATTCATGCGATCATGCGGAAGGCACTTCCGAGAAGAATGCCGTAATAAGATTCTGGAAGAGATGTCTTCCTCGCTTCTTCCTACTCCGCGCCCGTCCTACCCCATGTTGATATACTGTAAGACGCAAAGGGGGAGACAATATAAATCGCGTGGACCGAACGAAAATAAAGAAATTCTTGCATCCGAATTGGCGAGGGAGGAATCTTCGTTAAAGAAATTCCCGGCGGAGAGGGACGGCGCGTTGTTTTCCTCCACACCGTAGCGACAATGACCAGACACAACAGTCGTGGTTACACCGCACAAAGATACAGTTACGTTGCTCGCGTAAATTGGAGAAATACAAAATCGCGACGAGAGCTAATAATCCACGCTCGCGAACCGTAACTGGACCGTACGTTCTTCTCGTCCAATCAAACCTCTACGTGACTCATCAATAATGGGGCCCTTCGAGCGAAACTTTCAAAAGGAAAAAAAAAAGAACCGCTCGCATTGAGAATTACCTTTTGATTAGGGGGCATCCGTCGCGCACGGCCGCGTCGTCAACGGAATTATTATATCTCTCTCCCCTTCACCTTAGGTACGTTAACGTGCATTGCGGCGCGCCGCTCTCTCCGGCGAACGCTCCATACCGATCGCATACCGCGTTGCTAGAATGCAATCAAACCGCATCCGTAGCTCCGAATGCACGCGGCACAATAACTATTCCGCCAAGGTTTTACTGAACCGAAAAGATCACTCCGGTAAAAAAAAAAGAGGAGTTTTAGGAAAATGCATTTTCGGTTGCTCTTTGAAACGGCGTTACGGACGCAATTTCGAGACCTGCCTCCACTGACGACGATTTGAACAATCGAGATGTGAGGAATCCAAAATTCGCGCATCGATCGAATATAAAATGCGGTCCAAACTCGAAATAAAGATTTTCTTGGTGAAAATAATACTTCCTTGCGTATAGCAAAATAGGAAATACATATAAAATTAAGAATTTAGCCTAGTGACATTCGAGGAAGAAATTTGAAAAACATTATTAATAATATAAAAGTAAAAAAAATTACAATTGTATGCATATTGCATGTTACATATGATATTTTTTCAGACCCAAGAGGATGCCCACGAAACTCGAGGTGTAACGCATCCGCGTAATTTATTTCTGACGATATGGCGTCTAAATATAAACTCATCCAATGTACTCTCTCACCTCCGATGATTCATCCGAGGCTCATAGTCGAGAATAAAGCATGCAAATTTGTCTCCCTTATCTAATCTACCGCTATACATCTTGCGCACCGACGTTATATTTAGCAATAAAGGCACTCTCGCTTCCTGGAGTCGATAAAACTTCCTCGACGGCGACGTCACTCACGTCGAGCCCAAAAGTTTTGCGGCGCGCGGCCGGGCAGAAGTTGCGACGTTAAGGACAAGGGCCGTGTAGAAACGGGCGTTGGGAAAAAAAAAGTACCCGGAGAGACGCGAGGCATATTTCTCTGCCCCGCGGGATTTGTATAATCGACGCATAAAGAAACTCGTTTAAAGTCGCCTCCGTCTTTTATACAGCAGTCTCGCCGAGTCGACGCGCGAGAAAAATCGAGCCGAACTTCACAGGGCGTAACGAACGTTATGGGAAAATATAACGACGTTGGTCGAATCCAGGGTTAACCCGGGTTTTCTACGATCTTCAAGCAACTCGGTAGATTTTTGCCGCTTCAGATTTTCGCTATACGTATACTCTTCACTACTCGTTCTTTTTTCGCCGCGCGTCAAAAAGCGGCCCTTTTAAAAGATTGTGAATGTAGGCAGCACAACTTTTTTCTTTATTATTTTATAAAATCGCGACGACTGTAAGTAATTACATATGTACAATGAGCGTAAAGAATCAGACACCGAACATAATTAATTTTCTCTAAAGGAAGTAATTAATTATATTTTCATCTCAAGAGATGAAAACAAGAGACATGAAGGTTTTTACGTTTGTTTCAGGACACTTAGTGAATAATATAAAAGTGCACGACAGTAAACTCTTATCTCGAATATATCTTAAAATAATAATTAATTATTTAAATTTAAAATAAATTGTTGTCTTGATGCATTTCCTTCCACATGCAAGATTAATAATTCTCCGCGGTATATAACTCTCGCGAATATTACAGATCGATACGCTTTTCTTAGTTTAGTATACTTGAAGTCGCGGGGGACCGGTTTGTCGACGCCGATCGATAAGGTGCGACCTGATTTAGCGAAGATTCCACCGAGAGGTGCTCCCAAAACAACACCACAGCCAACGTTCCAAAAACCCGCGAATAAACAAAGTTTTCTTCTTTTTAATTCGCATTAAATTTTCCAGTCTGCGTATACTCTGGTGATGGCTGAATACTTTTTGTTTCGTAGTCACCTATAAGTTTCTTCTTACGTGAATAGACGATAACAGAGATGATTATTGAATAATATATAACGTAATTATCTAAGTAGCTACTACTATCAGTTTTTATTTTCTCGTAAGGACAAATCTGTAAAAGTGCGTATAGCATGAAAAGCATTTCTCAACCGTTTCGACTTTACCGTCGAATACATCAGGCTCGTCGTACTTAGGCGCGACAGAACAAGAGGGTGAAGGAGGGAGCATAGACGTCAGCTAGAGTAGACCCGTTCGGTGCAGCTGCACCGAGCGAATTTAACGTGTACGACTGTATGGTCGCGTGAAACAATAACTTCCGACGCAGATGCACAAGGCACCGTATAGCCGTAGCCTGCATCCGCCCTGGTTCGCTGCGCCTACATTGCGAGCCGCCGCCGCGCCGCTGCACTCATTGTCGTAGACAATTGAAAGCGACAATAGCGTTCCGCGAGTGTTCTCCGCTCTAAATTACGTTACCTAATAATTAATAACGCGAAGAAAAGCAGGGCGCCGAGAGAGGATCGAGTTTTGAGAAACATTTATCGTACAGAATGCTTCTCCGCTCGCGTAAAAGCTTCCACAATCGCTGTTTTCGTCGCGCGAAAGTAATCAAAATTTATGTCTTCGCGGCCACAATATCGTCTCCTCTCACGCTGTAAAAAGTGCAAAAGGAATCGAAGCTGCCGATATCCTGAAAATCTTTCGGAAATCTTAAAGCTTTCGCTGGTCTCGATATTAAGGGATTTCAATGCGCTACCTTTCTTCACGCTTAACTTTTCGCTTCGTGGATCTAGCAGTCGGGTCAGGTCATGCTTGACGGGATACCTCGCGGTTACCAGCGGACAGACCGCGGCCGGAAACGACGTTTCCTTCCTCGTGTATATAAGGACAGTGTCAGCGAATGCTGCCCTACAGCTCCGTTTGCCGCTTGACAGCACAAAGAAAACCCGATTGTATCAATGGAAAAACCATTTATATCACACAGGATAGTCGCTTTCAGCCAACGCTTTTGGCTGAAAGCGACTTTTATAAAGCGACTGAAATAAAAGATTTCGTGTCAAAAAACGACCGAGTGCTATTTCGAATTATTAAATAGATTATCTTTTCACTTTCTTCGCATTCGATTTTCTTTGTTATCAAGAAATTAGCGTCAGATTTTGATATTACAGAAATGCATACGTTTCAAATTATCCGAATTTTTCAAAAATTTTTAAGATACCGGGCATTTAAAGAACGAGACAATATTTTTTCGTATATCGAAAATTTTGTTGAAATTAATTTAGCATTTTTTATCAAAATAAAATTCTATTAAAAAGACTAACACGTTTTCTAATCCTACAAAAAGTCCCTCAAATATAGTTTAATCTGCGTGTTTAGATCGCGATTTCCACAGGTCTTTTATGTCGCTGATTACAGATTCGAGATAAAGACTATTCAACTTACAATACGATGGCTTTAGAGATTCCATTACGGCCATCATTCCGCACAGTATTATTCGGGCCGGTATACAGTATATCTCGTTCAATTTCTGACTTAGGTACTAGATAAATGGCCACCATATAAATGGCCAGTCGTCGTCGAGTAACCAGTTGGAGTAGCAACTCTGTGGCGCAGTTTCCAACTCGAATCCCACACCGAGACAGAAAGAGAACGAGAGAACGAGAGGGAGAGAGAGAGAGACCGTTGTGCTTTTACCCGTGCCGAGTCAAGCCGGGCGCGCTGATATCACGTGGGATTTGAGACAAGGTGGCCCCGAGTCGTTTCAGTGCTATATACGACGAGCGGGTTTATTATTGCGCGAGCGGGGAAACGTCGGGCCGGCGAATACGTGCCGCCCCGTATAAAGCGATTACATTATCCGGGTGCGGTGCGCGCGCCCTGCCGCCTCCACTTCCGGGAAGAATATAACTCGCGACGGTTTTCGAATCAATTTTTGGTGGAGGGATCGACCCGCGAGATGATTTAATATCTCTCGCAACGGCGATATCGGCAGAATCAATACGCAGGCGAGATAATAACGGGGAGAAAGAGAGGGGGAGGGGGCACGAGGCTCGTATATCGCGCGAAGCGCCGATTGTGTTATCGTCTGTTACCGAACGACGTGCAGGTATCTACGTAGCAACTTACGCCGAGTATTCATCCGTAAACTGGGGCACGCCGCGTGCTTTTGTAATTCTATCTCCGAAACGTCATCGTAACGGCGATGCCGGTAAAAGCTCGCGATAACGAGTTTAGTTATCCTTCCCTCTCTCTCTCTCTCTCTCTCTCTCTCTCTCTGTGTCTCTCTCTTTACGCGCAGGTAAATTTGCAATCTCGGCTTCCTTCCGCCTGTATATACCTTCCGCAAGTGCATCTCTCCGCGTTATCGTTTGTCTCTCGTAAAGGAATTAAATATTCTACTGCAGCTCTCTCGTATTAAATTCCAATTATGCGGTGCACCATTCGCTTTCACTCGTGAATCGAAATTATATTATAGGATTGGCTAACCGTCGATTGATGAGTTAATATTATTTTATTACTTACTTTACTGGCGATCGAATGAAATATTTCATTTCTCCTATAGTTATTATTACTCTGGATATTTTTACCTCAAAATTCATTTATCTCATTGCAACGACGAAAAAAAACTACAGTGTATCATTAACGTTACATGCATCAATCGGCAACTTAAATATTCCAAAAAGAAAAAAAATGTTTCATCGTGATATGCATATTTAACAATCATATTACGATGAGATTTCACTTTATACTTGTAAAAAATGTCCTGTAGTCAGCACGAGTCCTTCTACATCAAATTATTCGAAATATACAATACGCATCGATCCGCTAACAACGTAACCGGAGTTATGCGATTCACTCAGTCGCGTCATTTCTGTCGGTTCCCGAAGATTGATGTGAAATGAAAATAACGATGGCGATCGCAATGAAAGGATATTGACGCCACGTGGAAAAAACGACGAACCAACAGAACGAGAGATAAAGTCGCCAACAGCATTTTTTCAATAACGTGATCGAAAAGAAACCTGCGTCGAGGTGGTAAAGTATATGAGACAAGGAAAGGCCCTGGTGATGGTTTCGCGTAAAAAAAGTCCATCGGAGGGAAAACTCGATGCCCAAACGACAGCGTGGATCTCACGAATAAACGCAGGCCTAGTTTGTTCGCTTCCCTCGTCCAACCCCGAAGCCAAAATGCGAAATTTTGCGGCGGCACGACCGGCCCGTACGATAATTTTATCGCGCCGAGGCTGGGTTTCTCGAATTCGCTGCTTCAGCTGCGCCTACTCGTTTACGAGGATCAGGTGTCTCGCGTCGCGTTCCTCACCGCCAAACGTCTTGCCTTGCAAAACCTAAACGCGCGCGCGGAAAATAGCGCGTAAGTCGCCCGGACCCGGTCGGCCCGGAAATCGCCTAATAAACGGAACTCACGCGCGAGGTTATTAAACCTACGACCGCCTATATAAAATTCCGGATGGACAATTCGAGACGTGTGTCCCGACAGGCGCATTCGGATTTAATACAACATGTTCTTTCTCTGGATCGTTATAAATTACGAGATTCAGGAACGCCCGTCTCGGTGGGAGATGCAGCAGATTAGCTTGTGCGGACATCGAAGGAACGTAATACGTGTGCAAGCGCGCAATACTCTCTCATACACACGTATGTACAACGTTTCTGTGAATACGATAGAGCACGTTCAAACAGAGAATGCTATGTTGCACACACACGCACACACACATATCAAGAATAGATGGGTAACTGCGTAAAGAGGAGAATGGAGAACTGCCAGGAGGGCCGGAAAACGGAAGCAACGTTGTTGCTTCGGTCTTCAGTGACGGTAGTTTAATTAGTTTGTTATCCTTTTCATTTAACTTTGTTTTTCCCTCTTCGCTTTTGAACGGCCACACGCTGTTTATCGCACGTGAAGATTTTATGAAATATCCGGGGAACCTCGGCTCTACTTTCTTTTACGTCTTCCGATATTTTTCATACCACAGAATTGGTACATAAGATTAAATTATGCTTATATCTATATGTATATGCGCAGACAAAACATTTTCGTCCTCCCAAGTGAGATAAATCTGTGCAGAACGAAAAATGTAAGGATTAACGCTACCCCGAATTATTTAAATGCTATTCGATGCTTCTAAAAATATTTATTGCATTCGTAATGTATTAATTTTCTCTGTTGCAAAAAAAGCGCATTATGTCAATTTTATACATAATCAAGATAGAAGTTGAGTCAGAAGAAAGAAGCATAAATTAAGGGAAATAAAACTTGTGTGTGAGATGAAAAATGATTGGCACCACCACACGTAAATAACTTACTGCTTACATCTTTCTCGAATGCTTCGACGCTCCGACGATTGCACGATCGAGAGACTTTACGACAACAAAACGGGTATGGCGTTAAAACGAGCTACAGAGCACTCGTCCGCGATAGTTATTCTTAGCCGTGAGCGATCGATGTAAATTTCAAATTCGCGGTGAATCAGGCCGAGTGATTCAGCTATTAACCGTTATGCAAGATCGTAAAAATGCAAACGCCGTCTCGGCGAAACGGCGCTACGCGTTTAGCGGAGGAACCTATGACACGGAAGCACATTCGGCAATGCGAGATGGCTCGGGGAATCTCCCGCGTCGATTTAGGAGATGCGGCCGCGGTTACGGTATTCCCTCCAGGTATCGACAAGGGAGTAAATTACGCGCGCATTATGCGGCGCTCGCTGCTTACGTACGAGAGAGTGTCGGCCGTCGTTATTTATTGCTACTTTTATCCGCGGTTATGGACGCGGCGAACGTAAGCCTTGCGAAGGTCGCGGTACCGTACCTTGAGATTCAAACGGATCCATCGAGAGGGTCTTATTGACGATGGCGCGTTACCGAGTACTCCAAAGTATGTACATATACGTTTTTTAACGTATATAAAACTGAGAGATCCAATAAGATACGAAAAATTATCCTCTCTGAGCTTTTAAGCAAGCGCATCGCGAAGTATCTCTATTTCCTCGCGACATCGGATTGAGTAAACGTACTTTGAAGCATCCGTTAGTCTCCTACGTGTCGTGATCGTTCAAGGATCATCCCTAGCGTAAATAGATCTTTCACCGTCGATACGATGAGAAATTGACGAGATAAGATCCGTCGTGAAATTAAACGACCGAGAGAGAATCGTGGAAGGTGCGCTCGCGCACCATTATCCCCCGCCGGGTTCGAACAACGATTACGTATCGCATTTCTGACAGGTGTCTGTCGATATCTAGCGATAGCTAACGAAGAGAGAACGAGAGCGAGGAAACGAGAGACAGAGAGTCGAAAGAGAGAGAGGATGTGCAAAACAACTCATATCGGGGCATTGTTCGATCGTTCGCGCAATCAAGCGGGACGCTTTTCTTGCCTCCGTTTCTCGCGTTCTCGGTCTCGGGAGATTCCATTGATCGCGAGTAAATCGCGATCCCCGTCGTCGTTGTCCTTCGTGCGGTCGTTGGATGCACCTTGCACCACGACCGGCTACCGCAGCTTGCCGACACAATTGCGCGCACCTCTCCGGCGGCCGCGTGCGTCGCGATAAATAAAGCGATATTACAGCCCGGCGGCCGCGGCACGCCGTAGTTTCGCCGGTTTCGCCGATGCTTTCACCTGCGCTCGGAGCGTTTAAGAAGCGACCGGCAATCGCGTATTATTCCGCTTCCGTCCTCGACGTTCTCGTGGAAGGGAGAGAGCCTCGACGAGAGAGGAATTCTCCCTCTTCATTTCGCGCGGTTCTCAATTGTTTCGATCTCATTACCAAATCGCAGTTTGCAAGATACGCGCATAATTTGTGTGCAACGATATCGCGCTCTCGACTCTTTGAGAAAAAGAAGAAATTTTACCTCGAAATTAACGTAAAAACAAATTGTACCCGACAGTCATTTGTTACACAAATTGTTCGGTTAATACGTTTATCCGATCGAGGGTACGTTCGAGAGAAGCCCACCTGAACTGCGCTAAATCGATGTTAATTAAATTTTCAGTGTTACTAGCAGGGCGCCGCGCTTAAAGTGTAAATGGAATTAGAATTCATCGGGACAACGGTAACGGGCGGTAATTTTTAGGATCGTCGTTTAATTCGAACTGTTCGAGTCGCGCGTAATCGAGCTCGCACGCTCTCGCATAAAGGAGCTTTGATCATTTCATTACAACCGTAATCGCGGTTGAAGAATATTGTGCAATTTTAAAAGCGCGCCATGTCAAACCCGAATTTGACGGGACTTGTCCGTCATCTCGGGCATATCTCTATCATTCTTTTTTTCCATCGATGCGAATCGGCGCGTTTAATCGGGTCTTCAGGCACGGGGATAAATTTGCGCGCGTATTGTGCCCAGCTGTCACCGCACTCTCTGTCTGCGAATTACGCGGGCTTACGTCGCGAATAACAGCGCGCGTTGCACACGCTCGAAATTTACCCAACGACCGGATCTGTCTGGAATCCCCAGGAAAATGCGCAGCGATATCGACACGGACGCTGATCGATCGAATCGTATTCTCTTCTGTTGCATTTCGACCGGAAAATACGAACGCTGATATATTTGGAATTTGCGCGACGACGGGCGCCTATACGTTGTATCCCCCCCCCCCCCCCAATGAATGCCGCGAGTTTATCATTTTACAATTATAATTCTATGAAACATCCGACAGCTACGCTGCTATATCCGATCCGTTAAATATAGATATAATGCGAGTGTGCGCAACAACAGGTTTCGTTATCGAAAACTCTGCCTGCTCTCTTCGCTGTAATAATATTTATATTTTCCAAAGCTCATCAATAAAAATCAAAATGAATATAATAGTAAAGGCTCATAAAATTAAAAATCAATAAATTCTTATCAATATTCATCGGTAGATATTACCTGTTGTTTTCTACAGACATTTGTTTACATATTATATTATACGTATCTATAATAAACATACTTCGGTAATAAAGAAAGTACAATTATACGAAAGCGCTCGCTGAACAAAACACGCCAAACCTTTTTGTAATGAGGCAAATGCACTAACTATAATTATCCTATTAGTTGGATTCAATTATCTTCAGCAATTACCGTAATGCGTTTTTAATAATTAGATTAATCGCGAAATTAGAATTATCCTTCATAAACCATTTAAATTCAGAATATATAGAAGAAGTTATATATATACATATATATATATTTTGCACTCGCGTTTTATATGATTCCATTACGAGATTGCATTCTAAAATTCCTACATTCAACGGATCGTATCGAAACTACAGTGTTTCGTCGAGATAGCATTTCATCGTCATACAATCCTGATACATAACAGATTTTCAAAGCGGCAATTTCCCGAAATTCCGATTTCAAAATTCTCATCTGGAAAACGATCTTTGCTCCAAACTAACGCGTCGATCTAATTGACTAAAGTAGCACGGAATTCGTAACATAACCGACATAATTTGAGTAATTAAGTTGACGTCATTGATAAATTAGGGGAATAACGACTATAACGAGAGCGTGGGACTCGAACCGTGGAAAATGCTCACTGGCTGCTGCGCGAATTTCTCGCAGTGCGCTTTAATATTCGCGACGTAACGACTCGGGAAGAAACCGAAGAAATTTTATTTCAAAAGAAGAATCGTTTTCTCCGAATCGCTATCCGACACCTGGTATAAACATCTATTAATTTACGAATCTTTCTACTGTCACTCTGCTTCGATGACAATTCCCTTTCGCGTCTAAAAGACGTGTGGGCGAGGAAAGAAACGTATACGGGCGAAAAAAAAAACGTTCATGTATAATACAGCTGGAGTATTTTGGCGCGGAGCGAAGTGCAATAACTTGCGGGCATATAATGAGCAGGACGGAATACAAATGTTCAATAATCGAACGCTGACGGCGTTATTTGCGTATTAATTCCTTACGTTGCACTATCACGCGCGTTATCGCATTTTAACGTTTCAATGTCGCATCCGGCGAGTTACGCGAACGGAGGGAAAGAAATTATTTACGTTACATGACCTCGGGCGCGCCGTGAACCGTCGCGTTGGGATACTCACGATAAATCGTATCAATTACCATATGCAAATGCAAGACAAAGCACCGTTTAATAAGAGCGCCCCGTGAGTCATGCGTGTAACGACCGAGGGCGATCGAACGACGTTTCGTCTCGCAACAGTTGTAGCTGATTGTAGCTTAATTAATTTAAATAAAAACCCTCCGGAAAGCGACGCTTTCAAAGAAATCTCCCCCCCCCTTCCCGATACCTTCTTAAGAATATTGCGCGAATAGACCATTCACTGCTCTTCTCAAAACAAGAATGAAATGAACAAAATGCGAAGCACTCGATTATTTTATGACTTTCCAAAGATGAAAATTGAGTGTCTGTAAAGAACCGGTTTGCATAGAAATTACAGAAAGGATAATGAGAGAATGGAATAATGTGAAGTCAAGCTTCTGTTTTTCAATGGATTCTATAATTATAACGGGAGATGATTATGAACAATTTGTCTTTCTATACATCATTTATCTATTTTGGAGATAACGCTTATTACTGCCCCATTACCAAAATGTTGATGTGCGTCGCCAATTTATTTCACATCGCAAGAATATTATGTATTTGCGATGCAATTAACCAGAATTCGTATATGCGCCGTGCTTGTTATCTTGTTAAACAATCAATCGATGTTACAATGCCCATCCTATTACCTTGCGACCGTACGAGGCAATAAACAGAACCTCATTAATGAGTAAGATACACACACATAGTAGCACGGTCTATCCTTCGTGCTGATTATTGACGTTGACGCAGGTGAATCACGTCATTTGACAAAATAGACTGCAGAAATTAGTCACGTTACAGCACATATTAAACCCCCTACCCGCGGTTGTAACCGAGGGATATCCGAGCCATTTCGTCGGGATTATATCTCGACCGCGGACGTTTAAACTAATATCATTTAAGCGAGAAATACGCGTGAAAATGATAGAACTAGACTGTATTTATTAACAACATGATAGATATATTATATGTGTGATTAAAACGTGAAGCGTTGAAAGTTCGCTGCCCAATGTATTAAAATATTCCGAATTCAATTTCATAAATTCTTTATTATTGCGTTTCCATTCCAACGAAATTGCTAGAGTATCAACAATTTAAAGCTACGACTGCGCGCATATTTGAAATTCGCGAATTGCTATACGAATGATTTTGGAATTTAGAAGACATTCAGACGGACAAAATAAAAAGCGATTCTTTATTTAACTATTGGAAAATAAATTCACACAACATTCAACGTTGTAAAAATGATGGAAAAGGGAATGTCTAATAATATATTATTCGAAAAAATAAATCGACCTCAAATCCCGATAAAACAATCTGCAGATAAAAAAGTAAAATATCCTGTTCATTTAAAGACCACTAAAAACAGCAATACGATACGAAAGAAGAACAGTATATTCAAATAGTACATTTTTACATAATACAATATACAGTGCTACGCCATCATCGAACAGATCTCTCGTTCGGGGTTATTGACATGTTGATCGTCAGGAAGCAAATCGATACTGCGAAAGACTCGATGATACCCGCCCGCAGAAACGGCATACCGATTGCTAGCATACAGGCCATTCTGTCGGCGCTCCTCGTTTAAATATGGATCACGGAGGCACGGTCGTGCTCCATTCCTTGGAAACGCGCGTAACGCACGCGAAGGTAAGCCCCGAAACGCGTCTGCTAACGGCTCGGAGAATCGTTCGACGAAACGCGATTTGTCTGTCACGGTACAAGAGAATAACTGCCAAGATACCGAGAAAAATTATCTAAACACGAGTGCGGAAATAGGTTTTCCTCCACCGGGAATTACGCCGTCGCCGTCGTGTTGAAATAGTGTCGGCCATCACGTCCGTGAAAACCGACCTGCTTTTTCGTTCGTCGGAGGACCTAGATTCGACGAATGCGAAAGCACGGCCTGCCGTTAAAAATTAACTTTCCGCCTTACTCGACTGTTGATATCTCTTTATTTCGCCCAACAATTATGGCTGTATTCCTTTTTTTATCCGTTCGATTGACAGTTTCGAGCGACAGCGGAGAACTGGCCGATCGATCCGCGCGTTGCCTTCGTACAAATTGTAATCGTGTAACGACAAGCAAAGCCAAACCTTTCTCGTGTCCACACAGCGGATATGCATATATGGTGTGTGTACACACAGGCGTGTAGGACGCGCCTATTTCATATTCGACACGACGACAGTAACGCAACAACAACGGAGAGCCGCGCGATCGGGCATAATGGAAAAATTGCGAAAGCGGAGCCGTATATCGAGACAATCCGGTACTGACATTTGCATGTGAGATGCAATCTCTGGGACGTGCCAGCATAAATTTGTTTGTAATAAGTTTTTTTCATAATTCACCCGGTTTAAAATTGAAGAGAAAAAGAACGGGCAGCAACCTAATTGCAGGACTTAATCAAACTATGCGCTGCTAACTCTCGCATATTTTCCAGAAAAACGCGGGAGAAATGTATAAAACAAAGGTTAAAATATTACTAATCGCTATACGTGAAATAGGTAAGGTTTTAGATATGCGTGTGCGAAACGCACGTCGATTTATTCAAATCAGAATCTCGATCAAATGTCAGGTCGTAATATGCAGATATATATTTACATCTCAAACACATCGATAAAAAAATCTAACAGAAAACGCCTATAGAGATAAAATCGCTTGCACACACACACTGCGCTGTAGTTTATAAATATCTAAATACGAAAAAATGTCTGTCGCTGTTAAATATTAAAAGGTGAAATTTAAACCAATACCACGAGTTAAATAACATTTTGTTATTTTTAACCATGTGCGTCAAAATACATTGTTTTAACACAAAACAGTGTTATTTTAACTTCATTAGTTTAGTTAAATTAACTTGTTTTAGTTATTAACGACATATTGAGTAGGAGCAGTGGCGACTTATATAGGAATGATTAAAAGTGACTCGAATTGAGTATAATTTGACACTACGAATTTAAACAATGCAGCGGAATCTTTACGGAGGGCGACACATCGATCAAATAGATTATCTTCAACGATCGCCTGACGCGCCTTGGCGTGCATTCGTACATTCGAGCGTACTGATTGATAGATAGCGTCGATAGCGAGCTCTTCGCGGCGAAAAATCGGTCGTGAATCGGCCGGGAGGCGCACGATTTAATTTATGGCTACGGGAAGTGCGATCGCTTCTAGGAATCGAACGATTATCGGCTCTTTTCTCCCCGCCTGCTTTCTCTCAAAGTCCACAATGTATACCTCCATGGAAACACGAGCCGATGGCAACGAGACTAACGACCGTCGACGGGGTGCGTAAACAACGGTAATTATACGTAATGAATATGGAAAGGAGAAACGTAATTGAATCGAAGAGAAACTACAAAATCAGTATGAATACGCCGTCGCGGTAAAGTGTTGCAGAATGGTCAATTTAGACTTGGCGAAACACGAATATCCTGAGAAATGAAATCGACAACGCGCTTTCCCTCTCTCGCGAATAACTCGCGTGCGTCTATGATTTATTGAATGCCATTTCGTTCATATTTTATGGACCATTTCGACTGGCGTAGAACGAATCGTACAATAAAACTCCTACACTCGAGGAGTCATCTCGCACGATGATTCACGATTCGTTGCAATAACGATTGAGATGCTGCGACGTTTCTTTCTCCTCTTCCTCCTCCTCCTCTTCTTCTTCGTCGTCTTCTTCACCGAAGCAATAATTCTTTAGAACGAAGCGCCGTTGCACCGAAAAATCGAATCTACGTAGATAAGCGCGGCGAATTTATCTGATCTATGATAACTATGCGATACAGTTATTATTAATAGTTTGTTTTATCGCATTGCAAATTTTGTAGAAATCAAGGTAGGTGATTCGAGCGATTGAAGCTTGATTGGAGAAAAACCTGGATATATTTATTCAAAAAAATGAATCGACACGGGCCTCTGAATTTTCACAGAAAACATGGAACGGAAAATATTTACAGAGGAGAGATACTAACACAATATCGATAACAATAACAGTAATAATAAAACAGCAGATATAATAATGTAAGAAGAATTTTAATAGACAAATAGTATATGACGAAGTTTAATTCGCAGATAAAATACTTTCTATCATACCGAATACGCGTATAAGTGTGCGTGTAAGATTAGATCGCAATGCGTGATATCAATTTGAATAAATTAACAAATATGAAAAGCCAATTCGTTAAACCGAAAGAAATGCGATTAAACGCGTTTGCATGTCTTTGCCGGATGGTATACGGGTATACCTACATAAACGCGCATATCCAGTTCCATCCATATTTCCACGCAATTGCGTGTGTTTAATTACGCGTTTAATTATCACGTTAATCCGGAGAAAGATACGACTCGATTGAGCAGGATTTTCTGCAAGGCACGATCCTATATCCGCGATTATTCTCGAGTCTACTCATTCGGTGCCAAGCTAATTCGACGAGCGAAAGGTAGAAAATCAATTAAGCCGCAGCAACTGTACGTGGGAGATACGTTCGATATCTCAGGCTTCTTCACACTTTGCGCTTTCTTTCGACCGTGAATTCTTCGGCATATCAAAAGACAATTCACTTCTAATCTGCGATTCAATAAGCATTGCACTGAGAAAAAAAATTTGTTAATCCCAAAAAATATTTAGTCCGATACGAGCAACTAAACATGTTAGTTAGTTAACTAAACATTAGTTGTTTTAACAATTATTAAGTTGAACTAAAAAAGGTATAATGCATTCATGTCAACCTTTAACATTTATTAATCAAGAATTAATTAATTTAACTAATATGTTTAGTTAAACTACTTAAAATATTTAGTTGCTCGTATTGGACTAAATATTTTTTGGAATTAACACTTTTTTTTCTCAGTGTGCTTATGTATAACTTGAAGCATGGGAAAAATTTACAAAAATATAGGATTGCAAATTGCGACACTAATGGTATGGCAAAAATCTGTTATTAATCTGTTTAAAATTAAAATATGAGTTAAATATTATATTAAAATGCAAGCAAATGAGTAAATTACATGTGCAGTTTGAGAGAGCGTTAAATTTGCTTAAATTTTGTTAATTATATATTTGTTTAAAGCTAAACTAAAAATTGAACATCTTTTCACTTTCTAAAGGCCTCACTCAATCGTCGAAATATTAAACGTGAATTGCGGTGAATTCGATCTGCCGCACTCCCGGAAAGAAGCGTATCGACAGCATAATTTCAGTCGAAACGTTCGCCGGTGCAAAGTGGCTTTAGTGCGGCTTCCATCTGGCGTACACGGGTCCATACGTTATATCTGCACGTGCCAATATTAAATTCGCGTACATTCCAGGGCGCGGTCCAACCACGAGCCGATATCGCGCACGTTTGCCTGTTCGCGTACTAAAGCATTATATTCTCTATCGAACAGAACAAACCGCCGCCATACTGTACACGCCTCGATTATGGTTAAAGACGTCTATTAGGCTGGCACCGTTTGAGTACGATGGAAAATATGTGGAATTGTGGAAACATTTACGGAAATATCTAGTATTGTTTTATCGCAAATTTGTCACTCTATTCCCGATTTTATTGCTCCGTTTCTCGCAAAGAATAATGGCTGTGCCAGCTGCAGTTAAAATTTAAAGTCGAACGAAAGAAAAGGAAAAAAACGAAGGATATATTTGATGCTAATTAAGTCATCGCTTCGGGAAAAGATAAGCAAAAGTTTTAGTATGATCAACATGTTATAGATGCGTTATCTATAAAATATTTAAAGAAAAATATGAGATGCGTAAATTTGCTGATTGAGGAAAGCTAAGAGGAAATATTGTGGGAACCGTTCAACATTTTACCGCTTGATAAATCTGATATCACTGACGTTTTATCTGCACGCCACGTAACTTTTAGTACCGACAGATTTAGAAACGATGCTTGTTTCCCTCGCAGATCTATACGCGATAAGACCGTAAACATTTTATCGCGGACGATCCATAATCGTTATCGCGAACGCTTATCCGTCCGCTTCTCGTTAAGCCGATACAACCGTGAGTAATTTTCTCACAAGTTTTTCCACGTACACTCTGACTATGTGTATGCAGATGCCGCGCTCGGATATAGTCGACGAGACCGAGACTCTCGCGAGGAAAAGCGGGATAATTCGGGGGGACTCGGGAAAGAGGCTAAATTAGGAAGCGCAAGACGTCCGAGATCGCGCTCCTCGTCAGCGCGTAACGCGCGCGGTATTATGACGAGCGGCGGACAATCTCGGCGCGCTCGGGATACACGCGGATAATAACTTTATACGCGCGCGCGCGATTTGCATATCGTACGTTACGTGTCGGTACGCTGGTACGCGGGATATCTCGTGGAAAGACGCGCATAAGGGACGAGCAGCTGGGTCAATGACGTCAAGAGCCACCTTATATATCTCGGCAGCTACCTCTACCGCCGGAAGGGGATTCATACGAGGCTAACAAACGCACGCGCGCGCGCGCACACATACCGCGAGAGACCGCGACAACTATCTTCGTACTTGTATATACGTCACGAGTGCTCTATGATGAATACGGAACGCAACGATCGCAAGTGCACCACCGTCGCGATAAGCGCGGCCGCGTAATCGCGCCGCGATATACGGGCGGTATCTGTGCGGGTAGATCGACGTGTATTCCACCTGCGTGTCTTGGGAATTACGAAGTCTCACGAGTCGTCGAGTCGGCAACGTTTATTAAATCGTTACACTTAAATTCCGCGAATCTCTCATTTGTCTTTCGTCACCGAGTCATATCTTACCTCTTTCGACATTCACGAGGAAAGTCATTTCTGCAATGTGATCTCAGAATAAATTTTTCGCGCTATCTTAACGCTTTGCCAAGACTACGCGAATGGTCGTTAAAAGCGATTGGATAATACGTTTTCTTCTCGGAATATTTCGATCCGGCCTTTTGATAAACGTTGAACTTCGGTGCTCTCAATGTACACGTCATAAATTTTCAAGACCGGGTGTTCCCAGAACCTGTTGGCGAATCACGAAGTTTCGACGATGTTCGAATTTCAGCGGCTGCGATAATAATTTATGTATAGTTCTTTGTTAATAGCATGCGAAAGTTACGTTCAACTCGCCGCAAATAGGTGGTTGCGCGACGAGTTTCGCCGGTGGACCATCCCCATCTATAACACATCCCCTGTCACATAAGCGCACCCTATCGCCTGTACAAGACTTGACCACTGGCAAAACCCAATGTCGGAAATCGTCGACTTGTACCGATAACATCGATGGTCCATGTTTCCCAAAAGGCCAAGTCAAAATCCGACAGAGACTATTTGTCTCAGCTTTAACTTCGATGCTCACGAAGAGCTCTTCTAATGTAAAACTTCTACACTGTTAAATATTAAAGAATGAAATTTAAACCAATACCTTAAGTAAGTTAAATAACATTTTTGTTATTTTTAACTAACTTATCTGTCAAAATTCATTATTTTAACAGAAAACAGTATTATCTTAACTCTATTGGTTTAGTTAAATTAAAATTGTTTTAGTTAAATTAACGACTTATTCTAAGTAGAAACAGTGGCGACCTTTGGTTTAAGCTGACTCAAATTGAGTACAATTTGACACCACGAATTTAATAGTGTGTTTAAAATAAACTTTGAAACTTAAAACACACACACACACACACAGTTCCCGAGAGTCGCGTAAAATATATCGAACTGATCCAGTTTCTACTTATATAAAAAACCGGTCTCCAATATATAAATAGAAGTCCTTAATTTATATTTATCTCGTTTGTGTCGTTTTCTCTAATATCTCGTTTCTTTAATACGTCCGGATATAATCGTCTTACCAGTTAGTCCAGTGCAACATGATACAAGATAGAATTCGCGATACGACGTAAGAAGGGCCATACGTCCTCTTTACGCGATATCATTTTTAATAAATTCTAAAAGAACTCGGTGATTCTCCTTCAACCGGAAAGGAGATTCCTCTCAATTCCTTCTTGAAATAATATTCCGCCGGTACACGTACACGTTCGCGTATTACGTTTAACGAAAGCCCCCGGAGCTATTACACGGCGAACGTCTTCGAGAGAGGAAAGACGAGCACAAAAGAGAGAAGCAGCTGGATCGATGACGTCACTACCTGTCTTGCAACTCTGGTAGCACCCTAGGGTATGGGTCAGCATCGCGGAACATACGCGAGAAAGGGAGAGAAGAACCTGCATTCTCAAGACCATTCTATATGAATTTAAGTAACACTATCTGTATGTGCATATTGTAAAGGGTTTTCTCACAACAAAAGCCAAGCCCTAATTCACGAAGACGGAGAAACTGATAACTCGATTTACATTAATTTCCCCGTCGACTGCGAAATCTACCAACATAACGTCGCACGTGATGTAAAGTCTAGTTAATGATAATAAATTAATTTAGTATTATTTACATTTACAAGTTAATTTTCTAAAGTAGAATCATTATGTCGTTTCGATCGACACCATTCCATTTTCGTAACCATCTTGTCACAGGGGAACACAACTTCGCCTGACAAATGGCTCGACCCTCCCCCCGGAAATTCGATCGAACCCTGGGAGGCTGATGCATCGAATTGACACAGAAATCCTATCCGAATGCAGAGAGGGAGCAGGAGAGAGAGAGAAAGAGAGAGAGAGAGAGAGAGAGAGAACGACGGAATGGCTAATTAGCTGACAATAAATTAACGTTACGGTCGACGGGAACGTCACGCGAGATTAGTTACCGTACCACTGAGATCGATTATATCAATGACTAATGCCCGTAAGTTATGCCTGCGTTCGGCGCGACGCGAACCGCGAAGTATGTACAAGATTTATATTCGGAACTTGCTATTCAACTTTTTGAAGTGCCGGGATTAATTCACCAGCCGGTCGGCGGCGCGATAAAGATATCTCGATCCACGCACCATATCTCCGGCCGAATCCAATTTTTCAACTTTGTCGAATAACTCAAGGACGAACGCGGCGAATTGAATGGAAACTCTTGCCGCTCTTGCTTGCCGCTTTTCCGATTTAACGCCATTTAACAAACGCGAAGTACACCACCGGGATTTTTACTCGTTGCGCAATACGATTTCGCGGAATATTATATAAACGTGTTTCACGTTAGAAAATTTCATTAAAAGTTTTATTAAGAGAACAAACTTGCTTGGACCATTCCTCGCACGAGTTTAATAGAGAATGCTGAGAGAGAATTAATGTTGAGTGCGTCTGTTACGTTCTCAGATGAAATATTGTGCAAATGTAACATCTGTGCAAAGAGTAATGCGCCGTACTTTGCACTTTTCATGGCTTTCTCCTTTTTGTAACACGAGAATAATGCCCCACTTTCCCAGAAATTCACAATATTATGAATTGAAACCGTTAACGATGTTATATTTTGATCGTCCGTCTTGAACGATTGTAATAGTACATTGTGCACGCGATATTTTTTACAATATCTTTACGGAAAGTTCGACCTCCATGCCTAGAGAGAGGCGAGAGTGATCAATTTCACGCCAGGACGGCATAGCGGGCGTGAAGTAACCACTTTCCTCCCTAGGGCGGAAAGTGACCACTTTCTTCCCTGGGGATGTGTCGGAACATATGTCGACAATGCGATCTTAAGGCGTCGCAACAGTTCATCCATGTCACCGGATGCTGCCCACCGCTAGCCCACCTTGCGGAAGTGCGTCAAGCGCCTAGCCCACGAGCGGAAGTCGATAGGAGATTTCTCCTTGACCTCTTCCGGTCGCATCCATGCCATCTTGATCTTCTTGGCAAGGTAATGCGGGCTTCTAGAGGGTTCAAAGACAGGAACCTTTCTCGCGAGTGGAATCTTCTCAATCTCGCGAAGATAGGTTTTAAGGAAACTTGTCCTCTTGCCAGCTATATCGGCAAGAAGCAGCTTGAACTTGTTAGCTGCACGGTCATTATTAATAATGAACCCGTAAACCCTACGAAGCCACCTCGGAACGAACACTCTATTCCGAGTGATCTCCTCGGGGCTAGGGAGCGAAGCACCCCCCAATCCTATATGAAGAGAGAGGGGTATTCCAGCTCTCCTTGCACGCAGGATAAGATCCCTTCTGCAAGCGGCTATCAGTCGAGAAAGATCAGCTCTCGACTTGCGGGGGAAATCAGCAGAAATGGTAGCGAAAGAGGATCCAAGCCGAATCAGTGGACTGACTCTCTGATCTTGACCACGGGTATCAGTGATCAGAAAGCGGAGGGGGAGGTCGTCAAGAATTTTAACTTTGACAACCTCATCCCTGTCGATCTTGATAAAGTTTCCCAACGTCATCCGCCCTGGTGTTATAGGAGTCAGATGTTCTTGGACGGTCTGACGCTCGCAGACGAACGTCCTCTCAGCAAAGGTTCCACCATTGCGAGAAACGATCGTCTTACGACGGTTGATGACAAATCCAAGAGTTTCCATTTGATGGAAATAATCTCAAGGCCGTGGGAAAAGACCGACAAGGTCATCACCACGTATCAAGTACGGATGATGACCCAGACCCGCATTCTCAACAGGGAGGAAATTGGTCGCTTTCCGCCCTAGGGAGGAAAGTGGTTACTTCCCGCCCGCTATGCCGTCCTGGCGTGAAATTGGTCACTTTCGCCCCTCTCTACAGGCATGGAAAGTCGAACTTTCCGTGGAGGTGTTGTGAAAAGCGCATTATTTTACTTAAGACAACGAAATTCAATACAATGTATAGAATAAAATAGTAAAGTACTTTTAGAGATCTCTCGCGATGAGTCAGTCACTTCGAAAATCGGCATTTTGATATCCTAGATTATCCTAATTGTTCTGAATACAATCTTCGGAAAAACAATGCCGTATAAGTTACACTTCGAGATCTCGAAAAATTAAGAAAAAAATCTCACATTAATTCACCGTTCAATTATTCATTTCCTTTCATTTTCCGATTTAATTTTACGTGACGAATGCTATCAACAAAACGCGAAAATTGACGATTTTAAAACAACTTTTCAAACAGGCATCTAAAAAAGATACTTTATTCACGGGTCGACGGAGACACGTCCTATTTTTACGGCATCTATTTGACACTCATCTCTCTGGCGTCGCTTTTAGTTTCGACTTTTAGCTCCGAGACTTTTGTTTCAATTTTATGCTGCCTGCAGCAGATATGATGAAATGCAAAAAAAATCGCGGACGACAAAGCGTCTCTTTTCAACGGAGCTACCCCGCGGTAAGCGGCGATCGTTAAATATTAACTCGAGCTGCATATTTTAATCCTTTGTTTCTAAATCTCTCCAAAAACGTAAGACCGAGAGCGCGCTCGCACGCACGAAATTTTTCCAGCGTCCGTGCAAGAGAGGAAAAAAAAAGCTTACGAAGATTAATAATAAATTGTCGAGACTATTAATAGCCGTCCTCGCGAGGTCGCGATTTTATCCCGCAGCGGCGCGGCGTCGCGTGCCCGCGACAGAATTTTTGCGCTGAAACGCAACGGAAACGAACATCCGTCAAAGTTTTGCTAAACACGGCACGTCGGGAGCGTTGATTCCGTCAATCGATCCCGGGATAGACTCGATGCAGCGTATAGAAAGTTGCACCCAAGCCAAATCCTAAGTATTGATCGACGCGTCAAACGAGCGACGGCGTCAATCGGGCTCGCTTGAAATTTTCGTCATTTGCGACCGGATAATCGTCAGCGGGGTATCCGACAAAGCGAGTGAATCTGGACGATAAGCGTACTACTTCACCTCCGCGATACCTCTCGCCAACCTCGCCTCTGCGTCGCGCGAGACGAGTTTGAACGAGGGGCATTGACAACTTCGTTCGTCGACTCGTCAAACGCGATAACGCAAAGGGAGGGGCACTTGAGAAAGTATATCGAGAATCGCGAAGGTATACCTCGGCGAGACGCCAGGCGGACGAGTTCGCGGACGTAAATCGGGAAGTTTCCGCGGGTTAAGCTGGGTCAGATTGAGGCATCCTCGGACGCGGGCGAGTGCGTTCGTCACCGTCGCCGGTTTACCGCGGCCTTTTGTCTCGCTACCTTAGGTCTAATTAGACCTCGCGTGCAATAAAACGTACGACTCGCGGCGGTATTACGCGGGGCTCGAGGGGCGCGGGTCTAATTAACGACATGGTACGCCCCGTCGCGCGGCATAATCTCCGTCGTCCTGGACGGGGGCGTATCATCACCGGCGGCTTTCGCGAACGAGGTGCACGTGCGGCCACGTCCAGGGTGTCACGGCCGTTAGATCGCAATAATACGAAAGAAAACACATGTGCGACTTTCGCGGGGAGCGTCCGTAGCGTCGACTCTGCTCCGATCGGAATTATTGGAGTCTCGATATATCTTTGAGCCTCTTCGTTCCTAATCTGAATCTTTCCAAGAATGTAGGACTGAAAACACGTACAAAATTTTTCTAGAGTCCGTGTTAAAAAAAAAACGAACAGGTCTCTAGGCGGAAGAGTCGTCTTTCGAGTCGATCGAGGAGAAGGTGCCGTAGAAAAAAGTAACGTGGCAAAAAGAGACTCAAGTACCATCGATGTTCATCACGTACGCGAACGTTTCGCTTCCTACTTGTTATTCACTATACCGTGAGTTTATCGTGACCACGAAACAGCATTCTTTAAATGTAAAAAAAAAAATTACGACACGCGGAACTATGTCGTTGAGATATCTTTCGACGAGCTGTAATTTTATACGGACAGTTTAAGCATTTATCATTTATCGTCGCAAGTATCTAATAATAGCTCTTCGAGCTGTTTCGGTGTTGAGTGTGTGACGTTACGGGTTTCTGAATCATTAAATAAATATCATAAATATACATAATATATATTCTCCTTCCGCCAAAAAATAGGAACGCTTATATAATAATCACGTCATTATATTGCAATTAATTTGTTATTTATAATTCGCATATCTTTCGGTGATATACTTTCGCCGTAATCTTTCGCCGTAATAAAGATTACATATAGCACAATAGATAGTTAATAAATAAATTGCAGTATAAAATATGAATAATACGAGTACAATACGATAATAGTGCGAAAAATAATATCGTCCATATTCGTTTAATGCTGAAATAATGCTCGAAAAACTAAAACTCTTTCAGTGACAATATCGTTAACGTTAAAATTTCTCGCGAATTTAAATAATCAAAAGACAATTCTAATTTCTAATGAAATACAATCTAATAAATCTAATAAAATATACTTAATTCTAATCTAATTCTTTTGAATAAATTTAACAGCCAGATGTGTTTTATAACATATATAATTGACTTTTACGATTCGTTTAAGAAAAAAAACGCACTTTCGTCGATATTATCACTACAGAACTCGAATAAGTGTTATAAACTGCAATGAGATACGATCGTCAGCAAACGACAAGTGCTCGCAAGCGTCTCGATGGCGTTTAGATAGAACGCGCTGAATGTATAAAAGCAGCTTGACAGCACCGAGTGAGTGTTTCGCGTTTGGTATATCGTATTCGAAGCAACAAGGAGGCAGAATGAGGCCCCTTGTGCGTGATCGTGAACTTGATTCGATGCGTAAGAACAGTTACCGACGAAGGTCGTTCGGTTCGCGCGACCAGCGCGTTGCCGAGCATTATTTTTGAAGCGTTATCGTATCGCACGTGGGACCCTCTCCGTTCTAACGGCTTTCCCGTTAGAAGCGGAGCCGTCGCCGTCGTTGCGGTGCTGGGCAACGCCGAACGGGGAGAACGGAGCGTCCCATTCTCCGGCCTTGTGTCACCAGAGAAGACGCCGAAGATCAGCGGTGGTATGAAACTCATCGACTCACGTCAAGTGGGACCAGCTCTCGATCGATACGACGACTGTATGCGTGTAGGTCTTCTCTCTCTCCTTCTCTCTCTCTCTCTCTCTCTTTCTGTCCCTTCTCTCGTTCGCCGTCGGCCTCCCTAGCTATCTCCCTTTGTTCCCTCGGCGCTAACGGGGCCTCGGCGGAGAAAACATCAGAGTACCAGAAGAGGAGATGCGCGAAGGAAAGCAAAACCCGACTGTTGGCCTCTCGCGCTTTTGCGATCCGCGAACCCGCACAGAACAGAAGATTACAAACGAGGGAACACAGTGCACGGCATAATACATACACTCGGCTCCCTCCCCGAGAGCGTGTCGCGTCGCCACAGCTGGTACAGTCGCGTTGAACAGCCCGATGTCGTCGCTCTCCGTCGAACGCACCAAGCGCGCGCGCGCGCGAGCGCGAGCGCGAGAAAGCGCGATAGAGAAAGAGAGAAGCGTATATATATATATACCTATATATATACGGCCGGTCGACTTCCGCTAAAGCCGCGGTTGGCTGGCCTCGCTCGTCGCTAGAGAAAACGACGGCAACCGCGACGGCCGCGAGAAAAAGCCGTACGCGTACAAGCCGAACGATATTTTTCTGTCTCTCTTTTCTCCTCTCCCTTCCCGCGGGAAACAGCCTCTCGCACGAACGGCGGCCGAGTCGAAAGGAGAGAACCGCGGGCGCTTTTGTCCCGAGAGCGGAGAGAAAACGCGTCGACAGACCGAACCACCTCGACGGACACCGCGGGACTGAAGGACTGAGGACTGACTGGACTGGACTGAGGCGCCGGCGTGCTTATCCCCCCCCGAGGGTGCCGCTCCTATCCCCTCCCCACGCCCCCGCCAGCCGAGAGCGCTCGTGTATCTTCGCAGCCGACTCCGACCGACTCCGACTCGCACTCGCCTCTCCGCACCGCGCCGCGTTACACCGTTTCCACCATTCCACCGCGATACTCGCTCGCTCCCGCTCGCTCGCTCTCTCGCTTTCTTTCTCCTTTCCATCTCGGCCCCCTTCATTCTCCGTGCTCCCTTCTCGGGGAAACTGTGGCTCTCCGCCGAGGGACTCACCTGTCGTTCGGTGCGCTCCGGTTAAAGAGCCTTCGTCCTTTTCTTCTTCGTTTCTCGTCCACTTTTTTTTATCCTTGTATTACGTCTCTTCGATCTCTTCTCCTCTCGTAATCGTCCACTCCGCTTTTCTCCCCATCGCGATTCTTCTCCGTGATTCTCCTCGCTTTACCACCTCCTGCGTCTACATCGTTTTATCCTCCGTAACGCTTACGTGTAATGACGCGCTTCTCAAGTTCTGGTATACACATACGTATATGTATGCGTGTTATATACGCGGTTTTTTTATAATCGTAATCTTTGTTTTCTCTCCGAGTTCTTCTTCGGGGTAAAATTGTTTATCTCGAGTTCAGGCACGACGAATTCCAAGTACAATACCGATCAGAATGTTGCGAAATAAATAATTGTACTTTAGAAACGTGTTGAAATTGTATAAAAGTTACAATTAATATATTAACGGTGTTCATTCAGATATTTTAAAAATATTCTACACATTTTCCTTTTCTCGTATCGTGATTTCTATCAATCTGAAATCGCGGTTATAATTTATGACACTTTTTATTTATATCTTCCCGTGCACGATCTGCGACGACGTCGATGGCGACGCACGTGCGTATATTTTAGGATACGAAGGCTCGCGTGCGTATACGTGTGTCAAAATAACGCTGCTGTACGTAATAATGTCGCCGTGCGTTCATTCTCGCTCTTACGCAAGTCTCGTCGTTGTTATAAATTAACCGATAGGCGGTTAAAGGCGCGAGGATTCGAGGGGGCGAATCTCGGCCTGGCTCTGCTAAATCATTCACGGGCAGCCCGAATCCGTTTCCGGGGCCGTCTCTCCGCCGTCGATTTTGCCTTTCCTCGCCTTGATACGATTTCGTACGATACATCTGGAACTCGTGAAGCGTAAGGGGCAATCGCGTGGACAAGCGATCAAAGTTTCCGAGCCGCAGAAATTTAAGAGCTTCTCTCCGGACCGTCTTAAATTACCGTCGACGCGAAACACCGAAAAATAACAATTCAATCGTTCATCCTCGAGCCGTTCTTTCAGTCGATCGTTATTTTACGAACAATCGCCGTCTCGCGATTAATTACGTCTCTAATATATTCAATCCATATCGAAAAATCTTCGTTTGCAAAACATCGCGAATCGCGACGTTTATTAATTTCCCATTCGGGGAGAACACGACAACCGGGGCCCCTTGATTTGACTGTGGTTTCTGGTAGTATTTCTTGCGCTGAACAAAAAATTATATAGGTCTTATAGGGCTAACTGCTTTAGTTTTCGAGATATGCAGTATTGAAGCTCAAAATATATATAATATAAATCTTTACTTGGTAATTGTACCCTGCCCAACCCACACCGCCAGGTGCATGGTGGGGGGTGCGGGGGGGCAGAACCCCCCCGCACACACTCGTAGGTTTACTCACACAATGGGGGGTGCGGGGAGGGCGAAGCCCTCCTGCCCAACCCACACCGCCAGGTGCAGGGGGGTGCGGGGGGGCAGAGCCCCTCCTGCCCACACTCGTAGGTTTACTCACACAATGGGGGGTGCGGGGGGGCGAAGCCCCCCTGCCCAACCCACACCGGTGAGGTCGCCCTTAATCTAGACATTTACCAAGTTATATTTATTTTGAGCTTTAATACTGCATATCTCGAAAACTAAAGCAGTTAACCCTATAAGATCTATATAATTTTTTGTTCAGCGTAAAAAATACTACCAGAAACCACAGTCAAATCAAGGGGCCCCGGTTATCGTGTTTGTGCCTCCAATTATATTCGCCGTGCGCGCGGCAAGGCGATAATCAATTATGCGTAAAAGATATAACTCGCAACCGTTCTACAGAACCGAAATAAGATACGTCACACGCACGAGCGCGAGAAAAACAAGTAGAGCCGTTACGGTATGTCGCAGGCGCGCACGTCGGTCAAAGTCACGTGGGTGACGCGGGGGAGCGGCTGGATCTTCAACAATAACGCGCTCTCTCGCCGAGCGAGCATCTACGATAATACGCGCGATACTTTTGCCGGGACAATGCAATATTTAACGGGCTGAAACATCCGGAACTGTTCCTAAAGTAGTATTACAATTCAAGTTTACAGAGACTTGTCACATTTGTTCTTTTCATCGTTTCGTTAACAATATAAGCGTCTTATCGGCAGCTCGCTCTCGACTCTCTCGGCGAAAATGAGAAGAATTTAAATATTTTAAATGATACTTTTGAATTTTATAGCACGCAATTATATTTTATATCTCTAACAAATTTAAATACAAGTTTCCCTCGATATCCGAAATTAGAGCGTTCGTACGAAATCTTTTGTAAGTATGGGATAAATTCTTTTCGTAAAAGCGAAAATTCTCATCGGATTTCTTTCGGTTAGCGAAAACAGGTACCTACTAATGCTCTTTCGTAAAAGCGAAGTGGCGTAAAACAAACTTCGACGAGCGAGGGATACCTGCAATGTATAGTAATATATATTCAATACATCTTTTTCATCTTATAATATACCAAAATGTGCTCTTCGTGTTTGAACGATGGATGTTTTTTCCGTTGGTTTCTTTTCGTTCATGTATTTGTCATCGTGATTATTCGAAGACAGAAATATTAGGTATTTTGTGAAATCGAATTTGCGATATCGAGGAGCTTGGCTGGCGCAGTTTTGAAAGCCTAATTATTTTGTTCACGCAATTATTGATATTCGCGTAAAAATAATTCTCGCTATCGTCGCGATTCTTGTGCATATAGTGTTATGAAAATACGTTCGATCTCCGTGTAAAGTTTGATCGAATACGCGCTTGAGACGTACTTTAATTAGTGACAAGAAACTTCTTACTTCATCATAAAAATATTCTTTAAATAAATTCGCAATTTATATATGTATATCGTGGATACACAATAAATTTATCGTCATGGACCGATATCGTGGATTCCCGTCGCGAATGAACGTGCATACACGTGCGTAAAAGTGCGTGAATTAAATACGATGGACAAGACTCTTTAATTGAATTGGCGAATTACGATAAGTGTATGTAACTATTAAATTCGTAAATCGTTAAGTTTATCAGACTTATTCAAATTCCAATCCGGCGAATTTCGCGTCGCGAGTGTATCGCGAGTGAAACAAAAGTGAAATAATCGACGTGGAACGACGCAGAGATGCTTCTCAACTATTTTCGAGAGAACTGTTGTAAATATAATCGCAGCGGAAGCCGGACTAATGGACGTCGAGGGACGTCGCGATGTCGTGAGTATACTGAAGTTCAATTAATTTCACAATTAATCTATTTTATTTAGCTGCGCTTTTTGGTACTTTGTTCGTGATATACGTGTTGTTTCTTTACTCCATATAAACAATATTATTAAATTTACGTTTAATTACTTGAGCGCGAAATAAAATATTTAATTTTATTACGATCTCTACTGCGTCATAACAATTAGAATATCAAAAATATTTTATACATGAAATTTATGTACAAATATATAAAAGCGCGAATTTATTAGTAAATTTATACACATATACATTTGTAGACTTTGTGAATATTAAAATTGTATTTCGTATAACATTCGTGTGTATAAATTGATATGTAAAATATATAAAAACGCAGTGCAGCTAAAAAGAATAGGTTTTACATTGCAATATAGTATAGATAACTCGCAATATATAGTTCCTCTTTTTCCAAGGGCAAAAGTAATAAAATCAAATAATAAAATTTAATAAAATCAAACGTGTGTCAAATAATTTTATATCTTGCCTGCCACGTCGCGAATTTTTATTTATCATTATAATTCTATTTGCCACCATATTTTCGCATTCTCAACTGTAATCCGAAGTATGTGACGCATTTTTAAATTCATATTGAAAAGATACGGAGCTGCAATAAGTAAATAGTCATGTTTTTTTGAAATGGAACGTCCCGCGGTTGCACCGATACATGGAATTGTCTGGTTTCGCATTCTTGAGGGAGAGAGATAAGACGTATCTTATTACGCGTGACTCCTCGTCTCCCCCTCTGCCCCCTTCCGACACTTCTAATATGCACGCCGAATAAATTAGCATTATTTCGCCCCTCGGCATCTCGGTAGCTCCATGCACCCCGTTATACATTTTGCATGCAAGGTAATAACGTTCTACGCACGTGACATAATAGCGTTGCTACCACGATGTCTATCCCAACTTTGTCAACGCTGCTCGCTGCCTGGCGCCCACCGTCCTTTCGTCAAAGTACGCGTGTCTAATGTGCCTTTACACAATATTCTCCCATTCCGGGGTCGCGTTACACGGATTACCGCGCTTAACGGCGTAACTTGACGGGATCGCGTTCCTATAGTAGACATTAGACGAAGGAATCTTTGCGTAGGAAGCGCAGCTAAAGTATATATATAGGTATACGAAGACACATCAGACTTCGCATATCGATATCGGCGCTTTTGCTTGACCGATTTTCCTTAACGTTATAAAATGCGAACCGTGTATTCATACCGGCGTTGAAGTCAACGAATTTCTCAAGCGAAAAATACGAAACAGTATCGTGCCGGAAGATACGACGTCGAGTATCGAAAATGCCTCCGTATTTTCTGTATTCGTTGTACTATATTCCGAAAATGTGGAAAACGTATCTGATATATATTTTTTTAAATAAATTAATATGCGATGCAGACTTTTATAATACTAATGTATAAATAAAAAAGTACAGTTTTTATGAGTCTTCCTCAATCTCTCTTTCAATTTCGTATTTCTCTTTGTTTTTCTAAAAGATCGCAAAATAATAGTCAAAAGTTCAATAGCTTTTTATTCAGTTGTATTTTAAATTTTGCGGGACAGAAAAATTAGAAAGAATTCTTTAATATCTCGATAGAATTTCGGAAGAGAGTTGCATCTTTGTTTGTTGCACCTGACGTGAGAAAAAATATGTCATCGATGCACATTATAATAGTACAAAAAGAATATCACGCTTCTTTATGTTAAAAAATTGACCGTGCTAATCAAGCTGTGAAGTAGAAAGATTCTTTACGTTTACATGTTTCTGTCCTCTCGCGATGCCACCGTCGCTACCGGAGCAAAGAGCTCTTCTGAACTATTTGACAGGCTGAATGTGGTACGAAATAACTTGTTGGCCTTCTTTCATTTCAAGCAATTTCCGTGGGCTTCGGCTCCACGCGGAGTGGCCCTGGCCAGTTCAATATCTTTCTGTTACTTTTGCCCTATTTACCCAACCTCTGCCGTACCATTTATTTTCGTTCGCTCGGCTGCCCGCGGAATTGAGGCAGCAGAATCGCGGCCTTCCAATTAGTTGACTTTAAGTCGACTAGTTTTTCTAACGCGCTATTTCCGGAAGATAAACCGGTTCAAGCGTTTTTTTCCTTTATAATAGTCCCTTTCCGCTCGCAATAAAATAGGAATGCGGGAAAACAGGAATCATATCGTCGATATTTAAGATAGATTTAAAAATCCGTATTATATATTGTACATAAGTATAATGTTTTTCAATAAACAGAAATAATAAAAGAGAATACAGAAAATATAGTCGTGTCCGTCGAAATTCGTGCGGGAATGCATGAGAAAATCTAGAGACATAAATAAGCAATAAATTAGCTTCTTATTAGAATAATAAAAATGTAAAAGGCATATGTAAAGATTCGTTAATGTCGTATTACAATACTTGTTCGTACGGTCTTCTTCGTATTTCTCATGCATGAATTCCGTTCGAATGCCACAACTCTCAAGTGGTTAGGTGCAGTACTGGCGAGACGCGCGACTGGTTGACACGATCACGTCTCGAAGACCACGTCACTCTCGCAATATCTCTTCGGGGACAGGTCGTCGCTTTAGGGGAAGACAGTTTAAAGAGACAGTTGGCGGTGACGGTGATGTCGTGCGAAAAGAGCGAGGAACGGCGGGGCGAAGGAGGGGGAGGGGGTAGTTTCTCGACATTCGAAGAAAGCGGCCAATCCAAGGGGACTCGATCCTGCGAATCTCTGCTGCGGACAGACTTTCGCGAACGTGGCTGAGGTAGGTGCCAACGCGGCCCATCGGCGGATTCAAACGACGCTAAGCTATACGCGAGAAGCGAAGGAAGTTCGGTGCTTGCAGCTTTAAAAGTCGCCAGCTTGCACACCCCGAGAAAAGATCGTCCGGCGGAGGATCATCTGGGGACCCACGCGAGATTCGGAAAGCTGTATACCGCCGCAGGTATGGTGCGGCAGGTTGTTTCCGGTAGCCTCTTTAAAAATGTAAGAGACAACGCGGTCTTCCTAGTGGCGGTGGTATGAACGATGTGAAAAATGCAGCAGGACATTTGTCCGTGTGAAGTATTTACATTACCCCCGAGCTCCCTCAAGAAAGTGCGGATAGTTCCACGTTACGTAAATTCATTAATAATGCAGAATGCGTGGTATTACGAGGTAAAGATCGTTTCTCTTGAAATACGCGCTCTTCAGATCGAAAGATCCTATTTTCGGATAGTTTCATAAATTGAGATAAACGCTTGCAATTGGAAATAACAGAGTTTCAGCTAGCTTCTAGTAGAGACAAGGCGGTTAATAATAAGTTAATAATTAAAACAAAATCAATTATTTATTACTCGACTACCTGGGCTTAAATTATATATAAGTGCACGTTTCGGCTCACGGTTAGAGCCCTTATCAAGTGCCGTCTGAAATATGAACATCGCGATGTAATACAATAAAAAATATATAAATTGGAAATTAGTCATAAAAGTTTAGTCATTAAGTTTTCTTTATATTAATAATTAAATGCACACAATGTGTGATTATGCAAAAAAAATTTAGATAACCAAAAATTAAAACTTTCATAGATAAAATTTATTTAAATAAAAATATTTTAGCGGAGCAATCGCGAAATCGACGATCTACGTGAACTTTTAGTAAATTGAACGCGGTTCAAAGGATTCATCGGCCTAATCGCTTAACTTGCTCGGGCAAACGGGTATCTCGTAAGTATACGGGAAAACCCGTCACGGTGCTTTGCGAAGCCAACTAACTCGGACTTACATCGCAGGGGATGAGACGAGGCCCCGAGCTGAAGCGCAAACCTGGAATTGTCATTTTATCTCGCTCGGTTGAAGTCGCTCGAGGACTTCGGTTTTACGAAAAGTACCGAAACTTTGGACGAGAATTACGTACGCGAGAGTACAGCTTGACACCGAACGCAGTTAGAGCTTCAAAATCAGTTTTGATTCTTGCGACAGTAACTTGAAGAGCTTAGAATATTAGACTAAAATGGAGATTAGGGGAGGAAATGGGTTGAAGACTTTTTCGCGGTCGGCGATATATTGATCGCGTTCCTATAAGACGCTATTCGGGGCTACTCTCATTTATATAACATGAGGTGTAAAAAAAACATCCGACTCGCGCTGACTGTAAGATTAAAATTGACGAGGGTGGTTGTATAAATAAAAGTACCCGCCGACGAGTGCATGGGCGCGCGCGCGCGTGGACCGTACAATCACGAATTCTAGCACGTGTTACCGTAGCCGTAGGAAGGTGCCGGGCTCCTCCCCGGTGCAATAACGATCCCGTGTCCCGACCACGCGCCGGGCGCTCCGGAATACTTTAACACTTCGTCAAAGATACCGAACAGGCTATAACGATAACCGTTATCGTTACCCACCTTACTTCGATGCGCCCAATCAAACGGCGCCGGTCCGGCATTAGGCATTAGGTATCAACCTCGGATCTCCGTATAACGCCGTGTGTACAGGGTGCGAGACCGTACGAGACGATGGACATCTCACGAGCTTCAACGCACACACGTATAGTGCCCGTAAAGGTGTCGATTGGCGGTGCCGACGGTGATATCGCTATATACATACATGTAACATAGGCAAGTACATAGCGTACATATGTACACGTATATACGTTTTAAGCTTTCGAGCTGCCCGCATCAAACATCTCGAGTCCGTCGATGGCTTCAAGGGGTGTTACAATTTCGCCGACGACGCGCGACGGCACGTTCAGGCGTTCGAGGAGATCGGTCAGAGAGGAGGACGACGAAGTTATATAAAACCCGGAAAACGAATTTATTCGCGAACGCGTGTCTTTATGCTCCCGAAACGTGCGGTTTAAACCGCGGCTGTAAATTCGTCGGGATATTCTCGGAGTCAAATCGATCTTCAGAATTTGACGCCGGGTGTTACCTACCTCATCCTTTTGAAAAAAAAAAAATATATATATATCTGTATCTGTGTCGTTATTTTGCGTATTTTTATCGCTCCGCTGCTTAAAGCGCAGATTTATGTTAAAAATTCAACGCGTTTGATATGCATTGCTGCAACTACACGAGCAGGTTACATACCGTGCCCGTTCCCGCGTATCTAGAAATAGCCTCTCAACGCTTATTTATGCGCGGCCCTGTCCCCCCCGCGGCCCGAAACGCGTCGCATGGTATTTGCGCCGGGATCAACAATGCACTTTTGCAAATTGTTGAAGCATGATGCGCGGCGTACAAATGATAAATGCGACAAACAACAACGCGTCCGACCTGTCCCACCTTTCACCGTATGAATGGCACGAAAATGAGTGGCCGGTGCCCGACATACAAGCGGTTCTCTTTTTTTTATTCTCCCGCTCGCATGCATCGCGCGACATCAGCTCCCGCGCGTTCTCTGTACCTGAATAAATAGAAATTTTCCCCGTGAAAGGAACGGTCGCCTCGCGTGGCATTGAAATGCGGAAACCGTTTAATATAACGGCTAGAAAATGCCTGCAAATTGCACGGTGTCGTCTCTCTTTAGGAGATTAAGATAATTACGAATTAAAGGAAGAAGTCGTATAATAAAAGCGCGTATAATGTCGTCTTTCCTGTGTTTTATAACGCTTAATAAATTGTCGTGTCTTAACGTCAAATTAAGAAATATAGCGACGATACAATATTTTACGTTTTGTAAAAATTTCGATTCGTATTGACGACAAATCTATTAACGTTATGTCATTTATGTCGCTCTTATTTTCTATCTGTTCGTTATTGTGCGAGTGAAGTGAAGCGTGAAGATATTAATTGAAGCGCCTCGCAGAAGCAGACATTTCTTTTTGATTGGAGATGTTGCAAACAGTATTACGCTCGTTAAAAACAATCGATAGTTCAATACCTGACAGTCCTGACACTTGTGTCGACGCGTCTTATAATCGATTCGCAAACTTGTAGCTGCTTGCATTTGAATGCAAACAGCGTTTGAATCAATGTCTGGCAACGGTTGGAATATACTTTCAAAGAGTTATTGCTCTATTTATATTCTCTTCGGGCAACGGGCGACGCAGCGGCGATAAGTAAAATAAGATGGTATAATTGATAAAAGCTCTTTCAAAAGCTCGCCCTCGCGAAAGATCCCGTCGACCCCCGAGCAAGCGTCATGATGGCGAAACGTCTTTCGCTCTCGGCAGTCGCTAAGCCCGTCCATTCATTCAAGGGACGCGAAAGGGTTGGAGGGTTTGAGAAAGGATCGTCGGAAGAGGCGGGCGGCGAGCTCGGGATACAGATATCTGCATGCACGGCAGTACGCGCAATACGCGAGTTCTCAAATGGCTTGAAAGTGGTAGAAGTCGACGCGTCGCCGATTTAATGATGCGGCGGTAGACGAGACGAGAGAGAAAGAGAGAGAGAGAGAGAGAGAGAGAGAGAGAGAAGAGGGATGGTTGTAGAAGAAAATCTGGAACGGGAAACGGCCCTGTGTTACGGAACTGTGCCATTTCTGGGAGCACTCAGACATTCCGTACACACGCGAAATTGCGGACGAAATATTGATAACTCGATTAGCACGGATATACGCAGAACGGAATCTGAATCCGTTTTCAAAAGTAAAGACAAAGAACTTCACATTTCGAGGGGAAATTCTTCGCTTCGCGCCGTCAATATCCATTTCCCAGAGAGGCGCATTGTCCGGCCGGATACTTTTTCAGCGTATCGGGAATTCAGTATATACACTCGAAACTGAAATGTTGTACTAAACGCGCGGCACGGAGTGCTCTCCGCGGGCACGTTGGAAACGCGAGTGGAATCGAAAGAGCTTCGTTACTCTGACAGAGGGCTGAATCGCTCGAGAATCGGGTTACATTCGATCTCCGTCCCTGGAAGACGGGCACCACCGTCATACATTTTCTTTACCGTTGAGATGAGATCGTCGTTTCCTCTGTGCAAACAGTGATTACATGGCAGCAAATAAATTCGGATTTTAACGATTTCGTGCCCGTTGCTTTAAATTTAAATCGAACGCTTGGAGGTTTGAACAATTGTGATAAGAGGATTTAATCCTTTTTTATCGTTTTTTATGTGGTCGTAAAAGTAAAATCTTTCGAACGTTTGAGCTTTTAATATATCCCGAAATTAAGTTTTAAATAATAGATTTTAAACTAATAACGTACTTAAAAAATTTAATAATTTTTACTTTTAAGATTAAATTTATAAAAAAAATTAAACTACCGAATTTCATTAAAAAATCGATATATTTTTTGTGCACGACATTTAGTCTAAAATATCGTCACGCATCGGCCATTCCGATTTTTTTCCATCGTTTTTATTAGGTTTCCCCTACCTCTCGCGAAATAAGCGAATATTCCCAACTTGATCCGCTTACCCCGGTTTTACCCCAGTTCCTCCTAAGTATAATATACATACGACAACCTTCCATAACGTATATAAACATGGCATGTGGATATATCGTATCTACACGGAGTTATTCGCGAATATCCTTCTGTTAATATAACTTTTAGTAAGGAATGCACGAAAGGGTACATCGCGTTCAGAAGCACACGAATATACAAAAAATGTTGCTGAACGTGTTTCGATTTTTATATAAACTTTATTGGGAAAAGAAAACCGAATCTTTCTTAAAACGAATGTTAAAACACACCCATCACCATGCGTTTTTTTAATAATTCGATGACTTTCTCGGAAGTCTAAAAATAAAATTCATACTTCTCGTCTATAAAATTCATACTTTCCGAGATATATTATTTGCCCCGCTTTACAACGTTCCACGATGTAGATGCCGAGCTTGCGAGTGGGTTAAGGCGCGTTTTGTACTTACAAGATATGTATGCCAGGGGGTGGGCGTTTTGTAGCTGGAAAAGATTCAACGGAAGCTGCTTACACGTGTACACGCGCGCGTGTATTGTGCATATACAGCGCGCATAACGAAAAGGGATGCTTGTAGACACGCCGGCTATATACTATACACATACACACAGGAAGACAACCCCCGGGCTCTCTGAGGACATGTTAGCTTCGCACGTGTTACTCCCAGCCTGCCGTCTTTACGACAAGAGCTCTCGGCCCGTCTTCGGTTTCGAACTGCACGAGAAGCCTAGAGCGAGTCAGTCTCTTCACACATTCTACATTCTTCGATAATAGCGCAATCTTTTTTTCTATCTATAGAAATTAGGATAAAAATTATAGAACGAAACGCGAAGCTTTGAAAATCCATTGGCATACATTGACATCGAAATTGTAATCTTCAGTCGTCACCGATCATACATGCATTAAAGCGTCGTAAATACTTTGATGTTCGCGTAAAAAAACGTAGATATATTATAGATGTTACGATTATTCATATATAGGAAAAAAATAGGCAACGCTATTCAAACAATAACTGACATTATAAATGATTGGTATATTCTGTATCAACAAATTAGTAAGCGAGTTACTTCGATTTTCATTTCATAGATTAACAATAAAAGTTTAAACGTAATTTATCGATGCAGCTTTATTAATTTCAGCGCTGGTCATCTATATTCCCGATAAATTTTCTCTAATAGTTATACGTAGATTAAACATCGATACGTCAGAATTGTGATATACTAACGAAACGTGCAATCCGAGCGACTTCTTTAGTCGAATAAACAGAATCGCGAAGGGGTAATAAATATCCGGACGCAACATTCGTTCCTGAATGCAGCGAGGACATTCGAGGTGTCGAGCGTGCGTAATATGTGCGCACCCTTGATTTTCTTTTCCCTCTGCTTTTACGCCGCACGAATGACAAAACCACCATTGTTTTCCTTCCAGCTTGCGTCCTAATTCAGAGGATTTCGCCGTTGTCACGGCGACAGTCTCGAGAGCGAAAATCTTGTTACGTGCAATACGTTACTTATCGCTGTATTATCCACCCTGCTGTCGTCAAGCTGCGTCGACATGTGCAGCGATAAGAATTATTAGCTCACGCGCATTGTATTTTTATAACGACAAGAGTATGCTTCTATTATTCTCTCTCTATCGAGAAGAGAATAACAGTGTCCTCAAAGAAAATTACAGACGTAACGTACAGAATATTCCAAAATTAGCGGAAAGTGCGCTATCGTTATTCCTTGCAAAGATAAATCCACGAAACAAATAAACGCGAACGGACATGAATAAATATTTGCCCATTCATTCGCGCATTTGTTCATTCGGCTTAAGATTCGGGCTCAGCAATTCGATTTTCTCCCTCGATTATCTGATTTCCGCGAAAAATAATTATAGTGTCACCCTTGGTGCACGCACGGGTCACTTTATTAAAATCGTCCCTAAGATGGTAACAATAAATAACGCATTGACGTTCACCTGAATTAAACACGCGTGGACGTTAAGGTTAAACGTGAACTCCCACGTTGCGAAAGTACCCTCATTAAACGTGTCGGCGTTAACGACGCATTTGTCCCCTTCCGACAACTATCATCCAGGAGCCTCTATTCCAGATGACAATGTCGCTTTATGTTTTAATGTCACGCTCGATGAAACTTTCACATTCACTAAGATAAAGCCCCAGTCTCTATCCATTTTTTTATTCTGATCCCACATTGCCACGCGTACTTTTTACACCGCAGCAGCGCCATTCAAAGTCCATTGTCGTATACCAAGAGGCGATATTATAATTCATAACTGTATAGCCCCCTATCCAAGAAAGCTGTATCTTTTAGACTTTTCTTTCATGGCGCCGGCCAATATAGTGGAGACTCGTGTTGCACATTACCTTGCGTTATCCGAACAGGAAAAAAACCGATATTTTTAAAGCCCATGCACTTTAATGACTCTATCGAAAAGGAGATAAGAATTATGGGGGATTATAAATCCATTACAAATATAAACCGAGGAGAGGTACGTGTTTTACTCGATCCTTTACAATATGTCAGCTGATTAATATTATTTAACATTGTTTTACACAACCAAAATCGAATAGACGTATAGCTATGCGATATGCAATCAACTACGATAATCCGTTTATTGGTCACAGCATTGTTAATAAAAAAAAAAGAAAGAAAAATATAACGTACAAAATGCTACTGCCCAGTATTACAGAAAAAAATAACCATTAAATTACAATCGATCGGAAATATCTTTACAGAATTTCGGCGAACTTCGAGTTTGATTAAAGCGCGGTTGCGCCACGGAGCCAAAAATTCCAATATAACGATGTCGATCCTATATCGTGTGATTGATATCGGTATTGTGGTTCCGCTCGCGCGCCGAAGCGCGTGAAAATTGGCATAAACTCTAATAAAGCAGTGTGTGCCGCCACACGCGGGTCACGCGCGGTAATTAAATAAATTCTGCGGGGGCGGTCACACCGTAAATACTGCTGAAAGTATCCGGGAATTCACTGCGCTAGCTTTTTTTACGTGGTTTCCCCCCGGCCGGCCCGACTATAGAGCGGTATTAGGTACCTGTGGCACGCGAGCACGCGGTAAATGGACAGTAAGGCGGAAAACTCGTCGTAATTCAAGCGCCCGGCGAGAGAAACGAGACGTCGGTGGCGCAAAACTGCCCGTTAGACCGTAAGGCGAGAGCTCCCGGGATAGAAAGGGGAAAAGAAAGAAGAAGGAACGGGATAGGAGGGAGTGATGCTTTATTACCCCCCCTCCCCTCCCGCCCGACCAAGTTTTATGTTCTTTAATCTGTGCGACGCTCTGCTCTCGTTTCACTTCGACGCCGCGCATTCGCGAAATTTTACGTCCATTTAGGACGAGCGAGCCTTGTAAATGATGCAGTTAAGCGCCGCCGAAAGATTCAGATAGCGTGCGGATTCACGACGGTTAGAATTTTCAGGGAAGAGAGACGGGGAGCGAGGGAGATCGGTAATAACACCTACGTGGTATTATTAATGAGAAATGCCTCTTCATTCATCTCTCCTTATTCTCTTATTCTGCTTTTGTCTCTCCAATCTTGTTCATTTTTTATTTTCGATAACGTCGTATCATTCTGGTCTATTTAGCGTGGAAGCTTTTATGCGCGAAGCGTTCTATTAACGCCCGACTTACGAGCGATCGAGGTAATTCGAGTATCGCGAATTATTGTCCGATGACGATCTATCGGGTCTATCTGTCATAAACGGGAGACACACGACGGGAGAGGTGACGGTGACGGCACAAAACATTTGACTTCGGTTATAACCGGCCTGCAGCCTTCAAGCGCAGCACCGCCGTCCATTAAATGCATTTCAATCGCATGCAGCACACGTGCAATCGCGACGTAACATTTTCAATCTGAATATGAGCGCGTATTCTCTCCTCCGGGTTTCTTACAGAGATTAAAATCGACCCGACCTACTCAGTGGGCGCCCTTAGTGCACCGTCGCGATTCGCGAGAACCCACATTTGCCTGATTAAAAAAATTGCCCGTCCTCTTCGCTCTCGAGAACGTCACGTACGAGGCGCCACCGGTTTTCATTCGATTTAATCGAGCGAATGAAATTCTACGAGATAAAGGATAATGGCAAAAAATCTCGAAATGCGAGAAAGACGACGTGTTGTGTCGCGCCCACGAAGATTTTGGCACCCCTGCGAATAAGCGGCGCGTAATAAATTGATATCGCTGAAAGTATGACTTTATCGGTTAAATAAAATCAATAATGTTCCATTAGAGTTTCAATATTTTTAATATTACAGCACATTTTTTAAATTAACATTATGATGGATTCATTACTCTCTATAATTGAAAGATAATAAATCCATCATAATATTAATTTAAAAAGCATGTTGTAATATGGATTATTACTAATGGATTATTATTGATTTTATTTAAGCGATAAAGTTATGCTTTCTTTTACCTCCACGCCGACAAAAAATACAGGCAAGCGTCACGAAGAAACTGCACTTTAAGAAAGCTGCAAATTTAAAGACGCGTTATAAGAGAAATTGTCGAGTTATCTAATGTGACATTATGTCTTTCAAAGAAACCTCTTGTAATAATACAAATTGTGATATAAACGTCAATTTTTTTGTTCTGTCGACTAGATTTCGCAGTTTTTTAAGCTAGCTGTTTGAGAAACTACGGCCAAACGCGTACGGTGTGGCGCCAGCGAAATCTCTGCAACGAAAGCTCGGGGGAAGGCAAGAAAGCTCCAAGCTCCAAGCATCGACCGCATTTCCGCAAGCATTTGATGCTTGAAAACAGGCGCCGCGGCGTCTAGACGCCCCGCCGGCCGTTCGCAATCGTTCGCAACCGAGCGGGTCGTTCCCGCCTCACCCGCGACATATCCCACTTTCACGCGGCGAGAAACAAACCCTCCCCTACGGATATCCGAATATTCATCGAGCCAGAAAAAAATAACAAGCGACCGAGCTCGGCGGGACACGTCGGGAATACGAAAAGTCCGCGCGTGATCGAATCACTTGCTGGCGCGCGAGCAATGAGTCCCTTCGCGTGAGACTCCGCGTTTAGCCAACATATTTTGCGATCTCCACGTACGCAGAATGACGTGAATAATTTGCAAGTGCGAGGGAATGATGCGCGGCAATTAGCGGAGACGTTTTCATTCTCGCGACTGACATGTGGGAAAGGAAACCGAAGAGAGATGCGAGCGCTTCAATGACGGATCGAGGTATTTTAAGACCCTGGAGGCGGCGCGGCGGCGCGATGCGGAGGAGAATGAGCATAATTAAATTGAATAAGTCCGCGTGTCTCTATTTCGATAGAGACACAGATTCGATAGATCTAGGGAAGTATACAATACGTATAAAAATAGACGGAGTACAGTTCATCCGCTTAATATAGATTCGCAAATCAAATTGACAGAGAAATTACGGGCAATTCACTTAATTCGCGGAAGTCAAACTGCACGATGACGTGTTCACCGACGTGACACGATTGAGACTGATAGCGTGCCGAAACATTGATAAGATTAGCAAATACCGCAAATACAATTGTGCATCGTGATACACGGCGATTTGCATACAAATCGTTTTCACAAATAAAGTAAATTACCCATAATCGGTCTGTCAATTTGCGAATTAATTCGACACTTTCTGTGTATTTTTATGAATGTCATGCGAATTTCCCCCGAGCTTTTTATCTTTTAACCCGGAAACGGGCGCCTGATTTTTTTTTCTTTCGTAAATGGTCACCTATGGGGTGATTTTTACACTCTAATTAAAAGTAATTGTTATTAATTACATATTACCTATTTTTGATTATTCTATAATTTATTAGTATTTGAGAACAATTTGTACATAGATTCACTCAACATTTTGAGACCAAAAAATATTTGTAAAACGAAAGAAGCACATTAAAATTACTGTGACATGAGTTTTATTTTTTCGATACTGTAAAATTCACCCGCATCCGTTTCCGGGTTAAATTATCCATTCAAAGTATCTCAAAATCATCGACGGTGATTTACCTAAAACTTTGCAATTATGATCTTTTTAGAGAATTGGTTGTCCAGTCCTGTACAGATGTTTAAGATTTTAAGCGCGCGCCCGATGGATAATCCGCTACTGACTAGCATCTAACAATAATCTTGCGAAACCCGCTTTTCACTCGCTTCTTTTTGTCCTCGATGTGGTAAGAATCCCAGGATACACAGGCCCTCTCTCCGTCCCTCTTCCTCTATCCTTCCCTTTCGCGCTCTCACCGCGAGATGCGCATTTAATATGGGAGAGTAATCCCCGCTTTTTACACATTGTCGAAAGTGGGCCAGAAGGTTATGGCATGATCGCTGCTGAGTACCTGACTATCGTAACTGGGTCGAGTACAGAACGCAGAGATTAATTAGCAACTTCGTGGCCGTGTGGCGGTTTAGGAACTTAAACCAATATATCGAGAGTTTCAACTAAAACAGGTCGAACGCTTCATACGCCCGTTAATACAGCGATTTTATTACATTTTTTCCCCGAGTTGCTCCCACATCGCAAATTACGTCGTTCACGCGTAAGAATATGGGGAACAGATATCTATCTCGAACCAAACTTTAAAATACCTGTCGAACTTCATAGTTCATTAATTAGCACAAGCATTTAAATACAGGGGAGTACCTCGTGTGAATCAAGTCCATTGTATATTTCAATATTCAGATTTTCTTTCAAGTTCTAGAGTATTATTCATGAAAACTATTTCTTCCTTTAAAGTACTCGTAAAGAAATAGAGACCGTGTTGTAAAATGCGAAATAACGTGTGCTTCAATCAGAGGAACAGATTTACGCGTGTCATCATCGCATTTACAAATCTAGAAGGCTTATTTTTGTGACGAACTTTTTTATTCTCTCTCGCTCGATTGAGTTGTTTAAGTGTGTCTCCAGGCAAAAATGCGATATCGTAAAGAAGTTTAGAAGGTATTATTTAAGCATCTCTCATTTTTTACTCTTTGGACTGGCCGACAGAACGATCGATTCCATGTAGGCACAAGTTAGAAAATCTAAATATAGTACAGCATGAAGTATAATTAAGTAAGAAAGTAAAGAATATTTTATCTGATTACGTAGCACTCGCCATATTTAATTAAATCTTCCTTCTCGATATTTCGCGCATAACGGACGAAGGTCCAAACGGCGCGAGAAGCGTCTGAGACATTTTTACAAACTTCTTTGCAACATCCCTTAGATGCGCTGTCTGAGTAATAACGCTACTTTATACGTGCGTCTCCAACATTTTCTGAAAAATAAATTAGCGGCAGGTTTTATATGCTATGCATAACGCGTAGCGCGCGTTACGGCATTAATCCTGCGTGGAAGAAGCCACTTACTCGCAACAAGGCGTGAAATATATCTTCAGGACGCCAGGCTGCAATTTCGCCGGCGAAAGAGAGAGAGAGAGAGAGAGAGAGAGAGAGAGGAAGGGAGGGAGGAAGAGAGAGAAAGAGAGAGGGATGTGCGATAACGCTTATAACAACACGAAAACCGCTTTCTCGCGCCGATCCGGGGCGCAGATTCACCCTTGTATCCGCTGAATTACAGCGAGCGCGGAATAATGAAGTTCACATAATACTGTAACGAGCGTGCGACGGGAGTAACCGACGCGACGGGCGCGTAACGACGGGATCACGTAATCGGCCAATTATACGAACGATCTGGACTTGATTACGGTGAAGGTATTGCGGCGGTTGCGCAACATCTACCATGAACTGCACAATGTGTCGTTCTGACTGATTGATTAAAACCGTAAGATAATTAGCAATTAGCTACCGCGACTGCCGGCGCGGCGCGGCGCGGCGTCGGGCGCCGGGCGTCGGCCAGGCCCCACTTTCCATAACGAACATGCCAAGAGTTGAAATGTCAGAGGGTGAGGCACGTGTGCACGTCGATAACCCTAATAAAGTCGTTACCGCGCGCTACCGTCTTCCGTGGATGAAGCTCCGCAATAAAGGGCATGGACCGAAGTCGAGCTCGGTCGAGCGTGAATAAATCAGCGGGATAAAACATCGACGTGACATCGTAAACATAATTGATTGACTTTGTGACTCGCTATCGAGTTTCGCATTGACAAGAGACATTTTTCAGGGTGACAATTACTCTGATCGACGTCGAGTTATACGCGTAAATATTTGTCTGTTCACACAAAATTTAATACGAGACTTATACGGAATATTCTAAAACGCACTATTCAGTCGTATCTTGCGCATTTTTTAAATTAATTTAAAACGTTTTTCGTTAGGCGATGTAAACGAGTTGATAAAATAGAAGAGTAATATACGCGAGGGAAATCCCATATGAACGTACCGAATTTACTTTGAAATACACGAGATACGTATTAAACGCACACACCGTACATTATTATTCGTTTTGTAAGTTTAAATATTTCGTTGCGTGTGACGTAGTAACATAACAGTTCACGCGCCAGCTCGAGCGCTTAATTGTTTTGTTTACTCGCGGCGGGTTAGGCGGGTAGGCTACGACTTTGCCGCGGCATTCTTACGGCGACGCTCGAGCGAAGAGGTAGCATCGCGAGCCACGCGTGATCAGTGTGCTACCATAATTAATTATAATACGTTAAATAAAATATATTTGATATATGTTTTACATTATTAAATATTTCGTACCAACGACGAACGTGCTGGCATACGAAACTCGGTGCTCATTTTCGAAAAAAAAAGCTATTGCATGGTTTCTCGCCGGCGATAAACCCTCAAACGGGTACGACTTTGGTATAACGATAGAGTAGCAGTTTGAGAACCGAAAGGAAAAACCGAAAGACGGGAAAAGCAATTGTATGTTAACACAGCAGCACCATTCGTTCAAAGACTTCTATCTGACTTTAAATCACCGCCCCGATCGTACAAGTGAATCCTCGCGTCGCATTTTCGGGGATGCAAAGTTTCGTGCGATCGTAATTATTAGCGTTTTCTTAATTTTAATAACTTCGGGAGGCCTACAAAAGTGTCGCGCGAAATTGTCTTTCTATCGCGATGTATTTACGCGATAATTATCTTATAAAAGCGGCGCCTTACTTATACGTATACGTTCGGTACTCATTTTTTGATTACCGAAAAATACACGGCTTTTTGTCATGATATAAAATCCCCTCCCACTGGGTACGACCTTGCAGATGGTGGAGGGGCTCAGTACCTCGAGGTGTTCAGGGCACATATTATGGAACTTTTCAAAATGAATGAAAATTTTCATAATAAGAACTCTGCACTCTGACGACGGGGAAGCCAAAGGTACCCATTGCACTTCGCCGCCGATCGTATAAAAACGGCTCGTCGCGTCGCGCTTTCAAGAGTGCCGTTCAAAGTCGTCGGGTTTTCGGGAATACCGTGGCGCGACTGTAGTAAAGTAATTAGCATATAACCGCGTTCTTTCCACGTTCTCGGGCGCGATCGCCGACTCGGCGATGGGACCTTATCGCTGTCCCTCGCGTCAGGTGGACGAGCGCGTTCGTACCAGCGGCGGGGAGTCGTAATAATCTTCATAGTGAAGAGTTATTTCTCGTCGGTTTCCCACGGGATCCATCCACGACGCCTAGTTCGGTGTACCGTCGAAAGCTGGAGATTCCCGTTACAGGGCTGGAATTAAACCCTGGTTTTCTCGGCGGTTCCCGGAGGCTGTCATTTTGGCAATGAATCAACGACGACTATCATTTGTGTTCCACGACGGTCCATGGTGCGGTCTCGCTTCGCGTATACTTGGCGCGAGACACTACGTGTCTCTTGATATGTATTTTGAAAGATTTTCGTCTTTCTTTCATTTTTTATTATGTGTTCCTCCCTTGATATTAATAACAGTGTCAGTTTTATTTTAATGATAATAATACTTAACAGTGAACATGAATAGAACGATTAATTGTCAATTGAAGAATTTTAATTTACAAACAGTTTGCTCGTTTCTGTTTCAATGGTTATTGTGTGGTTACGAATATATATATTTCAGTTTTAGGATTTAACCTTTAGTTTCTTTTAAGAAACTACTTCTAGGTGCTGGGGATCCTGCCATTCCACAAGATTAATTTTTTTAATTAAATTTAGAATTTTTATTAGTAAAATACATGCATGAACGGTGAAATTTTATTTAATAAATAAAGATTATAACTTCGTACAATTCACTTTGCATAATTCGCGAAAGTGATGTGTACTTTTTCGTTTAGTATCACGGTGAATGTAATTAAAAAATGTGCGAGCACTTAACAAATTCGAGACAAGTCGAATGGGTACCCCGATATCAATCGGATATTAATAACTTCAATTATCTAAATGCAAATTTGAACTTAACAGCTATAACCGAAAAATTGACAAACTTTTTAAACGTTTAATTCGTATTTTTTTAAATCCGCTTGTTATCGGTTTCGATTTGTCTCGAACGGTTGGTACCCGAGAATTATTTGTGCCCCCGCATATAACCTACAACGAGAAATGCATGTATTTTATTTCTCTTCTTAAAAAGATATTTATTCGTAACCATCTTTCCATAAGGATCGTTCTATCTCATTTATTATCCAATAAAAAGAAATGTGTTTTTTAACAATGGGAGAACATATATATTCTCGCGCGAAATTTGTAACAATCTCGCGTAACAATCGCGTTATGCAGATTTAATTAAGAAAAAAAAGGTGACTCTGTCGTTGATTCGCTGCCAAAATGACCGCTATCGGGAGCGGTCTGGAAGACCCGGGATTTGTTCTCTCCTGCAGCGAGGTCTTTGACGTTTAACCGGCCGCTTAACTTTCCTTTGTGAATTGATCTCGTGGGTCCCGAAAGAAATCAGAGTACACTCAGCTCGCTCTCCGCCATCAAGATTGTTCTTCTCTGTGTCAGATGATACTAACCGACGTACCACTCGGCGGAGGGACTTTGATCTGGTCAAATCGTCGGGCCAGTTATCCTCCCCCGAACGCGTTGACAACGCGGTTATTTCTCGCGAATGAAGTCGCGCGCTGTATCGCGTTCGGGGATCGCATTTTAATTAGATTCAATTCACGGGAGTGCCGTGTAGTATCGCGCGATTGTAATTACCCGCGTTTTCGCGAGTGTTGCGCCAAGGACCTGCGGACCTGACATCCCGAGCAGCCTGAGAGGAGGAGGCGGCCAGAGAGAGGCATCAGGCGCCGGCGGAGCAACATGCGGTAAGTATAATTGATTTTTACATCTTATCTTTTTATTATACCTTATGCAGAAGGTATAATACGTCTTTTTGGTTGAATAGTTATTTAGAAAATAAAAATTGGAGGAAAAGATTTTTATTTTTAAATCCTAGAAGCTTAATGTATTCAATAGATAGAGTCTTAAAAAATTACGCAATTATTTTATTAAATATTTACTTAAAGAATTAACCGAATAAGTAACATTTACTTCGATATAGCATTTACGAATAAGTAGCATTTACTGCCAGTCAATAATTGTGTTAAAGAATGAAAATATAGAGTTCAGTGTTATATGTGTTCAGTAATTATTTTTTTTTTAATATTGTCTCTTTTCTGCTCTGCTTTAATTTGGATTTTATATTTGTTTGTTACAGAATCACCGTAGCGACGTTGCAGAATAACTCCGCTGTTGCGCATCAGTCGGTGAGTGATAAATAAATTTTTATAACCGAGGTAACGGATCTATGACAATTACGTCGAATGTATTACGGAAACGCTTGTGTCAAGTTTTATAACAATAAATTATTACTAATATTATATTTCATAGATCCGTTGCCTTAAAATGGATTAACTGGAACAGATTAGGATTTAACATTTAATCCTGGATAAATTTCATGTATTAAATAAATTTATTATGTATTCTGTCACCAATAATATAAATATATATATAATTAAACAAAAATAAAATAAGTAGGATAAATAAATAGTATAAATAAATAAATAAATACAATTGGTATTGCATTGATTGCATTTAATTACATTGACAGAACGAAATAGGTAATATTTGTTAACAGAGTACTTTGTTTTATTCTCTCCCATCTTCCCTCTTCCCAAATATCTTCCAGGATTAAATATTATATAAATTGGTACAAGAATACAATGTATATACTTAGAGAAAATAAAAAAATGTCTTGCAATATTTTAGACATTTAGTATAATTTTTATAATCTAACATATATAATTCATATAATCTATTATTCTATTTTACAAAATCGTGTATGTGTTCACGATCATTAACTGAAATTATTTGTTCCTATGACGTACCAATTTTAGCCTAAACTTTCACAGTCTATTCATATGTATTGATAACTGGTTTTTATACCAGTTAAAGCAATATGACGTGAGATCCAATAAATGTTGTCTCGCGAAACAAAAAAACTTTTGCAGCGATATTTTAAAGTTGATCAATTTTGCGTTAATTTAAACACTTGATTTTGAGGAATGTAATATTTATTTTTAATACAGGGATTACACGTGCAATGTGTAGTAATAAGATGTAGCTATCGAAATTCAAATTATGTTCGCTCGCGTGCATGAAATATTCACATTAGCACAATATTGTACTAATGTGAATATTTATCCGGGAAATTTATATATTATCTCTTTTGGATCTCACGTCATCAATTCTTTATTTCTCACCCTCTTGAGGTGAGACTCGATTCGAAACGATAAATCGAAAATATGGGCCTTAGATTTGCTCAGTTTATCAATTTTTATTCATTTACTTCGTATTATTAATCTTGCATGTTTATATTCTAAAGTAAAGTTCCATTCGCGAAAAGTAATCGAGTTTATTTGAATTATACGCGGTTCATTGAAAGACTTTTATTAAAATTAAACATTTCTGATTATATCGTATTTATAGTAAATGTAATCACGCGTGTATAGTATATATTCAAGGTAATAAATAGATTTTGAACATAATTAATTAGTTTAATTGCTATGGCCCTTCGCGACGCGGTCGTGTTTCGCGCAGCGAGGGAAAGAGCGTAACAATTACGCTCATTTGCCGGCTATGATCAGCCGGCAATAGAAGGGGTTTTCCTTCCTGTCTACACACCGGTTGTAGCCACCACCAACAATACGTACAACAGGTAAGATGATATTTCTTGCACAAATGTGCATATGTAATCGGAGACGAAAAGGTAACGTCTCCAACTACTCATAATTAACCGCGAATTAAAAATTTCCCTTTTAAAAGTATTACACACATTCTCCTAATCGCGATCGCGACTAAGTAATAATAATAAATAAAATAAATTAATAAATACGGGTCAGTAGGAATATGTTAGGTAAATAGAAATATGGTTAGGTAAAAATAGGAATATATAAAAATATGGTAGGAAAATACATATATAGAGTTAAAAGTCCGGGTAGGTAGGATTATAATTTGTAATATTATTATATATATGTATAGTATAACTATGTAGTATAACTATATGTCATAAATTATGTAAATCTCGAGTACATTGTAGCTACGTAAACGTAATATTATATAATATTATTTAATTGTCATGTTACTAATTATGTAATAAATTTTTAATTTATTACATACTATGTAATTCTAGAATGTATTGAAAAATTATGTAATATTATATATATAATGTTACTTAACTATATGTAATATTAATTATAAGTGAAATTATTTTGTAACAAAGAAATTATGTAATGCTAATGCCAAATATATCACACGAAATCGATAGAAGACGTATAATAATATAAAATTCGCTAAATTAACGCTTTTAATAAGTTTTCGCCAATTTTGTAGATTTTTAGAATATTTATCAATTTTTATTCTTTATCAGTTATCTCTTTCCTAAACGCGGTGATAACGTGATTTTTTTTTATTCGCGTTACACACAGAAATTACCCGAAATATCGAGAATATCATCGGTTAATTTATTCGCCGTGTTTAATAGTGCGAATTTCAGATTATAGTTTTTTTTTCTTTTTTATTTGATCGTTGATTTAAACCTCAAAATTTCTCGTTTTTTTTCTATAATATAACAAAATTTTAATAATAAAAATTTTAACCGTTATTTTTGGAAATATTTGCAATAGTCAAATATCTGATAAAAAAATAGTGAATTTCAGTATTATTATACTTATTTCGAACGTTTTCGTGTAATCTGGCATCAGTAAACTATCTCAAATGTATGGATTTATAATATAAAAATATGTCAAAAGTGTAAATTATGTGCAATGTATTTTATATAAATTTATTGTATTTTATATAAATGTAATTATCTCAAAAGCGAATTTTTTGTAATATATTTTATATAAATTTATTGTATTTTATATAAATGTAATATCACAATAAATGTAATATCTCATAATAATAAATATGTATGTAAATATCTCAATTCAAATTTTTTGTTCTGTACATTCTGTTTATAATTCTGTACATATACTTTCTATTTTTTTATGTCAAATAAATTGAAAAATTATAAATTGTAATATTATACATTTGTTATATATTGTACATTGTACGACAAGAAAAGGAATAAATAAAAAAGCACATATCCAAAAAAAAGAGGACCGCCGATAGAGTTGGCGGGGGTGGTGGAGGGCCTCTACATTACTGTACAAATTGATATGTTTTTATTGAATAAAATTTTAATTAAATCTCGAAATAAAACAACTAATTTAATATAATATATATAACTAAATAAATGCGAAGTCAAATTTAGCCAAAATGCATTAATCACATAATATTCAATAAAAGCAGAACAGCATTATAAAAAGATAACATTGCTTATTCATTTTCCTCGTAATTATTGTTAAATAAATGTCTCTTAAAGTTAAATCATACATTATCAAACGAACGAAAAACCGCGCTATTCTATTCATCGCGTAGTATAAAGAAAAAAGTTCCATTTAATATTTCTAAAAAGATAATTTATAATTTTCTATTTCAATGTTGACAACTTCAATTTCCGTCGGAATACCCTCTCCGCTCTGACGCAATGTTATCTTTGCCAATGTAATCTCACCTCTACTTTATGATGCATCTGATCTCCTCCCATTCTCCCAGCGATGAAAGGGATCTCCGGAGAGTATTCCAAGCGCCAAACCCATCGAATATGATGCTCCGGTGGAAGAACACTGTAACAAATTGAAAACAAGACCATCGATACAGCTATCGCATTACATGGTATCTTAACCGCTTCTGCTTCTGATTGCACTCTATTTTAAACTAGCTTATTAGTTTATTCATCGAAACAAATGCACGTGCAATTTCCTGCCTGCGATATTTAACCGGGCATAACTGCTTGCAGAAGAAAAGCTGTTATTATGAAACTTGTGTATGCACATCAAACGCATGGTGATTGCGCGTTTATATTTCTACGTTCCGTTAAAACAAACTCTACCTCAGTAATAAAAATAATTTTACAGAAGCAAATTGAAATCAGATAAATACACGATAAAAAATATGGACCCGCGCCAATCTTCAGTTTCATTGTCGGTTACTATTTATTGTGTGAATTACATCACACAGGGTGTGCGTACACAAACACGCACGATGAAAAAAGCAAACAACACGTGTCATAGGGAGAATGCTCGACAACTATCAGAAATGAAGATAATGAAATTTTTATTACGCGTCCATGGATTCCATAAAAATGTCACGATACTCAAAAGTTGCACATCCATTTACACAATATAATCTATTTACGGGTCTACGCAGGCTTTTGAATAACGCATATCCATACGCCGTATAAATCCTGAATTTATTGCATTTTACCATTGTTAACGCAGTTTATTTCGGAGAGAAGAGTAGCTTATATAACAAAGTTCTCTCTCATACGAAATCGATATGAATGATCAAGAGCCAAACTCCAACGTAAGCTACTATTTTGTTGTATTTCCCATTGTTGCGAGGTGTACGTTTCACGTATAGGTATCGGTTGCACATTCCGAAACTTGAAAACACTTCGCGCGAAATAAAATTTGTAAAATTCCATCGCGAGCGCGAAATAACTTCCGGAACAAAATCCTCCGGATACGTATACGCCAGAGTATGTTATACAGTCAAAAAGTATTTTCGTCCTAAATAGAGTGCATTACTTGCACTTGCAAACAATACTAAAGCGATTCGTATTAATTGCGCCATAAAGTTATTCGATCGAGATTATCGCCGGATAATTTAGAAAGCCGTCGAAACGTGCCGCACCCGTTCGATAATTTAACTAATAGCCGTTGCGCAAATCTCATTAAAATCAGAATGACGTACTGCTTTAATCACGACCGTGGCAGCGTTACGTTTGCACAGAAGATGCGGGGAGTGTGTATAGGTACGTGCTTTGTAATATATGGCGGACGGTAATCATCAAGAATCCCTGTTTAGCCATATGTCGTCCACCAATTTGCGTCACGGCAATTGGCCGCGAAATTTAATCGCGTTATCGGGAGAGAGATTTTCCCCATTGACAGTTGCGTTGCGTGACGGTTCTCCAATTAAATATCCTGACTGGCAGTATAGCGAATTTGCCCCCAACGGCTGTGTGGCTTATGCAAATGTAATTTCGCTCGAAAATATCGGAACTTGTACAAATCGTGCCGCGCGTTACGCCGTGTAAATATACTCGAAAAATTCTCCAAAGGCTCGCAGGAATATTCCATGTAAAATTACACGAGGTATCAAAAGGGCTCGGGTACCTAATCATTTTCTGACGTATTTCAGCAAACATCGCCTTTATATAATTCTCTGACTATGTATCTTTTAGACGATTTACAAGGATTTTCATGTAAAATCAGAATTTCAGCAAACATCGTTTTATATAATTCTCTGATGACTATATCTTTCATACGATTGACAAGGATTCTCATGTAAAATCAGAATCTGATGACGTTAAAGTAGAACTACCTATGTAATTTCTTAGATGCGCTTCAAATAGCAAAAGATTGATCTTATATAAATAACAAGAATTAAAATAGCATTTTAATCCTTAAATACCATGCGATGCAAATTAATGCATACTGCAATAATATAATGGCATAATAATGTACTATCTTACGTGTGCAACGTATAAGAATATTTGGTGTTTTAAAAACGAAACGAGAGATTTCGAAACAAGAACCTCTATATTTCATTAGAGGCTTATATACAATATTTAGAATGTACCTTCGGTCAGTCCTTTTGTTATCTCATTTATCTCTAATTAGATAATTTGTAAAACTGGAACGCTGACTGGCATTCACGTTGTCGCGTCACGATGTTCTCAATAATCGTAGGATCGCATTTTCGGAGGCAAACGAAATTGTAATGTAGGTACGCGAAAAAGAAACGGTGCTACGCCACTGGACGGAATATTGATCGAGAGGGTGTAGAGAGACTCTTACACCGGGAGTGAGTCGCGAGCCAACCCTTACGTAGGCTCTCTCGCATACTCGCATTATGTCTCGGATGGCGACGAAATCAGGACCATTAGGCTGGAACGTTAATGTTTTCACGTTACTCGTTAACCGCCAACATCGCCAACATGGCTATAGTAACCGCTTACAATACATGTCCAATTACTATTTCGTACTGTGTCATGCAGAGTGTTCGGTAAATCATGGTAACAGGGGGATGATTCTTCGTGAAAAAGCACGTAAAAAATAATATTGTTTTCTCGAGTGCCTGCGTAGCTTTCGAGAGAAAAGCACGTGAAAGTGGTGCGTGAGTGTGTATCTATTCGAAATTGATATTACGTCTGTTGTCTGTAGTAACAGCAACGATTTACACACAATTTTAGAATTTAACGAGTAAGGAAGAGTGGGCTTTTGAGAGCCAAACGCGGTTAGTTGTGCGTGAGTCAACGCTATATAACATTTAATTAATAATTTAATACAAATTATAAATCGTACATTTCGATTCTACTTTAAGACATCTTCAACGACGCAGCGATATAGATAAATTAAATAGTCACAAGTTCTCATGAGATAGCTCGAAGTAGAGCCGAAACCTCGGCCGAAACGTACGACTTATAATTTATATTAAATTATTAACTAACATTATACAGTTAACTCACGCACAACTAACCACGATTAATTTGACTCTCAAAGCCCACTTTTCCTTGTTACTCATTAATTTTAATATCGAGAGTCTTTAGTTAATTGATCATTTATTATACATATTTTAAAATTTGTTTACACGACGATACGTGATTTCAGTAATTTTCGCTAACCTCTCGAAATGACAATAAGATACAATTGCGAATATATATTTTAGCTACAAGTAATTATTACAAAATCTGCATCCTAATCGACACAAACGCACACACGTGCCAAAATATAGTTAAACAGACATACCAAACTTTCGCATGTTCAAAATCATTTTTTCTCGAAAATTACGCGATCAATCAAAAAAGACATTTATTCCATATTTTTTATTTATCTCACCACACACACGTTATATCGTGAACGTACACATGCATCTTTCAGCTGATATATTACTTGAGAATTTGCTCGGATAACAATATTATCTAAACGAGAAGAAATTTTTGAATCGTCCCCGCCGCTGTAATCTTCATGTTCACTTTAACAACCTTCAATTCCCTTACATAAATCAAGCTCGACCAAGGGTTGAAATGCTAACTGACCGTTGAAACGGATTCGAAACGGACTGAATTGATATCCGTTCGCCGGCCGGAATTTGTCACAGTCTCAACCGTCTCAACCTGCCAAATCCCTTTCGCTCGGCGTCGCCCGATCGGTTTTGCTTTTGAGAATCGAAGTTACGATGCGCCGGGGTGTACCGCCACCGCGGGGCCTTTCTCTTTTGACGGGGGAGACAAAGGGATGCAGAGAGAATGGAAACCGCCACCTTGATGCTCGTGGTGAACCACGATAATTGGATCAGCCCACCCCCCTATGAGTCGCGACTGAAATTAAGTAACCTCCGGCGCGTATTCCTGTGACGGGCTGACGATCTCGTCGGGGACGAGACCCTGAAAAGCTCGCCTGACACGGCGAAATAATGTTAGCGCGCGAGAATGAAACAGAGGGAATATAGGGAAATGCAACAAACGCACTTTGCCCGCGTACGAAATCGCAGATAAAGCTCAGGGCAACGATTGCTTCAATTATATTTAAAAAAATGTCGTTCTCTTTATCAAATAAATGTCGTGTGCATTTAATGTATGTCAAGTGCTTTTGTACGCGCAGAAAAATAATTAAATTACATAAAAGTCACGTAATTCTGCTGATAGGTGAAACAGTTGCATAAAGCAATCACATTCTGCGAATGCATCGACGCACTCTTGCGAGAATGCAAAGGACGCAACTTGAATCGCCGAAAGGTAAAGAGCGCTGTGCAGAGTTTTTCTCTATAATTTTCCGCCATTCTCGCTTAAATAAAAGAAAAGAGCTACGGCTCGTCCCCGTTTCCGAGGATCATTCGGTATAAATCAACGTCGTATATGTACTAGGGCGAAAATATTTTTCTCCGGTAAAATAAATATTACATCTCGTTAGGTTGGCGTTACGCGAGCTCGCCTAAGAAAAGGACTTAAGCCGGCAGAATGGCGAGGCCGTAAAGAAAGCAAGCGGAAAAAGCTTCCTCGGTGTACGAACGAGAACGCTTTGTGCGACCGCGGCTTCCGGCGTGACAAAGCCCGCACCCGAGTCGTCGGAAAAGGCAATTTGTACAGAGTCCTTAAGTTACACGTATTAGTCATAACGTCGTTCTCTCGCGGTAACGGCCAATTATATTGTGAAGGAAAGTCAGGGTGTCCCAGATCGAGCCATCCCTTACCTACGAATTCTTTGATCAATTCTTTGTGGAATCAAATTCTTTGAATTCTTCTTTAACAAGAACTCGTCGATTTCTGCAAAAGATATCTCGAAAGATTCTTCGCGAATTAAACTTCGGGAACGCGCGAAAGTAGATAAGATAAAACTTTGTGTTCTTCATTTTTAACGTCAAAATATTAATATATTACGTGACGAGAACTTGTTTCTCTCTTCCGCGATTGTGTCTTAAATTCGCGCATAAATTAAACAGATAATTTCAGCGAGGAACTATAATTTATAATGTTCCTTTCACTAAAAACAAAAGAGACTCGAGAGACTTAAAAGTGTATCAAGCAAACGGACCTTACTTTAAATTTCTAATTCGGAGATTAGTTACAGCGATATTTAATGCAGAAAGTTTACAGTACTCACGGAAGAATAGTGATATCGCAACGTTAAGATGAAAAACTTGAATTTTTTTTCTTCGCACAGAAGTTAACATTGGAATAAAATCCCTTCGATGCCCCGGCTACAACAAAATATCCGAGGTTATTACTCGGTTGCGCGAAAGAGACATATCTCCGGGGGTGAAAAGTAGTTTCAAAGCGTCTAGTCTAACAATGGGGCGCATGAAAAGTGGGGGGCGGGGAGAAAAAGCGACGGGTATGAAAAGCGTCCCGGAAAATAAAGGGTAGATACGGTGGAAAGAGCATGCGGAAGGCCCGGCGAATTCAATGCCAAGGTTGTGCGGCGCACGAAGTTAAATCGATATTCAATACTCCACGTACGATAGTGACATTCGTACAGAGAATTTAATCATATTTTACAAATGGATATCTTCGATTTCATGGCTGGCATCTCGGAGATTAAAGCTAACTCGCAATCGCGTAAATCCCGCTTCGTCAAAGCTTTCCTCGTAATTCTTCGAAACTATAAAAAAAAATTGTTTAAAATACACCTTAAATTCATTTTATAGCTTTCCCGAAATTATATTACATGTGCAAGCGATTGATTTGGAAAAAAATAACTCAAAATTGATCAATTTTCACGTTTTATAAAAATATAGATATCCTGGATATTTAAATCTTGAAAAAAATTATATATTGCTAATTGCTACTATTGAGTGAATCCAACTCATGATACTTTTTTTAATAAAGATATAAGCGCTTTCAATTAATCTTGTAAAGAAAAGTAAAAAATTTCTGAGATTTGTGACAATTTTTAAAAATTCTTTTTCAGTTTATACAAAATTCTCCTCAATGATTAAAATATATTACGAATGTAAAAATGTCATCATAAAAGATAAATCACTGATTTAATATTTTCTTTCAAGATTTAATATATTTTTACTCAATATTCTATTTTCTCTGAAATTCTTTGCTTCTATAGTGAAAAAATATTATATAATAAATTTATCGCTTGAAGTACCAATGCAATTCGTGCGCGAATTCAAGACACAATTGTGGGAGAACAATAGATTTTTGTCGTATATGATTCTCGTTTTCCAGCTCGCTTCGCGTAGTGAACATTTCGTTTTCCGTCGGATGTATATATATATTTCCGGATTATACATTCTGTACGCGCGGGCTGCACCTACGTTACGTTGCTCGCGAATATTTCGTGGCTTCGATTGATCTATCCGATTGGACGAAAGAAATCAATCGTGTGCATTGTTCCGTGAATGACATCGATAGGCTCTATTTGATACTGTTTGAATGAGTATACGTAAACTCTGCCACGAGCACCGCGTTTTCCAGATCTCCTCACAATTTTAACAGATATCCGATAACGCAAAATCTTAAACTGTTAATTAATCAAATGTTTAACAGCTCAACCAGACGGGAGAATGTTCAATAATCATGTTCAGTGTTCATCATTTTAATTTAAAGTTATAATTAATGATTAATGGAGTTAATCATGTTGATCAAAATTACCGCTCTTCAGTAAACATCGTAAATATCGTTATATATTTATGACATAATTAGTTATGTGATTTAAACATTAATTATAAGGCTTTCTTACTTCTCCTTACAGTTTAAAAATTTATATTTGTAAAAATTACGTAAATATATTTATAATAGATAAAATTACATAGATATATTTATTAGACATAAAAATTACATAATTTTTATAATAGTAGGTATATCGATCAGATAAAAATAATTTTAGAAACGTTCCGTTTTTAAATTTTTCAAAACAGTTCATATATTATTTTATCTTAAACATGTTTGCTACAATTTTAACATGAGCCTAGAAAATATGTATCTCTCTCTCGCCTTAGAAATATTCTAAGATTCCATTTTATTTTAGTTGCTTAACTTTTTTTCAAACGATACATCGCGTAAGCAAGGATCGATTATATACGTTGCATGTTCGCGTCGATCGTGCATAGAAAACACGAAAGATTGTTTCTTCTCGATTCCGAAAGTAACAATCAAATACGAATTTTCCAACGGAGGCACAGGCACGTTCTTAAATCCTGCCTAAAGCGAGCTATTCGGCGTATACAGTGTGTACTCCTCATACAAAATGTAGCCAAGGTTCGAGACAACAGCGGACAGAACGGAATGGTATGCGCCCGAACTTTCCCGATAGCGAGATAGAATTCGCAGATTGCATGCTAAAACTTTCAGGCGAGGCGAACGAGGAGCGTGTCTTGAGGACAAAAAAAATAATCAGGATGCAGTAATAAAATCGTATTCATGCCGATCGCGCCTACTGTATATAGAACGATACTCTCTTATCGTTGATACAAACGGAGAGGAAAAGATCCTATGTGAAAAAAATAAAAAACAAAGATATAAAATAAAATCTTTCACAAGACTTCATTTTCGACTTCTAAAATTGGAAAATTAATTAATATTGTGTCATTTTTAAGCTTGGGTAACTCTTACCTACTTTGCGATCTCTAAATCATCCAACTGTACTTATTTTTATCACATTTTTAACATCCTTTATTTTTATTTTTTCATATTTCATATTTTTTCATATGTAACAGCAATGTAATTGAAGCTCGGCAACGCGACGAAATTCATTATACACGAAGACTGATTAATCGACGAGTTTTAATCTTTTACAATCTCGGTAAAAAAAAATACGGCTTCAGAAACAAGAGATTAAACCACGATTGCCCGTGTCTGTCGCAATTGCGACCTTCTTGCGGCATTCAATGCGGAATACACCCTCCTCGTCCTCCTCCCTCCCGCTCCCCTTGTAGTCGACTGTACTTTTGCTAGCAGCAAGGGAAAAGGCACGTTAGCACGTGACTGGAATTCGTTTTGCAAACTCTCCGCAACCACGCATATAGAGTTCGCGTTTTAGGCGGTCGCATTGCACGACGTAAAGTGGAATCCATTTCTCTGAGATAAACTACCCATGAGAAGTGTTGTGAGAGATATAACAAGAAATAAATAGGTAGGATAAACTACAAGCATTCAAGTAGGAGAATAGCGTTAGATAGCAGTGATTCACGATCAAGTCAGGACAAATTTGGAACTAGAATTAGATATTATTTATAAAATATATTTTTATTACTGTTGGTTATTATGGATTTGTTATACATATAAGAAAACTGCATATTCAGCTAAATCTCAAATGTAAACGTTATAAAAAAATAAACTCATCATCAACGCAACAGCAATGCTTTCTTTTACTTGTAAAATAACAAATATCATAAGATTAGTGATATCGTGATATTAGGTTGATGCAAAAGTAACGTCAATTTTATTTCTTACTTCTAAAATGAATTATAAAAGACTACGTCAATACATTAAAATAAAATGTTTTTGAGCACCAACCTAATGCTAGTTTTTGGTTGTAATATGTAACGTCGGAAAAAATAATCAACGCGATTACGTACAGCTAGCTCATTAACTCGAGATTAATTCTTTGGCGTGCCAGTTCGATGCCAACTACCTTCACTTCCACACGCTGGCCTACATGTAGATCCCTTTTTTTCATACGGGTGGTGTGTATCAGTGCGTCACTACCAACCCCCACGTCTACAAATGATCCAAAAGGCACGACGTTTCGCACGACGCCACTCAATTTGGTACCGACGGTCAAATCGTCGATATGTCGCACGCTGTTGCGAAACAGCGGCTGGTTCAATTTCGATCGTATATCGTCGTCCTTCTGCATGGTCAGAGCTATAACTATTGTCTCCATCGTAGTCTCGTCGGTGCCGAATTGCGCGGCTAGATTCCCGTATCCGGTTCTCGCGTGAGAATTTATCCTATTGATAAATGCCGGAGTGCCGATATCGTGCAATTTGCATTGGCAGTGTTTCACGAATTTATTCGCTATAGCGTACGATTCCGGATGGATCCACGTCTGATCCAGGGGATCAAAATCGTCCGATCTCTTGTTTCGTTCCGACGAGGATTCGCTAACCGTCGCTGTCTCCGGCAGAATTCTTATAAAACCTGCACATTGTTCGAACGTTTTGTTGCCGATACCCTTCACATTCAATAACTGCTTTCTGTTCCTGAACGGCCCGTTTTTTGTTCGCCACTCGATGATATTCGTAGATCTAGAAAGCGTGAGACCGGCTACTCGTTGTAGAAGATAATGGGAAGCTGTATTGATATCAACTCCTACAAAACTCACGACCTCCGTGACAACCTGAAACATTTGATAAACAAATATCTCTCTACTGTGTATCGAATTTCCGCTAAAAAGCTATGGCGTTATTATCTGAGAAACTTTTTCTTTAGAAATGCCTGATCGCGATTTTTTTTTCTAAAAATAGAATAAGCATTAATCTGTCTATTTAGATTTCTAAAATTATCGCTAAGAAAAATATCAACTTCAAATTTCAGAATTTTTCAACGAAATTAACATTACAAAATTATAAACAGCACGTTATCGCATAATGTCCAAAATTCTCAAGTTACCTAAGTGTCGAGTACTTGATTTAGTTGATATTAAACAACAAATTGATACTAACTTCGGATAGCGTCTTCGTCAATTTCGTCTCGGGAAGATCATGTTGGTACATCCCGACCCCTAAGTGCTTCGGCTCTATCTTCACCAATTCCGCCAACGGGTCCTGCAAGCGTCTCGCTATCGAGATAGCCGATACCAAGTTCGGATCGAGATCCGGAAACTCGGATTTTGCCTGCGGACTACAACTATAAATCGAGGCGCCGCACTCGTCAACAATGGTGTACATCGCGTTCAGCGAGCCGAACATCCTCGACTCTATTACCTTCGTCAGAAATAGCTCGGTCTCCCTGCACGCCGTGGCGTTTCCCAGGGCTATCATCGTGCACCTGTATTTGTTAACTAATTTCGCCAGCACGTTAGCCGCGTCTTTAAACGCCGATGTATGATTGTGGGGGTATATCACGGCGGTCTCGAGGACGTCGCCTTGCTCCGATACGACGGCGAGTTTGCAGCCGTGACGGTAACCCGGGTCAATACCGAGAACGATTTTACCTCGCACGGGAGGAACGAGCAGCAATTGCTTAACGTTAGTAGCGAAAACCTCGATAGACGCTTTTTCCGCGCTCTCCTTCATCTCGCTCCTCACGCGACGTATCACCTGAGGCCTAATCAGTTTCTTGTAAGCGTGATCGATACCGTCTTTGAGTAAATCCCAGTGGAGTATCTTCATGCCGCATCCGAGGTCTCGTCGATGCGCGTATCGCGACAAGCAGTGTTCCTTGAACGCGTGTTCGAAAGCATCGGGAACGATGATCTTTACGCTGATGATTTTCTGCGACTCGGCCCGATTGATGGCCAGTATGTGGTACGGCTTGATGGTATTCACGCTCGATTTGAAATTAAAGTACTGCTCGTACTTCCGGCTATTCACGTTCTTCGAATCCTCCGCTGTTTTACACTGCGTCGTTTGTATATCTATAACAGACGTTTTCCGGAGGGACGTTACCTTGTCAAAAATCTCCTTATTCTTGCTGATGACGTCCGCTATTATATGCACGATACCGCTTCTCACTTCCTGCTCGTTTCGCAGGCCTTCCTTTTGTTCGTCTATCAAGGATGCCAATGGCGGTATATCCTGTCCCTGTAGAACTGCACCACTGACAACTCCCAGGCCCAATTCTCGCGCTTTTTCCGCCAAACTTCGCTTCGACGCTGATTTGTACAAAGAGTAAATATACTCAAGATCGGCGAGGGATTTCGTAGACGTGATAGCAGCGTGAAGTTCCGGCGACCATTTCCCCAACTTGTCAATGTTCTTGATAATCGCCGCAGCGCGAAGCTTAATGGTCTTTGCCTGCTCGAAACTCTCCAGAAGCGCTCTCAACTTATCCGGGTCCATAGAACCGGTCATATTCTTTCTGTATCTTGCGATGAAGGGAATAGTGTTGTCCTCCTTGAAAAGCCTCACCACATTCTCCACGATACGTCTGTCAATATTGTTGATTTCGCTCACATAGTCAATATCTGTCCATTCTGTGCATTGTAAAAAGCTGGAGTTTAATCTCTCTTCAATCTTTAGATCTTCCTTTACGCAATCTTTAACTAAATCTTTCTGGTTTTGTCCCGACACCTTTACATCCGCAGAATCAGCGCACGATGATCCTTCTTGTAGCTTTATTTTCTTGTTACTTGTCTTCAAGCTTTCTTCTGAATTTTTTATTTTAACAGATTTAACATTTCTGCTCTGCGTATTTTTTCTTGCTCTCTTTTTCGTTGACTCTTCCTTATCCACTATGATTTTCTCTTTCTTTTCGTTTTCTTCTATGCAGACCTCATCCTCTGTATCTCTCCTTACTTTCTTTTTTGATGACTCTCCCTTATCTTCTATGTTTGGTTTCTTCCCACTTACTCCTACTACTAAGACCTCATCTTCTGTATTTTCCTGTGCTCTCTTTTTCGTTGATTCTTTTTTTCCTGCTGTAATTTTATCTTTCTCGTCTACTATATAGACTTCATCTTCTGTATTTCTCCTTGCTCTCTTTTTTGACTTTCCCTTATCCGGTATAATCTGTTTCTTTTCTTTTTCCTCCAGTACATAGACCTCATCTTCTGATTTCTTAGATGTCTTATAATCGTCATCGGAATCCGATAATTCAATTAGTACTCGATTTTTCCTGTCTCGCAAATTTCTCTTCATCGTTTCTTTAACGTTGTCTCGTCTGTCAAATTAATAAATCAGTTTTCCTATAAATGCATGTACAAATATAAGGCAGGTATCTCATTCGTTCTTTTTATAAATTGCATTGCTTTGTCAATAGATACGTTTTGTGACAAGTATATGGACCGTACAACAATTTACATCATTCGGAATCTTAATGGAAATCAGTATAAATGTATAAATACATAAATATACGTTCAACGACGATTCTCTTAAAATTTAACTCTATGCATTTCAAGCCAAATACTCTTTTTCCGATATGCTTTGACGTAAAGTCCAGCGGAGTTAATTTCATAATTTCAGAAATGACTATCTATCAAGTTACAAAAAAAGTCTGATTAATCTAGTAATATTAATTATTATTTAGTGTGACTGTTGGTTGTATTACCTAAATAAATTAAACTAAAATTCGGCGTAAACTCTCTCTGCACTCCGATTGTCAACGTATACGTGATGTCAGACGTGAACGGCGATTCTAACCGATCCTAAAATCCTAACAAAGAGCTCGGACACACCCCGGACATACCGTATCAGCAGAAATGGCCTTCGCGGATCGCGAATGATAAAGACACGAGTGGTTTCTCGTGCGGCTAAACACAAAAGATGTAGAGAGAGAAAAAAAGGGATGATCCTAACCTATCGCAACCGGTCATGTGACTAGAGAGAATTGTAAACATCACTGCCGACAGTGCGGACAGTGCCGACTAGTGCCGAGTGCCGATATTCAAATTTCGTTTCCAAGACGGACCCGCCATCTCGAAGACTTTACGCGTACTTGTTGCCGTGGCGCAACGTAAGGAAGAAATGAGGAAATATGAATTATGCAGCGCAAAGAGCATTTTATTATTTCTTCGCATACGAAGAGGAAAAGAGTAAAAAAACAATATAAAAGTGTCAAGATTAACTGCAGACTTAAATCAAAAAGATAAAAAATTGGTAGCGTTTCTCTCGATCATCCCCTTCCCCGCCCCCTCCTTCGTCTCGCTCTCTCTTTCGCTTTCGCGCAATATATTTTTAATAGCGAGAAAGCAAAAATTCAATTTCGACGCAGCGAATTATAAATATCTGCCATACCTGGCGATGATCGTACGTCGTCGTTGTCGCGTTCGCAGCAATCCAGCGGTAAAAACGGGACGGGAAACGATGAGCGAAGGAGATTCCGACCCCGGACCGACGCCGGCCGCGACCGCGCGAAAGCGGATCACCCCGATCGCGTATAGGCAGATGGGCACCGGCGCGTAAAATAAGCGACCGCACACGCGGCACCGGCGGCACTCACGTTGCCAGCCTTCAGCAGGACACTCGCGGCGAGACGCAACGCTTCGCGTGCGAGATTCGCGGAATTTCGGAAGCAATATTAGCGATAATCGGAAGGAAAAGTACGGAGAGCGAGATTCAAACGCGAAAAGTTCTCCACAGCGACGCGTTTCGCGATGAACTGGCCGCGACTCGCGAGCGACTCGAATTCCGCTTCGAGAATCGCAATATCGAATCCGCTCCGAATATATCGCGACTGTCGAAATTTCGAAACGATCGCGGCAAATCAATTTACGATTCAACATTGCGCCGGCTAGGCTTTCGTTGCGTTTAGTATATAAAATGAGTATATACGTCGCATTTAAAAGAGAAAAATATGGAAAATGAATTAAATAACAAATAAAACAGGCGATAATGTTGTTAAATTCAACGTTATGAAATTTGAAATTTTAATCTCGGTTTAATTTACATTTTATCTTTTTCTTAATTCTTAAAACTAGAATAAGGTAAACCGAGATTAACATTAATCTGATATAAATGGACATTATTGGACGAACTTTATAATTTAGAGACTTCTTGTAATATCACGCTTTCGACAGTATTGCAGCAACGAAGTAATCAGAGTAATAGCTATGATTCTTCGACGTTATTACGAGCGCATAAATTCTTTAACGCAGAAATAAATTAATTAAACTTAAATTAAACTTGAATTCAGTAAAAATATAAAAAATGATCGACAATCAATAAATTGCCACTATTCATTTGATGCGATTTTCGTTATTCATACTCTTTAATATTTGGCTGCGTTTAGCAGAAAAAACAGCTTGATAAACGTTAGCCATATTAATTGTTGGTGCTGGAAATGGTATAGCGTACGTCACATATTGGCGATGATGAATATTAATATCGGAATGCAATCTAAACTCTAAACTGCTTGTCTGCCGAACAATACATGCCGACCATTCTTTTACCGCGTCGAGACGCAGGGTGCGGGTTGGAGGTTATGTCAAGCTAGGTTAGACTCCAGATGGATCAGGGTTCGAAACTAGGATTGAGTTAGTCTCTATTTTCAATTCTGCCAGTATTCGTCCGGGGTGTATAATCCAGTTTTAATTCAACCCCGTCGCATTGTCCGCCTGACACAATGATGGAGCACTACCGGCAGTTGATGAAGCTGGTAAACGACCAAATGAAGAGATACATCGTGCTCGACAATGCGAAGGGGATTGTAAAAGATGCCGCGGGAAAAGCGCAGAGCAAGCTCGCCGATGCGCAGAGTATCGCGACTGAAAAGTACAATATCGTTGCGAAAGTAAGCAATAAACATCACGGATTTAAGAGCGTTTTTATTTCGTTGCAATCCGGTGTTCTTTGACGAACACTGGATTTCTGATAAAATCTCTGAGATCAACCTGTCAATCACTTGTCCCTCGTTCAAGTGACGATGCAAAATATTCTTTTCGAATTTTCTACATTGCCTTATGTATTTACATAAAATTATCTCGCGATTTATCAACGAGCTTTTCAGATTTTTATCAAATTTTACGAAGTCATCGTTTGTTTCATAATATATTTCTGTAGTTTTTACTTTTCTCGTTCAATATTGTTACAAACAATGTTAGACAAAAGTTATGTCTAAGTTAGACCTAAAACTTTATCAAAGCCTTTTTACTTTCAATTATTAATTGCTCGAAATTCAAGTTCAGTTTACATTTTGATTAAAGAGAAAAGTCAATTTTAAATTCGCCCGACAGTCTGAAGATTCTTCAATAAAAAGGGAGGATATTTTGTAGTTGGAGTTGCAGCTCTCTCTCTGTATGCAATACATAAGACAACTGTTACATGAGATTAACTTTTATGTTGCAGAAACTTAATGACCAGGCTATCATAATGCAAGATTTAAATGCAAAGGCATTAGAGCCGAGCGGACCATTGCCAGGAAAAATCGTAAAATGGTGGCAATGGTACAACCAAGTAACGGGAATGGACACGGTTGAAGCAGCCAGAACGCAGGTGATTGCTCTTCAGAATAAGCTCTTCGACTGTCAGGACAGCAGGAGGACCCTGAATAAAGAATTAACGGCCATCACTTCCAAGCTGCAAGAAATCTATGCGGAATTAATTCAGACGAGGCGAGACGATCCCAAATACGTGCAATTAACAATGGTGGAACACAAGTCTTTGCAGGAACAAAAGAAAGTTATGAACCAGCTGGAGTTGTCCGAGAAAGAGGAGCGGGACAATTTCACGCAGCTGGCAACGGCGATAAAAGACTATCACGTTAGTCAAAACTTAAACGCGCAGAAATACAAGTATCTGTCTATCATCGCCTCCGCCCTACTAGCGATTGTATCATTGATCGGTTCGATGATACTTAATAACAGGAGGATACAAGACGTGCGAACGACCGTAGAGGTAGCGCAAGAAAGGAATGAGTCGTTACTTCAAACTCATATGAACGAACTGTCTAACGTTAAAAATATATTGCAGTCACTCAATACTACGGTTTCCCAACAATTAGCAGATATTGGTAAAAAGCAGGAAAACGCGATAGCTTCAGACAAACAAAGCAATCAATTTAATACGTCTAATATCCTCGTGACTTCCGCCAAGTATTCAGCAAGTTTGTTAATTTCAGGAGCGAGTTATATCAAGAGAGGTATTTATGCATGTGGATCGTATATTTTTTATAAGTAACGCAAGTCATTTATACATCATTTATACATCGTTAAAAATTTAAAATTACTCAGACACACAAACTAAAATACGAGTATTACGGTTTTTTTTCTTATTTGTAATAAAACGTTTATTAAAGTATGTGATAATCGGTAACATATATTAAAACCTGAGAATATAAAAGACGCTATTAATCAAGAGACACGGTCTCGCGCCAAATACGCGAGACCGTGACTCTTTTACGCGAAGTACACGAGTTGCGAGAGAGTACCCGAGATTTTAAGATCTCAATAATAGAAGTAAACATGAGGAGTAAAGCACAAAGTTTTCTTTCGTGAGGTGATAAAAGCTATGCTTATTGTACACTTGCCGTTCTGTTGTGCATTCTCTATTTATTATAAAAACTTGTAAACTTGTGTGTGAGGGATTTATTTTTACTAAGATGCCGTATGTATTATAAATGTTTTGCAATTATAACTGTAAATTATCTAGATAAATTAAAATGTTATATAAAGATAAAATGTATAAGCAAATGTTAATAATTTTGTACATTTCATTACAAGACCAAATGTATTTTAAAATAAATTTTGAAAACTGCAAATTATTATTAAGTCATTGTATAACGGAAACTCTCAAGTAAATATCAATATATGTTTACCTTTGTTTTTACATTAGTAAAATATACAATCGATAGGTGTGGTAATTAAGGATCGAACGTGATAATTGTATACGATGAAAAGAAACGATGAAAAATGTAAAGAAATCATTCTAATTATGAGTCCCAAGATTTCCACTCCATTCCATCTGGTGGTCTTCTCTGAACCGGTTTTTGTCCTACTTCTCCCCAATTAGTGCTTAAGACAGTGCCGCCCGATTCTATCTGTATATTATAAATGAAATATATTATAAATGAAATATTTCTTACAAATGTGTCATTTCGACTCGTTACATTCACCATGTTTTAGATGTATGCATTTGTATATATAAGTTGATTTCTAATTAATTGTCGTCTCTAGGAGAGAAATTCAGGATCTCGCTATACAAATGGCTTCAAGCATATTGATTTTTACTTGCAAACATACAAATATCTTCGTCAATTTATCTGTTTTATATTAAAAGTTTAAGTTTATTAAAAAAAAAAAGAGGCAAATTGTTTCACAAGGTAACTGCAATTTCTTTTGTTACTATTTAATTTGTCAACGATGAACATTGTACTTACAAAGGACTTATTCATCGCACGTCTCACTTCATCGGATCCGTTACCGTATATGCTTTGGAAAAGAGTATTCACCGCAGCGTCACCCACATTTTGTTCCGCTGCCTCCTCTTTCAATATTTCCTTTTCCACCTTATCCCAATCTCTGGATATCTTACAGGAGGTTGGATACTTAGGCGCTTGTGTGCCATTAGGTGCTTGTGTGCCAGCTTGAAGTATTTCTGGAACAATACGCATAATTTAAAAAAATATGATTATCTGCATACATATAGTATCGATCGTGACATTGCGGAAGAAATATACAGCAACTAAATGACACAAGATAGAGGTTTAAATGTCTTATTGCATCATAAAAAATTATAATTGTTAGACACATTGTTAACGAAATAAGTAAATTAATAAATTCTAATATTATCTTTCAAGCATTTTTCCAAACGTTAACAAATATCACGTTTTTGTCTCACATTTTATCATTTGGCATTTATATCTTATTTTAAACATCTTTTGATGAAATAATGGATTTACAACTTACCGTTCGGTATAGGTTTCACGTTAGATTGAACTGGCTCACCGTCTAGTACCATCCATCTAATGGCATCCCGTTTCTTCAGTTTAATTTCTATCTTGGACGGCATTACCTTGTGCGAACATTCTTCCGCCACTATAAAGTTAGCCAAATCCAACTCTAAACTATATTCATTGCCGGATGGTAACTTCGCTGACACACTTAGCTGAAAAACAAATTTAACATGGTAAAAGTTGTATTTTACAATTTGTTCAAAATTTTACTTAGCTTCCTTTTCATTAACATTTACTACAATCTGTAATATTATATGAGAATCTTGAGATATCTCAAGCTAGTACTCGAAGTACTCGGTTATCCAAATAATACTCGAGATATTTAGATAACCAAATACTTTGAGTACTAGCTTGGCTACAAATGCTTTAAAGCAGATTTCTTTGTCCTGATTGATCAATCGAACACTTTGAAGCATTTGTAGCACTAAGAGTCTTGTTAGAGTCACTGTGAGACATTATAGCTGCGTTCGCTCCGGACCCTTTTTTGCTGAAAGAATCACTCCATCTTTTTTCGACATGCAATCAGCAATAAAGATAGAATGACGCTTTCAGCACGAAAGTACTCAAAGCGAACTTAGCCTATGCTGTTGTTCAAAACTCCCTGGGATGACGCGTAGCTCTTTGGCTTTGAGAGTAACTCAAAGGTCCGTGGTTCGATTCCGGCTCGGCCTTCATCCCACATATACCTCGTTTAAAAGGTGGAATGCCCATTTTTAATGAGAAGTCGAAACCCCCTCCCCTCCCCCTCGAAACTCCCTTATCACGTGCTAGCAGAGAGAGAGAGAAAGAGACACAAGTCGATGAAGATACTTACTGTCTTTTCTCCGTAATTAATACTCTCGTTTTCCACATTCTTAGCGAGTATTGTCACAAACACGTGACTCTCCGTTTGATACCAATCGTGTTTTATCTTTGGTTTAGGCATCTACGAAACATCACGAGCGTTATTCTCATCACGATCTCTTCTCTCGCGGTTACATATATTCACATCAATTTATTCGTATTATTCGTACTTACCTCGTCGTTCTTAGTTGTGGAGCTCTCAATTTTCTCGCCTGCGTCCATCGTACGCTTATTACTCGATCAGAACATCAAGAACGTTGAACTCAAAATGTGAAATCCGCAGCCCTCAATCTTCTAGAACCTTCGCGTGATCAAACAAACACACGAGGTCACGAGAATGCACGAGAATGCAAGGGATGCTGCGAGCGAGACAACAAACAAGCTTGTTCGCGCAGCTTCAGCTTATCGCGCATCATCCCGCCGGCCAATCCGCGACTAGCGAGAAATGTGCGGAAGACGATTGGTTGTCTTCTGGCATATCCTTTGCGGTAGTCTAAAGGTAGATTTTCATGGGCAGTGAAATGCTGCAGCAGTGTGAGCAGCAGTAATGTAAAATACTTTAGTAATTTCTTGGAAATTACTAAGTAATTTCTAGAAAAGTTGAGTAATTTGTAGGAAAGTTTAGTAACTTGCTAGAAATTTTCTAAGAAATTACTAAACTGCTGCTCGCTGCTGCAGCATTTCACTGCCCATGAAAACCTACCTTAATTTGAGACCATATGGGCTCTCCCCATGGTCCTTCTTTTATCTGAATAGAGAAGAGAGAAAAGAGAGAATAGAGAAAAAAAAAAATAAAAAACCTACCTTAAAGGTGAAATTTCATGGGCAGTAAAAAGCAGCAGCAGATCGTACTGATTGGCTACAAAATAGAGAAGTTCCCGAGTTTCTAGAAAATTACAAAAGTAAAACAGATTTACTAGATTTCGACCAATGAAATGCGTAACTGCTCTAGTGAATTTCTTCACTTTTGTAATTGTCACCTCATTTCAAGGGAGCCTATATTACGGTTCTTGAAACGATTATAAATTTAATATATAATTATTAATTAAATTGTTTAAATAGTTTAATTTCTAATTAAATTTTTTTTTTTTTACAGGCACATCGTGACGATCGGTCCTGATCGTCCTATTCGGCCTCTCCTATTGGCGGACGTCAGCGACATCTCCGAGCGCGATCCGGACGCGGCAGCAGCTGTTCCCGCGAATCCCGCGACGTTTCCTCGCGACGGACAGCGGGCGCCTTCTACGTAAGCGCGACTGCCCCGTGCCAGTGCAACAGCGACTGATTTCAGAATGGCGACTGTCTTTACCTAGGAGGGTACTGACTTCACGCTCGCTTGTGGCACTCCGTGTGACTGACGCGTGTCCGCGAAGGCCTTCTATGCCCGACCGTGACGCGGCACCCGCCGAGGATGATAATCAACAATCCGGACCAGTTCAAGGCGTGGCTCACCACCGTGCTGGAGCCGCTGTAAGTAGGCCAAGTCCGCGCTCTCCCCCGTGAGCCAGAGTGCACCACTCCGCGCGCGTATGTGTGTACTCGTAAATGGCCGTACATGTGGCTGCGGCCGCGCTCTCCAATCTCTCCAGTTCCCACAGTCTCCGTTCTCCAGTCCCCGTGCGACGACACGGTATTTACACGGGGGGTTGCATCGCCGACTGCCGCTCCCGCACCCTCCTGCCCATCCCCTGCACGAGCAGTACGAGCACCCGCAGCTTCCTGTCTTCGCTCGCACCAGCGCGCTGCCCCAGCTTCGTCTAGCCGAGTCTAGTGGGAGACGAGTGGATCTCTTCCACTGAGATAACCGTCTCTTCTCGTAAACGATTTGTGTTGACGTTGTAGTTGCGAATATTAAATTCTGGGACCGTATCACGGTATTATTTGTTGGTCCCTCGTTTAATATGTCGCAAAGGGATTTGTGTTGGATTGAGCAAATGAAGATTTGGTATATTTTTGTTTTGATAATTTCATTTGGGATGACTGTAGGTGACTGTAGCTTGCATGTGTCCCGCAGCGAATGAGACGATTAGAAAGTTATTTCATCGAGTGACAATAGGTATTGGCATGCTTTGAGTGTTTTTTTTTTATATATGTATAATTCTGATCTTATAGATGAACTATGTACTAACTTGCCACTTGATCACGTTGACATTTGATTGATTCTACGTAGTCGCTTTAAAAAAAAAGTACACTTTTACCTTGGAGATATAAATATGAAAATAATATATTCAAATCGACAACAATTGACAAAAAATATACAGAAACTTCACAACGTTTCAACCCATGGTTTATTTTGTTTTGTTAGATCACTTGATAAGGACCCGAAGCCTGGATTGAAACGTTGTGAAGTTTATGTATATTTTTTGCCAATTGTTGTCGATTTGAATATATTATTTTTGGTTAAACATTATTGGCGGAACAAACATTTATTTTCGATATAAATATGGCATAATTTGTACTTCAACTGCATAAAGGGAACTGAAAACTAATTTCTGATTAATATAAGCTTTGTTTTCGTTAAGTTCTACGAAGTACATATATTTAACGACCTGTTTGCATCGCAATTCTACAATTGGTGCATAGTATAAAATACTTTTCACTTTGCAGTTATTACGTTATAACTTAGGGGTTTTATGTCATTTAATTTAGAATAAACTCTTGGAATTCTTTCCTGAAGAAGGAAAGTTTTTTAATGTGTATAATTTTCAACAAACTGTAGGTTATAGATTAACTGTAGATCATATAGGATTATGATTAGGAGTTGAAACAGTAAAGAAGTAAAAGCAAAATGTAAATGGGTTACTAAAAAAAAAGCAAGCAATTGTCATGTCGAGTAAAATCTGATTTAGATAATGCAAAAAATGCTTAAAGGAAAACAATGAACATAGAATAATGAACATTGTTTTATACATGCTTTATGTTTTCTCTTGCTTTATTCTAAGTACAAGTAATATATGTTAATTTTATTTAAATCAGAACATCCTTATATATATTTTTATCTTATTTTTACATAATAGTATTTTACAATTAATTATTTTGTACATTTTAATTATAATAAAAAGGAGTATCTTTTGCTAACAGCATCATTGAATTCGATCAAATATTTATGTATAAAAGAATTTTATATTTAATTAATATAGTGTCTTATAGATTAAATTTTATAATATTTACATTTTTGAATAAACTTCAAATATTTATGTGGTAGAAGCATTTTTCTCTTTTTTTTTACAATAAATGCCTATTACTAAATAATTTATTTTTCTTTATTAGGTGCGATGCAGATCCTGCTGCTCTAGCCAAATATGTCTATGCGTTGGTCAAGAAAGACAAAACTTTGGAGGAACTACGTGGCTGTATGGTCGAACAGCTGGATGTGTTTCTACAACACGGTACGTTTATACAAAATATTCGATAATGTAAATTGGAAATGTGATGATCTATTGCTTTCCTGACATTAAAAATGCGTTGCATTGTTTCCAGAAACCAAAAACTTTGTGGAATTGCTCTTCAAGACGTTAGAGACTCAAGAGTACGTGCTCCCACCGCCTAAGAGTGAGCCTGATGGTGGTGGGACACCACCCGGCGTAAATCCACCCGCCCCAATTGTACCATCATCAACGGAGAAAGTAATGGATGCAACAATTCCACTAGTACCTATAATTACGAACCCGCCTGTCCCACTTCAAATTAATGGATCCGCACCTGCTGTAATTAGTAAACGCGAGACTAGAAAATCTGATTCAGATAAGGATAAAGAAAAGGAAAAACGATCTCGAAGCAGGTAATCTTTTCTCTACGTTTAAAGTAAAGTATAAAATTAATTCCTGTATAATTCAATGCTTATACGAACCGCTTATTTATTCAATGTTTAAAGCTTATATGAAACAAAGAAGAGTTAAAAAGTACAAGAATTTTAGCATATTAAGTCTTAATAATACTAGCTTTTCTATTATACTGTGTAAAATATAGGAGTGGACGAATGAGATCGAGAACACGATCACGATCTCGATCATGGGAAAGGGACAGACGTAGATCCAGAAGTAGAGAACACATTCGACGTGATAGAGAAAGAGATAGAAGTCGCCCATGGCGAAACGAATCCCCACCGATGAGTACCAGACGACATGATCGCAGGTGCGTATATTTCATGTATTTGTTTTTTAAATATCTAATGAAATTTGATGAAAATTTCAACAAAAAATTTTATCATAAATCGCGAGTCTGATTATTTTTCTCTTAATGTTTTGAGGGAAAAAACCTTGCTAATAGTTGTAGTTACATCAACGCTGAGCGTTGCGTATATCAGACTGTTTAATATTTATTAAGATACTTCTTTGTTTCCTTTCAATTAACTATTGAATTTTCATTTCCTTAGAGTCTTTAAAAACAGGTCCTTGGATATCTATGTACACTATGTATTTTTATTTTTTAGACGTACTAGGAGTCGCAGTTCATCACCGATACGACCTAGAATACGCGACGGTCCAGACAGTCGCGATCATCGAGCAAGATTCAGAAACAGATCTCCAACGCCGCTTCGATCCCGATCGCGTTCAAGATCAATAGAACGGAAGAAGATCGATCGCTTCGAAAGGATAGAGGTAGATAGAACGGATCGAACTGAGGGCAGTCCTGGTGGTGGTACACCAACACAAGATAGTAATCACGGAGATGTAGACATGAGGCTGTCTACGACTAGTCAATCGATACAAAGTGTTGTCGCTGTCGCGAGTAGTATTCCAAATAATCAGACAAGTTCTTTTCAACAACAAGCAAAGAGACGTTGCAGAGACTTTGACGGTATGTATCTGGACCGTTTAGAAGAATAACTATCGCGTTTAAAAAAAATTGCCCTTTCTTTAAAAGTATAAACTGACAGTGAAAATAAAATGACTCAAAGTCACAAGAAATATGTTTCTTTTAAATGGCATTATATTTAGATATCACTCGTTATCTCTTTTATATTTATGTTTGTAGAAAAGGGATACTGCATGAGGGGAGATCTTTGTCCCTATGATCACGGCACAGACCCAGTTGTACTGGAAGATGTGGCACTTAGTCGTGTTTTGAGTTTCGGACCGCATAGTGCTCAAGCTCCAGGAACAGTTCCAGTGGCCACGGTACCAGAACCACCGCAGGGTCCTAACGGTAATCCACCACCGCCACATCTCCCTCTTGCCAGTTTACCACCACCTCACTTAAGAAACCACCATTCTAATATGGGTATGTATTTCCATCTTGTAATTGTTTCAATAATTTAATATATCATGATAAAGCAATAGTTTTTTTAAGAAGAAAACTACATTTTTGACTGTACGTGTTATTAAAAGAGGCATTAATGAAAATTACAAGATTGACCATTTTTAATCAATTAATTTAAAATATTAGCCCCAAATTGTATGAACTGTTAATACATTTTATAACTCTAAGATCGACGAATTAAAAAAGAAAAAATAGCTATAAAGCTGTATTACAATCGTGTATTATAGCATTACAGTTATAAACACGGTATTTCATATTTTTTTAAATGTAACGAATTAAATGTGTTAGATGTTTTCGCAGAATATAATCCGGACGCACCCAGCATGGAGCCACGAATGCCATGGGGTAGACATCCGCAACCTGCGCCTGGGATTTACGGCAGGGGGCAAAGAGAACTGATCAGTGTGCCGGTTATTCCCCACACAAATTCGTCGGAAATTACCCACACCCAGAGCAATCCGCTGAAACGCAAACAAGCGTTTGACTTTAATCGTCTGGGACCGAAACAGAGAGTAGTGCATAACCCGGCCAATTGCTCTCTGGAACTGAAAAAGGTTCCACGAAGCTTAAACAACATAACACAATTAAATAATCATTTTTCCAAATTCGGTAAAATTGTAAATATCCAAGTTAATTTCGGCGGCGATCCTGAGGCAGCGTTGGTTACCTTCCAGCTGCCAACCGAAGCAAAGTCTGCCTACAGAAGCACAGAGGCTGTGTTGAATAATAGATTTATTAAAGTATTTTGGCATAATAACGTCAATAATAATGCGGCTGGTGGAGCAATCGAAAATGTGCCACCGGGTAAGATAGCGCATCTTTTATTATCCACAATAAATATTGTAGACGTTAAAATGTCGAGCGTGACTTAGTAACGAAGAATTTTATTATTTTCAGGTTGCCGTCCCTCTGTGAAAGAAAGGCTAGGCGCCGCGATAACATTACCGGCGAAAACCGAAGATAACGAGTACGTTCCCACGCGTCGTTCGACCGAGGAACAAGTCACGCAAACCTTGGTTCCGACTTCACCTAAAGCTGCCGTTGTTCCTACTCGAGAAGACAAGGTTCTCGCGATAAAGAAAACGCAAGAGATGTTAGCGGCTAAGGAAACGCTAAAGAAGAAACAAGAGGAGAAGCGTAAGGAGGCGATAAAGCTGACCGCCGATCTGCGCAAGAGGAAACAAGAATTGCTGGACAAGCATCTGATTGAATTGCGTGCCCTGATTGACAAGGCTGAAAAGAATCCGGAACAAAAGGAATCGATCATGCCGACGATAAAGGCTATGCAGCAGTCGGTCGACAATTTGCGTAAGGATTTGGCCGCGAACGGCCAGATTGGCGGTAACAAGTCGCAGGTGAAATCTAGGGAGCAGGCGCAGAAGGAGATCCTGGACGCCGAGTTAGATTTAATGACCGCACAACAAGAAGGCCAAGACGCTGGCGAGTTGCAGAAGAGATTGAACGAACTTCGAGCTCAGGCGGCCGCGTTGGGCTTGAACACAAATCCCGGCGTGGGTAGAGGCACGAAAGTCAGCCGGGTCGCACGCGGCACCGCGCTGTCTTTCAGGGGCCGCGGCAGAGGAAGTTTCGCTCATGTCTCGGTGGATCACCGGCCAACGAGTCTTCTAGTCTCCGGTTATGAAACTGAAGAAAAGGTGGAGGTCCTAGCGCATTTTCAAGTAAGATTTATGCATTCGTAATATTTGTACAGCGATTTTTTTGTCGCTCAAAAATAAGAGATACAAAAAGATCCTGTATGTACGTATCTGTATTTCTTGAATGTTTAATTATTTTTTATAAAACTTATTCTTTGTCAGTAGAAACATTAAGATCAATGTGTAATATTATTATTCTTCTGGTAACCGACAGTTTTGCATTGCACATTTGTTACAAATTTATAATTTAAGGCTCCATGTATCCTTTTCATTGACATTTCAACAAGCACACGACGTGCAATTAATGTTGCCAATTTCTCTTGTGCTTCAGCAATTTGGTGAAATAGTAAATCAAATAGTCGACGACGCGACACCTTCGATCGTTATCAATTTCAAATCGAGGAAAGAGGCTGAGGTAGCCCTAGTGAAAGGACGCACATTTCAAGACAGATTGTTATCAATAACTTGGGTGTCCGGCCATCATCTACATCGTGGAGGAGCTACTAATTCGAGCGCATCTATACAGCTCTCATCGCGTTCCGAACAAACTGCACCTACTGCAGACGAGGATATCGACTTAGAGGTAAGCATAAGACTCGTATAATTCCAACTTTGATAAAAATAATAGTCCGTTTAAGTAGAATGTACAAATAAGTTATTTAAAAAATGAAGAAATATTCTCTGATGATATATGAGAATTTAGAATTTTAATTTTTTCAGATATTTTAGGGTTTATATCAATCAAGAAGATTTTCCTACGACTTTTATTATTTCGCAAATAGGCAAGAAGATATTTAATAGAAAGAATTTTTGTTATTTGTCTGAAATTTACATAAAACGCAGCACTGATACAGCATGCCGTTTCTTTTGTGCAGTAAAAATTTAATTAACATAAATATTCTACGATAAGAGCATCTCCATATCTTCTGCTAGTTCTTCAAGCGTTAAAGATGTCAATTTTTCCAGGGCACGGAGGCGTTTCTCTTAGAAGAGAACGAGGAGGAAGAAGACGAGGACGGGGAGTCGCGTAGCTGGCGGCGATAGCAGCATCGGCGTCAGCGTCAGCGCCATTTGTGACAGGAGCTTGGTGTCAAATGTAACGACTGCGTGACCATCCGGGCCGATCGTCGTACGCGACCTGGTACTTACGCCTACATTGCTGCACCGCCGTTTGATGCGTCTATTGCCATGATTTACACGAAGGAATCGAATTACATCATGCTCATCAGCGTTATCATGAGTGTTACACTATTTGTTAATATTATTGAATATACTATACATGTGCGCACCAGTGACGGTACGACGTATCACATTAATAAGTGGCGCAACATAAATAGAGAAAGGAAAAAGAAGGATAAGTGAATCAACACGCAAGTTTTTCGAACAGGAATAATTGAACAAAATTTATCCCTATTATTTGTAGAATAAAGTCGCTATGTTTTGTATGGGAAGATAAAAAAAAAAGAAACACCTGTCATTCTGAGTTTCACAAGTCCTCTTCTTTTATACGTAGAACTCGAATTGTTTTTCCTAGCTCTTGTTATTTTGAAGGCTCGTTAACATGGTAGACGGACTTAGGATAAGTAGGAGCTTGTAATTTCGAGGATATTCAGAACTTTTTCATTCGAAGATGAGGAAACTATATTTGTAATTTATATAATATAAATAGGTATCTCTATATTATATAATTCAATCGTAAGTCGTAACATCTCGCTCGATTGGCTGTTGACTTTTATCTATTGTACCTATTTAAAACGGTTCTTGTAATAATGAGCAGTACAATGTATCATCTTTATTGTTTCTTTTTAAAAGATGTCAATGGATTAGATTGCTGAAAAATGCAATGAGATTTATATAGATATGAAATATTTCGCGCATTATTTACATAAATTCTTTCAATCCAGATCAAAACAGTAATACATCATTCTTACAAACCATTCCATCCAGTTTCAAGGTAAGTATTGAATTACACGATATATAACGATCATAAATAACATATAAATATTCGTATGGAAAATTACTCGGTTCCAAAACTTAATCATTCCTAGTAATTTCATTAACGAGCGAATAAAAATTATTTCGTGAAATGTAAAAGTGATTCTCTACATTACAGCATTGTGCTCAACTAGTTACACCTTTAAAAAATTTATAAAGATGTTGATACCGATATATTTATTCAATTTATCTATTTTCTGTCTATAATATACTTTATTAAATAAACTTTTAATACTCCAGATTGATTAAATATTTCTTAAAATTGATCTGTAATAATTTTGACGAGTCATTCCTTTCAGGATTCGAAGATAAAGCAAAAAAAAACGGAATGCTAATTATCGTACATCTTATACAAACGGTAAGCTTGGAAGATACAACGATATCTCTCTATAAAACGAATGTAGGCATTTGTAAGTAAGACCACTTTATAACTTTTTTTTTTCTTATGGAGCCAGCCAGCTGGCTAACAAACTACCTAACAACAATTGTGCAACGGGTAATATCGTTAATGGCAAATTCACTGCTGGCCCATGAGCTGAGCCGTGATACGCTCCACGCAAGATCCAACCGCCGAGACTAACGGATTTGTGAGTGCTGGTAAATAACGCAGCCAGAAGAATATCCCGCGGCAACCACTGGGAGCACAAGATCCAGCACAGACTACTAAGAAGGAGCTGGCCCAGGCATGCTTGAAAAGATACATACAGCGTTAAATATGCTGGATGTGGTTGTTATTCGAGAGATTAAATACAAGCTAAATAACTTACTGATGAGTACGCAGAACAGTATATCCACCGCTTGCAATGATGAAGCATCTGCCAGTACGGCGTCGCAAAACCAGTGATACGCTATTGCTAGCAACAAACCTTGGGAAAACCAACTCGTATTAACGTTCAAGCATCTGTTTTTCAGTACGAATGCCCGTAGAACGATACCCGTCCCCAATGGAATAAGCGTGCTGTATATAGTCTCTCTGATGTTAATTCCGACTAGTGGTGGAGTAGATGTTCCTAACTGTTAAAAGAAATTATTTACGACATCTTATAGTCTTTCAGAATAGCTATTCAAAAAAATAAACTCTAATTGTAAACGTATGCTAGAACAGTATAAACATAAATACGTAAAGGTAAATGATAGACTGTTAGAACACATATAATGTGTTCTAATAAGAAAAACATATTTCTTGCGGGTAAAAGGATTTACCATTAGATATAGTAAAATAGGAGATAAGAATAATCCTCCAAAGTGCGAAACCAGGGTGGTAATTACGCTCGTGGGCAAATCAGCCTGTGCCAAACGGCACAAGGCAAGTCCCGTACTGAATGGCGGTGGCATGCAGTAAAGGACCTGAAATAAATAACAATTGCTTTATCACTTGCAGCTATAAGTAAGAAAAGTATTACAAGTATTATAGAGCCACCATTTAAGTGTATCTCTCTATCGTGCGTTAAAGGGAGATTAATTAATTGCGGATTACAAAAATGTTTTGGATCACCTCCATTCCTTTGAGTAGCCACACATTAACTTTCGCATAGGTCATCAACAGATACGTCCCGAGTCGTGCTAGAGAGGGCATCAAAATGTACACGAAAACCATCACAAATGTCAGAAGATAGCCGTTCTTCAGCGTCGAGTAAAGAGATTTGGGATCGCATAATAATCCAGCTTCCAAGTACGTTAAAGGCACAGCGAAATAGCGAATAATAAAGTTACCGTTGATCAGACCTGCAACGGAAAACGCAATACCGTAACATTAATGCACTATTATCTCAATTGATATGATAGAAATACAGCAAGAATTCTTTCTGTACATAATATGGTTTCTCTTTTCTTTATTAAAGTATGCATTGAAGCCATTGAAGTCTAGAAAACCGATTTACCGTTCGTTCCGCCAATATGCGGTTGAATAGTCGCAAATACCATGCATGCGAGCATTAAGAGTACATATCCATATCGATAGAAAAGACCAGTTTTCTTCCTCGGATGCAGATTGATCTTTACACACATTTCAAATTATTTCGAAACGCACCTAAATAAAACGAACAATACATTGTATTTTTCTCCAGCAGCATCTTACAGTAGAGAGACATTACTAGCATATTGAATTAATAAAGTTATAAAGTAATAATCATCTTTGATAATCTTACCTAAAGAAGCATGCGTGAAAGCTAAAATTTTCAGGCTCTACAGAAACCATTTTCAATGAGGTGAAAAGAGCAAAGAGAAATGTGAAATTAACTCTTCAACTTTAAGACAGCATTATCAATAGCATAAGTTCATTTCTGGCTATTATATTTTAATTATACAAATTGTATTCAAATAATTTAAGTTGATGCCGTAGATGTATCTCCATATCAATCTTGTCGATTGGAACAACATTGAAAATAACATTCTTAGAAACAAGATGCATAAAATGTCGGTAGATGAAAAACTGGAAGAAACTTGCTGCAAATGCATCCCATTAATTACCAGTAATTGTAATTAATTAAAGCAGGATAGAAATCACTTCAATATAGATTCTTGTGATATTCTCATATATCTGATCGTTCGAATTTTGTTACAGACAGAGAAACCAGCGCAAGAGAAACAGAAATGATTCTAATGTAGATTCTTATGATATTTTAATACATCTGATGTTCGAATTTTGTTGCAGATAAAAAAACAGTATTACGCAAAAGAGAATTAATACTAGAGATTGACTAAGACTCCTTGTAAAAACGTGTCCAATTATAAACAATTTAGAAACACAAGCGCCGATTTTGGTGACTTATATTTTATATTCTATACGATCCTCTATCCTCTCGTCGTGCTAAATGAAAGCGTATATCTGAAAGTGATGGAACGAGTATAAAAAAAAAGATAACGTGTCGCACAGCATCATCCTCCTATGACATATTCGAGGAATTGAAATTGGTGCCAATTGAATAAGGGAATTCCTTTCGTACACAGAAGATTATTTATTTGACAGCCATTAGTATTGCGTAACCGTTACATGCATTATCGTTACACCACTATCGTACATAGTCTATAGTCGACAAAAATATAACGAAAACATTGCGAGCTATATATATATATTTGTGAATCTAAGAAGGAAAAACTCGTCGTGAAAAGTAGCTTTCGCAGACGTAATAACATGCGGAATTATTTACGACATTGAAGGTTATCTATTGTTCGGCGACACGGTTCGCGTAGAATTATTATTATTGTTCTTCGTTTAATTTTGAGGCTCCTCCTTCGAATTAACGGAACTGCACCGGCCAAAGGTGAACGAGGGCCACGATCCTCCGTGACATCTCCGAGGCAGGAACGACCAGGATTCGACCAGGAATCACCAGGAGTGACGGGATCAGCAGACGACAGCAGACGAGACCAACGAAACGTTTCCATGGATACGAGTGACGTAAAACGACCACGGACGTAACAAGCATAGATCGTGCAGTTCCTTCCCGATGGAAAAATATTTCGAAATTTTTCACATTATTTATTAAAATTTCTATGAAAAATTTAAGATTTTTTTTTTTTACACGAATTGAAATATTAAAAAAAAAACTCAGACAAAATTATAACAGAATATTTCAGATTTTTCTCGCCAACACATTTTTGTAGAAATCCATGTATTGTTTACACATATATAGATACCGAAATATTTCAAAAATCCTTATCCAATTAGTATCCGAAAAATTTGATGTTTTTTTTAGAATTTTTCATAAATCTAAAATATGAAAAACCTTTTCGCCAGGGGTGTCATAATTTTATAGGCAGCGCGTGTTTTGAAAATAGAAAGCCTCGATGATTCATTTTAACAAACAGGTAATTATTTAGATTTAGAATGTCAGACTCGGGTCCTTTCGAAGCAGAAACAAAAACAAAGTTACTTCGTAACTGGCATATATATCTGTTAACCGGCGCGATCGACAAAAGCAAGTAAGCTCTCTCTCACCCTTTAATATCTATATTTAATTGTATTAATAATTGTAGAACAAATTCCTTGCCGCCCTTTTCGTTGTACTTAGTTTTTAAGCTGTTAATTGTTGACATTAAGTGTTTAACCATTAAGTTAGATTTTATCGAAGTAAAGGTTCCACTTCAAGGGGGAAAAATTAGAGAATCTTTACGGATTATATGTATTCACGAAAGTTTCTTTTTTAGATCCTCAATTGGGAATGTTGGATGAGCTTAATGCGATCGCCCATCAGGCAAAAAAATCCGAATTTTATTTCTGGCCCGTTCACTCTCGCGTGACAAAAAATTAAAAATGGTAAGATACTTTCTACTGTAGAAAAACAAAGTATCCGGAACGTAAACAGATCCAAAGTCAATTTGATATACGTCATGGAACTGTGCCACTTTTATTTCAATAGGAAAGAAACGACGCTGATCTCCCCGAAACGACTTTATTCTGAATCTTTCTCAACGATTGTGCACGTTAGAAAAAGCGTTCAACAGGAAAGAAACGACGTTGATCTCCCCGAAACGACTTTACTCTGAATCTTTCTCAATGATTGATGTACACGTTAGAAAAGCGTTATGCGAGAGAATCCTCGACGGACATCCTCGGTTTCGTTGTCTCCTGGGATAAATCATGGGATGGATCATCATGCAGGTCAGGACGAATCGTTCTTCGTTAAGCACTCGCAGTAATTCAATTTTTCCTTTTCTCTCCCTTTATTGAATTTTGAAGTGTTATCTCACAAAATGTCAGTAGGAGTAAATTCAATGATGAAGAAATGCAAACCATATAACATTAACAATCCAATCGAATCACAGTATGTGATGCATTACGCTCGTTGTGAAATCAGCCGACACACGCCCTAAGATACTGTCAATTTTTACATATAGGAGGGCTCCGATGAGCCAAGTCCGCTAATTTGTACACGTTAACTAGCACCAGTGTTTATCAGTGCTCGCCGAAAACTGTTCAAGTTAGCTCTTGCGCGAAGTAACGTTCTTTATATTAGACTTACATGATGGAGAGATTGTAAGAATGGAAAGCGTAACAATCAGTTAATCATCATTCGTAATAATAATAATAATAATAATAATTATAGTAATATAATAATTAATAATTGAATAATTAATTAATAATTGAAACAATTTAAGCTTAAATATTTACTTAGCAGGATATGACCTTGTTCACGCTTAAAGTTCGTCCTGCTGCTGGTGGAACTTCACTTTCCCTTCTTCATTTAGAAAGACATTCATGCATATATTTTTCGACATACGACGTTTTCAAAATTGTTTGTTATATAAATACAGTAACGTCTTAAAACTAGGTACATTATGCGAATATGCATACAAAAATCGTATAAACTTTCCCTTCGCATGTATCACATTCGATAAACAAGCGCAGGATTTTCGGTTCTTTATGTTAAAAAATAGGAGGAAAGATAACATTGTATGACAAACTAGCAGGAGATATGTTGAATATATTGTCCGATCTATTAATTATATATATATATATGTATATATATAACTAGCGATGTATTATATAAAACGCAGATATTGTCTGGCATGCTATGTTCGTTAGAATCAACGAAAGTATAAAAAAAAATCTTACAAGACGAGCTTATAACATGCGACTAACCGGCTCTTTTTAATCTTTTCCGAGCGTAACGCGAAAAATAATGTAAAAAATAATGCGTTTGTATAACAAAGGTATCACACTGGAATGTGTCACACTGTTATATAAAACGATACAAATCTTAATATAAAAGACACAAAATATAATTGTTTAACAATCTTCCGTTTTGCTTATATTATATTGAAATCATCTCTGTTGATCTAGTTCATGAATTAAAATCGATCAATATATAAATTAATAAATCCATTGAATTCGTTCATTCAATCAATTTATAAATTAATCGATTAATCGTATATTTTGCGTCACTATATTGTTAATTTCTATCGTTCTATAATAGCACATTAAATTATAATAGACGCTTATTATACAAACGACTCGTGTAAAAGATACACAAGAAAATAATGCATCAATCAAAACAATTTGATGTTACTATATCTTATGGATATATAATCATACAGTTTAAATACTAATTAGTACAAAATTTTGTACTAATTTTAACAATGACAGTTGCATATTCTTGATAGCAGTATGATTTTTTTTTCAAGATACTAATCTTAAAAAATACGCTGTTTTATTTTATATAGTGACACAGTTCACTCGCTCGGAGCAGATGAAAACAATCGCCCAAGTCGCTTTTCACAAGCTTCCCCTTATTAATACTAAGAATTCGGATCACATCAGCATGCTTTACAACTTGGCAGAGTGACGAAGTTGGCGTCAGAGAAACATCTACGGAAGTCAACGTGTATATTAACGATAACATCAATCTTTGGGAAATATAGTAAAACCCTGCAAACTAAATGCTAACATATCACCTGAGCAGCATGAATGTCTATTATTAGCAATTTGTTCTCCGCCGTGGAAATAAAAGCTTCGATATGCGGAAAAAGAACAGCATGTGAAAAACATAGGAACCATCAACTTGTTATTCACGATTGGAAACTGTTATTTGTATGTTGATAATTGCTCGTGTCATATTTTTATTTGATACTTTCAAATAGATATTCAATCTAAAATTTAAGAAATAGGTTTTTAATTTTATTATCTTATCGTTCCAAGTTTCGTAATAATAACTATAGCACTTATTTAATAGTAGTTTAATAGACAAATTAAAGAAACGCGTGCATATATCTGTCAAGGATTATTCTATAATAAATACGCGTAAGAAAGCATGCCTGATCTTATCTTTATATTCTTTTTCAACAAAGAAGCAAAATTTACAAAATAAAACAGCAGCACAAGATAAATTTGATTAAAACGATCGATTCTCTATATAGCAGTATCTTTAATCACAGAAAAAGAATTAAACTTGACATATGTTGCTTACACTTAAAATAATCCTTGATATAACGTGCGCATTAATTTGCATTTCTTTAATTTGTCCGGTGCTATTAAACAAAATTTAATTACTGTAAAAATTAGCATTTTTCGGAAAGATATTAAAAACCTATTTCTTAAATTTCACTTATATGAAATCAAATATCGTGCCTGTGATCTTATAAACCGATTGTTACTCTGTTTAACTTTGTAAGATTAAATAACACTTATTTCAGAATTAGATACGGGCAAAATTATTTGATAAAATCATTTTGCGATCGTAACGAAAGTTGGCAGTTAACGGAAACATGCGTGTCGTTAGAAATGCTGATAAAAATAACAAGGAACGTTAGTTTCCAATATTATGGCATAAGCCGTAAAGGCACAGCGGTAAATGATTATCTAAATAGTATTGTCTAAATATTACATAGTTTTAATACTTAGCTAATCTCTAATGAAATAGAAAATTACAAGTCACGAATTATTAATATAAACAAATGTTTCTTCTACATTATGAAATTCATGCAGTCAATAGTCTACATAATATTGTAACGCAAAATTTGTATCTTCATAACGAATAATAAAAGCCACTTTGTGATCAGCTAAGTAATAAACGGCACATTGTATAAAACGTTATATTACAGTAGAAAAATATACTCGTCAACCTGAGATTTCGCGCTATAGCTAAAGCTTACATTTTAAAGGCATAAATAATGACGTTCCTATTATTTTTTTTGGCAAAATACTGACTGAAGTAAAAAGACAATAAGATAGACAAGTGTATGGACGTACTTATTATTTTTATACAGGTAAATTTTGTTGTTTTTTTTACGAGATACAAAATAGTCCGTGCATTGTTATTGAGATTGTAAAGAAAGCGTTACAATCAGCAAGCGAAAGCAGGTTAAGAAGATATAAGAACAATTTTCGTTGTTATTAATACAACTAGAACGTACTTGTTCAGTCGTGGATTGTCATTTTTACAAAAAGGAAAAGTTCGTTGTTTATAAAGTATAAAAGAAAAACGTTTAAACGTTTAAGAAAATGATTATAAACCCTAAATTCCTGAAAAGTGAGATAACTTTTAGATTTTATGACATATAAATATTGAACGTGCAAAAATTGTAAAAGACACAAATAGTTTATCTTTATTCGCTTACATGCGATTTTTACTTATTACTCCGCATGCACTGCATACCGAGATAGAATAAAATTACTTTAATGAAAAAAAAAAAACTTTATATTGAAATAAGGAAAGTTTTAGAGCCCAGTATTAAAAAAAAAACAACACTCGATAAGCGCAAGAGATTCTATCAACGTTGAAACAGGAAAGAATATCAAGTGGCCTCAAAAACTTTCTTACTGCACAAAATTAGCCTGCTATAATGCAGCTTCATTTTATAATTTAGAAAAAAAATTTATGCCAATCGACTCTACGAATATTATATTATCTTGTCACATTCGAGCATAAATTACACCTTGGATTAAATCAAACTTTGTTCCCTCAGCGCTCTCCCCAAAAAATTACTCCAAACTTGCTTGCTACACGTTCGTATACTAACAAATTTCGTTTTCGATAACAATTCAAGAAAAAAAAAATACACAACCATATTATAGTATAAGGGTACTAAGATATTACGTTGTTTACAGCTATATAATAAACGTCAATCGTATTACAGGAGATAATCATCATAGGGAGGAATGCTCTTTACAATCGTATGTAATTTCATTCGGCATTCTGGTGTGTATAAACGTCTTATTTTTTACTGGAATCATACTTAAAAGAAACTAGATACGGTATCACATGTTAAGGTGACTTCAGGAAAACGATCGCTCCCTCAAGTTCCACCTTCCGAAACTCTACCGGTGTCAAAAGTCAACGAGAAAAAGATTCAAAAGTTCGTAGTGCTATTACTACGATTGACTTTTTTGCCTATAATACGGGATGACGATAATCTGGTGGCTATCGGTCGCAACTGTCGGTCGCTATTACCACCCTCTCCGACAACGTTCGGTGTGATAGACTTCAGGTACAACGCCGCGTCATGGAGTCGTTTGGACAAGATTTCATTTTTGAGCTTTTCAGCGTTCAATTCCCTTCGCAATTGCGCTTTGGTTTTCTTCCCGAGCGGACATAGGACTCGGTGTTGCATCAAAGATATCGCCGATGGCCTCTCTTCCGGATTGGGATGAATCATTTGCTGTAAATAACACAAAACAGCAAACGTCAGAAGAAGAGCAATGATTTTTGTTGGGAAAATGACCTATCCGCTGTATGTAAGACTCTTATACACAGCGGATAGATCGGCAGAAAAATTATTTGCCGTTGAAACTTTGGAAATAAGGTCTCACCTTCAACAAGTCGTTCAGCTCGCGACTGCAGTGTGGCAGGTTTGGCAATTTCCCCTGTCTAATGTCGTGCCACGCGGGTCCGTTTTTCGGCAGAGGCCCACCGCCACCGGCTTCGTAAACGGTCAGCCCTAGGGCAAAGATATCGGCTTTCGGTAAATGAGTAAAGTCCTCTTGCAGAATCTCCGTTGGAAGATATCTGCAATCGCCCTCCTCCACCTGCGGATTGCTGATGGAAGTGACGTGGCCGAGATCGCCGATCTTGTACGTGATCTCCTCGTCGACGGTCTCGTCCTCGTCGAAACCGTCATCGGTGGAGTCATAGTTGATGGCGAGTAATTTCTTTTCCTTGGTGATAAAGATGTTGCCAGGCTTGATATCCATGTGGACAAGCTGCACGCTGTGTATATACCTCAGCCCTTCGGCCACGTGCAACAGCAGTTGGCGCATCTCCGCCTGGCTGAAATGCTGCTTCTGCTCCTGCATCGAGAGGATCATGTCCGCTAGACTGCCGCCGTTGCAGTATTCGTTCTGGATGATCATGTGATTGTCCTCCGCCCAAGCAGAATAGTAGCGGACCACGTGCTGATGCTTGCCGAGCACGGCATGCGCGTACACCTCGTTCAGCGCATTCTTCTCGTTGGTGCTGCCCGCTACAGGCTTGATGCTCTTCTTGACTGCGTACGTACACCCGTCCAACCGATTGATGCACTTGTACACAGAGCCGAATTCACCGGCCCCGATCAAACCGAGCTCGTGGAACTCCTTGTGGTAACGAGATATATTCGAGTCCTGCAGTGCTACGCGTTTCGTCGCGTGCTCGTACTCGTTGTCGGAGTCTTCGGAGTCGGCGAGGTCAAACTTTGGTATTTGCATATCCGGCGAACTACTACTACTGTTATAATAAAAAGAAAGTAACGTGGTTAACAACCTGAAGTATAGATCTTTTACTAATAAAAACTTAATAACGAATCAACATATTCTAGCATTTTCGATATTACATAACACGTCAGAAATAAAATCTCAAATGTAATTTTCGCAAATATGAAATAATAAATATGGAAAAAAATATCTCTTTCTTAATTTTTGAACAGTAAAGACAATTTATTTTAGCCGTGTTTTATTGCTGAGCATTATAATTAGTCACATAAGTAGATTATATAAGAAATAAATGAGTTATAAAATATACGATTTGCATACTACATACCCATTGAGACTACGTTTGGATCTGCTTCTTTTTCTTGCTGTTATTAACATGCCAGTAGGTGTGAATGGATTTAAATTCGCAGTGGGTTTTTCCAACTTATTCGGGTAACTGGGAGGACTTATCTTCGAAGGTCTAGGTTTTTCTAGATTAAAAAATCTAGAACACCTTATTGGTACCGGAGTTTGTAACACGCTCTTCTCTATCAGAGTTTTTGGGGTTGTGGGCGAATCGAATAGACGTAATGCCCTAACGCGCTTGTACGGTGGACTACAACCCATTGAATTCTTGTGGGAAACAGTTTCGCGACTGATAGGAGCTCTGATGACCGGAGTACCTGCAAATAAACGTTTATTCGACATATAAAACTTGTAGTCGTCATAAAGATATCTTAGCAACTAAAAGAGAACTTTCGCAAGCTTACAAGTAATAGAAATGTTGATCTGATTAATCAGCTTTTTACTATGTTGTACTCTTAAACTACATTTTCTTTTTCGTCTCAGAGAAAAAAAGAGACTGCTCGACATCATTGAAATAACACATTAAAATTATCTCAAAATAATGAAACAGATTAGAAAATAAAAAAAGATAAGAATGGGTTTTCTTCAAACTTTTATCACAAACCATAATACGTTTATCATAACCATTTATCATAACCATAAAAAAATTGTAATAAAAAAACAAAGAAAATAAGACAAGGTACGCACTTAAATATGATTAGTGAAAATTGGCTATAAAATTTTATCTCTCAAAGCGACAAACTCAATATTTAAAAACTCATTCCAGAATTAAGTTGTTTACTTGCACATGCATGTGTTTTTGCCAACGAGTCAAAGCATACATGCGATACTGCACGTGACAATTATATAGATATTACATACACTTGTGACATCAGTACACAGAGACTTTAGAATCACTGATGCTGCAACTTCGACTTGAAAAAAACGTAATCAGAATGTCGATCGTAATCAGAACATCGAATAATTTACGATCGTAAATTCAGAAATTGGACAAAACTTTATAGAAGGTACTTGTGCACGATGCAAAAAAAAATTGTCTAAATGTATCGATATGTCAATCATTTTGCACCACGCACAAATACGATTTCGAACAAGTGCTTGAAATATTAACATTCTGAGAAGAGAAATTACAGGAGACAGAAGAGAAGAATAACGAGCGTACAAAGAAGAAACGCAGAGAAGATAACACAAAGGAATATAAGAGAAAGCACAGTCGTCTAGAATCGAATTCAAACTGGAGCGTTTCTGAGGGGAAACTGGCAAGACAAACGTCCATTTCTCACATCTGTGTCCGCCGACAGGATCCATGTTTCGTGCAACAAAACCGAATTTCCGTTTGCCGTGCAGACAGCTCTCCGCTCTGATCTTTTCTGGCTACACGTACGGGAACGAACTCGGCAATTAGCGCCGCGATTATTTACTCCCTTCTTTATAATTAGCAACGGCGAGCGAGATCTCGCGCAAAAAATTCACGACGCGTCTCGGTGCGAACCGTTTCTCAGGGCTCGTTTCCAAAATAGATTCGATTCGTAAATGAAAACACGAGGTCACGCTCGACCCCGTGCACCGGGGGGGAAGGCAGGGACGCCGTGACGTAGCGCGGAGAGGAAGGGCCGCCCCTTTGTGTGAGAAGCTGCACCACGTTGTGCTCCTCATTTAAAATGCAGCAGGTATATAATTGGACGTTGGAGAGAGAGGGATGGAAGACGCAGAGTCCGGAACTTTCCGTGCTATCCTTTCCGCACTTAAAACACGTACGACGAAGTACAAAATAAATCAAACAGGTGATAAGTAGACATTAAAGAGAGAAAGATGAAAAGTGCAAAGAGTTCAGATGCGACGTAAGCAAACGTAAGATTCCCTTCTTTCTACGCCGTCTTATACTTTCTGCAATATAAAATAATACACGCTAAAGTACATAATAAATAAACCAGGTGTGATTTGTAAACATTGGAGAAAGAGAAAGAGGGAAAAGTGTAAAGAGTTCAGACGCGACAAACAAACGTAAAGTTCCATTCTCCGTAGCTGCACTTAAAATTAACAAACAACGACGTGCAAAAAGTTAGTTAACAAAATTGGAGCGAGAGAGAAAGAAGGGATTAAAGGCTGCGGTCCACTTGACGCTGCAAATGCTTTGAAGCGTTCTTCTTCTCCTTCTTTCTTCATTAAAAAAAAAGGAGAAGAGGAATACTTCGAAGAATTTGTAGCGTCAAGTGGGCCGCAGCCAAAGACGTACGAACAATTTAACCAAGCGAGAGCTCTAACCTGTCACGAAGATCGGAATTTTATTGTTGTTGTTGATGGGATGCTCGTCGTCGTTGCAGTCAGCCGCGTTGAACAGCTTGCGCGGCTGCAGCGGCGGCGGCGAGTCGAATTCGTCGACGGAGGAGTCGAGGACGTAGGGACACTCGGGACTGTCGCGGCCGTCGCCGTCGCCGTCGCCGCTGCCGCCGCCGCCGTTGGTGCCGCCGCAGCTCCAGGTGAGCTCGCCGTTCTGCATGTCGCACGCATCGTAGTGCACCTTCCGCGCGACCTCCATGTTCGCAGGCAGGCTTCTTCGTTGGATCACGTCACGCACGTGCGGCGTGCGCGACGCGACGCTCGCGCGGATTCACGTCTCGCGCTTTTCACGAGGAGATGAGACGAGGTGGAAACACACACACACACACACGGGGAAGAAACGCCAGCTACGGCTGACGAGGAAGTAGGACCGACCGGAGGATCGAGGATCGACGACGACGTTATCGCGCACTCTCGGCGGCTGCGCACTTTCAATTAAATTCAAATCTGTTTTTCAAATCCACGGGAGTATCGTACCGCTCGCTCCGGCGTTCGCGTTCATTATGGCTGCCAAATAGTGCCAATACTGGCAATGCGGCGCGCGCGGCGCAATCGCCGCGCCGGTTCGCAGCACGGCGCGGCGGCCCGGCCAATCGGCGCGCGCGACGCGGAGATCGGTGCTGCGGGGAGCGATGTGACGCGGCCGCCGATTGGTCGCCGCGCGGCGCACCTTCGTCCGGTTTCCACAGTTTCCACCACCACCGCACCACCACCTCGTAACCACCGGACACCTACTACGTACTACTGCCGGCCGCTCCGGGGGTTGGTTTCGCTGGATTTGACCAAAAAATCCGAGCTTTCCAAATAGGATTTTCTCCATGAGACGTTTCTCGACGAGGAATAATAGAGTAACCAGCTGTTTCGTTTCGCTTCCTGCGAGATCCGAGGAAAGGATGATGAACACGAATCTGGAACTGTCGAGATCGTCAATTCGTTCGCGACATGAGCGAGACGCGAGGGGAGGAATGGCGTTTCAAAATTCTTTTTCAAAATTCAAATTGCCCGTCCGCTCCGCGAGGCGACGGGCGTTGCTTGAGCGATAGCTCATGATCGATACGCAAGTATCACGCCCCCGTATTTCCTTTAGACACATTGTAATAGAATAAATAGAATGTTATTTCTGGTGAGTAATATGCGACGTTATCGAATGCACAGGGGAGAATCGCTTCTGGAATGTCGTTTGAAAGGAATAAAAAGCTGCGTTTCCGAGACCGAAACAGTAATCGGCACTCGATTCGGGAGAATATCAAGTATAAAATATAAAATCAAGAAGAAGAGAGGATAAGAATGTAAGCATAAAATTTAAAAGAATTTTAAATATATTAAACATATATGTTATATTTAAAATCTTAAATTTTTAATAATATATAATTATTTTACACAATATGTGTAATATTATATAATTTTGCTGCAGTATCGCAAAACATTACAGCAAATGCTATAAAATTATATTATATAAATCGCAAAACACCTGCGGCAAATGCTGCAAAATTATATTCAATAATTATATTATGCAATGTAATTTTCTCTTCAAGAAAAATTATTATCAAGTCTACGTTTCCGTTATATTTACTTATTAATTCTTTGCAGTTCAAACTATTTCTCGCAAATGAGCGAAGATTAAATGTCTCATCCTCAACTTTCAACTTCATCCAGTCGGCGCTGGTTTTAACACAAAGAATTCTTGTGACTTGGAGGACTTTACAACGATCCCAAGAATATAGTTTGTCAATCGCAGATTTAAATGCTCGAAGAGCTACGGCGTCAGGCTACCGCTGTGTCGAATCCAATCCTCTCAATAGGGCCAAGATCCTTTAAAGATAAAAAGACAGAGCATTTTTGGACATTTAAAGTGCACAGTAAAGTTAAATCCCTGAGGCTGATGCCCCTTATTTCTACCGATGCAGATTAACTTTAACTCTCGGTTTAACTTAATTTTTATCTTTTTCTAGTTTTAAGAAAACTTGAAAAACCAGTTATTAGAAAAAGATAAAACGCAAATTAAACCGAGATTAAAGTTAATCTGCATTGATAGAGATAATGGACATTATAGATTCGGATTACGGACGTTTAAATCGCTCGACGCTCGACGCTCGTGATTCATTATTGGTGCACTAATTCTTAATTCTCAATTCTTAAAGGATCGTCGACGCGCGGCGTAAGAACGACAGGATCTCTCGCGAGGTAGCAATTATTGGCCCGAGTATCGCGGGCGATATCTACGCCGTGCGATACTGCAGCAGCTGTTCGGCCCGGCCGGACATCTGCCGCCGACTATTTCATCTCTTTTTGGGCCCGCCTCGTCTCGGGACCGAAGGCCCCGAAGGTTTTGACGGCGGATCGCGTCGACAATTTCGTCATCGAGCTCGATTCACTGGCTGTTAATCAACGCTAAAGGACACAGCTTCCTGCGGTATGTAACCCGTTCTTCACACGCAGTGTCTCTTACAATGTCTGCGGCTCCTCGCGGGAGTTCTTGTCTTCTTTTACGGAGACAAAGAAACGCGTCCTTGCGACAGAAGTTTCACGGCAAAGGAATTTTCGTCGAGCAGCTGCAACCTGTGGCTGGCCAACGTGGAAAGAGGCATATAGCAAAACAGGGACGGCTTGCGCGGCGACGGCACCCTTACGCCGATATCTCTCTTTCTTTATCATCCTTTTTCTCCGCCTTCCCTTCATTCGATGAATTACCGACTCTTATTCAGATATAATTATTTTTATTAGTTTATTCAGTATAGAGGATAGAGGGTATAGTGGACAAAGGAGTCGTTATGCGAGTAATTCCCAACCGACGGTCATCGTTCTCCGTCAGAAAATTGAAGATTAAATACTTGGCACCGCGTTATAGAAAGGAAAATTATTACATTATTCCAAATTATTCTTGTTACGTGTGTTTCATGACTTTTTTCATTGTTTCTCTTAGCGTAAAGTTATTTAAACTTTAACGACAATATTATCCTCGATATTTAAAATTATTTCTTAATGCAATACGAATTTATCTTTTTATTCTTCTGATCATTAATTCAATATATTTCCATTTATGGACGTTGTTATAAAAAAATATAATTTATAAAATTTGTTGTGAAAGAACGACTGCATTTTAAAATATTCAAGTTATAATACAAAACAAGGCCGGGGACATCCACTTTACATTGATTGTAAGTCGATCTTCGATTTGAAATACATATGTGCTGTTGCCAACTTTCTCCTTAACATTCTGCGGATACTGAAATGTTATTGAGAATAAAGGACGAAGAATTTGAGATAAAAACCGAAAGGGAATTTAAAAAGAAAATATCGACCGCTACGGTACTGAAAAAGATCGAAAGGATGAGAACGGCTGTTGATTAAGTTGTGTAAACAAGTTTTATTTCTTTCTTTCTGCGAATTCATAATTGGGATCGTCTTGTTTTATCGCGCGGCATTTAATTTCTGGCTATTCTGGTAAATCAGGAAAAGACTGGTGAAAACTTTTTGCCGAGCTCGGCACGCTATTCTATTAGTACTTGCTAAAGGCCACAACATATGAAACATATAAAATTGTGTAAGATGGTAATTTCTTCAAATACGAACGTCTCGGTCAACGAAATACCCAACTTGAAATTATTTTTCCATGTCGAAACAGTCTTTAAAAAACATACGGTTTAAAGGCAACTTTGCGTACATAATGGAAATAGCAGGTAAAGAGAACTTGTGAAAAAAGTCTTTTACCTACTCTGCTTTCACTTTATTCTAGCTACGATAACAGTTGTCTTCAAATTAGTTGCCACCAATTCAGCGTGTCGAATTTGCAAAAAAGCTTCCAGCAGTTTCAGCATTTTTCATCGAAAGGTCTAATTGCCTCCCTAGAAAAGAAAATTAGACGGTTCGAAGAAAAGATTGGAAAAGAACATAGGTCAAGCGGTGTGAACAAAGCTTCTAAAAGCGTAAATTAAAACAGCAAAACGTAAAAAAGACATTTACCTTTTAGAACATCGTTGCATTTTAAAACACGAAAATATATCTTTCGTATTCCGTTTCTGTTTCAGAAATACAGAAACAGTAAGGAAACAATGAAGAGAAGGAAGCTAAAATGGGAATATTTGTACAGATTTATTTTGACTTCAAAGGAGAGAAAAATGAAATAAGAGATTCAAAACTAGAAAGATGCGACGAGCGTTTCGAATGATCTCATGCGCGCGCGCATAATGCTACATTTTTTTTCCTTTTTAAAATTAAAATAAAACATTTTTTTTTCAATTATTTTCTAAAGAACAATTCGTATCACGGCGCATAAAATTATAAATAGATTCTTATCCTGAATTCTGGCACGAAGATCCTAGGCAGATCATATACATAGGCTTCGGGTACTATACCATTGTTCCTCGCATGGATAATTGAGGACCACCCGGTATAAGCGTTGGCTAATCACAAATCCATTCGTTCTGCAGTGTCTCCTCGCGTTTTCTGCTCCTTTAAAAGGAGAAAAAGACGTGTGCATCCACATACGCCTTTTGGAGAGAGAGAGCAAAAGACGCGAAGCGTAAGAAATAGCTTAGATAAACCGAAAAGCTGCGAGCTGAAGTAAAGAAACAGGAGACGGATCTTTAGGTTGTACTTTTGGGGTAAACGGGTAAACGGAGAATCGTTTGCTTTAGAGGAAATCATGGCACACGTAGAGGTCCCGATGGGAGAGATGCAGGACCTACCAGAAAAACATAAATCTACGAACGGGTAACGAATGTGCAATTTCTTTTTAGATCTGCATTAGGCTTTATCTAACTTAACCTATAAGCAAACGTCACACTGCGTTGACGCAGAGAGAGATCAATTAGCTTATTATTACGGATATATTAATCATTATATTTTAATCAACGTGGGTAATTCAAGCGATATTTTGCGAAAATAATTTTGATTTGTTGAACAAGCAATTGGAAGAGCAGACTAGAAAATCAAGATGTAACATCTGTTATCTGATTTGTGTTGTATTATTCGATCTTTCTGCTTACGTTATTCCGCAGATTTGAATTTCTGCAACTACCCCAGCTGCCACTTGGACAGATAGGCTATCCTCAGGCCCACGATTGGATCGAACACAGGAAGGCGAATGTTCGGCCATGGTCGTTATTCCTTAATACGAACAACATCAGACCGCCGCCTAACATAAGCAGACTGAGCAAACGGATTGTGAAGAATATTGAATACTTCCAAAGCAATTACCTGTTTGTATTTATTGGATTAGTGATATACTGCTTGTAAGTACCTCATTTTTATTTATGTCCATTTCTATCAACGCAGGTTAATTTTGATCTTGGTTTAACTTACCTGTCATCTTTTCCTAGTTCTAAAAGTTAGAAAAAGATAGAAAGAGTAAGTTAAACCGAGATTAGAAGTTAATCTACATTGGTAGAAATGGGCGATTAGTGTTTATTTATAAGAAGATGCACCTAACTATAATTTAATTGATTAATTATTTCAATGTGATTTTTTGATATGGCAGTATGTGACAAAATATGTAATTTTCTTTTTTTAGAATTACCTCACCTTTGTTGCTGCTGACAGTTGTCGCCTCACTCGGGATATGTTACAAGCTGTCTCAGCGGCATTCGAGGCAGGAATTGATGGTGCTGAATCATAGATTAACTCTGGCGCAAGTGTATTCTTTAGTTGGAATTTGTTCGCTGCCTATATTTTACCTGGTTGGTGCACACGCAGCTGTCTTCTGGGTACTTGGTAGGTAAATAATTTTATGACATTGAAAACAATTTATACCTTCGCTCTTTTCCTTCAGGAGTTTCTTGGTTCATGATAACGCTTCACGCCGCCTTTTACAACATCGATGCAGTGCTATGTCCAGGAGAGGAAGAACTCAATGCGTTAGTTATGCAGGAAGTATGATTGCAAAATATTCATTTTCTGCTAAAAAAAGTTAATCCTTCAATCTCTTACAATATTCAAAGTAATAAATTAATTTTACTTCGTATACATTTTTGGATAGTAAAATGGAGACTTATACAGAAACTGCGTAATATATTTACATATTTGATAATTTGACAAATGTTACTTTTTTCCTGTACATAATGTGTATATATAGGAATATATAGGAACAAGTATCTCTAGAGCTGTATCGATTAAGATCTATTCATGTAATCCTTATATCTCAATAATAAGCTATTTTATTGAATATATTACAAACTTGTTTATAGGATAACGAGCACACTGACGAATAGGGCAAGCGTTTCTTGCATAAAGCTATAATTATATGTATATATAGTATTTATACGAGTAATATTTATATAATAATCTGTATAATAAACATTTTTATGGTTCACTCAAATTAGTAAAAATAGAATTTGTTACTGAAAAATGATACTTTTGTATCCGACGTATACGGATTTGAAATATAAACTTCCAATTTATAAAATAACACTGCGACAAGGGCTGGAAAACTAGTCGTTAAATGAGGTAATTTCTTACGATAGCGTGTAATATCTGCGGAAATTCACTTCCGACGTTATATATACTATATATATATTTCTTTGCTAGATGTGTGATTATACAGGACGTACTTTACTAATCAATTAGTCACGGAGATAGTCGCTCATGCTAATATTAAGTTCGTCAAAAATAATTCATTTTATACATTTTATAATACGGGAGAGAACAGTTTACGTATCTCATACGCGCAAAAGTGATAAATAAAATTGAAATATATCATTTTAATTCTCTAGACGAACAAAAATAAAATCTAAAAATAAATGTCTAAAGTCTAATAATTTTAGACGTGTAAGAAATGAGACATCTCTGCTGGATCCACTTTTTCCTAACAATTACGACGAAATATTTATGTGTTGAATCATTTTCTCGTATTGTAAGAAATAAAACAGCTGTATATAGTTATTATGTTTCGTGTTTCGTGGCGGGAAACGTGCAGCCGTAGGATGAACAAACGCGAAGGTTCACTGTTCAGTCTATTAGTCATGACTTCCAATGACCTCGCAACGGCCACGGACACCGCGTGTGCGTGCACGCTACTGCGCCTGCATATATCGCCGGTCCTGGGACGGCTGGGACACTATGGGATCTTTAAATGGAGACGGCCACGCGTGAGCCGTGACGTGCTCCTATCATTCGGTATGTGACACAGCATGTATAACTGTCGTTTCGAAGTTAAAATAATGTAGCTGGAACAGTCATAAAATTCTTACTCAGTTTTTTTTTTATTTTTACAACGACGACGCAGCCGTGCCTCGCAAAAGCAGTTCGATCACAACGTAGTCTTCCAGAGATAGACGTGGCGGTATCGCTCGATAAATGGACCCGAGGGCATTAGGTAAGCGCACGATGTTTTCTGCGCGAACAATGACATTGTTGGAAAAGAATAAAAATAAAAGAGCAACAGTTTTCTGAAGAATGGGCTTGGATTCTCGCGATTGTACGTACTTTACTGGCGCGAGCTTAATCTTGGAAGCACGTTACATTTTGGTTAGCTTTAGCAAGTGAAAGTGAAAGCAACAGATTATAATTTATTGTTGATTTTATTTCCACACACACGCACATCATACTTGTGTATATATATAAATATAATATTAAAAAATGTGTATGTTTAGACAATGGAGTTAATGTATTGCAAAGTTGCAGAAATGTGGGAGGCCTCCTATCAATTACAGACTTTCACCTGTCGCTGTTCGAATCATATTCTCACATATTGCTAAGATATTGCCTTTATTGTATAAAAAGATAACGATGGAAACGTTTTTTTCTTGCTCCATGCTTCTTGATCGCAGCACTCCTGATTCCTCTTGGGTTTGCATGACGCACATGTTTGTTTGGTTTGCAAAAAGTAGGGCTTGACAATCGACGAATTTATTGAGCGATGGAAGAGGATGACGACAAGGTTTCTCTTACATGCACGCAACGACGAAGCAGCGCTCCTGAGTCCAGCGCTCGGTCCAGCGTGTATCAGTCGGTGCAGAACAGCTTGAATCAAGGCTCGCAACAGACATTGTATCAAAGCGTTCGTAACACTTTGTACGAGGACGCTATGAGTGTGAACAGCATGCACAGCGCAGTCTCCCTGGATAATCTCTACCCTACACATACCGATGATTCGTCCACTGTAAATAATGACACAAATGATACAGTTTTAGAAGGAAGTTACACAGAGACGAAAAATAATGCACATGATACAAGATTGGTAAGAATCAATCTTCTCATATGTTCTATGATTTGCATATAATATGCTAAGCGTTGTGTTCCTTTTATTATTTTTATTTTATCATATATAATATATATTTTAACTTATAATTGTATTTAATAATTAATAACATGAATTGATTGACAATATTTTTAAAAATATATTTAAAAGTACTAATTTTAGAAGTTATTTTTAAGTTATACTAAGAAGTTATTCAAAGAAATACTAATGACTTCAGTTGTGTGAACTGTAACTGGAGACTGATGAATAAGTTGAACTATGTTAAACTGGACTGTTTTTTAGAAGATTAATATAATATTTTGATATATTCCAGCTTTCTTATTCCGGTACCAGATACAGTTTATATTTTCATGATGAAATACGCTCAGTTGATTTCATACTCGTGTGGGACGAGTATCACGGAGAAGCACAAACTCATCGCAGTGTCGAACGTAGAAGAGTAAGTACGAATTGTTATTTAAATAATATTTACAATCAGTTCTGTCACTTATGAAATTCGTATCATACTTTCAGATATTTGAGAAGAATCTGGAAAAAGAAGGAATACAATTAGAGTACGAACAAGCGGAACCAAACGGCTTGCACTTTATAAAGATTCACGCGCCCAAGGAAGTTTTGCGACGATACGCCGAAATATTGAAACTCCGACTGCCAATGAGAGAACTGCCTGGTTGCCAAACCAGGCCTGAAACCAGCAGTAACGTTATTATCAAGGAAGTCAATTCATTTTTTCGACGGATTATGAACAAATATTACGTCGATACGACTATCTTCCCGCCGATGAAGCAGAACTTTACAGCGGTGTATAGCAGAGACAAAGATTATTTATTCGATCTGGATTCGCCAAATTTTTTCACACCGGCAACTCGATCGCGTATCGTGCAATTTATCTTGGACAGAACTAGATTTACGGAAACTAAGGAGGACGATTTCGCATTTGGTATCGAAAGATTGATATCCGAACACGTATACGTTGCAGCGTATCCGCTTCACGATGTAAGTTACTTTATCTTATTATTGTGGTCACGGTTTAAAAATTTATTCTAGAGCCCCTAAAGCAAAATGACTCACTTGAGTCACTTGGTATATATAAATATGCTATTTATATATTTCAGGGAAATCTGCACACTCCAGATTCAATGCGATATCTTTTGTACACCGAATGGGCCAGTTTGAGAAAATGCCTTCATTATCAGCCCTTGGATTATATCAAAGAGTACTTTGGGGTGAAGATCGGACTTTATTTCGCCTGGCTGGGATTTTACACTCACATGCTGATTCCAGCCAGTATCGTCGGTCTCTTGTGCTTCATATACAGTTGCGCTACTTTGTACTACAATGATCCGAGTGAAGATATTTGTAATCGTAACGGTACTATCCAGATGTGTCCATTGTGTGATCATTTTTGTGGATATTGGGATCTAAAGGAAACATGTTTACACTCGAGGATTACATATCTGTTCGACAATCCATCGACGGTGATTTTTTCTGTATTTATGTCATTTTGGGGTATGTTAAAATTATTGATAACAATTTATTAATGAATTGTTAATAAAATTGACTATCATATTTGATTCATATTTGAATACTATCTTTATATAACATAGTATATCATTTTTTGTAGCCACACTGTTCCTTGAACTATGGAAGAAATATTCTGCCGAAATAACTCACAGATGGGATTTGACTGGTTTAGATGCTCAAGAAGAATATCCTAGGCCACAGTACTTAGCACGACTTGCGCATATTAAGAAGAAGTCTATCAATATTGTTACAAATGCGGAAGAGCCACAAGTACCATACTGGAAGATGAGATTGCCTGCTACAATTCTCAGTTTTTCAGTTGTTCTTCTTTTGGTATGTTTAATTATTTCTATAATAATTATATAATTTAATAATACTTATATATTAAAATTGTCTTTTGTAAAAATTTGTTATAACCTTATATTATAACTTTACAGATAGTTGTAGCTATGGCTGCTGTACTTGGAGTAGTTCTGTATAGAATGTCGGTTTTAACTGCGTTAAGCGTTTCTGGTCACCCAATGGTGACCAGTTATGCTATATTGTTCACTACCGCGACCGCCGCATGCATTAATCTTTGTTGCATCATTTTGTTCAATTGGCTCTATGTTTGGCTGGCAGAATATTTGACAGAGGTAATTTTATGAGGATAAACTTTTATATAACAATTTTATCTTATTAAACAACATTAAAATATTTTGAAGATATTTATTAACACACACACACACACATTAATCATAAGGAATATTAAGAGTATATAATTTTCATTAAAATTTTACTGCAAAATACAGTTTGAATAAATAAAAATAAAGTCTTTAAACATATTTTATTCGTTTTAATAAATGAAAATATTATATTACAATATTACTATTTTCAGATTGAATTACTTCGTACCCAGACTGAATTTGACGACAGTTTGACTCTGAAAATTTATTTATTGGAATTTATAAATTATTACGCCTCTATATTTTACATAGCATTTTTCAAAGGACAATTTACCGGTTATCCAGGACAGTTTAGGCGTTTTATGGGATCTCGGCAAGAAGAGTGCGGGCCAGGTGGTTGTCTCTTGGAATTATGCATTCAACTGAGTATTATTATGATTGGCAAACAAACCATGAACACTATTTTGGAAATGCTTTTTCCGCTTTTCTTTAAATGGTTGAACACTTTGAAAGTTCATGTTGGTTCAAAAAAGTTGGAAGATCCAAATAAGAGATATTCACCTAGAAAATATTTGCAATGGGTCAGGGATTATAAATTGGTCCAATGGGGACCTAGAAGTCTTTTTCCCGAATATTTAGAAATGGGTAAGTAGAAAAAACATTAAATCTTGTTTGAAGAAATATATGGAGTTGAAAAAGTTATAATTTTCTTCTTTATAGTGCTACAATATGGATTTGTTACTATCTTCGTTGCTGCGTTTCCATTAGCGCCATTCTTTGCATTACTGAATAACATTTTCGAGATGAGATTGGACGCGAAAAAGTTGTTGACCATGTACAGGAGGCCAGTGGGACAGCGTGTCAGAGACATAGGCATATGGTATCGCATTCTCGATTCCATTTCCAAATTATCCGTTATTACAAATGTAAGTCTTATAATTCAAGAGTAACTTTTGAAGATCAATTGCGACTTGAAATTTATCGAAGATTTTATAAATGAAAAGAGCATTGTTTCACAAAGATATGTTATTAATCCTTTCGTTTAATAATCTTTTTTTAAGCGCAATTAATTCCGCTTTTCAGGGATTCATCATAGCTTTCACCTCGAACTTTATACCGAGATTAGTTTACCGTTTCACAATTTCTCATAATTATTCATTAGAAGGTTTCCTGGATTATTCTCTATCAAAGTTAAATACTAGTGATCTGGAAAATGGATCTCAGCCAAATGTAACGTCAGGTCAAGCTCCAGTCGAGATCTGTCGCTATCCAGATTATAGAGAACCACCAGACTCGCCAAACAAATACGACCTCACCGTCATGTTCTGGCATATATTAGCGGCTAGATTAGCTTTTATCGTCGTTTTTGAGGTATGTTTTTTTTTTCCTTTTTATTTAGATGTATACTTATTTTGAAAATATCTGCATCTTATGTCGATTTATCTATTTTAGCTTAACAAATTAGGAAAATAATAATTATTGCGATGTATTTGCGTATTTTTCAGAATAGTGTGGCACTCGTGATGATCCTTATACGATGGTGCATTCCTAATATCAGTGCCAAGTTACGCAACAGGATACGTCGCGAAGCGTACATCACCAACGAAATTATTATACATCAAGAAGCACTACGAGCTTGCGAAAGGCCCGAGATGAATGGTATAGAGCCAAGAATTGCAAAGACGTACGTGGTTGCCAACGAGAGTGCCGACAGATGGAACCGAGTCATGGAAAATTGCCTGACGACTTCGGAATTCGATCTGGAAGTCCACGGGACTCCTATCTCGCCCGTCAGTGCAGTCCCGCGTATCAGTCCAGCTGTGGTCTGACAGATAGGTTTCGTCAAATCTCTGTGCGATTCGCGAATAGCATAAGTTCTTGAAAACTTATTAGGTCGGTGCAAAAAGTTCGTCGTTCATGTCAAAAGATAGAATTAATAAAATTGATATTAAAGGGCTATTTTTATAAGTAATTTTTATTAATTACAATAGTCATTTGTGAAATATATCTTTTATCTAGACAAGGAGGATGAGAGAGAGAACTTTTATTTTTCTTTTTTAGAAAACTTGTCAGTAGCTTTAAACAATTGTAGCTGAAATGAAAAAAAGAAACGGCAAACTTTTTGCACCACTTTAATATTATCGTGATTTTTCGCTAGTCGTGGTATTAGACTTGCTCTGAAGATCTGACGAAAGAGGATATTATTTTTGAAAGTACATATATGTACATTAAAAGTATATATTTTTAATGCAAAGGCCACCATTCTAATTACCTCTAGCTTATCTAAATGTAACAGATGCCATATAAAACTTGTTATATTTTTTTATAGCGAATAAGAATCTCTGTATAAATTTTATGAACTTTATTAACACGTTAACTGCCATGGGGATCATCCGTGATTGACGCCTGACTTTTTAGCAGCGCTGATCACCGACGTTATAAAAAAAAATGTTTTCAACTTATAAAAAATAAATGCCGTTTAATGTAAAATCTTGAATGACATGAATAGCTAGACAACAATGTAAAGTAAAAGGACGAAATTCATGTTAGAATGGAGATATAGCCTTATTTAATCATATGATATTCGATATTCCATCATCATTTACTTACGATGATGAAAAATTTGTGGTGTATGGTAAGACATACATAACTGACTGGGCAGACAACGTGTTAACAGAATTGAAATTTGATGTTTATCTATATGTTGCGACCATCAGAGTAAATTTTTCTAAACGATATTGCAATATTGATATATATGTATATATTATTGTTATTTCTCTGGGAGTACATCAACTTTATCGCGACGATTTATTGTTAGCAACGTTTCTGAATTATACATTTTTACTACAAGTTTCTATTATTTTTATAACGTTGTATGTAAAATAGTGAAGCGATATATATGTATCTTTGTTGTATCCTATGGTTTAACTTCGGAGGAAATAGAATTAATGATATTGCTATTCAGCTGCATACATACATATGATTAAGAATATAACAGACATGTTACAAAAGCCATAATCGTCTGTCAATATTAGATATTATGATCTCTAATTATAAATTACACGCACAGTAATTGATCAACAATTTGCAAATATCAAGAAATGCATTATTTATCTGTCGATCGATTAAGAATCATTTCATATCCGAAGTAAATCATTGGGCACGATGTCGCCGAAGATTGTAATACATAAAATTATATCTATTATTTATATATTGTGTTAAAAACACGGGTTTTTCTCAGAAAGATTATGTAAACTGTATGGGGTAGAATCTCAGACTTAAGTAATTATTAGAGCACACTGCTGTGAGATATTATTTTTATTATATTCCTTCTAGAAGATCTTGAAACAAAACTAATTGTTCCTTTTGTCAATATTTTATTGTTACATATACTAAGGATATACATCTCAAGTTTATAATCTCGACCTATATATTAAAATATTTTAAATAAAAGATGAAAGAATAATTGAACTGTTGCTGAATTGATTTAAGTAAAATTTAACAATTTCTTTTCCTGATATTTAGGATCAAACGATCACTTCGTATTTTTTGTAAGAAAATAAGATTAAAAAAAAAAAAACATTTGTTGATGCATAAACGTTAAGTAAGTAAATGGGGCTTAATCTGTCTAGTTTCAATTTTCCTGATGTAATATGTAATTTGATGTGTTAATTTTTCTTCGGTTATGCACTTATTTCAGACAGATCGTGGAGAAAAGCACGCTCGAAGCGCGCAGTTTTGGATCGTTGACAATCCGAACACCCTATATGAGAAAGTGTCACGTGTCGCGTTTTAACGTGGTGATGCGCGCGGTCGCACCGGTGACGGCGCGCGGTCCGTGTTCGGTATACATATATATGTGTTTCCGCATTCGGCATTTTAAATTGTGAGTTCATCGCTCGTTACCCTCGACGTCGTCGCGACCGATTTTGGCATGAGATTTTAACGCGGCAGCCACGAAAAGGCAGGGCAGAAATTCGTCGACGAAATAATGGGCACTGTCCACGCTAAGGCACGTATTTATCATTAGAAGTTGCGGCATAACCTAAAACCCCATTGGGATTCTCGGAATGAGCAATCTCTAATAATATCACCGAGATGGATAATTTTAAATTTCACCCCAATTTCCGCAATATTAATCTGCGCCGATCGGCACCGCGGTAAATTTCACGTAACTCGTATGTTCGCAGATTTTTATTGAGGAAACGTTATGTGTACAATTGTGAGATCTAACGGAGGTATCTTTTTTCTTTTTTTTAGGAACCTAGTAATTCTTCAGGCTTGGGTCAATTATCTAAGAACGCCTCCGCAAATCCAAATGCAAACGATGACCTAGTATGTCTACAGTTCATATATGAAAACAATTCAATTTATTCTTATGATATTCTGCTTGGATCTCTAATTTTTTCATTTTAAAAACTAAACAGTAAATAAAAATTATATTAATGTTATCTGATTTTAACAACTAAAATTCCATTATTTTTCTGACAGCCACCATTTTCCAGTAGCAAATCGCAGTTACATAGGGAAGAAGAGAATGTGCAGACGAAGAACATTCTTCTGCAGACAGTGGAGGTACGTTAGACGTAGCAGTTACGTATTGCTACTTATGGATTTTGATCGTTGCTCTTTGTCATCTTCTCCAGGCACGAGTCGACAAGATACACGTAGATGGACTTGTACGAACGAAGGATGACATAATCAAATCGCAAGTGACGGACTTGTTTAAAGCTAGAAACTTCGAGGATGTCATTATACGCGCTTACAAAGTGCGGGAGAAGCTGGACGCGTTGGGATGCTTTAGAAACATCGGAATTTACATCGACACCAGTCAAGGACCCGACGCCACTCCCGATGGTGTTGAAGTAGGTCTATATAATTACACATTTAATTCGACAAAGAATAAGTAATTTTTCAGATTTAAATGTAACGCAGTTTATCATTCTTTGTACGTCACACGCGATAGTGCACTTATTATCCGTAAAGCTCACTGGAACACGTTTGTCGTTAGGTCACTTTCAGGGTACGTGAAATGAGACGTTTGGTCGGCGGGATCAGCACGATGGTCGGGAACAACGAGGGATCCCTGATCGTTGGCGCGAGAGCGCCGAATCTGTTCGGGCGAGCGGAACGCATCCAGATGGAATACTCTCACGGTAACAAAAGTTCGATCAACTTCAATGTATCCGCCATTAAACCATTTCCGCAGAGCTTATACAACGCAGTGTGAGTCGGGATATCCGTAACCTGTATCTAATTCTTGATGCGCGCGTTATCAGAGTCATAATAACAGGATTAACGATTTGCAGATTAACCGGCACCGTGTTCAGCACGACGCACGATTTCCCGTGGTCCGGTTTCAAGCAGAACGACAAAGGGCTGCTCCTCGACATGGAGCTCAATCAGACAGACACCTCGAAGCACAACGTACAGTATGAAGCTGCATTTAGGAACATTAGCTGCTCGAAACAAGCGGCCTTTCGCGTTCGCGAACAGTGCGGTCCGAATTTGAAATCCGCGCTGAGGTACATCTGGACGATAGACAAAAGGGACTCTCCTATATTCCCCGTTACCGGGAGTCTCATGCGATTAACGACGGAAATGGCTGGCCTGGGCGGCGATATTGGTTTCTTGAAGAACGAGCTTGCCATACAGACTAATTGGTCGCCGCACGAGTACCTTGTAAGTACTCGTTTCTTGCGAAACGTTCTTTCATTGATCCGACAATTTCTACATACATTGTGGAAATACTACATCGACGACTTTTTCTATTTTTTGAATAGACATTCCAGCTGGGCTTTCAGTCCGGGCTGTTGAGTGCAATCAGCAACGACATGAAGATAAGTATAGCCGATCATTTCTTCTTGGGCGGCCCGCTGAATCTACGCGGATTCGACATGAGAGGATGCGGGCCCCGCTACGACGGAAATTTCGTGGGCGGCGAGATGTATTGGGCAGCCGCTCTTCACGTGTACACGCCGCTCCCGTTCAGACCCGGCCGTAACAGTTTTGGGAATTTATTTAGACTGCACGGTTTCATCAACGGTGGCAACCTGTCCAACTTCACGTTTGCTTACGGTGAGCGTAGTAATTCGATAGATCATTTCTATCATCAGTGCACAGAATTGATTTCTAGGAATTGATCGCCCAGTTTATTTTCAGACTTGGAAGTCTTGATCCTATAATTGTTCTTAAATATAACTTAAATGAGATTTAAGAAGTGAAAGAATTTATGGACAATTGTGCGATCAATAATGATTGTCTGTTTTTCTAATTTTTGGGTCTATATTAGTCTTAATAATTTGGTTATGGAGCATTACGCTAACTTCTGAATATAATCCTCGCTTAATTTCATGTTTCATCAGATCTTAAATCAGATCTGATTAGATTAGATTAGATTAGATGTTAAATCAGATCTTCGATCAATTTATGCGATGCTTATGGCGCATGCGAAATTTTCAGGTAATCTCTACAATGAAAACATGAAGATCTTCACGGAGAACGTTCGCTGCGCCGTCGGCGGGGGTATCGCGATGAAACTGGGGAACATTGCCCGTATAGAATTGAACCTAGTTACACCATTGTTGTTCATGAGGAGCGACGTGCTCCAACAATTTCAATTCGGTATTGGCGTTCAATACCTCTGAGCATTTTTTATCTTTCGATAGTCTTGTATTATTATAACGGATTTAAATGTAAAAAAAAGAAATAGAGGGATTATGTGTAAATTTATTTCCGTTACTTGTCAGAGACGCAACGGAGTGTATGATATTTTCAATAAAGACACAGAGAAATCAAACGCTATCTTCGCTGGCCTTCGCGAGCGTGGTGGGGACGACACGGTTATCCGAAAGCCGCTTATCCACGTTGCTAATTAATCGGATCACGGCGAATGAAAAATTCGGTTTTTCACGTGTACGTTTTGCGTACCAATTTAATTGATGTTGGGAGCTTTCCAGCAAGCGACACAAGTATCGTTTGATCTTTGTTACTCATTGCCAAAAAAGAAAGATAGAACGATGCTTGTGTCGACTTGTGTCACTTGCTGGAAAGCTCCCATAATTATCAGCGTACTCGTGAAAAAAAGGAAATGGTGATTTACACTCTGAACAAAATGTGTTTTAACCATGCGAGCCTATCGTCTTTCTTTCTGGTTCTTACAATAGAAAAGCCGTTAGATGAAAAATGCTGTGTCACGCTGTCATGTACAATGTTATATGCTTAAACCTTTACAGTTTCGCACCGAAAAATTCTATCGGAAGAGTTCTGGTTACTTTCGAATTCGTAGGAAAGGGAAATGTGAAGAAAGGTATTGCACGTAGTCGAGATTTTATCTTGGCGTGTTTAACACGTTGGACTTCGACTTCGACTATCGTAAAGTCTTGCCGATCTCCGTTCGCGCATTTTCTGACGCAATTATTTCACATGTTCCGTCGATCCGCACAACGTGATTTGCACACATTCGATAAATGCTGTTAACATTGCTCGAAACGATCATTGACAGTACTACGTGCGTGTAAGAGATGGATAACGATAAGAAGGAAAGGTGGAGAGGCGGAGGAGGCTGGAAAGTTACTCACGACCCTGAGTAACCCGGTATGGAGGAAAAAAGAGCGTTGTGACAAACGCAGGAAAAGGACAGAACGATCTACAGTGAAATCGTTTTTGTTTTGACGCGAGATATCTCGGCAGCGAATATCGAATGTGGTGCACTTGCGTTACGCAATACCTGCATTCATAAACTCGGAATTTTATACTCGCGTTGCATTTGCGTACCTGGTTATCGATACACGTGATACAATTCTGACAAATATTTCGTCACGCGTTGCACATGTGAATCAGACGATTGTTTCTAAAGAGGAAATCTGGATGACACACGCTTGCTAATTTTAGAATATTTCTCAGCGTTAGATCAGTGGATCAATGTCCACCATAAGTTTATTTAATATTTTAGAGATTATCGCGCGGAATCCTAAGCGTAATAATAATGTTTGTGAGTTTCATACAGTTTGCCTTTCTCGAATCGCCGAGTACTTGAAATTTAATTTTTCCAGCTTTAGAAAAAGCACTGAAACTAGAATTAAGACTGCGTTTCAGTATCGAATAGTAATTGGTGATTCGAAAGTGTGGTACAAAAGCATAAAAATGAAATGTGAAACGTATGAAATTCTTAAAACTATTAATCATAATTTTTTAAATCCAATTTTTATTTATCTTTATTTGTTGTACACATTAGTCACTATATTTGCTCGTGAAATTTTTTCGTGTCTCTTCAGCTTTGAAGGCGTGATTTATACGATATTTTTTCTCTCTTTTTTCTTTCCTCTCTTTTATATGTTTTCTATTGTTCCATTCGAAAACACAGGGTTTAATAACCGAAACGGAGAGAAAGACACGCATCCGAGTTAATGAGGGATGACCATAAGGCCTTTCGATCTCAGGTTTACTTTTATATATACCACGTAGACTGGTTTTCGTAGTATATTCAAAAGATTGTCTTAAACAATTTCGGAACGCTGTACGACTACTTTTATTGATTTTGAGTTGGAATTCCAGGACCATCAATCACCAAGACTTGGGTGCATGGTCTTGAATACAAGATCTAACAATACCGCCCCTAAGGGCAACCGTGACCCTCGGGTTGGTTTTAGACATCCAGCGGCGACCGACGGGCCTCGACAAACAGCTTAGCTTACAGCTTACATACAGCTAGATAACGCTAGATAACGCGATGTACCCCGCATTCCTCAACCGAAATGCAGGCATTATCACTGAACGAGCATACAAATCGGACATGCATAATCGCGGCGGAAATCGACTGTATTGGCAAAATTGTGTTACAAGTAGATAGCGAATACAAATGACGCTGCTTCGAATTGTCCGCTTGCTGCAATTCTTATTATTATTAGAACAATGTTCGAGTCTTTCCTTTGTTATTATTAAATGCAATGTTAGACTCTTTTGTTATTACTATAGGAATGTATTTTCAGTTCCTTTATTATCAAAACAATGTTTGATTTTTTCCTTGTCCAAACGCTGCATTTTAGAGAATGTGCAAGTTGTAAATGATCCCTCTCGCTCGCTTTCTCTTTCTTTCCGTTAAAAATCGAAAGTCCTTTTATGTCGAAAGCCAGTAGCCAGGCACATTCCAAGAAATCTTTTTCCTTTTTTTCGCTCTCATCAGGCAGTTGAGGCAGTCACTCGTTGGAGCTAAAATGGACGAAAAACAAATAACGTACCAGACCCTTCGGTTTTAAGAGTACATTTGTGTTGTGAGAATTTAACCGTCGTAAAATATAAGATGTTACAAAACGCGGCGATAGAGATGAGAAGTGAGAGCTAAGTGAAGCGAGAACCGAGAAAACCTGATACGCGTTGTGTTTTCCGAGCGCGGATCGCCTCTCGAATCAAATCTGTATCGAGTAACTAACAGACATCGGAGAAAGGATATAAAGAGCCTTCTGTCTCCCCTCTCGCTCTCGACATTAATCATTAATCTCGGCGTGTCTAGACTAAAGCGCAAAAAGCGGGAAATAAAGTCAGTGGGAGCGACGACTCGATCGGGCACGCGCCTGCAATCATATGATCCACGAACTCGAGATTATTATTCATTTCAATCGAATTCCGCGATCCGGTCCGAGATGAAATCTTCCGAAACGATGACGACATCTTCGCATTATCTACCCGTCATCTAGCCGTTAGCGACTAACCGATATAACGACCGTTAGATAACGATAATCGGGCGCCTTCTCGATGTCTATATAGATTTCTCGAAGCCGAGACCTTTGGTCCGGTTGAATAATTAAACAGTTTATATAGGCCGACGCGGCGTCGCCGAACGTCACAATAAATTACAACGTCGGGGCGTCTTCCGTCGTCGAATATTCTGGAATTTTCCCTCCGTTTCCTTTCCGTTTCTTTCGCTTAATTTTCTTTCTCCAATTTTTACTTTCCGAAGGTTCGTCTTTATTTAAAAATTTTTTTTTAATTAATAGCAAACTTTCAGCCGTTCCCGCTTCGAAAGAAAATTCATCACGCAACATTCTTCATTGTTTTGCAACAATTTAGACGCCGAATCGGTAGAACATTTCTAAAAACCCGCCGTTTCACGCATTTTCGAGAACTCGCCTCCTACCCCGCGGAACGGTCACGTGACCGTTTCGGCAGGCTCGTGCCTAAACGCGAGGCGCCGCGCCGACCGGGCTCGCACTTGCGTATTTATTTTTCGAGGGGACGTGAGAAATTATTCATCGTATTTTTTCCCCGCAGAAACTGCAGAATGAAGTATCTTTTTCTAAAGTGAGAAAATAAAGGTATTTGGGATATGCAATCAAAACAAAATACCCCGCGCAGTACGGGCGGGAAAGGAGGGCGCGGGCGCCCCCTCGGATTGTCCCTCGATACGCGCCTGAGCGGCCTTCGCGTCTGCCTCGCTCGCGTCGCGCCGCGCATGCGCCTTCGACACAGCTGGAAACTGTGTACGCGTTCCTCGTTCCCCCGTCGTTGCCCCTTGTCTCATTCTCATTTTATAGTTGAAGATGGCCGCTTGAAGTATCTCGTCAACATGTGTGCTGTAAAAATGTGCCCGTTTGAGATAAATAACCTCGCCTGCGCGATATCGACTGGAATCAACACGGCAATCGACGCCGATCTGCAATTAAAGGAAATCATCCCCGAATCGTGTTGTCTTCAGTGTTTGACGGGAAACCCGTGGCATTGCATACGACGTTACCCGCTGCGTCGCTACGAGGGCGTCGAGGATCGTAGTATTAGCACACGTAAGTTACGAATGTGTGCGCGGTAATGTGTATATGCACGTGTGCATATGTGATTATACATACGCGCGAAGCGCGTCTCGCGCGCGCGATGCACGCGTCGCGCAATATGTTCGTGCGCGTAGATGAGTCGACGGACTTTTGCGTCATTATGAATAACCGTGCGATCGCTATAGACGGCATGGACGCCCGACGGCCGAAACGTGCACGAGGAATGTAGCGTCATGGAGCACGCGACGTTTCCCGCGTCACGCAGCCGTTTTTCCTCACGGGCCCCCACGGCCGTGTTGTTTATCGATCTCCACATAAAGAGAAATATATGTGTTATCGATAGTAATGTAGACAGTAATGTGATATACTGTGACAGTATGTAACTAGCGATAACGCATACTTCTGTGTGAAAAGAATGCCTGATAACATGGCCGTGGCCGCTCCGAGCGACGGGCGCGCTTTCGGCCAATTGGGGTTTTTCCAGGAAAATTTTGGGATGTCAGTGGCATATGCATATGCGGGATAATTTATTTAATAAATTAAAATTTGAAAACATTCCGGAAAAAATGAATTTGAAAAAGAAATTGTATTTAGCGGCCGAAAATATGGATTTTTTTTTTAAGTTGAACTTTGGGGATTCAAAATTTTTAGAAATCCTTATTTATTAAATTTTTAATCGATAAAGTTATTGATTAATTGAAATTGGAGGTTTAATTATGAAGATATGTAGTGAAACTAGTCGAATTATGAAGAGAAATTAACTTCGTTTTTTTTTTACATTTTTGGGAAATGTAAATTTTAATGAATTTAATGTAAAATTTTCAATTTTAGAGAGAAATTTATTTCGAGCCGAAGAAGAAAACGGAGAGAAATATAATGCATATGCAGGATCATTGGTTTAACGAGTTGAAATTAAAAAAACATCCCGGAAAAGAAGAATTTGAAAAAGAAATTGCGTATTTTAATTATAACAGTTCCATAACATTGTTTTCCAACGGTAACACGAAATCTTCCTAAACAAAATTCAATTTTTTTTTTCTAAAATATCTAAAGGGAGTCAACGAAAAAATTCAATAATAAAGTTTTTTTTACCTTTTGTAATTTAAATTTAATTGTGTCCAATTTAAATTCCGTTTGTCTTATTTGTTTATACTTTACCGAGATCGACACAGGTGTTGACGGTAACTGTTTATTTTCAAGTTTAGTCTTGATATCAGTATGTAAATAATGTTAGCGAACCTGTGCGCTAACACACGTCAAAATTGTGAGGCTCGCGAGTACATCAGACCGAGCAGATCCTCCTTCCGCAAATCTTTTTCATCACGCGACAATCTAAAGTTAAAAGTTCATATCGATTTCTTGTTTTTATCACATTGTCATTATTATCATGTACATACATTTATATATAATAATATTTTTAATTCGCAATTTTTCTTAATATCCAAGATTAAAATTTTTTTAAGTCTACCGTGTTTCGCATAAAGTCTTATATTATCGTAATTTTTTTATTTGCTGATAAATATATTCTAATCGGCGTATTATATTTTTTTCAGCACATTTAACAATATCGAGAAGAACAGGCAGAACACCAGTTTGAGTTCAAACACGCCAGGGATTCCTTTGCTCCTTGGATCTGCACGTTTAGACTTCTCTAGCATCACGTGTTCGTCAATCTTTCTCGTCCTGTAGCAAATTCAAGATGTATTCCGCACAACACCCAATAATGTCTTACATCGCGATGAAAAAGAGGCAAACGCTCTACGTTTTACGTGGAGAAGACAACGCACCATCGTCGAATGATCGGAGAACATCTCTCGTCCAGAATTTTATAAGAGGACGTTACTTACGGAATTTGATATATCGAGCGAATAATCCGTTGTCAGTTACGGTAGTAAATGATGAAATACTGACTTCTGGTCTTTTGAAAAATTCGTCGATGAAGACCAAGGATCTGTCGTACACAATGGAAGAGGAAAAATTGCCACACGATTCGAAGGAAAAATACCCCACAGATTGTATTTCTATGTTTGGACGTGCGCCCGAAACGGATTACCTGCAAGGCTGGCATATCGTCGACGACTCTAATTCAATTAAGATCAGAAATGATGTAAACCTCAGAAAGAATTCTGATGACACGCACGACGATAATAGTACAACAGAATCTCACCCTATGCTGCAAGTTAACGAAATAGAAAAAACAATGAACAATATGACTGATGCTTCTGGTCCTTTGGATGTCGATCCACGGAAGCGCGAAGTTGACATCCACAAAGACACGGATGTCGAATCTTTCCTCGTGGTTTCTCATTCGGATGTGCCAACCACGCCCGTAAATATCGTTGAGGAAAATTCAATGTCGCGTTTTTCCAACGTCTGTCGAAATGCTTGGACGTCGACCTGGAACATCGTGACTAATCGACTTTACTGCAAAACAGGATCAGTGAGAATGTCGGTAAAGCGTCCGTTGTATCCCACGAAGCAACACTATCGGAGAAAGGCCAACGCCATCGCGATAGGTCGTGGTCGCGGTAGAGCGAAGTGTCAGCTGAGGCGTTCTGGGGTGAGTCAAACCATACGCCGGAAGGAATGTATCAAGTACGAAGATTATGAGACTATGCAGAACAATCTTGTCGGTGCAGCACCAAGCGATCATCCGTTAGACAGTAAGTTTGATAGCTTAAACAGCATAGATCCTTCGGATCACGTCATAAAACAGATCGATAGTCCGTCGATATCTAGATCCCCTAGAACAACAACTACGAGAGGAAAATCGAAGGCGTGCAAGAAGAAGAAGAATACTAAAGCGAGACACGTGACCAAAGTGCGTTACATAGCTAAGCCTTCGAGGATGAAAGATCTTGAGGACAGCACTGGCGAGATGTCTGATGCACAAGAGGATTCGTCCCGATCGCGGACATCGTCAGAGCACTTCGCTGAAGTTGAGGATGATTGGATCGTTTTCGAGGACGACGATGATGAAAAATTGTCCGAGACACGTGAGAAACGAGGAGCGACAGAATACCCTATCAGAGCACGTTATGTACCTAATTCGATGAGGAAGAGGGATAGTTCCTACGAGGATTCCAACAGCGAAACTCACGATGCCGAGGAAGTTTCGTTTCGGATGCGGTCGTCGTCGGAGAGTTCCACCGATTCTGAAGACAGTAATCATAGTTCCATAGTCTTCGACGAACAGGAAGCGATGGAATGCCCAAGAATGCATGGTCGTTTAATGAATATTAGCGACAAATACTGCAAAGATTTTAATAGTCTAATGCAAAAGCATTCGTTTCAACGCCGCCGATTACCGTCAGACAGTTCTGAAACTTCTGACGATTCTAATATTTCCGAAACTTCTGATACTACCAATAGTTCCTTTGCCACTGAAGGGAACGACGACGTTGACGGCTATAATGAGGTGAGCTTCCATGACGGAGACTCGATCGTCTTTGCTGATGACGACAGCGAGGCATCAACAGCGCAAACAAAGAAGGTACTTAAAGATCTTCAATATTTACGTCAGCCATTTTGATTTCAGAAGCGAGAAAATTACGATAAGAAAATCTATAAGCATAACATATTATATAACATGTTATAAAATTGATATCAAATGTTATAAATTTAAGAACATTAACAATTGCAAGTTTATTTTTGCCGAACTAGATAATTTAACTGATGATATTTATTATGCGTGTATCTTTGCTTCGATATCCTTCCACTTCTGATATATCGTAATTTAAGATGACTAATGTAATAGAATGCTTGATGATCATTTTAGCGCAGCTATGCGCTAAGTGAATTTGAGATTGTTGAACATTAATATTGAATGCAGTATATTAATTTCATTATAATATGATAAATTATATGATATTAAAAACACACGAGATATAATTTTACATATATACCTATAATGTATTAGCTAGAGAATACTGAGATTCGAAATTCTATTTCAGGTGAGTTTCGACCCGACTCCAGTCGTACACGTCATGGTAACATGGAATTATGCGTACCGAGCAGCCCGAAGAGGTCCTTGGGAAGAAATTGCGCGGGACACCGAGAGATTCAGGGGACGTATAAATTCCATTGCGATTGTCCTTGATCCAATTTTAAAAAGTACACACCGCTCGCAAGTTTGGCAGGAACGATTCGCCTTCCCGGAATAATTTTAGCCCGCTTAATGGTTGATATCTTCTTAAATATCGAAAGTGTCAACATTGAAGAATGTAGAAAATTTCCTCTTTGCGTGTGGCTAAAATATATGTCATATTCAATATAGTTTATTGTCGGAATGTTTATTGATCAAAATAGTTGCTACCCCGGCAACACTTGTAACACTTCTTTTTCTCTCTGAAGAAATTTTCCAATTCTTTTTAGAAAGAAAAAAAACAGATAAATTGATATCCTGATTTAAAACAGGATTTAATAGGAAAAAACTAATATCTTTTGTCATTTTAATGAAAAATCGCGTAATTACTGTTTGAGATATTACTGTATTTCATATAAAAAGATGCAATTTCCAAAAAATATTGAGATGTGAGTCTTAATCATTAAAGCATCTTTTATGTAGGATGTCTGGCAATTACCATGCGATCTCTCGTACGTAGATAGAATAAGTTGAACTGAATAGAAAAGTCATTTACTGTTTTGCGTTCGCGCGATTCGGCGAGATAAATCAGTCCAACATACAACTACGTGCGCAGGAAGGCTTTGGGAATAGCGTGCTTCTAGCAGCAACAAATGCGTAATACTGGACTGTTTTTTATCGCTGAGTCGTACGAATGCACGCATAATTCGCAAATTTAAAATTAATTTTTCGTTAATTATTGAGGAATTCACAAAATAGTAAAAGGACTTTCATATTCAGTTTAATCCGCTCTATATCTGCTTATGAGAGATGGCACGGTAATTACCATACATCCTGTGTACGTGGAGTCTTGAAAGAGGTATACGTCGTATATCTCTATTATGAAAAAACATGAGCACGTTTTGGAATTTTTATGTTGCAACGATATACTATACAGCGTTTCTTTTTAAATTCTTTTTAAATTAAAGAGAAATATGTACAATTATCTCTCAGCTAATACATTTTCCACGTAATCTATTAAGAACTAATCGGAGATACATTTGATAATTGGTATATTAAAAACCATCCGAAGACAATTTCTTATTTTCTTGTACAATTTCTATCAATTGTAACACGACGTTAGAGTGACACAGAAAGTTCATCCATTAAATCCTGTTTTAAATTAGGATGCTGATTTGACTCATTTTCTTCATTTTTAGAAAGAAGGATTGGAAAATTTCTTTAGAGAGAGAGATAGAGAGAGAAAGAGAAGTGTTTTTGATAAAGATTCTAACGACAACCTATATTGAATATTATGTGTATTTTAGCTATGTGCTAACAAAAAATATTTTTTATAAGTTTATAGCCATTTGCCCATTTATAAAAATGTAACAAGTTATATTAGAAAATGAGAAATTTTGCTTTTGGATAATTTTAAACGTTTAAATATCAATGAAACGTACAATCAACATCAATCTATCGTGACATAATGGCAACAAAAGTATGTTCACTTAAAATAGGAAAACTTATCATGGAATATTAATTATTAAATGTATCTTCGCGATTAAAGTTCTTGATAGATTGCGTGAAAAATATATTAGCTAAAAGATGATTGTACGTATTTCTTGTCGATTTATCGTTAGCTTTTTCCCAGGTGTATCAGACCCTACGTATTTCTTGTCGTCTTGTTATCTCAAACGTATTTAACATAAAAATTCTAAGACGCGCTCATATTTTTTCATAATAGCGAGATATGCGACATGTTTTTCTTTCAAGGTTTCGTTTATATATTGTAAAAGATATTGTAACGTTTCATGTTCACGCGTATTTCAATTATTTTTAGAACTGTCGTGTCCTTTATAATTTTGTTTCTTTCGTAATAATAATATCGACGTGCATGCACAACAATACAGAATTGATAATATACAATTCATATCAGCACAATATATGAAAAGCATACGAAAAAAGAATCAATGAAAAACATAACGAAACAAAAGACAAATGTGTAATGGAGCATGCAAAAAGAATTTTATGTATCGTTTAATATTTTTCTTTGTCAAGAATTATCTGATCGTATTCTATGTAGGTACGTTCTGTTCCTTTTTTTTTCATTCGACGATACTTGGACCAGAATAACTGTCTTATTGGTTTTCTTTTTTTTTGTACGGATGCATAACGCGTGACGATCGCTACTGTTTGATTAGAATAATTAAGCGAAAATGAAAGTGCTGCGCAAACGAGCTCTTGGGAACCTCACGAAATTCTATTAATAGCAATTATTCTCTGTAAATAATAGTACATTACCTAGATTACTTCGTATTAGCTTTGTATTAGATAATCGTCGATGTATATAACTATGTATATATATATATAACGTCACACATGGAGGAGTTATGTATGTACATATATAGTTTGTATAAACCATGGTGTTCGTACGCGAAATTGAGAAACAAATTTTAGGTCGATACTGTCACATGTATGTCACGGTGTTTTTTATTTCTTATCGCAAACTTACTTTAATATTCGAGAGGTTAATAAAAACAAATAAAAAAAAAGAAGAAACGATTTTATCATGAGCAGAAAGTTTTCATGACTTCTACTAATATTTTTCTCCTTTTGCCGTGAGTTTTACTACCTCGCAAAAATGTAAAAATTCGTCGAAAGAGTTGTCACTTAAAGCATTAAGTTGTAGAATATAATTATAATTTAATTATATATAACGATTATAATTTAATTATATATAATAATTATAATTATAAATGTGTATAGCGATAGCGTGTCAAGTACGTCGCTGAATGGGAATGGCAGCTGGAATGTAATTTTTAACATTTGTGTAATCTAAGAATGATTGCATACGTGAGGTATAAATTATTTCGAATTATATAAGAGAGGCAAAAGGATGGAGAGAGAGTGAGAGTCGATTTGTTTGTTTTATTTATTTTTCTGAATACATGTTCACAGGCAAAAGATGCCGATCCCGAAGTATCGCCGTGTACATTTGCTTTAAAAACACTCGCATTATTTCCAGTTCTTTTCTTTTTCACATTAATATAATTGCTTTTAATTTAGTTAATAAATGATGAATATTCGTGAATCTAATCTTTGAACAAATGGACTCCACCGATAGAAATTTAATATACGAAAGCGATAAAAATCTACTTAAAAATTCATGCCACGGAGTTTATGGCTCGTATTAATTTTTCAAATCGTAGTCTTTAATGTCGCGAGATTATTCAACTTAATTATTGTCTTTGAATTCAAATAGTATTTAATTCACGATTGCTTAGCCAAATACATTCACCGAAATAATTTTGTCGATTTTTTCGGAATCATTTGCGTTGTGCGCTGAATAATAAATTAAATTTTTTATTTAAGTTCGTTGTCGAGACAGTTAACAAAATGTGTTGAAAAGTCCGCTCTTTCAAGGTTTCTTTGTCGATGCGCAATTATTTCATAATTAAAATGTGATTTCGTATTGTTTCCCAATAGTTAATTTAATATTAAATTAATTATTTATATGAGCATTAATATTTATATCCCGTCTTTTGCAACGACGGTTTCTTTCTCATAAATGTTTCATAGTTGTCTCTTCGCGCGCGCGCATCCGCAGGCCACTTTGCACCGTCTCGCATGCATAATTTTCAGACTCATCGATTTCATTTTTCCCCGCTGATTATCTACGTAGTTAGCCGCACGTTCGCGTACAATAATTACTTGCACTGAGAAACTTCTCATGATAACGTAACAATGGGAGAATGATATAGGACTGGAACTGTGTCAAGGGCAAGTTACGCGACTTGTTGCTTTACTGATTCTATATGACATTCTACACTAAAATTAAGAGTACTGATTAGAGCGTTCACTTTCGAATTGGCCTGACATACGAGTTTAAGATTTTTAATGCGAGCTTCTTTTTCGATGAGATTTGATTGTAAGAAAGAGAAACCATCCAGAGAATACGATGCAGCGATATCGTCTAAATTTAAAAATTTTGAAGACGTTAGCATTCTTGCAGAATATGTAATTATCTGTATGATATTTTTAAAACATCTCGTGTTACAAAATTTATGACGTCTTCAAGATATTTGAAAGTGTGTTCTAGACGTTATTTTATTTAAGATCGTTTATCATGTATAATTTCAATCGATAAAACAGTTCAGGTAATAATATGTAAATATGTAAACAGAGAAAGAGGAGCTAAGAATTGCTCGATAAATTAATATGTCGATATATAATTTAATATATACATAATTATAGTAACGATGATTATTAATGTCTCTGTCAAAAATTGTATGTAATTAATGCTAATAGACAAAAGATCTGTATATGTATGTATATATGTATCACTAATAATGTATGATTGTATGATATATGTAATTTTTATATATAATTTGTAAAAATGTAATAAAATGTGCATTGATAATACAAAACATTTGTCTTATAAAAAGTATCGAGAGAACATAATAAGCAAAGAGGTAAAATTCCAAGAATTTTCATAATTTATAAGAATTCGGGATTTTGAATCGAGAAAATCGAAAGTCTTAAAATTCGACAAAGTATCAGAAGAATATGTGATTATATATCGAGGAGGTTGCACTATCTAAAATTTCAAGAACTTTCAAAGAATTTCTAGAGAAATGCAATTCTAAAACTCCTGATAATTTTAAGGCATGTGTTTGGGAATTTAAACTCTATAAGAATCTAAATTCTTGAAAATCAAAAGAGAAAGTCAGAATACTAGGAGTGAGATAGAGTAAAAAATAAAAGTATTTCAACTTTAGCAATCAAAATTTTATGATAATCTTTTATTTGTGAGCGGGATTATGATTATGTAATCACATACATAAGATTAATTAATGACAAGGTATTATTAAATACTAAAAGAAGTTGACGAAGGGTCAAGTTGCAGCGGACGAGCAGAAAGCGAACAGGAAGAGGATGGGCATGTCTTTAATTGACTGGACTAGCTGGATAGATGACAGATCCCCATCGCGAGCTGTTGCAACGAGCGCGTTATGCGCCGTTGCATTGACCTAGCACGTTTACACGTTGTGAAAAAACGGCGAGGCGCATCGTAAAATCCCGGCAATCTCCATTATGGAAATTTCCGTCGCGGCTTGGCCAATTTCCATAATGTAATCCGTCTGATATTTGTGTACGAGTCTCTCGGGAGCCGAACTGATAGTCTCCGCCTCTTGTAAATCTCCTAATTTCGATTAGTTTGTATAGTTTCATCAAGTTTTTTTCTGCTCTTTATTTCATAGATTTCATCGATTTGGCTTTCAAGAAGCTCGTATAATATCGCGAATCGATTGTCGAACGTTTAATCTCATTTTTTACAATGTTCCGCGTGCATCAGTGGTTTTCTGAAAGAAAAATTTTAAAATAAAAATGAGAATTTTGATAAAACTCGCACTTGATTGACACTTGTGCGCGCGATAAAAATGTCGATTATTGTTATCATCATCTTCGGCAATTCTCGCAGTCCTGATTATACCTGAGAACCAATTAAGATAATATTTCGTGTCGTTGCGTTTGCGGTTTAAGGCAATCAGTGGTCGAGCCATTTCATGAACGAAAACGAAAACGCAAGGCAATCATTTGGAAAAGAAAAAGTATCTGAAGTATACTTTTAATTAAACTAGTTAAAATGTGATAATATATTTCGCTCATTGTAAGGCTCATTAATTATCAAGAAAGACAGAAACAAAGAGACGTAATAATTGTTTTATTTGACGTTAAGTAAAATCGGTATTAACGTTCCACTCATTTATTCCTCAGTTAATCGCGCTTTGCCACGCTCAACGATGCGCCATCGATTCCTTAATTTAAATTATTTATTAATTATTAATGTATAACGCAATTCGAATTTATTTACGATAAAAATTGTATTTTAGTCAGTTTATCGAATATTCGATGTAAAGGCAACATCTTCACTTGCACTTTCACGTGGAAAGTTTCAAAAGTTCACTGCCGCTTTCTCGCCTATCGTCCACAAACAACCGTTTACCGTGTTACAGTTGACTTTAGTTTCTCCTCGGCACAACAAGTAATAACGAACTGATATCGTTCTATTCTAGACGACATAAACGCTTGTAATATTGGGTCATCCCATAAATAAAGCATTTATAAAAGAGAGCTTGATTTATTCTTTAGCTCAAAACCGACTTTAATCTCGCCAGAGAATTGAAAATTTAAGATTAAAAAATGGGTATAAGTTGTAAATAAAGGAAAATTATATTTTTGGATTAAAATTAAAATGGCAAATTTTTTGTTTTATTTTAAAGATAAAAGAGAGACAAAAAATCGCCTTACTTATGGAATGATCCAATAATACGTGACAAGTCGGAGAAATTCAGATGTAAGACAACTCAGAGAATGCTTTCCGTTAGTTCCTGTCGTTTTACAATTTGACAATCTATCTCGGTAAATATAGCACAGTTAATCTGCCAAATTACATTGTTACATTGTTACGTAACACAGCCGAATGCGTCGATGGACGCGTTTATCTCATAAATAAAGACCTAAATTCTACCATCCGGTGTGTCAAGGCTTAGTTCCAGATTCGTCATACATGGAGAACGCGTTCGAGAGATCGTTGTCTCTCTCTTTTTTTTTCCTTATTGCACGAGACTTCTCTCCACGGATTATTCCATACGATCTGCTTTCACCTTTTCACGCTGGAGCCAACTCGGCTACACGCGAGAGTGGATGAGATATATATAAAATATAAATACATATATATTACATTATATAGTATATACATAAATATTTTTAATTATTATTATTATTTATCGGGTTTTATATACATGTAAAAAGTAATGTGTACGTAAAAAAATAACATTTTAACTTCCCCGCAGTAATAATTTCCGTCGCCACGATACCATATTTTAACAATATTATTGAAAAAATATTCGTTTGCTTGGACATTGTCATATTTCTTCGTTGTCAACAGCGCGTTTCAATTGGTTTACATTAATATTTTAGCTACAAAGTGATTCGAAGATTCGACGAAGTGTCGTCAGCAAGAATAACTAGAATTTCACGTACAGCAGTTTCTTATAAATAAAAATTCAATTATTGCGAATCTCTGTATTCCATTTTCTACTACATTTCCTACATTGTATTCAGGCGTAGGTTGACATCTTACAATTCATTCATTCCTAAAACTTACGTACACAAATCTCACAAATGTACACAAGTCTTCCTATTGCTCTATATTTTATGACACACGTTTATGATAACGCTTAGTTCTTACATAGGCAGCCTTACATAAGTCGGATTCCCAATTAGTTGCACCCAGCAACAACATTCGACTTTCCTACGTCAAGTGGCGTTTCCCTGCGATTTATTTCTACAATTATCTCAAATACGGCACAAGATAAACGCGGCGGTACCGGTGCGCGGAGTGGTAGAAATCATACGTGATGTAATTGAGGAAGTTATGCTGTCGAAGTGTAATCGTAATGTGAAAAATACATTTTAAAGCCGCAATTATTTTTCCTCTTCTACAGATCTTAGAATAGTACTATAGAATCACCAGATAGATATTTTCTTATTATTAACTATGTATCTAATCTTTTCTCCTCGTCGCTCGTAAGTATTCCTCGTTATTCTGACGAAGGCGACAAGCAGCAAAGTAAATATAGCGTGCAATAACGCCGAGTCTCGCGTGCGAAAATCAACGCGGAAACTTTCTCCATTTGGGCAGATCCCAAATTACCATTAGGCGTTGGTCGTGCCATGCACCTCGGAGCCGTGCCCAGTCCGGCCGTTGTCCCGGCAATCTCGGCACACAATATATCGCCCCAATTGAGTTCCACCGGCTTCGCAGCAATTACATCACTCGCGCATCCGGCACGGATTCACGTTTGCCAGAGGTTTGCGACAAATTATTTTCCCTCTCTTTCTCCTTGTCTCGTATAATTAATATTATTATTGTATTCAGTAATTAAACTGTTTGATATAAGAATTAATATAGGAATTATAAGTAATTATAAGAGTTGTTAAATATTTCCATTAAATTTTTGCCTGGATAGAGTCGATTCTTCGACAGTTTGACTCCAGAACCGGTTCAATTTTTCAAGTTTAAATTATATCCATATTTACCAGTGCAGATTGACTTTAATCTCGGTTTAATTTACTTTTTATCTTTTTCTAATTCTTAGAATTAGAAAAAGATAAAAAGTGAGTTAAACCGAGATTAAAATTACTGTTATTTACATTAACTGTTAAAAGAACAAATTAATCTTTATATCGCAGATATCGTCGCGTGTATTAGAAATTACAACAAAACTTCCAAATTTACAATTTTTGTAATACGATTCCTCCCCACTTGCGACATGATTAAACACATGTCATGTATGTACATATATGTATAAGTGAGTATGAGAAATTTCTTTGAATCTTTCTTCCGACTTCTTGTTAAATTGTTAAACAAATATTAGCGATTAGTAAACTGTCAGGTGTTTCTCAGTTCGGAGTAGTTGCTCGCCGGTTGCCCTGGCCGTTTCTTTTGCGACGAACGATCTCTTCTCAGCAACCAAGCCAAGTCAAAGCGGAAGCGAAGGCGGTAGAGTCCCGCGCGAACATCGAGATCAAAGCGAGGACAGAAGCGTCGACGAAGGCCGATGTCAAGACTGAGACTAGGCTACCGCTGTCGATGCCAATTACCAAGCTCATCGTCTATAATTGAATATAATTGGATCAGGAAGGGTCCAAAATCGTCGATTCGACCAAGTGCGAGGTCGAGATCGACCGCGAAGTCAAGGGTGTGGCGTCATCCACGACGGCATCGCCAGTCATTGGGAAAGACATCTTCTCAGCCTCCGCTTCGTTTGAGGCCGACAGTCGGGTGATAAAGGTTTCTCGGTGGACAATGCAACTCACTGCCTTCCCTCCAGTCGCATCTTGCACACGTAGAAGAGAATTTTCTGTTGGAGGATATTAATAGACTGATGAGCCAAATTTGCAAAAAGCAATTAAGTAAGAGTAGTGGAAAATTAAGTAAGAGTAAAAATATTATGTAAATTATTGTAGCTGCAAGATTTAATTTAACTCCGATCTTTCATCTCGACGATCTTCCTTCACGCACCGACCCTTTGATATCGATTTAAATAGGACTTTCGTTATAGAGAACACAGTTGTATTATTTTTCTAGATTCCGCCAATTAATATTTATGCAATATTGCGTATGTCGTAAAATCTTCTTTGCCGGATATTCCGTGCAGCGCGGGCGTGCATATTAAGTCGGCGTTCGAATAAAAGAATGAGATTTCATCCGGAGATTCAATCTCACACGTGCGACGAGGATATATTGTGCAACACGCGCGCGATATTGAGCAACGTGCGTTTCCGCGCTTAATCGGCGTTACTTACAAAACATACGAATTATATTATACAAACGGGTCGCCGCCTTTTGAGCAACTCCTTCACGCTGAAATGAATCACCTGCTCGCGGCTTTCCTAACGTTCACCGTTTACTAATGGCTATGTTAATTTCTTCCCGAGAAGCCCGTATTAATGGCGCTACAAGATTCCTGTGTATTCGACGGGCTGGTTGCTCAATTGCTTTTCAAAGGAAAAAAAATTTCGCGCGAGTTACACAAAATCACCTCCGAAAAGCCGAGACGAGCGTAGCGTTAAATCGTAATTCTGCATTGCAGCGCCGGAATAGAATAGAGAATGATTATCGTGATTAATTGCGGGATGCTAATACGCGGACTATTTTTATCGTAGAGCATTGCCATAAAAAGCTTGCAGCTACAATACCAGTTTCTCAAGCTGGTTCTACATTGTATAATCCGTTTCGTAAATTATTCATCGCCATAAATCCTGATCTAAATCGATTTTAAGCGGGCGGCGGAATTTAAATCCCGATTAAATTTATGAACATTCGGATAGAGGATCTTGTTTAACGAGTAAAATTCCCCTAAGGTCGCCTCTTTCTCTCTTTCTTCGAAATGCTGAGGTTTCCACAGTACGGTCCGTAAAACCTGTATTCATCTTCAGCTACTACACGCCTTTCTTCTTCGTCAACGCGCGGGTGGTATCCAAATCCATCACCTATACAGACAACGGTATTTTATTATAATTCTGTCATGTTAACGTTTCAATGCGTATTACTTGTCATCCCCGTGTAATTGTTGAAAACGAGCGATGTAGATTTTTCACACTATTATCTTAACGTGACAACGTAACTCTCGCATGCCGCACGCAAGTGCGCACGGAACCGCAACGCATACGCACGCATCTTGATACACAGGGTGTTAATTACAATTTATCTAACTGAAATTGAGCCTTTGACCAACACTGTTAAATTCAGTGTCAAATTATACTCAATTTGAGTCCATTTTTAACCATTTCTATAGGTCATCCTGCTTCTACCCTAAAATACGTCGTTAATTTAATTAGAATAACGTTAATTTAACAAAACCAATAAAGTTAAAATAATAAATTTTGACATACGTAAAAATAATGAAATGTCTTTCAACTTAAGATATCAATTTCAATTTCATCCTTTAATATTCAACATTGTAGCAGAATAATATATAACCGTAGACGCATAATTATTAATTTTATACGCGCGTTCGTATAGAATGTCTCGAGAGTCAAGGTACCTTTTTTTTCTCGCCACGTCACTCACTGCCGTGATCCACTATCGCTGATCTGAAATTAATACTAACTTAGATAGAACGGTTGAGATTTTTACAAACGCCACATCGGCTCGTTTTAATCGCGCTAATGAGCGCTCGCGAGATTTACTAATGAACGGATGAAAGTTAACGATAATCCACGTCTTCGAAGACATGTATACAGCAATTTCGCGATTACAGTATACAAGATAATAAACGGTTGTCCGTCAATTAATCTCGCTGCATGTCTTATTAACGATTATCACGCCGATCTATAAATTAACCGTGATACCTGATCCATTAAACTCACGAATGCGTTGTCAATATATATTGCCTTAGATTATTTTAGTTTTCTCTTGAAAACTCTCGACAAACAAAAGTATTTTAGAATAATTTCTCGTATTTTACGGTTGGCTTGCGATAATTAACTCGGCATTATAAAAGAAAAATAAAAATAAAACGTCTAAAAACAAAAATCTTGTATAAAATAAAATTCTTGTCTAAAAATATGAAACTCTTTCTGTGTATATGTATTGTCTTAAGAATATCTCAAAACTAACTCAAACAAAAATGCTTTCAATAATAGATTCTCTGGCCACTTTGACGCCAACTTTTCCTCAATGGAAATATCCAGGTTAGTCATCACCTATTGCGGTTCTCTAATTTCCTACGTCCTTGAAACATTAAGCGTCAAATTAAACCCCTATTAAACTTCATCGAAAATTAATTAAAGAATGTAGTTTCATATAGTCATTTAGCTCTTCGGTGAAGTTCAATTTGATCGCTTGTAAGTCGAGGAACATCCTCGTTGTGTGTAGCAATCGGAAATTTTTATTTTTCCACGTCGAACGAATCTCGTACCGGGATGGGGACACGACCAAAGTCTGCAGCGGCCACGTCGGTCCCCCATGCGCGTACGCGTCCCTACCAACCTGCCGCGTGGACCCCGGCGGTGTCCCCGACGTCACTTGGAGCCCCGGTCGCGAACGATGCCTCGGTGACTGGTGGTTCAAGAGGTGAGAGACCACACGTCTGATCCTGGAGGGGATAACAGGGACCCCGCCCGATGGCCGGCTATAAAATGCCGCCACGGGGATCGGGCCCAACCAGTCGTAATCGATACAAGAAGCTCCATTTTTCTACTCCTCTCTTGATTTCATCCCTCCCATCGCGAAGGAGGCTCTCCCCTCGTGAATCCGTCTGTCGCCCGGCTCGAGATCATGAAGATCGTCTTCGCCCTGTTGTGCGTCGCGGTGGCCTTCGTTGCCGCCCAGGATGCCCAGGTGCAGGAGCGGCCGAAAACCTTCCGGAGGCTGATACCCGCCGACGTTCTCCGCGGTGAGTTAGCCCGAGCCGACCCTTTCCAGGGTAGAATCTTACTTCGCGGCAAGCTCGCGGCCTGAAAGACTGTCGTTGTTTCCTTTTAGATAATTTTGTTGTAAGAATTTATATTTCTACTCCTACTTATGTTTCTACTTTTAAAAATTGCCGAATTTTACTTTACTCTTTTTTTACTTAAAACTTTTTACTTTATACTGTTCACTTTTTACTTTATATTTATTTTTTCTTTTTTTATTTAAAAAGACCAGTTGGAAAAGTCTCAATTCAACGTTCGATTGTTGGCACTCGACAATTATACGAGCATTGCTTAGCATTGCTAAAGATAGCTTCGAAAAGATATTTCATCACGAAAGAATATTTTTATCGCGATGCATCTCGCTGTTGAAGTAGCGATCTTTATCTTCATAACGCGATGCTAATATCGCTTGGTATTATCACGTAAGATAGAAGCAATTAAACAATATATCTGACAGCAGATGGGTATGTGTCAGCTATTAGCGTAATAGATTGTATGCTAATTTGTTGTTGCCGAAGAAGAGATATCGCCTTTAGAATGGCGTGATTTCGCACGGCGCTTCTCAGCTCGCGCGAAAAGATAAGAGACTAATACATATTAATTATTTTTATCGATGCGGACTAATTTTAATTCTCCGAAATCATTTTTTCCGCACTCGCAAGACAAGTGTTTGCAAGTTGGATCTATCTTTTATCAAGTTCGTTAGTGCATTTCAATCAAGGATAATAAAAATGCGTAGTGTAAAATGTTGAATTAATGTTCGCGTTCTGTCAGTCCATGTAATATATTTATATTTAAAAAAACGAGATTAATTTTTCTCAAAGATTCGCAAGTAGATTCGCCTGTACGCGAAAAATGAAGAAGAAACGAGGCGTGAAACGTCGGCTGAGAATCACTGCGTTAGGTGTCTGGCCGAATTCAAAGAACATGTAATGTGCATGACCGACAAATGGGACGATTGTCATTATTTTCAACCGGTGTTCGGGAGACATTCGGCTTTCTTACGATGCATTGTCACGCGTATTAAACAGCTGTCTCTGAATCCCGATGACATGCCACGTAGTGCTACGAATGCCATCCGTGACGGAAATAATAAGCGATGCGCATTCGAATCATCTTAAAAGAGTCGAATTCTTCTGTCAAAAAAGCTTGGAAATGTTCCATATACCTACTGATCCAAAAAACAAAAACAAAAAAAAAAAAAAGAAATGTAGAATCAATTCCATTTTTATAATTGGTTTTAAATTGTTCACTCTAAAAAATAGAATTTTCAGCTGTCATTTAAGACTTCATGCTATTTCGATCAATCTTGCTTATAGAAAATAACTAAATCCAAGATCCGCTCTCGATTCTACGTGAACCGTTTATTATCCCAATCGCGAGAGGTATTATACGATTCGCTGGAGTTCCCGTGAATTATTCCGAGACAGCTAGAGATAAAAATCCCATCTCCTCGCCCACGCCTCACAATTCTTCGCTTCCGTTCTCGTGTCGGCCTTGATTAACACTTTTTTCTCGCTCAATTATCGCGTCTCGGCATTTTATCCCAAGTAATTATCCATGCGTGAATCGGCCATGATATAAAACGTAACTGCCGGACGTCTTTTTGCGTCGGCTCGCCCATTATCTCGTAACGCGGGCGCGGTCCCTGCGAATCCCCGATTCACGCAAGGACACGTATGATGTATCGCGGCACGAGATCCCACAGACGATTGTCGAGAGAATAGCTCTGCTCGTCAAGATCACGAGACCGCGTGAAAGTTTCATGCTGTAACCATCACCTGTTACAATCCCCTTATAATCTCTCCCCACCCTTTTCCGTTCCTTCTCCCCCTTTCCCGATATCACTTTCTTCTTTATACGGTCCGTGGGGTGCAGTAATGCATTTTCTCTTCCTCTCGATAAGTTAAGAAGACCGTTGCGAAATCTGTCGCTTTTAGAAGTTCTTGAAAAACGATGCGTGTAAAAAAAGGAGGTAGTTCAACGAGACAAATGCAAATGATAATATGCCACTAATTGTAGGTATTGGGATCTACGGGACGCGTGGTATTTAACTCAGATTTATCCTGACGATTATATGCTACGTTTAAGAAAATAGATAAAATTCTCGCCAATTAAGACGCGATTAATTAAGGAACGATGCACTATACAAGCGGCAGTTTTTTTTTACCATTCGACGCGAATCGCAAGATTACTCCAATGAGACCGCGAGCGATAGTTTGAAGGAGATCAGTTTGAGTGCCTTCCAGAGAGAAAATCCTTGATGTTCGCGTAGAGGCTATTAGACTAATTCCCGGTCTTTAATTACCCGTGGCCGTGTTCTTTCTTATTTGTCCGCGCAGATCTGGATTTCCATGAGTAATCGAATTAGTCACGGAGAGGGACAAGGGGAGAGGAATATTACGGGCGACCTCGTTGCTCGAATTGTAGCGAAGGCGGTAGGATCGCCATCACGGGTGTGGAAACTCACGGAAAGGATAGAATTATTTGCTCGTCGTCTTGGAAGGTCGCAGATATCGCGCGAGGCGAAGGCCTCGGAATAGTACGCGACGAGCTCGCGGAAACGCGTCTCGACAAACAATACCTAGCATTTACACATAAGTACAGCAGAACGATCGCCTTCTAATTCCTTCGACCTTTTCTAGCACAAAAGAAAAAGAAATAAGAAAATAGATCTTTTCGTACACGTTTTAAGATATATCAACTCCGATGCTGCTGTCCGATCGAAAAGAATGTATATGAAATTACGGTGAGGTCGCATGAAAGTATCCTCGCTGTTTGAAAGCGAGAAACGCACCCAAGAAAGTGGTATCCCGAGCAGAAATGATGACTGGCGACTGATGAAATGAAAGTGCGGGCGGGATCGAGCGCGGTAAAATCAGGGAGAGAGAAGCCTGCGTCGCGAGACTTTCGAGATTAGCGAGGCATCACACATCTGTATCACTGTATATCATAATAATATATTACTATATGCGATATACTGATATATCATTGTATGTATCGTGATAATAAATTGTAACTCCGTTCAACTTCTTTGCTTCCCGTTAGCTTCTCGAGGATCGAATCGGTTTCGCTTTAGAAAGACGCAGGATATCCTCGCGAACGAGACAAATATCAACCATTCTATTTCGAAAAAGTGCCAGCGATACGTTATCGCGGTTATCAGCGCTTCGAACAATGCACAGAGTCCCGAGAACTGTTTGCTTTCTTGCAATCTGAGTGAAAGTCACTGATAAAACTTTTTATCTTTTAACCCTTTAAGGACGGAGGTGGCCAATAAGCTATACAGTATTACTTTGATGTTAAAAAGAACGAGGGTGGACGGTTCATTTCCCGTTACTGAAAATTGACCACTAGTCTTAGCCTCTTTTTTTTGCGTCCTGTGCGATAAGGCTTGTTTAGAATATCCGTCTTTAAAGGATTATTAAAATATAGGTTTTCTTACGACTAACAATACTTTAGTAATTTATATTTAAGCGTCTTGTCGAGAAAATTAATCCCTCTCGCGGAAGAATTCATTTTCGCAAGACGCAGCTGAAGAAACAGCAATAACGTAATGTAATAAAGCATAACAGGAAAAACGTGTGAACGAATTAATGCTAAAAACATGACGTCTGCGATTCTTCCTTCGAAAATTTATAATAGTTACATTCTACTTTTCTAAATCTGAGAGTTCTGCGTTTCTAATTGAATCGGCATGAAGATCGTATATAATCTCTGCGCTTGCTGTCGCTTTAACAAGTGTCCTTGTTTACTATTTTACGACGACCGGTGAAACGAGAAAACCGCAGCGGCATTAAGTCGGCATCGCGCCGTAAACGTCGATCGCACGTCGTCGCCGGCATTGAGAAAACTGTAACGAACACGTCATTGTTTAAGCCTCGCGAAACAACACGCTCGCTCAGACCGGATTAACACCGGCCAGACGTCCTGACGTTCGTGCAATAATGCGCGTAATCCTCTGTTCGATCTTATATCTATACGGATATCGCGCGTTGGATGTGAAATCGCGGAGAGGGATACCGGTCGACGTGACTCATAAATCCCAATACACGACGAAACACATTGTTAAATATTAAAGAATGAAATTTAAATCAATACCCTGAGTTAAATAACATTTTGTTATTTTTAACTGCCACGCGTGTCGCAATTTATTATTTTAACTCCATTTAATTAAATTAACATTGTTTCAGTTAAATTAACGACACATTGAGTAGGAGCAGTGGCGACCTAAGGGAATGGTTAAAAATGACTGAAATTGAGTACAATTTGACACTGCGAATTTAACAAGTGCAGGTTTTTTTCAAACCGCATAATCACGCGGAAAATCGATAAATTATCTACCCGCAGATTCATCTTTCGCGTTTTTTTTTTAATTTCTCCGGATTTGATTGAAGAACCGGATCGTCGATCCGGACTTTTTCGAAGATCCTGTCCTCGCCTCTCGACAAGTTTCCTCGCTCTCTCAGGTGAAACGATCGCGTCGTGAGTCATCGGTCTCGACAGGCCTCGAAGGGCTCTTACGTAATCGCCGAGTAAAATCAACGCGTCCGACGTCCGTCGTAACGACGCGCCCAACATTTGTCGTCGGGGCGTTGCGTAAAAGCGGCGCGCAACCGACCGGCCCGGTGTATGACAGTGAAAGTGTTTCTCCTTGAAGTTTCTAGCACGATCACCCGGCCGCCGGACACCGGGTTGTTTTCCCCGTTCGTAGATGGGTATCGAGGCAACGTATTCGTCGTCGTCGACGATTACAAATCGAATTAGCCCCGTAATGCCGTCATCCGTTGCACCCGTCGTATATACGTCGTCGTCATCGCGCGGCTCCGCGTCGAGGAAGTGAAATTCGCGACCGTCATTATTAGCGTTAGCGTGTTGCAGGTTGACGGACCGACTCGGAAATAGGATGCCGAACCCAGCGGGCATTGTCGCGTTCGTTGTCGAGTCGTTTACAATGGGAATAATGATGCGAATGCCGACGTAAAGCGAAGCGTTCGCCGGTGCGAGAAGATTAATTTTAAACGTTCGGGCGATACTCCATTAAAACGAATATGAGATAATATGATAGATAAATTAAATAATTATAAGATAATAAAGGATATATAAAATTCGTTCGCAATAATAAAAAGATTACAATAGCGCGATGTATTAAAACACAAAGATCTGGTTACTGAAAAAGAATCAACTGCGCGCGGAATCGGTAACACCGATCTATCGTCGAAATAAATAGACAGATGTCTTTATTTCGCGTCTTTTGGAAAAGATTTATAATTCCAACCGAATACAATATATCATTTATCGATAACGTGTCACAAGTTTAATAAAAGAAATGACAGTATCATTTTAAACTATATATAATTTTAATTAGCATAGATTCTTATATTTTCTATTACCACTCTTGTTTCTCATTGTTTTACTCCTAAAGAAATCCCGTAGCTTTCTTTCGCTCTATTCTTTTTCTTTATTTTAAGGATATAATTTTCTTCATCCAACTTATTTTGAGGAAAAGATGTTTTTCATCTAATTGATTTCTTTTCCCTGTTACCGAAATAAATACTGATGTAAATTACGGATCGTCCTACGCGAAACACATTATCAAGTTCGACGGCCCCGATTTCACCGCGTGCATCGCGATGTCGCATCGCGATATTATAAATATTGCCTGCTCTTTCATTTGCCGGGATATAATTCAGGCTAGGGATAATTAACGGGTAACATTGTACGGACATTAGCGTCGGTTTAGGTCCGGCGCGCACGGCGTGTTAAAAAATAATGACATTTTTGCGGAATTGTGCGTGACGAGGTAATGAGCGCGTTATTAAGGAAACATAATCACCACGTTATTTCGTTATTTCGACTTTGATGAGATTCGGATGGTCTTTTCCTCTCGTTTACTAACGGTGCGTCACCGATAAAAACCGTGCGAAAGAAATTTCGCGAATCCCTATACAGGTCAGCCAAAGCGGATTAAAATGTTAACGCGTCGTTCATCACCTTTCCAAGCTTGCACAAAGCAGTTATCGGCACAAAGATTCGTTATACCGTGCATTATTTCGTACATTATTTCATTTGTATATTAACAAATTAAATTACGTCCGATGATAATTTGTTACATTATTTATACAGTTGTATATGTAAATTATCACATCCTGAAATAATTCGTTATATGATTTGTATGACCGTATTTTCTAAAAACGAAAGAGAAACGAATTAAACAAAGCTCTCTTTTCGGCTCTTTTATCGTCGAGGTTTCATGCAACTCGTCGTTCTAACGAGAGGAAATTTCCACGTTACAGACTTCCCGGGCATGTGCTTCGCGTCGACCAAATGCGCGACCATCGAGCCGACCAAGTCGTGGGAGCTGGCGCCGTTCTGCGGCCGTTCGACCTGCGTGCCCGCCGACGACAACTCCGGCCGTCTGTTCGAGCTAGTGGAGGACTGCGGCCCGCTGCCCAAGGCCAACCCCAAGTGCAAGCTCTCCGACAAGACTAACAAGACCGCGAGCTTCCCCGACTGCTGTCCGATCTTCGAGTGCGAGGACGGTGCCAAGCTCGAATACCCGGACATCCCGACCCTGCCGCCGCCGAGCGAGGCCGACGTGGCGGCCGCGAAGCCGCAGCCGGAGGCGCCGAAGCCCTAAAGCACCCGAAAAACAAAGCAGCGAAAGGCCACCTTATCCCCAAAGGGGAGGTGAAGGTTGCGGTGTAGCCTCCTCGACGAGATCGATCGTGCCCGGTTGCGTTCCAATGGACGTCAGAAAAATCATCAAACCTAGCGCAACGCGAAGCAAAGACGCGTACGATCGCACGAAGTAACTTTATTTTGTATTTATTTTACTTTGGTATACGAGGACCAAGATCCGCTTCGATTAGTCACGCTATTTCACGGTATTTCTTCTCGGGGAAAGGATAAATTGTCGTGTAACAGTCAAACGACGTCGCCGTACGTTGCGCTAGGTACATACAAGATCTCCTCGTATCCGGCTCGGATTGTTCGACAGGATTGCGCAACGATTTCTGCCGATCGCGACGAGGCCATACCGCGGTACCGCTCACCCGCCTAACTTACGTGATCCGATCCCATACACGATCTAGATTAAGCTAATTGTATATAAATTCAGGCGGCGCCTTTGCAAGCCACAAGCACGACGAAAGCTTCTCCAATGCACTCGTTCTGCCTCCCTCCCTGTCTCTTCCTATTTGTTAATCTTCTCGTAATCCACTCCGCGACCCTCTCATTAGCGTCTTCTATGTACTTTAGCTGCTCAATCCCCGAATGTATGGTTTACTTACGAAAATCTAGAGAAAAGAAACGGGCATCGCAAAATTTAGCAGAAGACAGGAAATGCAATGAATGTCTTACAAAGAATGGTAAACGTGCTAAGAAGTTAAGTCGATATTTCGGCGTATACATTGTTTCGTGATTACCCTATATTATATTTCGCACAGGAGCGTACGAAAGGTTTAGACACTTTTCGACGATATATCTTTTAACGATAATTGGTAATGGCGCACTTTTCTAGTTAAGTTTTCGACTTAAGCTCTTTCTCAGCATATGACAAATTACCCTGTAGCCAGAGTCCGGCAGTATGTATCGCAGCAAATACGTGTGATTGTAATTATATGTGATTAAATTAATATACTTATTTAATTCAATGCGCGTCGCATTTATCTGCCTCGCCCGTTCCGTTCCTTTGCCTCTTAGAATTAAGTTCTAGAATTAATTAGAATTAAAAGTCGCGTAAAAAATTCAGTCAATGTCGATAAATTGTACAATTTGACTTTGATCGCGATTCCGACCGAGACGTAAAAAAATTCAATTTTCTTAATTACGGCTGTTGATGGATAATGTCATTTTTTATTTAAAACATCGCAAGAAATGCTAGATATTAATATTACGAGAGTATGACGACTAACGACTAAAGAAGTGGGCAGTCAACCTCGCCTACAAAGTATTTCTGAAATAATGAGGCAATCGAATATTGATTTATACATGCATATTGAAGGCCAAGTTAGAAGAATAAATAATTATTCAGTGCAAAAAACCATTAGTTGCAGAAGTTTTTAAATTATACGTTATATATCATATTTAATTATGGAGGGGTAAAACCCATAGTGGTATAAGTCAATATTTTAAAAAATTTCCCTCCACATATTAAATTATATATAAATTAATTATACTGCAGTTTTAATCATATTAAAATAAATTATATTTTAAAATTATATCAACATTATATCAAGCAAGGGAATAAATAAAAAAATAAAGCCCTGTCTTCCAATTGCAAAGTTCGATTTCACTCTAATTGAAAAGAAACGCATTAAAGTAAGACATCCGGGTGATTAAAAATTGCACGGTCCATCGTTTTGACTTCAAATTCTTATTTTCGCCTTGCGAATCTACGAATGATGATCACTGTTCGTTCGCCATTTCTTCTACGAGTTTTTTCCTCCTTTCTTTTTTTTTATGCAACTCAATTAAGAAAATGCAAGTGACGGACGCCGTAAAAATAGACGCGAGAAGATTTTCAATCCGAATAGAACGCGAAACCTACTCTCACCCGGCTGTCATCTACTCTATCCGCCTCTCTCATATCGAATTCTCTGATTAAAGAAGATAAGATGTTGCGATACCGATTCGTCGCGGCGGCTCGTACGAGAAATTTCTGCGAGTCTGCTAATTAAATGCCGATTTCGTAACTCGCGGTTAAGTTTAGCTGCAACGAAATCAGATGCCGCCAGACTGATTATTAAATTCGCATGGGACGTCGATAAGGCTACGAAACGCCTCTCCGTCTCTGTAACTTTCCGTCCGACTGTCTTCGGCAATATATTGAGTAACATTAATTAGCATCACAGCTTCGTCCTACACTGTCGCTCGCACGCTCGTGTCTTCGCGTAATTATAATTGAGACTCATATATTAAGCGACAGGTTAAATCCCCACTTTTCAGACGTGTACGAATTCTCTAAGGATTCCTGCAAAATTTCGGGCGAGAAGTTAGTAAACAAATAATGCGTCTGTAATCCTAAGCAGAATCCCTAAGAAATCACGATGACGTCAAAGTGACGTTGAAGTGGCGTTAGAGCGACTTTTAATAATATTATTTGAAACCATTTCGACACCACATTGACGTCGACGTGACTTTTTGTCTCGTCTGGAGATTCTATCCGTCTGTCCTTGTTCTCGAGAATTCGAAGAGAATCCGATTGCCAAATAGCAATATTTCCGAGACATCCTGCTTGATATTCGCGACACTTCGTAACCTGAATCACTAACTTGACTCACGATTAATTTCTTTGTGGAATCATAAAATTCTACAATATATGTATATGTATATTCTATATAGCCTTTTTTCCTCTACGTTCCTCGTAAGATTTGCCAAGGATAGTGATTAAACGCAGATTTTATTCCACGGCCTGCAAAATGTCAACGCGATCAGCACCAGATTTATATTCGCTATATGCATATTTATGCGGACTGCAATTCGTATGGAGAAATCGATTTGCTTTTAACTTTAATCATCAATGCGAAAAAAACATCCTTTCTCGCGAGAAAATAAATTGCTTTTCGTAAAAATTTAAGATATATAATGACCAATAGGATCAATATATTTTTTTAGGGTATTGGAAAGAAAGATCCAATACATTTATGATCAGCTTTTGTAATTAACGCTCGCTTGTATATAATTACTCTTTTACTGAAAAAGTTGAGTTGTTTAAAAAAATAATAAAAAAAGGTAAAAAAAGTTGAAGTTAATTATATTAAAATTATTCATTGTTAAGAAGTATTTAATTATACATTATATGTATATTATTACATATGTAAGATATTAATTACACTAAAATTTGAAATAAAATGTATTAAAATTCATATTAAAATTATATCAAGCAAGGGAATAAATAAAAAAATAAAGTGCTTCTAATTGCAAATTTCAATTTTACTCTAATTTTAGAGAAACTGAATCAACTTATCGAATCTCTCTTTCTCTCTTGTTCAATTAGTGCGATTCTAGTTTAACATGATAAGTTAATAATACATACATTTCAGAGTATTCATTATTCCGTTTTTCCAACTGTAATAAATGCAAAATGAAGGATTGTTTTCTGCATCCTTTTCCTTCGCGCGAGATGCAGATTTCATAAATCTGAAGAAGCGCATCGATCACCCTGGATCACCCAAGCAGGATACACGAGGAGTAGCAGAAGTGGTGTGTTGGAGTGGCTTTTAACACTGCGCAGACACCGTGTTTTTGGAGCACTCACCCGGATACCCTGGGACTTTCAAGTCCAAAGGACTTTTGAAAGCGTTTCTGTGTTACAAAAAATCTATGAAAATTTATGTATCATCTTTAAGGTTTCATAAAGTGATTTCTGTACTTACATAGGTCGGAAACTGTTGCAATTTTTTTTTAATGTTGAAACGCCAGAAGAAAACTGTAAATAACGAAAAATCGTCTTAAAAGGCCCCCGGTGTCCGAGCAGCGTTAGGTTGCGATCCGATTCGCGCTCACATCGCTGAAAGCATCGCTCTATCTTCGTTCGATATTCGATGTGCAACGAAGACAGAACGATGCTCACAACCGTGAGCCTGTGAGCGTGAATCGGACAGCAGCCTTTTGGACGCCATTTTGGCATCGTCGTGTCTCTCTTGTTCCCGAACGAAGCGACCTGCGATTCCCGCGAAGCGAGCTGCCAAAATTCATTTCGCGGGGCATATCGATACATCGATACATCGATACGCCCTACGATCGACCCTCTCGCCGTGCGAGCGGAGTGGTGCGAGCGAACGCACGCCACCGAGGCACCGCGGTCCGCGAGTAAATGCACTCGATTGCACTCGGTCGATAAGGGAGGCGAGGCGAACAGGTGACGACATCGTTGTCATACTCTCGTGATTTCATAACACGCCATTTTCTTTGTGCGAAGCGCTGGAGCGCGGAGGTGTTTTCACAGGCCGTGTTCCCTGACGAGTGTTCCCCCAGGTAACGTTCGCGCGACGTCCCGACGCGTTCCCGTTCCCCCGTCCCACGGAGGGGGAACTCCGCGTCGCCCGCGGGAGACGCGGTCGACGTGTGGATCGCGCGTCCGCCCCGTTTCCCTCCGCGTAATACGCGCCGTGCCCCGCGAGTTGACCGAGAGCAGCAGCTCCGGACCAGCTGCCCCGCGGGTGACAGCTTTCGTCGGGAGACGCGCAGTCGAACGAATTCCGCTCTCGCGTCGCGACGCTCATCTCCCGCGTCCGTCCCCGTCCGCGCTCTCGTTACGTTATCGTTATCGTTGCATCTCCGAATTTATTTCCGGAAGTGATCGTTCGACGGTGACCGCCGAATACCTCGCGCGGTCTCGGGAGGAAAGTTCCTCTCTCTTTCTTTCTTTCTCTCTCTCTCGCTCGCTCGCTCGTTCGCTCTCTCTCTCGCTGTTTTTTTTTCTCGGCGAGTGCGTTGTACGTACGTCATTGCTACTGATCTCCTCGTCAACGCTGTTAGATGATTCATGTGATCGATCATTCCTCCCGGACGCTCGGCGTTCTGATAATCGTGCGGTGTAGTTGTGGTTTTCTTTTTTTTATTCGGCGCATTTGACAGATTGTGTAAATAGCGGGAAGGGGCACGGGGTAGGGTAATGTCAGAGGCTGGAGCTCGGTATTTACGATTCGAGAAGGCACCTGGTGCTCCGCCTTCGATAGCCGAGATTTTTTGGCCTCGCGTAGCACGATGAAACTTTTTGAGAAATTATAATTATTTTAGCATCGATGCAGCAACGATTTTTAACTTGTTAGCTCTTAAATATTATTAAATTGCAGCTGATCAATTTTTGGAGATACAGCTTGTAGATTGTAGAATATTATTTTTGGATTTTAGTTTTGCTTACAAAGACTAAAAAAAATGTAAGAATGTAATACAATTTTTATTATATATTTGTATGAAAATAGAGTAAACATTTGAATTATATATCTCGCCCGCTGACATTTATTATATGTATGCTTAAATTGTTATTTGGGGTATTAAATATTTTAAGTTCTTTTATAAAAATTTGGATAGAAAGATTTATATTAATGTGAATTTATTTGAAGACACTAAAATTCTTTCCTGCGTGTTCTTTGGTCATGAATCATCTATCAGTCTGATATTAAAGAAGAATCATATTACACAAATATATATATATATGCTTGATGATAAGGAATTCTGTATTAGTCACAGCAGCTTTTATTTTTAAATTGTACAACGATCTTTGCTCTGAGCATCTATTCGTACGAGAATTAATTTTTAACGTTGCTTTGCATCTTTCCAGCGAAGAATGGCGTCTCGCAAGAAAGTGTTGCTGAAAGTCATTATCCTCGGGGATTCAGGAGTCGGGAAGACATCTCTGATGAACCAGTATGTCAATAAGAAGTTTAGTAATCAATACAAAGCGACAATAGGGGCGGATTTTTTGACCAAGGAAGTGATGGTGGAGGATAGAATAGTCACCATGCAGGTAATCCTCGCGTCTAATTTAGTTATTTTAACGTGTTGCCGCGATACCTTGTATTTCTAATAAGGTTCCTTCTTGTCTTAGATTTGGGATACCGCCGGGCAGGAGAGGTTTCAATCGTTAGGAGTGGCTTTTTACAGAGGCGCGGACTGTTGCGTCCTGGTATTCGATGTATCCGCTCCGACTAGCTTCAAATCCCTAGATTCATGGAGAGATGAATTTTTAATTCAAGCGTCGCCCCGAGATCCGGACAACTTTCCGTTTGTCGTGCTCGGGAACAAAGTAGATCTTGAATCAAGAGCGGTGAGTAAAATAATTTTAAAATCTTGAAACTAATTTAATCTTTTATTTAGTTTCATATAGTTATTATAAACTAAATATTAAAATTATATTAAAGATGTGTGTTAATGTAGTATTAAAGATAAGTTATGACTTGTGCTTTCGACATTTATATATAATTCACATTTAATGTACGTTCTTTCTGTGTCTTGTGTTTTAGGTCTCCAGTAAGAGAGCACAACAGTGGTGTCAATCAAAGAACAATATTCCATATTTTGAAACTAGTGCAAAAGAGGCTATTAATGTCGAGCAAGCTTTCCAAACGATAGCTAAAAACGCTTTAGCTCAAGAAAGTGAAGTGAGTATATTAGTAGGCGCAATGGGGACATTTTTTTTTATTGATTTCTGCGTATTTCAACTTTATATCTTTGTAAATTCTAGGTCGAACTTTACAATGAATTCCCGGATCAAATCAAATTGACCAACGACCAAAGAAGCAACGGTAGAGGTGATTCATGTGCTTGCTAGGTCTTGGAACAGTGGTAATATCTCGAATGACTAATAAAGAATGCACAGGTCAGATACATTCACGTCACCTGCGCGTAAAGGACGCGGAGAATTTATATTGCGATGAGCTTTATGTGTGCAGGAAGTCACGAAATTTCTTTCTTTATCTCAACGTGTTATTAATACAATCTTCCTCTGTGTCCGTGAAACAAAAAAAGAAAACGTCTCAATATTCTTGAAATAATTTTGTTCAAACGGTCGCGTTAGTGCACGGTAAAGAGAAAAGAAGTAACGAGTTAAATCCATACGTAAAGGAACGTGTACAAACTATCTCGATATACATACATATAATATCTATATATAATTGTTTTTATAAACGTGCGTATGGGAGTAAGATATATATCCGACTTCCTGACCTGGAATATCGCAATTTTGAATTATCTACTCCCGCTGGACTTGACTTGTCACATATAGGTCCTCTATCTCTATGTTATTCTTTAAGTCAAGGATTCGCATCTCGTTTTTAAGTATTGTAATATTGCTCTCTTATCGGGTATGGCGAAACATAGTCTATCTTTTTCTCTTATTTTCTTTTTATCTCGAGTCTTGATAGTTTGTTATCGATTAATTTTCACCGGAACAATAATAGCTCGAGATTTTCGAACGATATGTAGGAGTCGTTGTTGCACCAGAGAGGATAATATATGGGTCGGGAACACAGTTAGCGGTACACTGTTAGTAAATTATAATAAAAGAACTTGCTCATAATTTGTTAAGTACAATTGCATTTACAGAGGAGCTCTAGTGCATATAGCTTATTATACCTTAGACAGAACCGAATACTTGCTGTCAGTAAAAATGGTTCATATGAAATAGAACGAAAATAAGATAAAGTTACTAAGATACTTTGTAGTATGTCTCGTAAGATGTTTTAACCAGTCTGAAATTCACGCGAATGGCACGGCGTAAACTCCTCAAATCTTTGTTTTCTATTCGGAAAAATTCTCAATTGTTATATATATACATATATATATATTGAAATATAAAATTATATTATAAAAATTTTGGCTTGTTGCGCACGTATTATGATGCTAAACATGTTATTTTGTTCATATATGTATTTTTAACTTAGGGATGTTTGTATGGCCATCCCGATTTAGGAAGAAAAAGAAGAGAATTCGTTGCAGACCTGACTTAGAAAATAAATTTCCCTTTCGCTGGATATGTTGTCTGTAATACATTTTGCAAAAGATACTTTTCAAGTTTTCGAGCGCGCGCGTTTCGGCGAAGTCCCGAATTTTCCCCTCTGAAACGAGATTCCTCTTCTTGTACCGCGATGCACACCGATTTTTAAGATTTTTTACTGTACAGTAGGATCCCAAGTGCGCGGTAAGTTAATCGTCAATTGTATGGTCTATCGAACAGTTTTACGCAGACTATATTTTGTAAATAAGACAGCATATATAATCCACTTAGGAAAATTTAATGTTATAAAAATGAATCTTTATATCTTGATAGCCATATCAAATAAGTATGCGCTTGTAATATTTTAATTCTACTTATAGTCCTTATTAGAGCAGTAACTAAACCTAACGGCGTGTGATATTTATTTCGATGGAGGGAGCGAGCTTTTACATAGTTGGTGCGAGACACGAGGAGTATTTACATTAATGCTGTATTTCAGATTTTTGTAGTAAAGAAAAAAAAAGAAAAGAAATGATTGTGCGCCCATTAAGATGTGTTTAAATGTTTTAAGATTCGATTTCCTAGGAAGATAGAGAGAGAGAGAGTGAGAGAGAGAGAGAGAGAGAGCAAGGTAAGCATGCTTTTCCCCAGTAGTAATGTAGCACGATAGTATTATGCATCGCGGTACCGGTAATTGCCACCCAAGTCGTTCCGTTAATCCTCGGTTGTTTGCCAGTCTCTGGATTTATAATTAGATTTGGCGAAACTTCAACTTCGTCAGGAGCTTCTAATGCACGATCCTTCCCTTCCCAAATTATGTTTGCTTATAACGAGTATATGACCATCAGCGCGCACATAAAATTACTTTCCGCGTGGGCGAAATCCTCTAATATAATTGACGTCTAAACTGATCCACTTAAAAGTCTTCATCAAAGGAACAATCGAACTCAATTATCGATATCCGCTATTTCTGGGCCACCCTGTGTATATATAACATTCTAATAAAGTAAAAATTTAGCGTGTGAAATATATGCATGCGCAGGGTATCCCAAAAATCGCACACATCTACATTACTTGCCGAAGAATGATGATTAACTGTATCAATAGCTTTTGATTGCTAAACGATTAACACTTGAAGGGCTCCCGAAGGGGCTCGAGAGTTCTAGGGATGCAGATGAATAATAAAAATCTAACAGACTTCTAATATTTAAGGCGCAACTGTCAAGATGTTTGATATGTGTGAAGTGTAATAGATGTAAAAGGCGAAGTCCAATCGAGCTTTCATTACGGAAAAGTTGATTTTAAATTTGTCGAAGAATCAACAGAGAAGGTGCGCGATTTCTGAGACGCTCTGTATATATATGGCAGTGCGAGGTATTCGTGCTGTCAAGTGTGCTTTCATGGGTCTACGCATATATACGTATGCACGTGTATATAAGTGAAGATAATCATGACCATGGCGATTATAATTAATGATATGTATAATTCTATCGGAGTATGTTAATGATAAATATAATTATAAATAATACTATTGTTATTATTGCTGCCGCTATTGCTGTTACTGTTACTATTCCCACTACACTCTCGTTATCCCTAACAATCAATACGTTCACAGCGAAGATTAAAGTAATCAAATATAATTGTTTGATGTAACCATAAATTTTTATTTTTAACATATCTGCAATACGTAGTTACGATCCGAAGCGAGACGCGTTTCGATTGCACAATGAATACGAATACAATTTGACCTATAACTATATTATGTGATATTTACAGAGAAAAGATGCACACCGCTAAATAAGCTATTTCTTATTCAAAAAAAAAATAATGTGGACTAATTTAAAACCGATCAATTGATGTCTATAGATTAATAATTAATGCTTTCAATTAAAGGTAAGGTACAAATTAGAAAAATAGAAAATTTAATTAGAGGCTCATATCGAATTAGTTTTTTCTTGTCGAAATTTAAAGCTTTCGAGGTGAATAACTAGAAAATAGTTGGCAGTTTAGGATCCTCAGGGACCTCAGGTGCATTTCTTATGCAATTGTCGGTATAATTAACGATATCCGTGCTGAAAGTGCGGATGTCAGCGGCGTTCATTGTTATGCCACTCCTCACGTCTGCAATCATTTTCGTATACGTGACTCCCGCGGTGGCTGTCACTTTCTTGGCATAATTACTGACACTGTCCAGCGATGCTCTGCTCAGATCAATCTTCTCCACAACGCAGACTTGCATTTTAAGAAAGGTCGGAGAGTAACAGTTTGGCATGATGGCGTCCAAATCGATCAGCAATTTTTTCACCGCCTGGAAAAATATTTAATCAAAGTTAATATCCATGTCTGTTACAAATTGCAATAATCCTTCTGTCAACAACCATAATGTAATTATGTAGAAACTGAACGTGTCTATATCACGTATATTTCAGCAATCAAAAGTTATTAATACCGAGAGTGCAATTTTATAGTGTATTTTATAGTATCAGGATTTTCATAATCGTGATTACAATGAAAAAAAAAATGTTCCCATGATTCTAATAAATAAATTAATTTTAGCAAGTAATGAAGATTATTAATCATGAATTGAAAATGACAATTACCTCAATAATGATGGCCACGTTTGCTAATGGGCCTTTCATGGCCGAATAGCCGTTTTCGATGCACGCCTCCAATTTAGCAATCGCATTTGTGTTTATCGTCTCCAGATTATTCCTTGCGTAATCGTCACACTCGTCTACATTTTTACCCTGTTCTCTTCCCTTGTCGACAGATGACTAAAAAAGTAATAAATATATTTTATATATTATATGTTTCTCTCTCACAATCCGTTTTAAAAACTGGTACTGTTGACTCCGATTGTAATTATAATATTAAATATATTTCTCTTATATTATGATCCGACTCGTGCACGTGTATTTGTCTTCTGCTTTATTTTTGAAATGATAAAAATAAAAGATACTCACATCGACATTTTCGAATGCCTCGTCGATAGTATTGTGAATATCGAGCAAAGCGTCGATTTTCAGTTCGTTAAGTTCAATCTCCAGATTCTGCTTCGTTCGCCTCTCGAAACGTGATATATTGTTAAATGTAGCTTCGGTGACTGCTTTGCGTATCTTCACCAATCGCTCGAGATTGCGCGAGGGGTCTGTCACATTTTGCTCCAATGCCTTAGAAAAGATAATATGAGCTTCGTTATTGAGATATATAAAAGTGATATAAAAATAGCAGTATCTCTGATGTGCGTTTTCTCAAAAGAAAAGAAGAAAAAAGTTCTACTTTAATTATAAGAATTACCTAATAAAATAACGGATACAATTATAGATATTTTCAATCTTTGCAGACAAAATATCGGTGAAACTTTAGTCTAAAAGCGAAAGAATTATCGATTACATTCTTTTCCTAAGTATGTCTATTTTAGAACGATTAAATTAGATTTTTCTTCTTTAATTAAAAATAAATCGTTACGTTAAATATAATATTTGTAGGACTCACATGAACTGCGCACAGCAGTGCCAAGATACAAATAATGCTCCTCATTTTGCCGTTTCACTGATTGTGTTGAAGAAACGAGATTTTTTTCGCCGTTACTTTTATTCCATTTTTATATATAAGACAAGACAGCTTATGATAACGAATGATAACGATATTACTCAACTATATCCACTATATCCATTAAAGTAAAGATTTGATCTGAATGATGTGTAAATGTTATCGAACACGTTTATTATCGCTATAAGTGTGTTTCAACATTGCTTCACATCATCATCACTTGTTTGTAACAGGAAAATGCACTTTCGAAGGAATTTTAGAGTCGAGTAATATTCTAGATTCGTTCGACGTTTTTGTCCCTGAAAAAAAATCAATACATAAGATCTCAGGAAGGAAACCACTTGCGAAGAGAAGAACCATGTTAGTTTATCACATACTACGATTATTGTGATTATCAGAATGATAAGAAACCAGAAATCTCTATAGTCTAGAAAATATATGGACTTAGAGTATATAAGAGTCCATATATCATATTAAGATATGTTATGATCATTAAAATGTTTGTCATCTATAGATTAATAAATTAATATTTGTTTTCCTAAAACTAAAGAAAAATTACTAAAAAGGACTTGAGCTAAATATTAAGTTAATCACGCACTTCTACTCTGTTCCCGCAGACTGAACACAGGTGGACAACGAAAATGATCTGCCTAGAAAAGACTAATCTAACGCGGCACTGTTCTCCACTGCGAGAATAGATCCATTTTTTATTAATCGTGTACATACGAATAAATCTGTCATTTTTTGTACACAGCGGAGAAATTGCATAGAATTTATATGCCACTTAAAATGAAATAATCGCGTGGACTTTTTGTTATAACAATCAACTATCTTTTATCTATGTCGTTATAGGTGAAGAAAATTGCATAAGATGATTGCACATGTAATTCGCATAAAGGTCTGTCAATGTGATATAAACGGATTGTACGTGCACTTAGAACGCATATTTTTCGTGTGCCATTTTAGAATTTCTGAAGGCTTGCTTATGCGTCTATGGAAATATTCTCACTTTTATAATCTATAGAGTAGACATGTGGCGTTGATCTTGGAGAAACTCTTACAATTTATATATAATCTTGCATCTGAAAAATCAAACAGTTTACTTCAACGGCAAGTTTAAAAGAGAAAAACCATTATTCATCATTAAAATAATTTAATTCATAATAAAGTTTTCATTAACGAGTTAAAATCGGCAGTACATTGAAACCGAGTACAGAATGAAAATCGATACATATCGAACGCGCGTTGAGATCGGTTATTTAAGATAAATCGGTTACTTATTGGGAAAGCCGACGTCCCGGCCCTGTCACAATGGGTATCGTCCAAGCGTTTATCAACAAACGCGACAAGCTCTTCGTGACTTCGGACAGCCCGGAAGAACGTTCCCTGTCATGCGTTCCCTGTTACGAGGAGGTGGACAGGAAGCCCGGTAATCCCAGCAGCTTCGAGGACCTCCACGCGAAAACCAAGGATCTCTATCCGCAGAACTTCGAGGGCGCGTACTTGTTGCTGAGGAAAACCCTGAGCAAGCACTTCAACGCGACTTACAAGATAACCCTGAGCTCCGTGACGCCGTACGGCCTCAAGTTCGGCGTGAATTACGTCGGTACCAAGCGGGTGGGACTCACGGAGAGGTACCCGGTGATCTCGGGCGAGATCACACCCAGCGGTAACATGAGCGCCAGCTTCGTGCACACGCTCGGCTGTAGATACAGATTCAAGCTCGCTACGCAGATCGTCGACAAGAAGTACAAGGCGTTCAGTTCCGGTCTGGAGTACCGCTCGGACGACTGCACCCTGGCGCTCACCCTGGCGAATCCGGACCTCGCGAGGCTGCACGGCACGCTGGTGTTGCACTATCTGCAGGCGGTCACGCCGAGGATCACCCTCGGCACGGAGATCGCGTGTCTACGCGGCTCCCTGATACCCGGCGGCCAGCAGACGCTGATGTGCGCCGCGTTCCGGCACAGCACCGGCCCCACCACGTTGTCCGCCACGTTCGGCGAGGCCGGCATTCACGTCTGCTACCATCGGAAGGCGAGCGAGCAGCTGCAGCTCGGCGTCGAGATCGAGACGAACACGCGGATACACGAGTCCGTGGGCACGATCGTGTACCGCGTCGACATCCCGTACGCGGACTTTATCTGCCGGGGATTCGTCAATTCGGAGACCAGCATGGGCGCCGTGTTCGAGAAGAGGCTGCACCCGATCCCCGGGGCCTCGTTAATCATAAGCGGCTTCCTGAATCACAAGAGGCAGCAGTTCCGCGTCGGCGTCGGCCTGAACGTCGGCTAACAACGTTCCTTAATTCCTCGCCAGGAGTACAATACTGTATATTGCAAATTTTGGACATTCTCTCAGAGACCGCCTTCTCTGTAGAATCTTGGAAGCTTTTCGTGTGTCGCGATATCGCTCGGATAGAGAAAAGACAAGACGAAATAGAAAGTTTCATGTCCCTGATTCAGCTTAAAGAAAATCATTTTCCAAAAGTCCGTTTGAATATTGGGACACATCGTAAATCTAATTGCATATACCGGAACACGATTTTGATATGCACTCACTTTTTACGTGGCAGGAGAATCTCCACGCGCGGAAACTATTAAATACTTATATTGTTAGATAGTTTGGAATGCGAACCTTTTTACAATAACATACCAAACGCAATCATGTGTAACTTAGTAAAGTAACTTCAATCTCACTCATTAGTGTTTTATAGAAAGTAACTTTTTTTATACTCAATAAATCATTTTTATAATTACGATATTTAAACAATGCCTTTGATGATTTTTAATCAACATTAAGAAAACAAATCAATTGCTCTAATCGTCTCCGTTAGCTATTCGCTCATCTAAATTGTCCTGTTCCGCGTGCAAGGCCGTAGACTTCAATTTATCGAAATTCGCTTCGAACTTGTCGCTCAGAAGTCCATTTTCGTCGGCGTATTCTAAGATATCACAAATTAATGGTGATTCGACTCCCAGAACGTATTCACACGTTTTTGGTTCCAGTAAAAATAACGATACACTGGATGGGCTTGCAGTATGGTTCTCCACGCATTTCAATTTTACCTAAAGCAAAAACAAACGGTGAGGAAAGTGCACAAAATTGTTCGATAAATTATAATATTTATAAGAAGCCACTTTTTTGGTTTGGAGAAAGATTATTATGGATCAAGACTCGTGAATTTCAGATGGAGCATTTAAAAAATCGCGACAGAAACGGACACCTCAAAATTTCTCTTGCAATCAAAGGTAATTTTTATCTTTTTCCAAACCATCTTTCAACAGGCTTAATACCAACGCATACTTCGGTTTGTCTAGAAGTTCCAGTCTTATCACAGCTACTTCCGTCGCTGTAAAAGTGTGAGAGGTGTTTCCTTAATTCTAACGGTTTAGGTTTCTTGTGTGGATGCGCGGCGATCCAATCCAAATGCTTCTGTTTGTCAAATCTACCAAGATTGACAATCGTCTTTGTGCCATCTCGTTCTATGTGGTACTGAACGACAGAACGTCCGTAGCAAAACTCGTACTTCCACCAACCATTGCCCTAATAACGGATTAAAAAAAAACACACCGTTAAAAATGTACGTTCAGTGAGAATAAAATAAATCATAACTATGGATACTTGCTCCGTTCAGGCAGTTCTTTCCGCTGAGGAAATTCTGGACAGGACTAACTTCGGCAGGACTGACATTCTGATCAGTCTGTATTGCATTGATAGATTCGTCGATACTACCATGCTTATCCGGGACATCCAGTGGATGTATCTCAACCCTCACTCTTGGCTCGCCATCCTGTAATTTATTCATTGCAATATAGACTACGCTTTGAAATTATATATAATATTTATAAAAAGCACCCCATTTTTCTTTTACTTGATTATGAAAAGGATTATTATCGTGCATATGTACAATTAATGTGTGCAAACTGTAGCATGATATAATGGATCGTCTCAAGTGCATACGAAGTGATTATATATCATTATTACGTTGTTCATTCAACGCTTTTGTTACTATATAATAATATACTATATGTAGCAATGATAACGACATACATATAACCGCACAATGTATATAATACCTACTCTAGTGAGATATAAGGATAAGAAATTATATCTTATGTAACGATATAATTTTACAAGAAAAGGAAGAATTAAACATTCGTGAAGTAATAGTGGACACCGTGTCGGAATATGTAGATAAAGAAGGGACAGAATAAAAACAACATTTGCACAAGCTAATGGTACTACGTAATGATCGACAAGCGTTAATCCTGTTCCCATATATGCAAAATATTCTGACCTGGCCCTCCTTATCTACATGGAGGATTGCAAACACTTTCTGCTGCTTGTCATCCTGTGCAACAAATAATTAAGACAGTAAATAAATAGTAAACAAACTGAAAGAGAGAGTCAAGTGTCGAAAACTAAAAAGTTACAGAATGCTATTAGATTGCTATTATTTATCAAAATTATACAAGCTTCAATTAAATCTAAGCGTACTAATTGTTTAGAGAGTAGAAGCAGTATTCTCTATATTACTCTGTAAAATTTTCAGATCTAAAAATCATTTAAAGTTTTATTAGTACGCCACACAAGCCTTTGCTATTAATACATATCGTTATCTCTCTACAGAATACTTGATTCAATTGATAAAAACTAAAAAGATACGGCTATTAATAAACGAAATATAAATATGTGCCAAACGATATATTTTAAGGTAGAAAATAAAGAGAAGGTTTAAGAAGTCTGGAAACGTCAAGTACACTTCACAAATTTACCCTCGCTTGTTGATGTCGCATCTTTAGACTGTCGAGCTCCATCACCATAAGCGACTTTGGTTTCCTTGGCGCATTGTCCACGGGCAGGCATGTGATTTCATTCTCCCCGGTGTCTTGCGGCTTGTAATCGGGATGATTGCACAACACCGGCGACAGTACGATCGCCTCGTATTCGCAGGACATGGTTTCTTTCAGCGAATACACGTCGTGTTTACCGTGCTTGTAACAGACGTACAGTACCTTGATGATTCTCGGCTTGTTATTCAAGTCGCACATCGTGCCGTCGGTCATCTCGATCTCGAGGTACGGCATATTAATCCCGTCGATCTTCTTGATGGGTATATTCGACTTCCTGTTCGGATTCTTCGCCTGCTCGTTATAATAGGCCAAGAGCTTCGCCTTTTGCTCCGTGTCCAACGTGCCGAGGTAATATTCTTGCATCTTGATCTTCTTTCCTTCTCTGTCCTCATGATACTGCCGCACAAATCTACCGTGGCACAGCTCGTAAGTCCAGTATGACTCTAGCTATGTGATAGAATTGAATCGAGGTGAAAAACGGTGTCGATGAACAATATTCCTCGATGAAAATGTACGACTGACGAAAAGGAATTGTAGTACAAGTAGATGAAGACATAATTGAATAAAATAAATATACAATTTAAATATATAAATAATAAAATATAGAAGTAACGGTACCCAGGTAGGAAGCACATATCATTTTGACGTCAAAATGACATGTGCTTTCTACTTGGGTAGATGTACGATGTACGTAAATGCTTATATTGCTTCCTACCCTGTAGGAACAGCTGTTTTGCGCAAACATCGGCAGCAGAAGCTGTACCGGATTCGGCCCGTCGTACGTCTCGCTGTACTCATGCTCCTCCTCCGTCGCGTCCGGGATGACGCACCTGTACCGCTCGTTGTTCGCGGTGGTGATGAAATACGGCTCGGCGTTCGGCAGAGGGTCCTGGAGAAAGGGAGGAAACCGGACGGAGCACACGTCGGTACAAAATGACGGTATCGTCGCTCGCGAGTTCACGGCGATCGGGACACAGATGACGGGATCGCGCCGGGTGTACTCACCAGCAGTTCCGTGTCGCTCTTCCCGGGCCAGTTGATCTTGAATATAACCGTGTCGTCGAAGTGCCGAAAGTCGTGGCCGTGAACGAGGGTGACGAGCACGCACAGCGCATTGTAGACGCCCCAATAGTTTCCCCACATCTTTCGCGGCTATTCTATCATGTTTCGATCGCCGCGCAATACCTCAAACATGTCATGTGCGTCAAACGTGTGTTGTAATTGACAGCCTGCGCTTTCGTGTCCGCTCGCGATTTGCCTGCGGCGACAGGTGGGACGGCACGGAGCTGACGGAGCACGGAGGCGGGAGATGGCGGGAGAGGACGACGACGTATATATCAGCGGAAAAAAGATATTTTCAAACGTCGTCTGCATGACTTCTTTTCACTGACGTGAAGCCGGTATCGCATGGCGCGACGAACTGCGCATCCGTCGGCGAGCGCCGATTGGTCCATCGCTAAATAGAGAATTTCTTATCTCGCTTCGGAAAAACAATCACTCGTATTTTCTCAGAAATTTTCAAAGAATTTCTCATGTATTTTTATGAAAAATTCTGAAAAATGTGTAAAATTGTTCAGAAATAATACTTCTGAAATAAATACTTTCAGAAATAATTGGATGAGGATTCAATTTCAAATTTTTTACACCTCTTCATCTTTCTTTCAATCTGATTTCCTCCATTTTCTATCAATGCAGATTAACTTTAATCTCGATTTAATTTACTTTTATCTCCTTTCAGTTCTAAGAATTAGAAAAAAGCTCAGAAGTAATTTAATCAAAAAATTTGGAGTAACAATAGAAATGGACATGAGCCTTTGATGGACCCGCTTCCGGAGTATTTCGCGCTTCCGCTGCCAGGTGTCCCCGCGAGGGATCGATTCATTCAAGGCTCTCGACAGTCTCTCGTGGTCTCTCGACACTCGCCCCTCTCGCTAACGCACGCCCGTTGGATTTCGTGACGAGGGTGGACGAGAGAGAGAAGAGAGATCGGCCCGACGCATCGCGAGGTGTATTCCGCGGACACAATCGGAACGGTTTTTTTTCCCCCCTTATCTCCCGTCCGTTCTCGGGTCGGAGTTGACACGAGGCAACGAAACGCGTGATATCCCTCCGCGCCGGACGCAGCAATGTCGGACACACGGCGACGTCGTAAATCCAACCAGTCATGCGGTTCCGACGATCTCTCGGACTCGTACGAGGAGGAGCTGAACGCGACGAAGGAGACCCAGGTAAGCCCGCGCGGGTAAACCTCTCGGCATCGAGGGATGGATCCGCCGAGAGGGATCCTCCCTCCGTCAACCTCGGCCCCCCGTCGCGCCCCGTTTTCGCGCTTCCTCGCCGAGTGTCGGGGAACGGCAGAAATCGGGAGCAAAGAGTCGCCAGCTGAAAACAGGCGACGTGAGGCGGGCCACGGTTTTCGACGCTATTTATTAATTTTAATCTTTGATTACCGTCACGGTGGTCTGCGTTTTTACGACTTTGCACGCCGACCTGCTGCTGACGATGACTGATGATCCCGCGAATATCGTCTTTTCCTCCGAATGTATATTACTGTAGTATGGATGCATGTTTTTGATATCTGGAACGTTCTTTTATCGCTTCGTCAATTGCATCATCAATCTTTTCGCTTCTGGTTGAAGGTACTTCGAGAGAAAAGGAAGGAACAAGCTACTGCCTGTTGGCTTGATGAATGTGTTGGTATATCCGGACTGAGAGAGTTGCGACTTACGTACTTCTATTAAAGTTATAACTTATGTGACAAACAGTATTATTTTAAAGATACAATTTAAAATGATACATGAATCAGGCTTACAATGTCTTTGTTGTTAGCTAATTTCAACTTTATTGTAATATTTAAAATTAATTAGAGAAATGTCAAATTAATATGTAGAGATATTACAATTAATCAAATCTTTCGTTTACAGAAAAAATTAGCTGTTAGTTTGCCAGAGAATTATTGCGCAAAAGAGCTAGCAAAAAATTGTTTAATATGAGTCCTATACTTTTAATATAGTTTTACACTTTGATAAATGTGAAAGATAGAAGAGAGAGGCAAGAAAGAAAAAATCTGTCATCTTCACTTTAGTTTTCACTTTAGTTAGTTTATGTGGTTTAATAGGATTGTACAATAAGATGTATTGTTTTTCCTTTGATGATTATATTGGCTAGATAAAGAACCACAGATAACTAATCAGTGGAATCAATCAATAAACTGAAGGAGATATCTATTAATTGCAGGAAAATAGAAAATGTTATGTACATGTTGTAATTAACACATATAAATAAAACTATAAATAAATATATATAAATTAAAAATACACAGTTAATAAATAATTGAAAATTGATTAAATTCTGGCCATCTATGAATCTTTTAATTCGGAACTAATTTGGACATGTTATATTGACCAATCTTTAATTTTTTTTTTACAGAGTAGCGAACAGACTGATGGGCATCAAGATTCAGAATGTGACATTTATGAAAGCGACTCTGATGTCGAGTCGCAAGAAGGCGGGGAACAACGTGAAAGTGGGGATGGGCAGGAAGAGGAGAAACCGCAGAAAAAGTTGGACGACGACGAGGACAGGCGTAATCCGCAGTATATACCGAAACGAGGAACGTTTTACGAGCATGATGATCGTACGACTGACGAAGTACCTGAAAGTACCACGGAACAGCAAACGAATGTGAAGGAGACCAAGGAGAAGAAGGTGTGGAAAGATAAGGAAGACAGGTGGGACCACGACCGATACAATGACGAAGAGCAAGCTCCAAAAAGACCCGAGGAATTGATAGCAACGTACGGTTATGATATTAGAAACGAAGAAGGGCCACCTAGAGCTAGAAGGAGAAGAAGATATGGGTGAGTTTATCACGGAGTTTTTTTTTTTTTATAAATCTTGATTTCATTGTATTATATACATATCACATATTTTTTCTAGCCGTGGACCCAACAAGTACACAAGGAATTGGGAGGACGAAAACGCTTATGGAAAGGCCACACCTGGTAGACCAAGCAACAGACGCTTCCAAAAAAATAACGAAGATTTTCCTGCTCTTGGTAATAGTAAGGTAAATGCCGCAAAATATACGTTGATTGTCGCGATTGATTATTGCAAGTGTTATTGAATATCTTTGTTTCGTTTCTCTCTTATTTGATACAGGATACTCCGAGCAAGGTAGAGGAACCTGTAATTTCGTCGGCATGGTATAGCAGCAAGAACAAAACACCGAACAAACCCCAAAACTTCCCGCCACTTCAGTCCCAACAGGATGATGTAAATACTAAGCCTGCTAGCGCCTCCAATACATCCATGTATGTGCAACATTTCTTTTTTTATATTTAACAATTTTATTGTGTGACAATAAGATGACGGAATCTCTTGAACAAAAATGTTATTGCAGAAATGAAAATAAAGCGTCATCAGATGAATCTACTAATACATCTTGGAAAAAGGACGGTAGACACGTTACTCAAAATACAAATGGAAGCCCTGGTTCTGGCGGTGACGCCGAAAAATTAGCTAGTACCAAGCCATCCCTAAGGGAGAATAACAAGAGGAATACCCAAGAGTCTGTAAGCTTGGCCGCGAGTAGGACGCGCGGAAGAGGTTTCAAGCCCAATGCTAATAACAACATGGTCACTAACAGAATAGTTGAGAATAAATCGAAAGGACGTGGCCCGGGTCCGGTTACAGTAGAGAATAGAAGGAATAACACCGCGCAGCATAATGAAGAGCATCAACTTGCTCATGATATGAAACAGCAACTCAATATTAATGATAGTGGTCAATATCATCAGCCTGCGCGACACAACAGTGAGTCAAGTATAGCGATATTAAAAGAATAAGAAATTTTATAAATATATTAATAATAGTCAAATTTCTCTTTAACGACAAGACTTGAAAACGTTAGAGAAAATTAAAAATAAAATTAATTTAATTTATCGATTAAATTGAGTAATTATACTTTTTTTATTTTATGTGAGATTATTTTTTTTAGTATTTTTAATAATTAAAAAATGTCTAATTCAAAATATTTATTTGATAATTAAATTAATATAAAACCTAATTTAAACATTCTGAGAGATATTTTTAGGAATGTAGATATAAAAAATTGATTTGTTTCTTCTCTTAGAAAATTTCTTATCGTTGCTTAAATTTTTACTATATACAGTTGCTAATATGTCTAACTTAATCTTTTTTCTAATTTGTAGAAGGTTTTTTCACGTCCTCCAACCAACACAGATCAAACACAGTACCACCTAGAATGCAGCAACAGCAGCAGCAGCAACAACAACCACAACAATCACATCAGCAACAAACGCATTCACAACAACAGACAATACAACAACAACAGCAACAACAGGATAGTTCTGGAAACAGACCTAAACGATATTCCAGTCTTCGTCAACGACCTACCATTTCGGAAACTTCCACGCAACAGAATTATCCATCTCAACATACTCAACACGGATATTTTCCGCCTCAAGGTAATGACATTGCACACGTTGACAATATATCTTACTTTAACGCATGTTTCTAATCCATTTCTTATGATATATGCTTTTACATGGCCTAATACAAGCATGTACTTAACATCCTTAACATTAATGTGTCGCTTGTGCATATGCGTACCTAGCTGGAAATTCAAGAGCCGTTTTGGAATCTCCAGGTAAGAAAAAAAATATATATGTATATAGAAGTTAAAAGTGCATATAGAAGCTATCTAATTATCCCCAGATAAATATCTTTTTTACAATATTTCTCTTTCCAGAAAAACTAAAAAAAAAAAAAAAATTATGTGATAAAGAATATAAAAGAAAATTATTATTCCACATTTATAATATTTTGCAATGGTGATAATAAGATATAGAATTATTTTTATGCACAGATCTTGTTTGATTGATTAAACATATTTTTTCAATTTAGTTTATAAGGTATTGCAAACTGATTTATCATGCGTTAACGTTTTAGGTTACCCACAAGGTCATTTTGAGCAGTCTCCTCCGGTTGCTCCAGCCACAGCACCCATGGCAGGGCAACCTGTCATTTCTCTACCACCCGGTGGGCAAGCTGCTAGCTACGCGCCACCACCGTTTTTAGTACCACCACCACAATTCATACCACCTCAAACAGCACCTCCTAGTATAATTAATTATGTTCCCGGTCCAAATGGCCCGACGTTTCCACCAAACTTTCAAGGTTACCAGGGATATAATCCTTCGGTACAGGTGAGAAGAATAAATCTTTTTAAATATCAAAGTGAAAAAGAAAAAGATGGATGCCATATAATATAAATGCTCCATATTTAATTTTGTGTAATTTAATATTGTAGCCTCAGGGTCCACCACCGCCCCAAGAACTGTACCAACCGCAAGGGTGTACTTACTATAGTCCCGCACAGCAACAGCAACAAGCAGTTCCTTTGCGGCGACCGAAAGCGGCTATACCTATTCTTCCACCACCTGATAATCAGCAGAGCGGTAGAGGAAGAGGTAGAAGCACTCAGCAGTATCAGAATAATCAATCTGGTGGTAACGCGCAACAGACTGAACACGAAGTCAAGAGTGGTAACGCGATGGAAAGTGACGAGAAACCCGTGCCGGGACAATTTGACAGTGCGCAAGTCGAGCAGCCGTGCACGCCGAATCAGGAATCCCAGAACAGTCAGGCTCCAGACGTGATCAGAGCAGTGAACGATACGGCCGGGAAGGTAGAGATCATCGCCAATGCCGACGCTCATATAAAGATTGACGCGTCACCCGTTAGAAAAGATAATTTGGACGATAGCGTCAGTGTTAAGGAACTATTAGAAGCAACTTCTAACGAGAAGAACGCTGTTTCCCACAGTCCAACTCCACAGACATTGGCCGGCGTCGAGACTGAATTAGGTAACATTGAATCCGCAATCCCCGAAAGTACCATCGTCGAGAAAGCTGCAGCCTAAATAAGCGTGATTGTTAACATTTACGCTTCGTATTCATACGAACGTTTTTCCCCGCGATTTGCCGCGCGTTGAAGTGTCGCTTCGCGGAATTATACACGACGCGCGTGGGCGAAACGTTGCTTCGAAAACGTTTCTAGTTTATTCGCATACCCATAATCGTATATTTATTCTGTAATGCAATTGCCCATGCAATCTTTCGCTGTAGAATCAGGGATGCAGAATAACTATTAATCAATTCGTATTCGGAGAAGTGCTTTGAATGCACTATATTTTATAACAGATCGAGAGATAATAAAATTATCATTTCTCGAATGCAGTTGCAGTAAACTAGCTATCTGACGTGTAAACCGCGACATGTAGCTTTAAGGCCATTGATCCGCCACTATAGCCATTTAACGGTTTAAAAACGAAAAATCATGACTTATTTTATAGAATTCATGATTTATTTAACCCTTAAATGCCCCCTGGGGTCCAGCGGACCCCAGACCCTTTAAAATGATATATTTTCAAATGTTCTTGCCAAAAATGGAGCTCATGCTCCCATTGATGATAGTTGAGTGATTGACCTACCCGTTTGTACACTTAGCAGTACTCAGTTTTCTTAATTTTTTATACTATGTTCAAATTGAAATTTTAACAATATAAGCATTTTATTCTCTTTTCTAAGCCTTGAACAACATTGAAAAAAATTTTTATAACTAAAGATAAAAAAATCAATGAGTAAGAAGACATTTTTCATGCTGGGGTCTTTTAGACCCCTCATGTCATTTACGAGATTCTTGAGAGGTGTGGCATTTAAGGGTTAATTTATTTTGTGTAACAAAATGAATTAGACTTTTACTCATATGAATTTGGTTGAAATTGGACTTACAAAGGTATCTCGTAAAATAAGAGAACAAAACGATACAATGCATGTGTGTGTAAATCAAATTACATGTGAAAAAATTCAATGAAATTTTTTTTTATTTGTAATAATTTTTTTTACGCAATAATAATGCAACATATTATATTATATATTATATATGACTGCAGTGACGGATATGAAGCTTTTGAAAGCCTTACTGATAATTGCTTCGGGGTAAAAAAGTTTTTCAAAAAATCGATACGCGAATAATGCTATTAAATATAAGTTTAAAGCATGTAAAAAAGGCGTATTAACATATGGGAACTATAATCCGTATTTGTAATATCTAAAATAGCAGCCTCTTAACGCGCTGAAGTTATTATTGCCTGGAATATTAGGTAACGATGATTTTTTCATATACGAAGTCTATCTATAACTGGTCAATATTTAGCGAGGAACGTTACCGTGTACTAATGTAATATACTTGGCAGCTGCGCGGGCCATGGATTGACACGGTAATTCTATTACATATACTTTTTTCAATGTTATAACTACCTACAGTGCAGGAATGTTTGTAGTTATAATATTAACGAAATACATTTCATTGAATAATGTAAGTGTGCATCTTTTTGTATGTGTATAGAAATAATCTTTTTTTTTTTTTACATGCAATCGGGATAATATTTAATTTAACAGATGTCTGTTCTATCCGTCTGCCTTCCTTACGCATTTCTGCACTCTTTTTTCTCGTCTCCTAGCTTCGTTTGAAAAGAGAAGAGACCACGGTCTTATTTTGCAGAACAGAAAATATGCGGAAGCACAACAGGAATGTGAACAACAGTTCATCGGATATCTTTTTAGTTTTCTCTTCTATATTATGATGAATTCTCTTTTATTATATTTTATTTACACGTTTCCGGCCGTTGTCATAAAGATAATATAAAGTACTTTTTTTTTTCTTTCGCGATATTAAGATATGCCTCTAAGATCTAACTCGAATATACTAGAGTGTTTAATCAATGAAGTAGATAATTATTTTTGTGAATACATTAAAAACAGCGAGAGCGGCATTGAGACGAAGCGATCAATTAATTTCATTTCTAACTCGCCACGATTATTAACGTCTAGGAATATACGGCAAAATTATGCAAAGCCTTAAACAAAATTCTATTGAAAAAAAAAAAGATATAAAAACTCTCGATAAGGGATTTATACACGGTGAACGGCACTTCTGCGCAATAAAAATGTAAATTTAAGTGGAAACGAAGCGAGAGGAAGAACACGTCATTCGCTGTAGCATATTGTACAGTTTATAAAAACTAATATTACTAGTAATAACTTTATATAATAATTTTAAGCTTTAAACGTTAGGATTACGTACACTTTATTAAACTTTGTAGATATATTTTGATTGATATATCGATTGTATTATAGGAAAAATAAATAATCGCAAGTGTAACACACGAAAACGAAGCATAACTGAGTGCTTTTAAGTGCCGGAATAGGTAGAATATAACGCTTTATATTTACACTCTTGCGTTTATTCTGTTGAATTTTAACGTGCGTCTCTTTAGGTCTCCAATTTTTCAGTTATCGATCTGTGATGTACATTGTTATTACATCTATATCTACAGTATAATAAAGTAAAATGTTTAAAGCAGCAAAAATCTCAACGATATCGTCGTGCACACCTCAGTGTATGCATATTATAATCGCCTATTTACATATTAATTGAATACTATGTGACTCAGTTCATTTCAATTCAACGAAACTTTAAGAAAGTTTGTTGAACGAGAGGCTTACTTAAACAGTACATAGGAACAACTCAACTCGATCACATCTACGAATATTACTGAGCTTTCGAGAACTATACTTTATTGCAGTATACAAAGCGCACCTCGTCAAATGTTCTTTCAACTATTTTCTTTGATCAATCTTGATGATTTTTCTCGTCTGAAAAAATGATAAAGATCATTTATCGCAATTTTTTAAATTTTCAACGACTTTCGCCTGTTTCCTCTTGGATCTTGACTCGTCAGGAATCGGTTACTTTCCAGTTGCTAATTATCAAAAAACTATTGTAGATGTCTCGGCATTTTTGTGAAGAAAAGTTGTGGCTTTTAAATTGGTTTAAAGAACCTGGAAAAGAACATTTGACGTAGTTTTAGGGTACGAGAAACGAGAGGCTCATTCTTGCTTCACGTTTTGCGGTACACTGATTATGGCACTGAGAGGTATGATCTCGGTGCTCCGCTGAACGTTATTACTGTTGGACGTCGTGCGAATTGATCTCGTGTAATTTCGAGATTTGTGTTTAAGCGGGTCCGCGATACCCGCGACGTATCCGCGTTTGTGAGCGCAGGTTCCGTCGCTGTGGGAGCACCGGAAGGTACGCCTGAACTCCTTGCGAAACTTCCCTGCAACAAATGTACCCGCATCGTGTAGTCTTCATCATTTAAGTTTGTTTCCGTCGGAATATCCTTTGTGATGACGTAATAGAAAGGTGCGATGTGTAGAGGAAAAATACATAAATTGTGTGAAAAGGGCAATTTTGTGAGCTTTTGCTTTAAGAAAATTTTAAGGAAGCTTTTACTTTAAGAACGTTTTAAGAAAGCTTTCGCTTCGTACGTTAAACTTAGACGCTACAGGATCACTTTAGTGCCTGGAGGATATTACTGTAGTTAATGGAGAAGCGTGAGATATAAAAGGTTTATGCGATAGAGAAACTCGACGCTGCACATTTTAGTATATCTGCAATATCTTTTACGCTGTTTAGGATTTTAGTTTTACTTAAACAAAAAATAAATTATTAAATTATGTTACAGAAGAATTTAAAAACGAAAGGAATAATAATAACGATACTGGGACGGAAAGGAATACCATAATTTTTATATATCTAATATAAGCGAAATATAATATTTGAGAATTTTTGCTAACTTCGAAGATTAGGCATATTTAATTTTACGTATCGGACTTGAGATGTTTCGAACGTTCGAAAGCACGCGAATTACTTAAATGTCAACGAATTGTTTCCGCCGCGCATTTTAGTGTTTCAATCCATCATTCTCATGTCGAAGATTACATAAAAAAAAACAAAGGAATTATCGCGACTGATCTCATTTCAAAAACGTTTTCCAGGTATCGTCAAGATATTTCGAATTTCGTTTCCGCGCTAATCGACCGTCGCGATTGGTCCGCTTCGATCGCTCTGATGGATCTGGGTATCGAGAGTGCGATATTGCGATTCTCGAAGTCGGTGCACGATCAAGCGCGAAGCCGCGTTTGAATAGCTCCGACCGTTCTTCGCTACCTGAGAGTGAATTTCGTGCATCGGGAACCGTTCGTTGGCGGTATCGCGCACGGATCGGTCGTGATAATGAACATCGTGTACACGTTGTCGCGCGCGGATATCACGATCTCGGTGTCGGTGTCGGTGACACTTGATATATACTAGCCGAAACGGCAGGTGACGGCAGACGAGAGGGAGATGAAGCCGGCCGAGGTTATTTTTTCTCCGAGGTGCGAAGGTGCATCGAGGTGCATCAAGGCAGACACGCGATTATTGCCAGGTATGTCATTATTTTGTCTTCTCCGATTACGTTCTTGTGTGTGTGCGTGCGTGCGTGTGCGTGTGTGTGTGTGTTGTGTGTTTTGTTACATATATATTATATTTGCGCAAAGTACATAATGACGTAATGGCGTTTGCAGAATAGATTTCTAGGCCCAGTTTCACAAGTGTCGGTTAACTTTTAATCTTAGATTAATTCACATCTTCGTCTCCTTCTAACGTCCCCCTTTAATTTAAGGTTAAAAGTTAACCGACACTTGTAAAACTGGGCCTAAACCTTTATGGAGCTTTCCGGAACGGATTCTGATCGAAATTTTATCGCTAATTGGCTAATTTTAAATTTATTCATTCCGTTACGATCATTCTTTAATTTAATCATATTATAGCGAACCGGAGCGAATCAGCTGGAATTCAGCCAATCAGGTAGCTCGAAGTCTACGTGTGAGAGAGCCCTTAAGGCCTATCCAGACGAACTTGCATATAGGTGCATAAGCATTTGCATAAGGAAATGGATTGGTCCATTTCGTTATGCACATGTAATATACGGACCAATCAATTTTTGTCTGGCTCGACCTTAATCGCCGCTCGATCTGATACGAGCTTAATGTGCGCCACTGTGCACTTTTGATTCGCGTCAGAGGGGACCTAGATTACGTATCTTTTCACGAGGTCGTGAAAATGCGAAAAATGAGAGAATTCACTAGAGTATCTACTATTTCATTGGTCGAAATCTAGTAAATCTGTTCAGTTTTCGCATTTTCACCTCGTGAAAAGATACGTAACAGGGCCCCCCCCCCCCGCCCCCCGGGTGCAGCAAACGCAACGACCGCCGAAAGCGGAAATATCCGCGCCGCCTGATTGGCTCGTCACGGAGAGACAGAGAGACTCTCGATATCCGCCGGGACTCGCTTACGTCACATCGCGTCCGGCCGTCGCGATTGGCTCGTCGCTACGGCGGCCCGAAGATTTCAAATCTCCGCCAGTTTTCGGCTGGCGTCGCGATAATCGCTCTTCGCGGAAGGAATCGCGTTCCAAACGTTCGGCTACTTCTTAGCTCGCGCTACTTTTGTCACGCGAGAGCGATCGTCTCGCGCGTCGAGAATAATCGCCTTTCGAAGTCCCGCGCGCGTGAATCGTCGTAATACGCGTATGTCGCGATTTCGGGCTATCGGGACGCTTCTCCGCGCTCCGGTAACGCCGGTCAGCGGGGAGGAAGATGGAAGCGATCGGAGTCGCACCCCGAGTACATTTGTATCTTATCGCCGGAGCACGATTAGCGTCAGGTATCGTCGTCTTATCGATTTTATCTTCTTGCAACGACTCGCTGATTTTCCATAAAAAAAAAATGCGACTCGACTTCGAAACTATACGCGTATGCGCAAAATGGCGGCTCCGCTCGCCTCAGCCGCGGATTTCCGGACTTGTTTCGCTTTTGCGAATCTCTCCTCTTTCTAAATGGCGGACGAGTGTCGTTGTACACACTCGATTTCGTGTTGAACTAGATGCGAACGAGCACGCACAAACGTGAATGAACGACCTGCTTCGACGAGCTTGCTACTTTTGCGTCGCCGCGGTTATAAAATCGCGTTCGTTCGCGCTCGTTCGTTCGGATCTCTGAGATCGCGGAAAATGCAGACCGTTGGCGCCGTTAGCGGGGGAGACGAGGCGGGGAGGACGCGTTCCCCCAATATGCACACAAATGTGATAATTTCAAATAAATTAAAATAATATTTACATGTGTAACTTGAAAACTTTAAACTCTGTGCTTCTTTTTATTCTTTCTCTATGTATTTATTTATTTAGTTTTTTGTTCAGTTTCCAAAGTCCCCTCCAAAAATTTATACCTAACGGCACCAGTGCTCAGTCGTTCGTCTTTATATAATTGCGACTGACAAATTATATATACGGCTTATTGTCTGATAAATTATAGTAATTATACAATCGCTAAACGTGACACGTTAATATTGTGACTTTCAGTATCGGCGATCCGATATATCTGAGGGCCCGGAGAAATCTCGATTGGAATTCTCTTCGCCCTGTTATCGTTTCATCCGAGCGCACCCGATCATCCTCGGGTAAGTCAACGTTCGACAATCTACTTGCGTTATTTTCGTTACTTTCTGCGCTTTCGCTACTGCAAGTGGATATTTCTTAATCGCCCTTGGCGAAAAATTATACGTTCGATACAGGCTGCATTCCGATATTCACTGCCAGTACTGAAAACCTATAGTTTACGTCGCATACACTATAGATTTTTAGTACTGGCCAGTAAATATCGGAACGCAGCTTTATAACAAGCAATCTCAGTACAAAGAAATAAATCTACTTTTCTATTACCTTCTGAAAAGAGGATTTTGTGAAATATATAGTGTCTCGTGCTTGTTCCATTTAATATAATGCAATAAATAATGAATAAGTATATAGCTAAACCCGAAATAACGTCATTATTTCGATGTCACCGACGTTCTCGAGCGATTCAAGTTTCCTTGTTATCTTTTTGACAGTCTCGTTAAGCTTTAGCAGCGAGATTTCAAGATTTCAATAGCGCGGCTCCGTGTCACATGTTCACTGCAATGGATCGGGGGTCGGGGGGGGGGAGGGGAGGGTGGTGGTCATACAGTATCGTACGTGCTTTACGGCTCACCCTTTGTGGCCTCACCCTTTGTCGCCTCGCCCCTAAAGCGCGATCGGTCTAAGCACGAGCGCCGCCGATATCCGAGTCCGTCCCGCCGTTAAACGCCGTCTCGGCGGCCACGACGCTCGCTCGCACGTCAGGCATAGGCGCCGCCCGCGCCGCGTGGTCGAGATGCATTTTCGTCACTTTCCACGGTACCCCGCCGCGTATCGTCGCGCGCCGTCAAAACAGCCGATTTCGCATGCTCGTGCGGCATCCCCTCGTATAATCTTCGCTGCTCGGCACCGCGTGCCGACCGCGACGTATCGTCGCCCGGTCCATGCTCGGCGTGCGGCATTCCCGACAATTACGGCGGAACTCCCGCCGGAACTTACCTGCAAAGTATAGAGCACCGAGTGATTTTCTAGGGGCTAGCAGGGGAGCGGAATGTGTGATTTTTAAGCGGGATATACTCCGGCCGGCCGGCCGGCGAACAATCGACGCGACGCAGTCTCGCTTAATCGAGTTCCGCGTTTAATCCTCTCGTAAAATGCGTAAAACCGCGCCGCCTGGGGTCCACTAAATCCGTTTGCCCGTCTTTTTCGCACGAAATATTTTCTTCTCTCTTTTTTTCCCTTTAATCCTCCGAATTCTTCTAACGTACTCCCGAAATTTTTAATAAATATAATTTTGTCACACCGCACACGTGCTTCACAAACATTTGTACAATAGTTCAATAGCTTATTCTGGAGATTAATCAAGTAAAAAATTCTAATAGAAAAATATTAAAATTGCCATAATTTTTAAGATATAAGATATAACTTTTCAAGTAAGGTAAGGAGGGTCTGTTTAAGCCAGTTAAAAATATCGAATAAAATTTGTCAAAACTAAAAGCCCCATAAAGCCAAAAAGCCCAAGCTAAAGTCAAAAAGCTCTTCTCTTTCCTGAAAATTGAAAAGCTCTCTCAGTCTCGAAAATTTTTTATCCGTTTTTTTTTCAACTGACCCAAATATAGCCTCTCTTTACCCTAATAATAGGAGCAACGAGATATCACGTAAAATTATATATTTAATACATATCGATTTGTTAGGTGACATTGATTTTGCACCATTGAGCCGTTTTTTACTGCTCAACTGATTTTATTTTTTATTTTTTATGTAAATAAATACGAAACGCACATGTGTTATTGGTATAGATTGATCACTCGGCAATTCTTCAATATTTACACCACTATATGGCTTTTACCCCTCAACTTGTGTTACACGTAAAAATTATTTGATTCCTCTTTTACTCCAAACTAAAAAGTCGAATTAATTATCAAATCTAACGAGATAAATCAAAATTTGAAGAATAAAACTTATCTCTGTGTTTTGCATTTCGATAATAGTAAAATTTTAATAAGTCGAGAAAATAAGTCTCATACTTTTTATTTTCTCGAGTTATTAAAAATCTCACTCTTCTTAAAACTTTCCAAGAGAAGTAACAACGATAAATAAAACGTAAATATATTTTCTGATAAAGATAAAGATATGATATTCTTCAAACAAATATCAGATTAAATAATTTGTACAAATGGCGTAATTAATCAACTATTTAAATTCTTAATAAAAGAAACGATTAAATAATTAGTATAATTACGTATACAATAATGGATCGATAAAACGGAACGCAAAACAATCCGTGTGATCCTTGATTCAGTTTGAAACGCGATTTAATTATTCGACATAGAAATCAAGGCGACGAAAGGCAATCGTAATCATCTCGTAATATTCGCAGATGACGATTATTTCTTTATAACGATTAACATTAACAGGATACATCACATTTTGAATTTAAACACGTATGGATCGAGGGGTATAATTGCGGAATAATACGCGAATCCTTCAAATAATTCTAACAATGGAGAGCCGCGCGACACGTCGACCGCTCACCGAATAATTGATCGGGACTTGAGTACGCAAGAGACATAATATATTCGGCGTGTATAATATTCCCTGAAAGATATTTCGTAGATGACAATAAGAGTGGCGCGCGACGCCTACAGCGATTGTTTTTTTTTGCGCTGCGCGCGGTGTTTATCTGAGGTCGCTCGGCCGTTATCATTCGCAAGGTGAGACTCGAGGTAGGCAGCGGCTCGGGCCGCTCCGCGGGTCATTCGTTCATGAAATACTGTCGCGGGAGGTATAGCACGAGGCGCAAAACGCGATCGTGCTGTGCGACTATTGATCCTCAGCCTCCCCTCGCGATCGCGAATTAATTAACTGGCACAACTAATAGCTCGTTGAAGCGTGTATAGATAGAGATTTATCCGGCGGAAATTATTCGGGCGGGCATACCGCGCGAAGCTACGTTTTCGAATAATTCATATCGAAGATATTTGCTTTTTATTTTAACTCGCGCGCGGGGATTTCCGTTAATACGAGATGATAATTTGCCCAAAGGGCGAGCGTACACGTAATATTCGACATTAATTGTTATACGTGGAAATAGCTAAAAGCAACAGGTTATCGCGGCACTGCGAAAATTGACTGCGGATTAATTTTCGCGAATTCCCTCTGCGGTACGAGATTCGTCGTTGACTCTCCGCCCGCGGCTTTGCGCGATCGCATCACGATTTTTGCGTTGCGATTTTTCGTCACGATATAAGCGCGCGTCACACCGAGATTCGGGACTATGATCGGCTGCAATTAACCGCATGTTCTCGTGACTGCAGGTTGTGTGAGTGTAACGGACTTCGACAACTTGAGAGGAGGAGGAGGAGGAGGAGGCCTAGGAGAGGCATCGAGCAACGGCGGAGCAACCATGGGGTGAGTAATGTATAATAAATAATGTCACTTATCGTTATTTGCGCGAAATTAATTACCATTCGTAATTTGTATAATTGTTCTGTTATCTCTATTTGAAAAAGAGAAAAGAGTTCAACGCGTGCATTAATTATTTTTAAATATTAATTTTGTACCATTGTTGTGTAATACGAATATATTTGTATTTTACAGTTAACGTAATTGTGCTGCAACTCCGCCGCTTCACATCATCGCATCGGTGAGTGGCAGATAATTTTTATATTAATTTGAGATAATGGATCGGTGTTATTCGTTAAAGTACATAAACAGTTCGAACTGACATTTAATTTTCTCATAGTTAAATTGAAAAGGTTAAATTTGAAATAATCAAAAATGTTAAAAGAAAGATTGAGAGAGATAATAATTGTTATATTGTTATATAATTTTTGTATAAATATGACATCTCTCCATTGCCTTAAAATGGATGGGCCGAGACAAATTAAAATTAATAGTTAATTGTGGAATATGTATAATTTATTGATCGTCGATGTATTAGCGATTTGAGTGACGGAGATTTTTGCGATAAAAGAATCGTCTTCAATTTGACAAAGACATATCAAATATTTTATTTACAAGATTTTCAAGAAACAATTAAGAACTATAAAGATGTGATATTAATAATGTTATTGGGCTATTTTAATGTTAAATATTTTCTGATTAATTAAATTTTTGAAATTATTGCTTAGATAAATAATGAAAAATAAAAAAGAGAAAGAGATAAGAGAAAATCGTAATAAGAAAAACACTGAAATTTTTAGAATATAGAGCTATTTTATCGCAACTATAATTTTATTATTTTAATTATCTTTATAGTGTCTACATTTTGTAAATGACGGTAGAAGAGGATATTTACATATTTATTATGTGTGAAATAAAGATAAATTTTATAAAATGCGGTAGGAAAATATCATTAACATTTAGATAATTGCTTTTTGTTTTTTCTTTCTTTTTATCAAATATTTTTTAATAATATGTAAAATTTGCATTTTGTCTCTTTATATCTCATTTTAGAATTAAATATTATAAAAAGAGGCGCGAGAGAAAATAAAAATCTTTTCAATGTGAATATATCACGAGCGTGAATAAAAAGATGAATATTTCACGCAACGCACAATTTTTATGAAAGAAAAACATGCGCTAACGATAATTAAAAACGCATTTATTTTTATATGCGTTAATTTTATTTTAATCTTTTCTAATCTGTCCATCCATATTTATTAATATCTAATATACTTGAAACAAAATAAAATAATACAAGATATAATATCCAATAAATATACTTCGAAACAAAATAATATTCTAAGAAAATTGGCTCATAGAGGCTACGGTCAACGTGACGCTACAAATGCTTTGGAGCGTTATTCTTCTCTTTCTTTCTTCATTGAAAGAAAAGAGAAGAGGAATGCTTCGAAGCATTTGTAGCGTCACGTTGACCGTAGCAAGAGTAAGTTATGTAATGTTATATTAAAGTACTTGTACTGAAATAATTTTCAATCGTGTCAGAATTAAATTCGATATCGTATTGACAATATAATAACGAAATGTTTGCGTTAAAATGTGAAAGTTCACAAAAACGTATATCAAAAATATGAAAACTTCGTATTGACAGTAAAACTGATTGTGCGAAAAGTATTGCTGTCGTTTTGCATTTTGTGTTATCTCTTACTGAATTTAATCAATCGCGAAGTTTTGGACAGTTATAGGCTAGTAACTGAAGTATCTTCCATTTTATGTGAGCCTGGCTGTTTGCAATTCAATACTTTTATCACGTTATTATTTTGTAACGCTTTCATTTCTTATGTAAAATACCTAATGTCACATCAATCGGCCGTAAATTAATGCTCGTTGCAAATAATGCAAATAATACTTAGCGTTAGTTTCGTTTTTAGAGTCAGAAATATTGGAATTTACGTGATATAAAAATTCTGAGTTCAGTAGAAAATAAAATTTATTTTAATTTAAAAAAATCACGTTTATATACGTATAATATATGTATTTAGCAGATTACATTTCAAATTTAATATTTATTTTATAAATTCCATTTCGCGAGAGTATCAATCATACAATATTTAATATTTTAAGACAGTTAATAAAAAACGTTATATTTATTATCTATGTAAAAATATACATAAAAAAGAGACGAACATATCGATGTACTGTATTATATGTAAAAAATGAAAAGTGGCAGAGACGTGACAAAAATGATCGATTTTCAAGCACAATTTAGTAAAATACCATTTTACATTTAATTTAATACTGTTTCTGTACTTTGTATAATAAAAATACTTGATTGTCTTTGAGTAATGAATTAATTATAAGTGATTGTTGATTTGGTAATTTATTTACACGTAAAATCGCCCGTGAATTTAGCCCGATTTATGAGCGAAAAGAATATTACGGAAATGAAATTAAAATAGTCGTTTTCGATTATTAACATAGGTAGTGATCATGTCATAACAATATCGCCTTCAGATATCGTTGACAATCAACTGAGCAGAAAATTGATGCATAGTATGAAAATGGATATCAATAACACATGATAGGATGATGCGCGTGTTGCGTAATTATGGATTTTAACGGGTTTACAGTTCGTATTAGGATCATCTATTTTAATTAAGCTCCAGAATACACTATTGAAATATGATGCGATGACTACATGATACTTTGAGCATACAAAATATCACGATGGTAAAAGGTATTTAATTAGTTTGGTACACGTATTCTCACGGAAACGCATACAGATTTAATGGACCTGTACGGTTTAGATAAAGGGTTACTATAATCATCGTATAGAATCTAGCCGAAAGGACAAAAGCTTATAATGTAAATAAAATTAAATCGCTAATCTTCGAAATTAGAAGGTTTCAAGCTTTACAATTGCAGAAAGAGAATTACACAACTTTTTCTGTTATTAAAAAAAAATGTTGAGGGAATTTACAGAAATATTTGTATTTTTTTCGCGCCCGTTCTTCCGTGCTTCTTTCTCTCATTGTCAGTAAAAGATGATAAAAATCTTTCGATCTTAATTAAGAATTCAATTCTCTCAAATTTATACATATATACTTACAATAAAGCGTTTATAAACGACTTGTTTTCAACGTTGCGTTCGTTGTTATTTGCACGAGTTTATTTAAAGCCCGACGGAGACTCGCCTTTTTTTATACGGAAGCGGGAAAAAGTGAAATGAGATTTTTTTGGCAGCCGTTGTCGCGGGAGGTTAATTCAGCATGAGGAACAGACTAGTTACGCGGCGGTAAATAAGCAGCAGCCGAAACAGCGGTAGGCGAGCATTGCGTATCTCGGACACGTCATGCATTTTAATAGAAGTCACTACGTACATTCCGGTAATTTTATATATGCCTCTGTATCCGGAAAATATTACCGGCATATCTGTATACGCGGGACATTCCGGAATAAATCCGGCCGGATAGAAAATTTTTTTTCAACATGACGGCATTCGAGAAACGTAACGTTAGGCATTATTATGTCTGTTTTCACCAACGTCGTTTAACTTTAAACTTAGTTTAACTCATTTTTTGTCTTTTTTTAACAGTCCCCGTTAAAAAGAGACGAAGAGTGAGTTAAACTAAGGTTAAAGTTAAACGACGTTGGTGAAAACGAGCATTAGGCGTTAAAAGCGTCGTGTCAGTATCTCTCCACGAATCCTTACCACTCATAAAATTATAGATGACAGGATTCACCGCGCTGTTGAAATAACAAAGCCAATGGGCGATCAGGCTAATGGCGATCGTCCATTGATTCGACGGTAATTCCATGGTGCATCTAAAACAATCAATTCACAATGATTACAGGCGATTATGGTAATATATAAATTTTTGGTATTGTCGTCGAACGTCTGTCAAAGCAAAGATTGCTTTATTATTACGTCAATAATAATTTTACATATGAAACGACTATGGTAGTACTAATATTGTTTTCATACATTTAGCACATAGCAACTTGTATAAAGTGTTCAACTGTCGAATTTTACTATCGATTTTTCCTAGTTCTCAAGATAAAATAGCATTCGTTTTAACTCATCTATCTAACGTTATTTTACTCTTTTTTTATAAAGGATGATTTAGATTTAGATATTTTGTTAGAGCAAGAAATTTTTTACTCGTGGACTTTGATTAATTTAAAGTCACTTGTTAACAAAAAAAAATTCAATGGCCTTAGATTTAAGTTATGAATGATTGAGAATAGAAGGTTAAGTTTTTGAAAATAAAACTTATTTTACATTTAATATGAAATATATTTATTTTAATTGAATATGTGTTGACTTGATTGAATAGATTTATTTTAATTGAAATAGATTGATATTATATTGAAACCTGATATTGAAATTTGAAGCAAAAATTATATTCTCGCCATAAAATCGGTTTTAGAGTACGACAGAATTTATGAATAAAAAATGAGAACGCTTATACAGATTAATTGCGATAAAAGAACAAGAAATATCATTACGAGTATGGCACGAAACTAATTTATAGTTTATTGGAAAAAAGTGCTGGTGGAACACCTGGTGTTCCGGAAAATTGGAAATATTATAAATTCCCGACCATTATACATGTATTTTATGTCCGTATTTGTGTAATAACTATTTTGTGTAATAACCATTTTTATGAAATTGATTTAAGTAAAATTTTATGGGATAAAAAATGCATTCAAAAGTTAACAAAGGGTGCTATTTTTTGATTTTTTTTAGCTTTATATTTAATTTCGTAATTATTTGTTCTAATAATGTTTGATAGCTTTTTGCACAGATTTAATAAAATTGATAGAACGTAACATATTACACATACGGAACATACGTTTGTCGTGTCATATGTAAACATAACTCTGACACAGTAATAATGTTTCTTTTCCTTTGTCGTTTGACATCGATATCGGGGATGGTCGCCATCAAATAACATCACAATATTGAAATTGAATATTTCACTACACCGCGCTTGAAATATTTTCATGCAAGAAAACAACAAAAATCAATGTGCACGTGTTAAACGTACACTGCACTGTTACGATAATATACTATACTAGAATGAGATAGAAGAAACGCACATTAATGTCGCGTAACATACCTTAGAATAGAGAGCAAATGCACTGGAAAGAAACATATCGCGAATGTGATGACTACGGCAACTAACATCTTCGCCGCTTTCCGCCGAGATCTCAATTGACCCTCCGGATTTCCACCCCCGGACAGTGGAATCTCAGTTGAACGACAGACTCTGGTAGACACTGTAAAAATTGGCACAAAATGATTAGTTAATTGATGATTTTATATCAAACTTTATTTTCAAAATTTTATTTTTAATTTATTTCGTGCAAATCGAAACAAAATATCTTTTGTTTTGAAAGAGTAATGTTTCGTGTATTTTAAAACGAATAAAGTGTAAATAAGTCGATGATAAAAATTTATTGGAAACTCTTTTGCTTGAAATAAAAAAGCAAAATAAAAAAAACTAATATAACGTTCAAGTCAATCTATTTTATTAATCTTCACGCGTAATATGAATGTTTTTAATTCATATAAATTGTTGAACTTTTATTGCTATAATTATATTTACTATTTTCGTTTTGTTTCGTTTTGTTTTCTTCCCCTGCAGTTCAGTCGTTTTGAAATACAGCACAATATTGACGAGCCATTCCACTCGTTTAGATCAGATAATTGAGACATTTTATTTCGAAACGCGATTTACATCGCCTTGCAAAATAAGCGGCTTATGTTATAATCTGGTTATAACGTTTCCAATTTTAATTGGATACAGGATCGGAGTTTTGTCATGGGAGATGAAATGGCGAGAATATTGGACTTGTATGGGAAATTTATATCGACGTACACGTGTCATTTATCGCGCGTGAAACTCTGTAGATTTTTTTAGCGAATTATATACATTGTTGATGTAGTAGGTAACACATCATTGTCGGATCCCTGCGAAAAGCAAAAAGAAAGGTTTTCCCTCATAATTTTCGATGAAACGTCCTATAAATTTTTACGCATTCGGAGAGCGCTCGCATATGTTCTTTACTGTCTATTCGAAACAAATATCTTTCCATAAATTTTTTTCGAACTGTTATAAAAACGTTATCAGACATTTTATGTTCTAATATCAAATGATTTAACTCTATACGTTCCAATATCGATGGAAAAGATAAATTTTTATTCTTTACTTTTTCTTTTCGCAATAAGATTTATGTTCTTAGGAGAACTTTTCAAGCGTTTCTTGAGATATATGTTTCCTATTAGTATCGAAGAGTTAAAAAATTACTTTAATGGGTACAATATAGATCGCTATTATTCGGTAAGAGTTCTAAAGAAACGGAATCAAAAGGAATAATTTTTAATAAATATGAAAAAATGTATTATATTATTTAAAATTGGTTAATTATATTATGAGTAACGGGTATAATTATTAAAATAAAATCTTCCTTACAATTATGTCCTGGAATATCGCTTCTCCAAAGAACGCGCACAATCTGCCAGTACGCCACGCTCATAAAAAGCAACGGCATCGTGTACAGAAAGATCAATTTGACAACTGTGAAGGTAGTTTGACTTTCTCGGCTCCACGACCAAACACACTGCGTGAATAATACAGTCTGCACTCTACTGTGTGACGGCACCGTGTGTAACACCAGTAATTCTGGAATGTCTGGTCAAAAGGGATAGAATATTAATAAAATTGTACTTTTGCCTCACTTGCAAGCGAATTTCCTTTCGGCAACCGTCGTAAGAAAAAATTAATGCGAGCAAATACATCGATTTTATATCGCGTGCAACAAAATCTTAAAAATAAAATTTATGACGCTTCATAAATAAATATTTAGAGAGAGCAACGTTAGAATTCTACGGAATGAAATATATAGTGTTGAAATATATATCGTTGGAGTATTTTTAGTATACTGCGTTCCAGAATTGATGCGAAGTAAACACATATTCCGTGAAAGTCAGAAATTATTTTTTTCCGAGCTAGAACACACCCGAGTCATCATAACAAGTTTCACGTTAAAAGTGGAAAGCGAATTGTTTGGCGAGTTATGAACGAATAAACAAAGCATCGTTTACGTTCCATCGATTCTTGGATAGGCATACTAGAAAAATGCGTCAGTTGATATATAGCGATAAGATATTAACTTTCTATTGACTATATTTATTTAAAAAAGTAAAATAATTTGTCGCTTATTAAAATATTTGTGTGTGATAATGTGTGCTTACCAAAAAGTAGCGATATCACCCAGATCACTATAATAGCGGTTTTCGCTCGGGTTGTCGTAGACTTGAATCTCAATGGGAAGCATATAGCGTACCACCGGTCGATCGATATGAAAGTCAGCGTCAAAATGCTGATACTCACCGACACTGTCTAAAATAATTATCTTGGATTAGGACAATCTGTCTCTCTGTCAATTCTGTAATAAGTTGTCGTTGCAATTGATATTTTAAAGGTCAAATCAGAATATTACTGACGACGAGGATACCGTTCGTAATTAAAGAGAGATATACGAGAAGAGACATATGAAAAGAGATATACGAGCAAAAATGCTGTTCGCTCGTTAGTTAAAATCGAGAACTGATGTTTTATCTCTTTCAAAATTCTCTGCCACGCGAAATTCACGCTGCGTTTAAGACCTGTCCGAAATAATTCATTCATTTTCATTAATATTAATATTATACTGCAGGGATGCCATTTAAATGAAAACATTTATTCATTATATCATATGATAAATGAATGGATTTGAGGATTACTGCACAGCATTGAGTTTCGCTTAACATCCGAGCGAATATAGACAGAGGAAATAATAGGGAGAGAATAGGAAAGGGTAAATGAGATTTATTAGCCGCTTCGCAAATAGCAACGCGCATCTAATTTTCTCATTTCTGCTCGTTTCTGTCTCGTTCTTGTCTTTCTATCCGGCGACGAGAAACTATTTGATTGTCAATTGATTTACCAAAGAGACTGAGAACTCCAAATTTGCAGTTGCTTTGCATCAGTTTGTGACTGTGAAACGCAATTGAATATTATTCGAGCGCGAAATCTGCAAGGGAAAAAGGTACACTTGTATTCGGAAAGATGAGTCGGACACGCGTAAAATTGAAAAACAGATCTTAAGTAAAAATCGCAAAACAAATACTCAGAAATAAATTAAAGGCCATAATATACCGAATGTCTGCATTAAATAATTGACAATAATATAAATATTATAAGTGACTGAACAAATTCACATAAAAATTTCGCGATTTTTATCGCGTCGATTGTTATATCTGTAATGAAAAATGCAGCGAAATAACCCATACAGCACAGATTGTTGCAGAAAGCTTCCAGAAAGGTTCCAAATCATTTGAAACCTTTCTGTAAGCTTTCTGCAACGACTGCAACAATCTGTGCTGTATGGGAAGCGAATTCAAAGCGACCACAATAAAATCAGGAATTCGTATAAACGCGCTCGTTTCTATTGAATTTAAGTCTATACTTCTTGTGCGAAAGTACATACTTCTTATTATCGAGAATCGTACATTCTTGAGATTAGTTTAGTTCCATTTGCCTGGCTTCGCTGTTTACGGTGCAGTTTTTCCGATTTCTTTCAAATCTTTCTGTTTGATTTAGAAATATCTCTATGTTCCTGTATTTGTATGAATTTATTTAACGATAATATAAAATAAATTGAAACAAATATTATACTATAATTTATCAGATTATGATAGATTTAATCCGATTATACGGATTGATTCGCGTGGTAAAGATGATTGGGAAAATTGAGTTAATAAAATAAAACGTTTTTATTTGTATATAGAAATATTATTATATCTAGTATTTTTATGTAATACGCGTATCATTATAAAACTAAAAATACTTGAAATGAAAACAGCAGTATGCAATCACGAGAAAGAAGAAACTGCATAATAGACTACCGATGGTGCTAATTTTAAAGATATAAAATTGTTTGGCAAAAGTTTAAAAATTAAAAGTTATAAAAAAATGGTAACATATGGCTACAATAAAGAAAATTTTAAGAACAAATAAAATACAAGATATAATATATAGATATAAATAAATTTTTTAAATCTTTAAATTGTACTATCAAGCATTTCGTTATGCTAATATATTTCATAAAAACTTACACCATCTTCTCTCTTCCTTGATCGATCGATAATAGCGAAGCACTTGTGAATATGAAAAACAAGCGGTGGGCTACTAATATATTTTGATCTACTGTCGCGTGTATATACGTTGTAACAAAGACGAGGTGTATATCTTTTCTTTTCCCCATATCTGACACGAAACAATTTCGTGAATGTTTTCGCTACTGTGTGTACACCGCAATGTAGCACGTTTTAATTAAACCGCAGCTATCACTTGCCGTTCGCGTTCACAAGTGTTGTATCCGTCACGCTGGCGCACGTAATTTGTACGATAGCGACAATAGCACACGTGGCATATTATAACGCACGTGACACTTTGTGTGAGATCTCGATTGAAGAGAGAACTTCGAGAGAAATTTATGAACGATTTTTTTATAGAATTAAGGGATTATTTTGGTACGAAGAAACGCGACCACGTCGTGTCACCAAATTAATCCCTTAATTCTATAAAAAAAAGTCATTTATCTCAAAGTTTTACCCTCACTTCAATCTTGAACGAGAAACTTGGACTTTCAGAAAATTGAAATTGAGTGATTAAATTTAATTAAACGACGCAGCGTGTGCGCGAAGAAGTTGCAGTAAACAAATGTCTCTTATTCAAGTAAAGAGGAGAAATTTTGAGAAAATGCTTGACAGTGATGGAACCGATAATGCGATGATTTCAAAATAAATTGCCGAATTTCAGAGATTTTTGTTTCCTGGTAAAATTAAACTAATTTTTCTTCAGTGAAAGGGTAGTTTTTGAGTTATAAACATACGAATAAACAATTGAAAGTTAAGAAAAGCTTTTCGCCAATTTATATGTAAAATAAAATAGTGATAAAATACATTTAATAATTTTTTTGTTTTTAAAACAGTATTATCAAACTTCAATTAGCCTGATAAAATTATTTTTTTTGCGCTTTATTACGTATTACGTATGTACATCGGGATTTCCCGGATAGAGAAATGGGATATGGCCTCTGCTTACGTCAAGAGATTATTTGGAACACACTCGAAATTGCAATTGCAGTAGCTCGCGCGCGTTACGCGCTGCGCCGTGCATTAGCGAATTACAACGTACTATTGTAATTTTCTCATTGCCCCGCGAAAACGAGGCTGCCGATAGCGCCGGAAACGTCGAAAAGCGTCTCCGTGAAAAATTTATCGCGGTCGATCGCGTCACGAGATAGACATATTGCGTGTAAAATATCACCCGGGGTATATCCGGACGCGCTCGAGAAGCGGGCCCGTCCGCGTTCTTGATATAACACATTGATATACACGCCATGCGGTATATACGCCGCGAGTTTATACGTTAACCGGTGTCGTATTTTTCGCTCTTCCTCTTTCCTTTTTTTCTCCTTTATTTTTCCCTCTGTATATTTTCTTTCTCTCTTTTCTTTCGCGAGCGAAACCGAGCTCTTGTCGGCGATTTACCAGTTTTTTTTACCGTCGCCGTCGTTCGTGCACTGAGAACCTATTTCGTTGAATCAACTAAATCCTTGTTTGGATATGGGCAAACAAATTAAATTCTTTAGTTAATATAACAAAAATTTGCACTTTTTGTTATGTGAACCAAATTTTTGTTATATTAACTAAAGAATTTAATTTGTTTGCCCATATCCAAACAAGGATTTAGTTGATTCAACGAAATGGGTTTCTCAGTGGATGGCACGAGCTTCGATTTAACTACAATTTAAATGTCGCGAAAGAAGAATGAACGCCCACGTACATCGCATACAGATCGATGGATATACGATGCTGTGGCGAAATTATACGTCTGTGAAATGAGAGCATGTCGATCACACCCGATAGCCATCGATCCACGTTAGCGGGACTTGGGTTTCACGGGTGGGTGTTTACTAAAACTCGCGAAAGCAAGTTTGCGAATTATTACGGGGCAATTGCTCGTGAAGAATATTTCAGAAACGTCGAGTTCGATCGAACCGCAAGAACATCCGGCGATCCTGAAGTATGAAGTAGTACATTTATATTCCTGTGAATAATATTCACAGGAAGAATTACTATCTTATCGTATCTCAAGTGTTCAATGAGTAAAGCATTTTATTGTCTCAAAGTTATGTCGGAATATAAACGTCTACTTCAGGACCATCGGGATTTTTTTTTTTTTAACTCGATTGGATCCGATTCTTTTATAATCCGTGTTTCGCTACTCATTATTAATTTTTAGACATATTTTGGGATAAACTTTTTTACAATATATAATATCGGGAAGAATTTTCGATAAGCAATAAAATAGGCGTCGCACGCAATAACGCCTCCGGTCGACTTGTTTTCGCGATCTCATTATCGCAACGTGGAAGTGCGGTACAAGTTTGAAGTGAGTTCGAACTGCGAAATTTGATTAATATAACCCTCTAAGCTATAAGCGAGCACGAACGAACTTCGTGCGCGGCAATTTCCTGCTCTTGTTCGAACTCATCCGCTTCAAATTAGGCAATATGATGTCAATACACGATGCAAAAGTTATTCTCATCATTAAAATCTAAGTCACTCACAGTTTGCAATTTAAACAAATTACAGAAATTTGGAAGAACAATAGATTTATTCAAGTAAATAGCAAGGTAAATGGAGATTGCGTTATAGAAATTCTCGATTTTTAAATCACACAAGATTTGCATCGTATAATATTTTATTATTTTATTAAAAGATATACAAAATATAAAAATGTATAATATATAAAATAAGCATTATCTCTTTTAATATCACGGAGAAATGCCCAAGAAAGAAATCCTCGAAGAAATCATATATAATTTGAAAAAGGATGAGAGTAATACTTTTACCTGGTATAGTGATTCCAATTATCCTTGTGTACTCTTCTGACATTTCCGCGTATAATATGTGGAAAGAAATGTCTATATTCTCTAATACGATCGTTGATCTTAATTAGTGCATCGAAGGTATTAAATCATAACAATTGTTTTTGTACCGTTCACCGTTTGCAGGTCATTAAAATCGGTTTTAGATCTTCGTCCGTCCTTTAGCAACTCTCTGCCCTTTAGCAATAATTACATCGCCTTGAATAGATCCTTTGATGTGGTGAAATTCATAGATCTTAGGCACCACAATGCTGTCCTTGCTTTGCTTGCAAGTTGCAAAACGCATGTTGCGTCATTGACTACAGTTAATAGATTAATTATATGTACGTGCAATGTACATACGTCATTATCATTGAATTAAAGACATTTTAAGTCAGAAATTATAGAAGGTGGTCGAATTAGAAAATTTTATTAGAAAAACTTCACAACTTGTTTATTTCAACTTGTTAATTTTTGACATTAAATGTCTTTATATAATTATGCGTGAAATAAAAATGTGTATCTATATTTTACTTTATAAAATAGGCATTTCACGCAAATACATATACTAGCCATTCATTAAAAAGCCATGTCTTAAAAAGGTTTTGTTGTTGACGCTTTTTCGCGATTGATTCTCTCATTGCGTTTACTTCGTGAGCATTTGTCATCACATATTTCGACAGTTTTGTGTATCAAAGGAATAGTGAAATAGTGTAATAGTAATAGTATAATATTAAAGCTAAATAGCGCGTCTGTGATGTCTAGTATAATCAATTAAACATGAATGATAAAACCATTTTCTTTATTTCTGGAGCTTGCGAAAAGATTTTTATTTTGGATCGCTGATAATTCAAAAATTATCAATGACTCGGTTCTGGCTCCATCAGCTTAAATACCTCAAAGACTCTAACAAATTGGCGGTGCATATAGACTCCAAGTCATTTATGCTTGGAATCTCCTGTACTCTATCTCTGGTATGTCTTCCTTAGTCTTGGCCTCCTCTGTACCATCCCTCTGTACCCTCTTCTGTTTGGAATCCTTTTTCTTCGCATTGTGCCTCTTCCTCTTTGACTTCGTCTTCTTTTTCGTTTTGCTCGATTTGGATTCTACTTTCCCTGCACCCGGTTCCGTTCTGACATCCTCTATCTGAGGAATGTCCTCGCCGTCGTCCTTTGGTGATTTACTCACAGAAACATCACCGTTCGGATCACCGCTCACTTTATAGCTCTCTCCGTTTTAAATACTAGAGCTTGCTCCAAAGAGAAAGATAAACTTTCTTACTCTTTTTATACGTGACCCGTAAACGGAGACAAATCACGAACCCTGACATTCTTTCACAAATATGTTTCTACATATTTATGCCACGGTTTTAATAAGGAATCATTTTTAACATTTCTACCGCGCATTCGTGAATCACATCGCACAATGGCCTGTCATTGTGCAGTTATACTCCAGATGTTCAATGTAACATGTATACGTGTATTGCATTCGTCGGCGAAAAGCTCTATTCTTCATTCGGACGATTAATCAAATCATTCACACGGATGAAATCGCCGCAGTTCCGTAAGCTTTTGGGTAACATAATGATATATAATATCTCAAGATTTCTTCCTAGCTCAATATCTTCTTGCTCGAGTAAATCTGCTGCTTCGTACGATTTCTTGTAATCCTTTTTATCCTTTCATCGTAGATTAACAACGATATTTCTTGAGCAGATAATATTATTGGAGGAATACGGTCACAACCTGTAAGTTTTCGTCTTTTCTCAATATAAAAATATAAAATTGTCCGTTCTTAGAAATGTAAAGATCTCTGTTTCAAAAGGTAATGGTTTATTAACGATTAAATAAAAAGTTAATTCGTGAAATTGTTTAGAAAATTTAGATTTTTTACAGTTAGCTTGTATCGAGAAATAAAGAATAATACCTGTCGAATTGGGATTCTCGTTGAAACGATATACGCGCCTATCGTCTGCAATACTCCGATTCTTTATTGCAACGAAAGCAATCAATCCAGTTGCACGTACGGTGAAAAACACCGCAACTTCCGGTATTTTACGTTTCTGTTACAATGATACAATAGTATAACGAGAATTTTTACGCTCGGTGAAATTTGTTTCCAATTTCTTCCAATTTCTCATGATTTATTCGGTAAAATTAAAGCTGAAGAGCTCCGCACAGTGAAACACGAGCTTCCGTATGTCACGTGTGAATGGATCCTTTATAATTGCAATCCTATATGTCATTTCACGTAATGAAAATAGATTTTGTTAAGCGGCTTATTCACTGTACGGTCTTAATGCGATATCTTGGTATAAAATATCTCCTGCCGAATGTAAAATGAGTTCGCTGCGTTCTAAGTCATGCGTTTGCATTACACTTTGTATTCCGCCGTGTCAACATTATCTCGCATGCACGTGAAACTTATCATATAATATTTTTTAAATTTTATTTTGTTATTACATTTCTAAACATATATACGTTTGCTGCTTTAAAATTGACAGTTACTAATTAAGTTCATAAACTGTCGCGCATGGAGCAAAATTTAATATCACTCGCGAAAAGTCCGACAAGTCACATTTTCCCCCAATAAGATTACGTTCACAAATAAACGTACGTTTTGTCAACGTCACACGTGGAAAAGTTACTTACGCGACCGGCGTGTAACGGTAGTCGTGATTGGAATAAAAATTTCTTTCGTGTCATTTGAAATATAAATGGCACAACGAAAGAATAATACTTGACATCGCTTGAGAAACAGATTGTTTGCAAATTGTAGCAAGAATTCTTCTCTTTGTGACCGTCTCTTTTTGAGATTATAAAAGGTTTATTCTTTTTAATTAAAACTTCTGGCATCGCGTTCAGCTTTCCTCTTTTTCTCTTCAACGTGAAGAGAGAAAGAAAAAAGATGAACGCTGCAAGAAGTTTGAATTTACATCTCGCGCATCTTTTTATGTTCTCGTTATGAAAATCACGCAATGTGAAATAACGGAAGTAACTTCCAATAGTTCGACAGTAAAATATAATGTAATCTTCCATGGGTAACGAGAAAAATAGAGGACCAGTTGTCATATAATATTTATGATTATTATAATGCCACACAATCCTTACAAAAAACTCAATGCATTTTGCGTTTTTCTTATCCATTCGTGTGTCCCCATCGTGTGTTAACGTGATCATCCTATTTGGCAAGTTTTCGTACCGTAAACTCATCTATACGCGTAAACGGCTGCTTTAAAGCTGTAGGATCCGCGATGACACGAAGGTAATGAATAGAGTCTAATGAGATGGCCAATGAATGATGAGCGACAACGTGTTGTAAGACAATGTAATTACGCATATCGATCGCCGAAGCAGTGCTGCACGCAGTTATGGCAAAATCGACAATATCGTTATACGTTCCGTGTGATTTCCTGTATAGAATACGTATTAAACTGTCTAAACATTATTCTCACGTAGGATTGATCAAATATTTTTATATGGCGACATTGAGTAATTGGACGCGGAAATATAATATGAGATCAGCCATCATTTTTTACAACACTTTAATATTTATACATATAAATATTAAAGTATTGTAAAAATAGTGGCTGATTTCACACTATATTTCCGCGTCCAATTACTCGATATCGCCATATGAAAATATCCTTTTTTAAAAAGGGCACTAGTCCATCCCTCTCTAAAAAAGGCTTATCTAAAAAAGAGATGTAAAGTCGATACTCGAATCTATCGAAGTTTATTATTGTCGCTTTTCCGCGATGTCGGTTGGTTCTCTCGCTGCGCTTACTTCATTATCAGCTGTCATCGTATATTTTGACAGTTTTGTGTATCAGGGAGTTAATAGTGTAATAGTAATAGGATAATGTTAAAGCTAAATAGCGCGGACGAAGCGCGCGTCTGTGGTGTCTAGTCGTATCTAAAAGGTCTTCTAAAAAGGGCATGTCATCGATACTGACGATACTCGAATCTATCGAAATATTGTTGTCGCTTTTCATGAGCGGCTGTTATAGGATATTTTGACAGTTGTGTGGTTAATAGTGTAATAGTAACAGCCCAGTAAGCAAGAAACATCAAGAAACATTTCAACTACACTGAGAACCCATTTCGTTAGATCAACTAAATCCTTGCTTGGATATGGGCAAACAAATTCTTTAGTTAATATAACAAAAATTTGGTTTACATAACAAAAAATTTGGTTAACATGACAAAATTTTTTTAACATAATTAAATTTTTGTTACGTGAACCAAATTTTGTTATATTAACTAAATAATTTGTTTGCTCATATCCAAACAAGGATTTAGTTGATTCAACGAAATGGGTTTCTCAGTGTATACTGCATTAACGTTACGACGTTGCTGCAATGTAGTTGAAATGTTTCTTGATGTTTCTTGCTTACTGGGAATGAAATATTAAAGTTAAATAACGCGCGCGTGTAGAGCGCGCGCCTGTAATGTCTAGTTTGATAAATCCTACGTGGGAATAATGTTTGGACAGATTATTACGCATTCTGTACAGGGAATGTATAATATCGATTTTTCCATACGTGCAGCACTGTATCGATATTTGTAATTACATTGTCTTTTAATATTTATACACATAAATGTTAAAGTGTTCTGAAAATAATAATTTTATATAAATTTTCATAAATATTTACATTATTCTTCATAAATATTTTAAACGGGCCGTAATTTAATGGCCATTTTTAGTATAACGCCTGCAAAGAGAATTTTTATTTATGATTCCCTCTCTAAAAAACTTCTGAAAAGGGCATGTCATTGATACTCGAATCTATCGAAATATTGTTGTGGCTTTTTCGCGATGTGGATTGGTTCTTTTGTTGCGCTTACTTCATAAACGGCTGTCATGGCATATTTTGACAGTTGTGTGGTTAATAGTGTAATAGTAACAATGAAATATTAAAGTTAAATAGCGCGCGTGTAGCGCGCGCCTGTAATGTCTCGTTTGATAAATCCTACGTGAGAATAATGTTTGGACAGATTATTACGCATTCTGTACAGGAAATCACAGGGAATGTATAATGTCGATTTTGCCACACGTGCAGCACTGTTTCGACGATCGATATTCGTAATTACATTGTCTTTTAATATTTATACACATATGAATGTTCAAGTATTCTGAAAATAATAATTTTATATAAATTTTCATAAATATTTTCATTATTCTTCATAAATATTTTAAACGGGCCGTAATTTAATGGCCATTTTTAGTATAATAACGCCTACAAAGAGAAATTTTATTCGTGATGTTTCTAAAGAATCATTACAGTGAAAGATATTAAGGTTATATAATATCACTCAACCGGAATTTATTAAAGTTAAAATTCCTATGAGAATGATATAATTGTATTATAACTTTTTGTGTGTCTGGTATTATTAAATAATATTGTTACGCCCGCGCTGAGATGGCCCTTAACTCCGAGCTGAAGCGAGCGCGGTCTGACTGCGGTCATTCCGCAGAAGTCGCGAAGCGTTCCCTTGACAACGGGCCGCTGTTTAACAACGAAGCCTTAGAGATTGGAACTTGGAACCTCGGCTTTCAAACTGTTCGGACGTGTTCTGTGGTGTTCCCTTTAATAAAGAGATTCGTTACTTTTCTTATAAACGTGTCGTTATTTCCGCGGGTGCGAGTGAGCGCGTGTCTATGTACATTTTATAGTTATAACGAATTGAAAATTTATACAAAAATACGAGAAATTTTATGAAATAATATTTTATATAAATTTATATATTTTTAATATACTTCAACAATGTGTGGTACTATTTTCATGTATTTACAAAGTATACAATGTATTTACAAAAGCGAATTTAAAAGTAAACAAAATCTAAAAATGTTTCTACATGGGAATCAGCTTTTTACGATGATCGAACAACTTCGTTGTGTGAACGTGTTGGATTTCAAAGACAGAATAGTCACAATATTGATCTTGAAAATGGAATATGGAGATTTCTTACAACAAATAAAAATTGATAGCCGTATGTAAAGCTCGGCTGGTGAAATACATGTATTATATTTGTCCGATATTTGTCTGTTCTGTTTCAAACACATATACTTGTCCATTTTCATAACTGATTGTAAATTAGCTTGTAAGCTTAAAACTTACAGCTTTGCTTAAAGCTTACAGCTGTAAGCTTAAAAAAGCTTGTAAATTATATGTATATATATTGTACGCTTTTAAATTTTTTAATCATTCTTTTTAATCACTCCATATATTCGACGGACTCCTTCCAGATTATCCGTAAAGACGTTGAGAACACTTACGTTCTAATACACTGAAAACGATAAGTAGATCTTTAATTAATTTATCGAACGACATCGCCGGCCGCGATTGCCGTCGCTTTTAGCTTTGACGTTGCAGCCGCAGCCGCGCGTCGGGTCCACTATAACAGCGTTAATGGCCTCTGCATTATTTTACCGAGACTCGTGGGGGAAACAATTCTTTTACGCATAATTATGAGAGGCTGGAAACGCGCGTGATGTACTTACCGCGATGAAAATTACAACTCGCGCCAACGGGAGTAAAGTGGGAAGGAACAGTCAAACAGAAATATTCATACTTATTCACGTTTAGTAGAGGTGTAAATGAATTATAAAAAAGGTAATAATTGACGAACGTTTAACATAGGAAATGTCTCTTTGTAATAATTGTGAGTAAATTTGCAAATTCGTCATTTATTATAACTGGATGAAGATTATTCTTGGATAAAATCAATCGAATGAATCACAATCGTTATACATGTGGCGCAGTCACCATCGCGCAGCATCTTCCAGGACGCTGATAAAGTCTTAAAACAATGGGCGATAAAGCGAATCGATATAACATTAGCTTAGCGTCGTAAAGCCGGTCCAGACAACGCGAACGACTTTGCAACACGAATGCATCAAATCATTTTCTTGCGCATTATATATTGACCTCACCATCGCGACTTCTGCTTCCAACTCTTCTATCCCCGAACTATAAAAGAATGAAGTGAAAATATTTCTCCGCGAATTTTTTATCTTAACATGACTTTCTAATAAACATGTGAATTCCATCTCGTGCCTAGGTAAAATAATCGCGCTCAGAACGGATCGCGATAAATTAACAATTATAATGACGATAATCAGTATAATAAGATTACTTAATTCCTAGAGTTTCATCGTGAAAGAAACCTTTTTCGTTTTCCTCAATAATAAAAAATGCAAACGGAAAAAGTCTTTAGGGCCAAAGAAAACATCGAGAAAATCTTTTATAAGTCGAAGAAATTATTTAGCTAGGAATTAACCACCAACTTTTGGAGTTATAATACTCGTTGGATATGACTGACCATACAAAACACCATTGGCAACATTTTGCTCGTTACAGCGAGACGTGTTGTTAATTCTTTCAAAAATGCGGTTTTCTCGCGCGTTGTTGCGTCCAAAATTAAAACAGAAGGCTTAAACGCGCAGCAATATTCGCGCCAGAGGCGAAAATTTACGCATGGCAATTACGTTACCATCACATACATCCAATATATAATGTACAACAGCGTTAATCAACGCGATCTGGCCACGAACGGGTCGGTCGGTCGGTTACTCACACGCTCGCTCGCTTTCGAATCGCGCGCACATGCAGATCGATATGACGCGGCACGGCGCGGCGGCCCTCCGCCGGCAGGTATTTCCGTTCTCGATCTTTGGGGCGGAATAATGGTTGCAAAGTTCGTTTGTTCCGAATCCCACGAGCGTTATACCCGCGATTTCGATTCGGTATAACGTTGCGTTGACGCGTGAGGCGCGAGCGCGAGCGTGACAGATTCTGACAGTATTTACTGATCGGCTTGTCGATCGACGCGAGATACAATGGACGTGTATATCATGATCTTTCGCGATTCGCGTCGTGCCTCGCAATAATACGATGTTGGTGCAACGAGGATTTGGCGAGTAGCGAACGCGGCACCCTGACTCTAATCCTGCGGATTCAAAGTCCGAAATGGACTTTATACTACACCGTATATCTGATACCGAGTCGCGTGTTTGGCCGCCGGCGTCGTCGTAAAATGTTTTTGGGTCACGTAACAACAGAAGAATGCCGTCCTTTCTCACGAGTCTTTAATCGCTTAATCCATTTTCGCGCCGTCGCGGATTACCGCGTCGAGAATAATGCGCCGTTGCTTTAAAGGAATGTGCAACGGGGCAGGTGGAAGCGCACGTAGTTAGGGATGTATGCGAGCGTGCGTTTATTGGACACACGGAGGATGTTAAACGCATTCTGCGGACACATTCTGCGGGAGTGACCGTAACAAATAGAATTTACATGTACGGGCACGTACTCGTCTAATCGGGACGACTCGGTAATCGAGCGCGAGAATAACACGCAAATTCTTTTACTGAATGCTATAACCGATTAGCGCTCTATATCGCCGCGACACGCTCGAAAATATCGATAACTGACTATTATCGGCCATGCTTGAGACATTATTCCGTCGAACGTTGAAAATTTTCATGCTTCGAGCGATCGAACTGTATAACAGGGAAGTTCGCGCGAAGATACAACATGCATTTTGTGCAGCGTGTACTTTTGCTGCACGGAGAGAATTTTTTGTTATATTTTACCCTTAAACTCACTACAAACTTGGGACAACTTGGCAACCAAGGAATTTTTAAAATATACAAAAGACATTTTACAAACAACGTAATAAAACTTACCAAGCAGATTTTGAAAAATTATTGAATATTCTTAGATATATTTGAGTAAAATTAATCAAACATATTTTATATTTTAATGTAATAGATATTAATATTTTTTATTATGGTAGATAATAATCAGAATAACTCGTATAAAATTCTTGGTGGTACATGTTGTCCCACAGCTACCATGATTTTAGGGTAAATTTTAAGAGAAAATTCTCTCCGTGTGCTTGAGAAATTGTTCTCGTCACGACATTCGTAATGTATTCAATTTTAATTGTGCAGGTGTATTATTACTTAACTACATAATTATATTAATTACACCCATAGCGTGTATACGTACATTAAAATGAATTATTATACTCTCTGTATGTTCACAATTCTGGATAATTGTTTTCGAGATATATAATAATACAAATTTGTGTAACCAAATAATTACAGTATATAATTAAGTAATTAATATAACTTTATAATTAAAATTGAATTCATTAACAGTGATGTGGCAAGAAACGATTCTTTAAATATAATACATATACATATACCTATATAAAGGATCGTTTCTCGAAGTGTCTTATCGATGACTTATATACATTGCGAGACCCTTTGTGTTATCTAATTAATCAATTTCATATGTACATATAATGGATTTGCATTTATATAGCATTTTGGGGGAACCACCATACTAATTATGAATATGCAACAGCAGAGGATATTACTACAGGATACTTTCCGTGTTAGAATCGATATATATCGTTGGAACATACGTCATTTATATAACATATTCACAAAACTGCGCCACTTGTTCATAGATGAAAAGATAAATGGCACGCATCGATTTCCCGTCGCGTTGCGCGTGTAAAAGTAACGGATAGGTGAAATAATATTTATTATATTGTCGAACTGCGTCACACTTTGCTCACATTTCAACCTTATTTCACGATCGCGTATAATATTAGCATATAAATTTATACACTATATTTTCTAATACATCGCACCGTCATATTAACATCATGCGTACAATTTGCATTTAATTTAAATTTATACGTCACAGATTGTAATATGTTGTATACATGTATCTTAATTGCATTCAAAATTATTAATTAAATAAAATCAAGATTATATATTTTATCTTCATTTTTTTTTTAAATTAACTATGTAAAAGATAATTCATTACGGAGCTTATATTTTTAATAAAATCGAGAATAAAATATAAAATGCATTTTAATCAGTGAAATAAAATATTTTTTTCATTGCCCATTTCGTTGATAATAGATATATAACTGACAAAATAATTTATAAATAAAATAAATAATAAACAAAAGGACTATATAATTAATGTATAAAGATGGAGAAATGGGTTTTTGTATTGGAACTTCAACAACTTATAATGGCAACTTTTAATGATCAATAAACGCGAAAAGAGAAACACAAAAAAAAAGGAAACGGAATAATAATAAATGTTACTTGAAAGCTTTAGGTAGAGAGTAGACGTTTGATAACTTTTAAGGCTGCAGTAAAATGTAACATATAAACATATCTCAACAATAATTTTTAAAATATTGAATTAAAAAATCCGCGTATTCTATTTTCAAATAACAAAGAAAAATAACAGAAAATAATTGAGTCCTCTAACTAAATGGTTTAAAAATTATTTCTTTACTTCTTTAAATGTTATTTTTATCATTTTATAATAGAGAAAGAAGTATCGACTTTTTAATTTAAAAAAATTTAATTTTTTAGAGAACGAAAAAAACATTTTTTGCATTTCTAAAATATTTTTTTATATGAAGATAGAGTCTCTTCCCGATAGTGTTATCAATCACTGATATTTTTCAATATGCATCAGTTTACGTCGATTAAAAAATCGTGTTCTGTCCTAATTTAATTTTCAATAAAATACAATATTACGGAATAGTAATTCATATTTATTATTTATATTTTGTATATATATATATATATATATATATATAACAATATAACATACAAATATTATTTATATTTCACTCGCGTTTTCAGAGATGTTAAGGTACATATTCTGTTTTTTGAAGTAAACACAAAGTTTAGTTATACTACGTTTTAGTTTCTCCCTTTTTCTCTTTTGACAGACTGCAATATCGCGATTCAGTGACTGTGGTATTAATATGCACATACATTTTATATATCCAAAATGACGTGACTAAATTCAAAGGAGTTTAGTAGCATTTTGCAAAATTTTCCCTTTAAGAAGTTTTAGCCAGCGCGGCACATGTTTAATAAATTTTTCATGTACGTACGCGCCTGTGCATTCAATTTACTTCAAATTTTATGCGAATAGCTTCAAAGTTTGCGCATGAAAGATTATAATATTTTAATATTACGTAAAATTTACTCTCTCTACGTGTCTTCTCTCATTACATCGAGCTATACTTTACAGTATTTAACGTATATCTGACCGCGTTTGTTTAAAATTATTATTAACGCAATAATAGCCTTTAAAGAATAGCCCTTATAAATAATAGCCTTTAAATTGAGCAGCTCGAGATTAAATTAAACATTCAAAACACAGTGGTAATTGTACAAGCATTTACTTTGTAAGAGAACTAAGGTGGAGGCGCCGGTGCGTAATTGGCAGCCAACAGCCTCGCGTTCACAAAAATTATGTACTGGGTATGTCTTGATGGCCATACCCCATCATGACGGGGTTAACCGACACGACGCGCTATTGAAGTAGCGAGCACCCTTTTAGATCAGCCTGTTCAACACCGGCGTCTTATAAGCCCGGCATATTGGAAATTAAACACGAGACAAATATAGATCCTCTGGCCATCTATTGTACGTTTGAGGAACTATCGGATACAACGCGTCTGATGACAAGTCAAATCCACGATGCTTCTCATCGATTTATTCTGCATCTTGATAACATAGACTGATAGACAAGCGAAGTCTTTAAGTATCTATATTTAGGTAGCTTTAAAAATAACTCAAGACAATATGTATATCTCTATTCTACAATCGCTACAGGCTGTTTCTCTATTAACTTTATAATCGCTATAGTTACTTTTTTTTTAATTTATTTGAGTTCTTTATTTTTTTTATTGGATCTTTCAATCGTGAAACTCACTGAGTTAAGAATCGAAAAGGGGAGCAATTATTAATTAATTTTTGTATATTTTGCTGAAGATGGCTCAATCCCGAGCCGAAACGTTCGAATATATACACTGTTGAACAAATCAGTGAATTGGATCTTTTACGCACCGATAACTGCGTCTGACTCTCATATATAGCCATCCTTTATCAGTTTTTTATTTAATTTCGAGAGTCCAATATTCATTTTTTGATTCTTTATTTTTGTTGTTACATGTATATTCATTATTTGCGAATCGAAAAAACCGCGTTTTGTACAATTTCACAGGTTTTCCATTGAACGCGACAAAAGGGAAAAGAAATCATCCGTTTCAATTGTCGCACTATTACGTAACGTTATATTGTAGTCCGATACGGTGACAAGCCGGAGGTTTTTAAATGTCAGATTATTCTGCAATAACAACATCAAATCCTTCAAAGCGCAAAATATTCCAACGGCAAGCCAATTAATCGTGGGTTTAAATCGAGCTCAATTAAGGTCGATTCTTTGCGAATTTCATCGCGATTGCTGCTAAAGCATTTGACAAACAAAATTAACCACGCACTCAAATTAACATTAGTGTGACCCGTTGAAGAGCGCAATCCCGGCAAAGTAGCGCAATTGATAATCAAGTTAAGTATACCTCGGGCAAGAGGATTTTTATTACACAAACTGATTCATTAGCCTTGCGTGCCAGCAGAAAATAAAGTGCCCCATGAATCTACATCATATACATATGATAGCGTATCGAGATTACATACAATTTCGGATAATTTTTATGCCCGTTCATTTAGCCTGCAATGGACAAGCGTAATGCCAATGGAAAGCCGATTATCCAAACTGCTAATTAATCGAAATGCTGTAACGTAGCCTGTTTCATACGTAAATAATTCAGAATTATTCATGTTACTTACTTACATTTCTTTCACACATATCTCAAATATTTCATCATTTTTTTCAATTATGATAACGGTGCGGTGTTACGGTAGTGTTTTCTCGTGGATAAGAATGTTCTTTATTTTCATGAGACTGCGGTTAAATTTGTCATTGTCTATCTAGATACGACTCAAATTACACATGCAACAAGCGTAATTCGGCCTTCGCTAGCAATAGTTTACTAAAGGTCTAAAGGTCTGAAATGCTAATGAGATGCAAGCGTATACAGTTGAAACAATGTTTCGGAGAGTTGCCAAAACATATTTTCTGTGCAAAAACGAACTTTGAGAGAAGCGCAACTCGAACCTTGTATGCATAATCCCTCGCGTGACACACACGGAGAATACATTTTCATATATTGGTTTACATTTCCAAGGCGCGAGAAAGATTTTTTTAAACGCAAAATTGTATGAATGCGGTCAAGTTCGATTACAGAAAAGGGAGAATGGAAAAATCGCGCGTAAAGCGTGATCGCTTGGTTTGCGTGGGCAGCGTCGCTTAATGGAATTCTATGTCCGTTAATACGACATTTGCGTCTTGTGCCCGTATCAGACTACGAATTGGGATTGAGATTGGATTGAAATTTGACCAATCAGAGCAAAGTTTACTAAACTTGAGATCAGTTTTTTCTGATCTGACTGATTAAATTTCAATCCAATATCTCAATACCAATTCGTAGTCCGATATACGGGCTTTAGGATTTTCGATTCCTACTTTTCGGTATTGTGGCGACTGTAGCGATCGATGTAACAGAATCGCCGCAGAAATATAGAATAGGACGCGGAAAGTCTCGCAAAATATATTCCGCCTGATGACTTCCGTATCGCGGCGATTGTGAATTCCGAGAAGGCCGCGACGCGGACTTGAGAATATCGGGCTTGTTTGATCCCTAAAAAGCCGCCGGGAGACGAGCCCGCGGGAAATACGTTGCGCTATCTCCGCCGGCGGCCAAACATCCGCCGGGATGTTGATTTTGCTGATTCTATTACGCGCACTGCGAATCAGCGTGCCCGCAGAATCCGCGCTCACGGACTGTATACTTTGAGGATATTAAATCGGATAATGTAGGAACTGAGATTAAATCGTAAGTTCCTGCGAACGGACGTACATTCCTAACCCCGCCGAGATTCACTAAGTTTTTCACTTGGACTTTTATCACTTTCACAAAGAAGCTTCCATATGCATAGTTTGCAGAAGTCCGTCGTCTTGAAAAGTCTTCGGACAAAATTTTGAGAAATATGAAACGCCTTTTGATGTCGGTTGAAAGCAATTTCCTTCGAGATGAAAAGAAGATAATTATAACAGCAAAGGTTACTAGACAGTTATCTAAATTGCCAATCGCAAAGTTTATCAAATAATAAAAAAGTCGCGTAAATAAATTTTTTAAAGAAATATTTCATAATACAGCGTAATACGGGAGAGATCGATTTTGATGTTCGCTTAAACAAAAGAATGATTAGACAATTTCGTTTATTCAAGCAGTTCCGCAGTGTGACAATCTGAAATTCAAGATTATCTGGTTAGGCACTAACAGGTCGTACAAGAATCTATTGCCGAAAGGGGATAATCTCGACTTCTCAACCGCGAACAAAGGTAATTTGCGAACCAAGCACCTCTCCAATTTTCCTCGAAAACAGGTATCAGGTACACCAGACCTTAATGAGTTCGCACGGAACTTAAAATGAGAAATAATGACAATTTCTCATCGGCTAGTACAAGGTTATAAATTGTAAGATAAGAGTATCGGATGAATCGCAAAACTTTTTCGCGTGTAAGTTCTCTTGGGCATTTTTAAATTCTCTCTCTTATATAATCCTTCCGACTTCAAGTCGATTTGATAATTAGATAATCGGGATGTGGAAAGGTTATCTTTAACGGGATGAAAAGAGGCTTACCTGGAGATACGGCACTGCCTTACAGAGTTTCAATCCGAGGAACCAGGTCTCCGTGACGTCCCAGAGGACCGACGGCGGCAGGCAGATGAGCAGAACGAGGAGATCGGCCACCGCCAGGTTGACGATGAAATAATTGGTCACGTTGCGCATCGAATGATTGCGATAGACGGCCATGCAGACGAGCGCGTTGCCGATCAGGCCGACGACAAAGACGATGCTGTGCATGGCGATCAGCACCCAGTAGGAGAATTTCGGGAATATGTGCTGCACCATCAGCTCGATGTAGTCCTCGTCCGGGATGCAGTAGTCGTTGGTGCAATTCGTCACGTTGCTGTACTCGAAGTAATTGTCCGAGTAATCGTCGTCCGCGTCCTCGGCGTCGCACGAGCGCGGCGTCGCCGATACCAGCCAGGCGACGATCATCGGCACAGCGAGATTCATGTTTCGATCTTATTGCGTCGTCACTATTTCGTCAGTATAGTATCTCACCCGCAAATCGTCCGCGCGCAATTACACGCTGTATAAACGATTTAATTGCGATCTGTCTCTAATTACGATGTTCCATAGTAGCATCGCGAAATTCATTGACAGTATCCGGAATCCGGACGGATAAGTCACTCGAGCCGAATTATCGATCACGTCAGTATTAACGCAAATAGTGCATATCTTTGCTGAGGTACCGCGTCGTGACAGGTTTCAGTCCAATAAGTCACTCCGTCAAATAAATCGCACGAATGCAAATTTGGTAAAGGTAGATAAAGCAATGCGCGGAGATACCGGTGCTCTCACAGTAATCGGTATGCTCTTGAAGTTCACGAGAGCTCTCGGTTTCCTTCTTCTTTTACAATCTGTGCTCACGCGACCTTAGCGTAGGATTTCTTTGAAGCAGGGATCATGCATTCCGCTCTTCAGAGCGCGATCGTAATCAGCATCCGTTTGCGCACGGCAAAGAAGACGGTCGTTGAAATTGTACCGTTTATCTTCCATGCGAGAAATAATGTTCTCCCCCTAGGTACTCGAACTCCGTAACTTCAACATGATTCCCAGGTCTGTGCCTAATAACATTGTAATACACTTCAATAGAGTCAAATGTCAGATGCCGCGGATGCCCAATTTGCAAGATCCGAATAGCTCCGAGCTTATTATACCTGCCAAGTCGGATTTTCTTCAGTTAATCATTTCATAGTGTTCAGATATGCTCTGACGAATACGATGAGGTTCGTAGACGAGATTATAACGTATTCATAATATATAAACGGTTTGTCCAAATCAATCTTATCTCATACAAATCAGAATTTCTCTACGCTTACACGCTTATTCCAGCGATGCTTCGTATTAGAAACATTAGAATTCTTCGATTAAAGCAAAAATCGACAAAATAAAAACACCAAGCCGTTAAGTCGGTTATAGGGATAAACACGTTGATCGGTGCAGATATTTAATTAAACTGATACAATCGGTAAAGTATCTTGAAATCACGCGGATGAGAGAGAAGTGCAATATAATGGTCATTCGGGCAAATAAAGCCAATCGGTGATCTACGCGAGAAGCGGCGAATAAAGTGACGATGAGGGGCAAGAACGAAGCAATGTTGGTCACGAGTCACGAGTGTCACGACAATATTACAAATGATTCAGCACTCGTGCAAGAGCGCGCGCGGATATCCCAGAGTGGGCGGACAATGGCAAACACACATTACCCTACGTAAAATGTAGAGTCGATCTTTGTTACCGAAAATGTCAAAGAAGGAATATTCGACATTGTTGAAATGTCGGGACTCAATATTTTTAGATTTTTAGAGTAGTCCAACAAGTTGATTAATTTTTTAATCTCTAGAATCGCAAAATGCTGTATATATACATATTCGAAGATGTTTTTCGGTAAATTGAACTAAATGAACAATATCGATTAAGACGCTTTGTATATAGTTAATTCACGCAGATATCATTATTTCACACGCTGATTAACATGGAACTATATCGAATCCGAGTGTGGTTTATCTGTAATTGCATGGTATTTGTATTTTGCTCGTCGGTAAATTCAATTAGGTCTTCTTGTGTGATGTAATTAAAAGTTTACTAGTCGACGGTAAAATAGGTCGGCAGTATCTTGATTTTATTGAATTTTATGACGTTGCAAGATGAAGCGCGCAGAGATTCTTGGCAAGCTATTTTTCACCATTAGTGCAATTCTTATAAAAATTCCGAATAGTAACATTTACTTCGCCAGTGAATAATGAAAAGTAAAGACTTTTTAATCGACCTTACTGACTATCATTTTTTAACGTCATGACAATACGACCATTGGTTTTGTTCAATTAATCGTTAAGACGTTTCGACCATGGATTTTGGTTCTTCTAAATTGATCTAATTTTGATGCTTATATATATTATATATATAAGCATCCTCTCTATGTAAATAATTCAATTTATTGTGAAAAATATTATCTTAGGGTTCGAACCTGGAACCTCCCTCATTCCGTGTAGGGTGTCGTACCAATTTGACCATTAATTGAGGCATGCATCTTTGCCTTTCCGTCAGCTAATTTCTACTATCGACCTATTTTTTTTCGAATGGAAATGGTTTAACTAATTTATATGGTAAGTTTGGAAGTGCCGTTCGCATATACAGCTCACGTACAGTCAGTTCCATTTTTCTAATCCATAATTCAAAATGCTCCCGTATTTTCTATGCGTGAAATAACTTCGCTTCAAACTGAATGAGGAATAGCTGTTACTATCTATTTGCTTTTAAATTTAATTTATGGAGAACTTTTCGTCCCGAAAAATGTGGGACGCGAATTCGTGCCTTGAATTTACATTAACGGAAAACTGATTACGAATATCGCACAAAGAAATAAGCTATACGTGTTCATTTTCCGCCAATTCTGGGATAAAATAGATTCACTTCTTACGTAGTATTATTGATAATTATTTGTTGTGTGCCAATTGCTTAACGAAGATAAAAAAGAATGACAGAATATTTTTAAATTTTTTAACATTTTTATTCATCTTTGAATTTCAAAGATAAATGAGGGAAGAAAGAAAGAATAAGATTTTCATTCCCGCGTCTTTTGTAGATTATACAATTCTCTTCTCAAATATAATTACATTACGACTTAAATACACAATTAATATCATTAATGTAATATTATTTTAATAATATTGATGTAGGATAATATTCAGTAGATATATATTGCATATAAACAGAAAATGATTAAATATCATTGCATAATATGAGTTATTGTGGGCTGTTTAAAACAACTTTTATGTAATATCACATAATGAAAATAATATTTACATCGTATAATATGTTACCTATATAATGAGAATTAAGATATCAAATAATCTCGTTTTTAATTTTTTCTAATAATTCTAAACTCAATTAGTTATTAGAGTTAATTAGTACCAAGAAATTTTATTTCCCCCATCTCACTTTCGATGTTGTTTTTTTCTTAACTGTCGCGCGTCGAGAAAACATAATTTTTATCTTTATCGAAAAGTTTTTATCGTTGCTTTTCACCTAACCGTACGAACTGCTAACCAATAAAAAAAGTGCTAATGTCGTGTTGGAGTTTTCTTTCTCTATTCTCTCTCTCTCTCTCTCTCTCTCTCTCTCTCTCTCTCTCTCTTTCTTTCTCTCCCCTTTTATCGCATCGTGATACGAACAACGAGACATTTCCTCGTAAAACTTTCATGGCTCCCTCGAGTATAATTGAAACGACCCTGTAGCTTTCGTACGAGTTACTTCCTATTTTAGTTCATTAATTTTATCTACAAATTCCAATGACGCTTGTATATCCAAAAGCATTCTGTTACGCGCGATTCGCCCGTTTTCCTCGCTATTAATGAATTAACTATCCACGCGGAAAGATACCGCTTAATTCCCGCGCAAGTATTACGGGAAATTGAGTCGTCGAAGGTTGGTACGCGGGGACATTATTTCCACGTGCCTTTGTATCCGCCGGGGGATTAATTTAACTTTCCACGTGTGCGCGAGGCGGTCCATTATCGGCGATACGATCGGTCGATCGGAAGACAAGTCGCGGACGCGCGAAATAAATCCTCTTTTCTCTTTTTTCGTTTTTTTTCTCTTTTCTCGCGAACGATCTCGTTCCCGCAGTGGATCTCGTTCCGTCTTTTACAATCGAGAACAAACGTGCTAGATACCGCGGTGTATATACCGGAGGGAGGAACCGAGCGAATAAATCTCCGCTCCAGGTACGAACGCAAAACGCCGAGGCCGCGTCGTGGACTTGCAGCATCGGCTCTCGTATACAACGTCACCCTTCGTGCTGATTTATCGTCGCGTCGTTGCGCCTTGTTATTCGCGGAGCCGATTGCCAAAACAACTAGTTAAATTTCATCGATAGGTCCGAGCGAGAGGTCGCCGCTCGTAACGTTTCGCTCACTGTTTTTCGCCCACTCTCTTCCTCTCTTTCTTGTTAACGAAAATCCGCAATGAAACATTAACGTTACCCGCGACGGTACGGTCACGTCTAGTAATCCCATCACAGCGAAAAGTCTCGTGGGCTTCCTTCCCCGGTTGGCTCGTAACAAACAGTAATAGTCTTCCTTAAGCGAATGTATCCGCCGCGCCGCAAGATTAGACTCTTATTTCCTGCGTACACGTTTAGAATCGAATATTTGGACAGATTTATACACGTTGCACGTATTCTCGGCGTCACACTTCGAAATTTCAACGCGGCGAATTATAGAGGTGAGGCTGCGCAAGATGCGTCTAAAGTACTTGGTTAATTCACGTAAAACACATCGTATTATAATGAGAGATTTTTCCCTCCTCTCTTTGTACGTAATCATAATTTAATGTTTACATTGGTTTATGGTGCAATTAGCTCGCGTTCCGTGCAGTTTTTTTCTTCCGGCATATGTTGATAGGGATGTGTGTTAAAGAAAAATGTCGAAAATAATCGGAGTTTTACGTTTGCAAAATTCGCTCCGTGAAATTAAACTCATTTTCCGCACTAACCAGTTGCTGCATGTCGAATTCTTCGAATTTTCCGGATTTCCTATACTTTTCATGAGATAACAGAGATAAAGTTGGGAAAATAGTCTGTGCTAAATTTCGTTCTATCTTTTTAATTCTGATAACACCGAGGTTTTTAATGCAATTTTGTTGAATTACTTTAAATGCTTGTTTCTTGAAGAAAATTTGTAATTTAGGTAATTCTGTATGCTCTGATTTTTAATTTTATTTAGAAATTATTAATAATAAGAAACGAAGTATAAAAAAATAAATATAAATAAAACATATTTATTTATGGTGAAATGAAGCCTGACATTCGCGTGACTAAATGAATTACCGTACGTATTAAATATACATATTTATTTTATTACATGCTTAACTACTTAAATGTTATTAAGTAATTAAATACTTTTAATATATATATATATATATATACATATATTAAAGTATCATAAAAATATTTGCAAAATTACATTTTATTCAGATTTGGTCGACATATATCAATAATCTGATTTTTGCAATGCGCTCCAAAACTAAAGTTTCAACTTTTTAAAAACATACATAATTCGGACAACCACTAAAAATTCCGTTAACACGCGAAGTTATTACCTTCTGTTTACCGGGAGGGAAAAATCGTCGACGACGATATTTGCACGAAAAATCTCCGCCGAGCAAAAATTCCTTTTTCGCGACGCAAAGTTCGCGCGACTTCACAAAGTTTTCAAACCGCGGTTCTCTCCGGCGTTTGCGTTTTTTTTTCCGGGCACTCTCGCGAATCCGGGTACGGGCCGTCGCGTCGCGTCGCGGTTCCTCAGGATCGTTACGATGTTTGCTCGAGCATCGATGGAAGGGGTGAGAACATACCGACGCCGGAGCGAGGTACAGTGCTCCGGGCTCCTTCCGCGCGGAAGGATGCGAACGCGTCGGCGGACTCTGCGAAACTGAGGTGCGCTGTTTTAACGAGGCCGTGAGGTGCACGTCGGTCACGACGCCGCACTTGCACGCCGCGAAAATTGCTCAATCTAGGGGGACCAAAATATTCCATCTGCTTGTACCTGCTACACTTTAACTATTTTCCTTCGACGCGGAATTGCGTATTCTGGGTACATGGCAATTAAAAAAAATTATACGTTTCCTGCGAATCTTAATTCTACTGACGAGTCCTTTGAACGAGTTTGACGATTTTTCCTGGACGATAATGTCGAGACGCTATAGTAATTTTCGAATTCCGAATAGGAAAACAATATATCGAGGAAATTCATTGCGAAATGACATTTTTGAAATAATTTTGAACGGACTTTATTTTGATTAAAACTTGTTTATGGTTTTGCTATATTAATCTCCCAAACGGAATGTGTTAAAGGGAAATATTGGACTTTCCTTTGACTTTACTAGCGTGTTTCATAAAAGGAACGTTATTGATATACATGCGCGTTTATTTTTTATACTTGTTTTATTTACTTATTAGTAAAACTCCAGAAAACTGTATAAAGCTGCAATATGAAACAATGCTCGCCATACATCTTGGAAAATATTGAAATATTAATGCTTTGATCAATTGTTATACTTGACACTTAGAAATTATAAAATTATAAAATTGCTGTTACACACAGGAAACTATTTATTGAATATTGAGATCCAATATTTAATTATAAGAGAAATTTTCGATACATGTCAGTAATGACAATCTACTAAGTAATACGGGAATTGAAAAAATGATTTGCTAATTGTTTTGACGTAAAATATGGAAACAATTTGGAAAATTGTTCCTATATCATGCATTACGTACTCTCTCGGCATTAATCTAAATTTATTTTTTTGGAATAACGCAGAGGTACACGTTTTTAAAAACACTCCGATTATCATCCGCATAACTTCTCTGATTAAAGGTTTACAACCGTGATATATGGTGGCATAGTTTCCTGCGATCCTGATGTTATTCATTTTAATTTATTTTTCCTTTCAAAGATGCTGTAGAAAAATGATTCGTGACTATTGTCGCATAAAACGTTAAAAATATATCCTTTATTAAGTTTAATACGGAACAGCTGTCAAAAATGATTGTTGTACAATCATTCATGTTTCAAGCCATTGTAAAACAATTAAACGAGATTTAAAAACAGAAGTAAAATTTTGTCTCCAAAATGAATTCTAAATCTTAATTCTTGAAAAGATTTTCGTTTCCAATCTTAGAATTCACAAACTATCAATATCTCATATTTTTATTGCAATTTTTCCCTCAGATTCGACTGAATGTAAATATTTGTATGTTCTGATTACAAATCGCCATGCACACACATATCTAAAGCGGCGCATTGCGCATCGAGCGCTTGTGTGTTATTTGCGAAATATTTTTCAACAAATCGCGAGACTCCTCTATCGCACTATTCATCGTTTATTCGCGATGTTTATTCGCAGGTTCATTAATCATCAATCATTGAATCGCCACTGTCCGCGCTTATCTTATCTTCGGCGATTTATCGCGAGGTTTATTCGTCGCTACATTTTCCAGTCGTCATTCCGTAATCCCACGTTTGCGGAATAGGGTTTAATACCTCTTCGTTAACGTTAATTAATCTTATTCCTTAGGGGCCGAGCACGGTGTCACGGCACGTTCGTGCAAGATTGCGCGACCACCATGACAGGTTTCCTAAATCTGAATGGTTCTTGATTAATAGGGTTTTGCCATGGTTTATGAAATTCTGTATCGCTCACAATGAAAAATTTTCGTCCCGCCGTGACTTCGAAAGTCCGAGGCATGAGCGACGCTCAGGATAATGCGCTTTAGGAGATGATACGCCTTTTTTTTATTTACATTTAATCGTTCAAATTACGTTGAAAGCAGTGAAAGTTTGTTTTTCCGATAATAACTTCCTACGTTTCCAATTAGCACGAGAAAAGTGTGGAAGCACGTATATCGATATATCCCCCACGCATCTAAAAATAAATAATAAATTAAACTAACATGCCACCAAAAAGAAGATTTAATCTATTTTTCTATTTTTTATTTTTATTTTTTTATTTTGCTCGACAATTTATAAAATATATATGAATTCTCTCCAAGAAAAGAAGTAATATATTTACGATATATTCACAAGTCTTTTTTGAAGATAGACAAAAAAAATTTTCTCGAGTATAAAAAAGATTATTCATATACATTATTATTCCTGGGGACATCTGTGCTTGGTGGCAGCTGCAAATGATAAATCAACGCGAGATAAAATTGAATCTTCCGAAAACATAAAAATAGAATAGGCCGGGAAAACCAACGGAATACAAATAAGATCAGTCGAGCGTCATGCTCTTTTTATTCTTTCGAGATACACAATTTCCTTTTTTTTCTTTCTTTCTTCGTTTCTGTTTTACGAAACAACTTCCTCTGAATGCACTCGACAAACGGAAGAGATACTACCGCGTCAAGCTTGCAAGCACCGTCGACTCCGCGCTTTACGACCCTCTTCATCGCGACTTGTACCGCTTGTACGACCTATATTCCTATCCGCGAGAACGTGACCGTGAAGAACGAAGGGTCGGGTGAAAGAGCAAAAGTAAACAGTTTATTCTATCCGAGTAGATTCTAGTATGCCGACAACTCCTTGTCAATTATGACGAAATATAATCTCGAGGAAAATTATTTTTGAATATGATGGAAAGGCGATTTGTTCGGATTGATTTGCGGCGAACGCGAGAATGAGAGATGGGATAAAAGAGTAAACACTGCCGTTGTACTTAAATCAAATCCAGGTGCCAGTCATCCGCAATCGATACGGCACATAACGCCAAAGAGAAGCTGTTGTCGGATAGAATGGCAAGAGCCAAACTATTTGCATTGTTCCGTGGATATAGCGGTTCGGTTATAATTAATCATGATCAAACCTCTTTTCATTCGTTTTTTAAACACCCTACTATATTTCAACAACGGTATATAATATAACGGAAATTATGATATAATGTATTATAGCGTAATAAAAACCAATGATGGGCGCAAAGTGGCATGTGAAAAATACGATTACGCTATTTAATATTAAATTAAATTATATCAAATCGATACTGTTAAAAGGCGCTTTGAATGAAAACGTTTTGTAGGAATTCCGTTAATTCGTAAGTCGCGGTTTCATTATACTTACCGAGGAATTAATTTAATAGTATTTAATAGTATTAATAATAATTAATAGTATTCAGTGGTATTATTTATAGTATATATCAATAGTAATTATTTCATAGTATATCAAATAATTGAAAAGACACGTCAAGGGTAAAATAAAAAATGTCGCACTTTATCTATCTTTACGATGCATGAAAAGACAAAGATATATAGAATTAGCTGCATATTATTCATTAACATTTATGAAAAGGATCTAAAGGAAAGAAATATTGTAGCCCAAACGCAATATAATAGGGTACAACCGGAAAGTATAATGAAAGATGCAGGGGTTTATATACGAGGGAAGCCTGAAAGTTATTAGAGAGAAAAGGTAAGAGCCCCCGCACATATGTATATCCATATTTAATTATAATTCTAGTTTCAAAGACAATGAGAAATTAATGAGCGATCGTTTGATCGTAAAATACGGTTCGATAATACCACAAAAAGGTGTATACTTTTGTGCACACCCTTGGCGTTATTATTAAATCGTTTCGCGCTCATCATTAAGGATACGTTAATATAAAAAGGCATTGAAATACGCAAATGTGCAAAAATCTCTGGGCGAGAACGGATAAAAAGAAACGATACAAATCACTCTCTACAGAGTGTCCCGAATCTATCATTCAAATTAAATCCAGCGAGGGACCGTCCACGAATAAAAAGATGACTTAAACGTAAAGAAACGTAGGACGCCTTTTATACGTAATTAGTGCTCTGGTTCTAGACAGTATCGATTTACCGATAAAAGTATTTATGCAATCCACGTCAGAAAGAGTGTACTTTCGCCGTAATTTGATAGTTTCGGGCTAATCACTTTATTTGTTCTCGTATGAGAAGCGATCCTTAGGTCACGTAAGCTTTTTTGTTTCGTGACAAAGGACTATAAACTAGAGAAACTTTTCTGTTTCGCAACAAAAAAGGATAAACTAGAGTAAATTACCTTACAAGAAGCTCAATATATGCGAAGGGGTATAATTAACAACAATGTATACTTTTCGGTAAAACAGTTTTTATATTTCTTCACATTTTCGCGCACAAATACATCTTCTCCATTGAATATATCACAGATATTTAGGGCAACAACAGGTGTTAAAGCTCGATCGTGTAAGAATGCAGCACGTTTTGTTACATCTGAAGCCGCGAAAATCAATATAAAGTGAAACGAACGTACGAGTGTCAAGCGAATTGATCTCGAGTTATTGATAGGGTTGTTTTTCTCTGAAACTTTGATCCGAATCGATCCTTCGATAATTTCACGTCATGCGATATTTCTATTATTCTATTGCTCTTCAACGTACTTTCTAAAGCTTCGATATCCGACTGCAATATTTAATTTAATCGTTATCGCGTGTTATTAGCGCGAAACGATAGCAAACGTAATTTATATAAAAGATGTTAAAATTATTTTATTATTAATAAAAATAATCGCAATCGTATAATAAGTCTCGCTGCACATGATGCATCATTTAACGCCGCATTTACTTTATTGCAAATTACGCACATATTCGAGCGTTCTGTATTTGCTATATACGGATTATTATTTGCATTTCGCTAAATTTTAACCGAATCTACAATCGTAATGAATTACTGTCGAGGAAATTAGACGATATGATTAAAATCATAGCGCTTATTACTCCCTACGGCTTTGAGTGTTTTATGATAATATTTCCTCTTGCATACATACACGCATATCCGTGTGTTATTTTATGCGTAATAGAGAAAACGTTGATTTGGAAGAAAATCATTGGGATTCGAAGATTATCATTTTTTTCAAGACCTGATACGGTATAATTACTAAAAATGAAGTTTTTTGCTATATTTTTTATTCGTGTAGCTGCGAGATCTCATCATATTTTTCTAAATTGCTGAAATTTAATCAATTTTAAAACTACGATATTCTTCTAATCATTTTTCTTCATGTTAAAATAGGTATATTGCTTGTACGCTTATACATTATCTATCGTTATATCTTGAAATCGCAAAAAAACTGAATTTCGCAGTTTTCCGTTCGCGAGTTGAAGATAGTAATTAAAAATGATAAAATTCAAAAATATTCTCCCAATTGTTCTAAGCTATATCTCGAAAGAAATATAACTCACGTAATTACGTACGTCTGACAGAAATATTAACGATATGAATTTTAGAATGGTAATTATTAGTTTATCGCAAGTAGAAAACACAGTAGACAAAATAATATACCTTACATATGTTGACAAAGTAACAAATATCTAAAACTTGTTCTATGAAACAACTAATAGATTCCTCTATGAAGAATATGACAATAATATATAATATTAAAATAATATATATAAAATAATATAATTCATACATTTTCGCTGTAATATACATTTATATCCCTGATAAAATGCCAATAATAGATTTTCTCTAATTGCGCTTTCACATATAACTGATGAAAACGATGTTTCAGTTATGCCCGAAGATTGTTCCGCCGCACAAATATTTCATAGATTTTAATATTGGTAATATAAAAGCTACATTCGTTTCACATCTTGACAAATATAGGAGTAAATTTTCATTTTAACATCTTATTGACAATTTGAACTATTACTTATTGAAAATCTATAGCTATACTAGCTTAAGTAGGCACTTTCTAGTACCCTTATGGTACATTAATTGTTTCAAATATTTATAAGACATTAATACAGTCTTATCTCTGCTCTATAATTATATCCGAAATTAAAGAAGGAAGCTTGAATACACATAAAGGAAGTAAATGACGTAAAGTAAAATATAAAGGAAGTAAAAATATTTTTTAGCTCTATCCATGGCACGTAAGAAGGCACAATTAATATAAGTCCGGCGCCAATAAAAATATGGAATGTTATTTTTATTAATGTTATTTTTCAGAGCAATGTAAAGTTACGCAATATTTTTATGGACGTGGTAAATCTCACTTTGCACGGAAGATTGTCAACCTGTATGAATGCAAATTTCGATATGTTGTATTAAATTAACGGAAAGAATAAATAACTTCTTGCGTTTTAGTCATGACATATACAAGAAATAATGTGTAGATGTGTAGAATGTATGAGAAAACAAATTTAAATCCTGGCGTCTGACTTATAATAATCACGCGGGAAAGAAGAAGCAATAAACTACATTTCGTTTCTTGTTCTAACATCGCCATCGTATTTGGATATTAATACTTGAGTCTCCTCTCCTCTCCATCTTTGTCGCACATAAACGAAGAGTCCGATAAAGAATATTAGAATTCCGATTCCCCCTATACCAAAAAAGGTCACAGTACCTAATGACGGAAGAATTAAAAGTAACTGAACTTGTTTCGCGTAATCGGCAGTTATATTAGCCTCTTGAGTAAACCACAGCATCGGGATGTAAGTCATGTTTATATTCTCGAACATGCTGAAAAATTGCAAACACAAACGTTCTCTCATCTGTTATCAAATTATTTACAGGTCTGCGCACACATAGAAAAACTATAGCGCATATCCAAATAGGATCCTTAATATAATTATATTCAATATTACAGTATCTTTTCCAACAATTTAGACGTTTTGGTTTTAATTACTCAAAGCAGTTTCGATATAAAACATTGTTAAAAATCAACATTTTAAATGGAATGGAAATTCGTCTCACTTTGGATATTTTTCTATTAATAATAAATTTTGTTGTTAATTGTATAGATATAGTAATAGCTCAAGAAAATTTCGTTTTCTTTCCTCAAGTTGTCATAATCTTTCATAACGGTCTGTTATTTTTCCAATAATATCTTTCTTCTTTTTTGTCTTATGAAATTTTTTTATGTGCTAATAATTTATCTATGCTGTGTCTGCTTGCTACTTACCTCATATTTTCCACTGGTTCAAGCAATATATTTAACTGCAGGGCAGCCTTAACTAAGAGTGGAATACCTGTGGTCTTTAAAATTTCTTTCATGTAATATTCGTCACATACTTGCTGTTTGCATTCACAGTAATACTTTATATAAGATACTTACCGGTTCCAGGACGATCGATAGTTCGTGTTTTTGCTCATTCGGCGACATCCCCGTTATGTTCTCCCTGTAGCCCGGGTCTGCTAGATAAAAGTGCGGCATACTAACGAAAGCCGGCGCCCCAAATTTGCAAGATGAAATATTTAACGTTCCGCTAGGTCCACAATCCCCATTGGGACAATAACATTGTCTCGAGGGTACATTTTTACCATTATCGAGCATATCTTTCGTTCCGATGTACTTATTTCCTGTTAGACCTTCATATTTCGTTGTATTTTCGTGAATTGACAAATCCATAGACCTGAACAATAAACAAATTTTAATACGTATTTTTTCATTAATCATTATTGAAGATTTGATTATGAAAGAATTAAAATTAATTTTTAGTATCAATTCGTTACTATTTCTCCATATAAATAACTTATATTAATAAATAATATTTAATAGATATAATAAGATATATAAAGAGCACATGTACTCCAATTTGTTCAAAATTTAATCGTAATTTGATCGTTTTAAAATTTTTATATTTTTATATTCTTGATATAAAAATTAACAGCGCGAAATTCAGCAAATGGATATTTAATAATTAAAGTAGTGCATCATTCGTAAGACAATTTAACACAATTTAACACAGGTTTCCATGTTAACTTAAATGATATGTATTATAATGTCTTTTAGTACTCACGTGCAAATATCAGGGACAAATATAGATACTGTTGTATTATGTATTTCAGGTGGCCAAAAGTCCCCCAACGATCCACGTATCCTACCACACGAACCCTCGTAATTATTCGTCCGATTACTGTAATTCCACTCTTTCAGCATTCCCATATCATACAAGTTGGTTGTACCGGTTAACATGTTGAATGTGCCGTCGTAGCTATCCGACTCGTTTCTCTGTAAGAAAAAAAAATGGTTTCCGTGATCATATTTGAGACTACTCGTATGTCAAATTGCTCGATGCGTAAGGTTCGATTCATTGAACTCACCCCGTAGAACCAGGCGAATTTAGAATCCGGTAAATTGGTCACTTTCATCTTTCGCGCGATGTCCAACAACGTGTCATTGAACCCTTTGAATAACAGCGTGTTCACGCTTTTAGTAAATACTAACTTCTCCCCTAAACGCACCATAACCCTGTTTACTATCTTACGTATAAACGGAGACTTATGTTTTATCGAAGACGCGATCGTCTAAAATTGAATATTACAGTGTAAACATATCGATAGAAAATTATGCGGATTTAGTTGCCAAATAATTATCACAAAGTAATCGTTCCTTACCGCAGCTATTGGATTTAAGTTGGTAATCTCGTCAGTTAGACTCCCATTGGACAGGGACTCTTCAAAGACCCAAGTCTTCCTCCTTTGAAACGTGACAGTTCCATTGTCATAATTCCATTCGCGGCGTACCTTAGTATCGACTTCTCTGCGAAAGAGACACGTGCACACATCTTAGTATTCATGTCCTGCACTTTTGAAAAGTAGCAGAAATGTTATGGAAGTTACGTTACCGAAAAACGTAAGGCCCCAATTCCTGAAAATGTGGTTTCACTGACTTAGTCTGAAAGTACTCCTGCGCATTAGTCCAATTGAACATGTAGAATTTGAAGTACATCGGAATAGGAGTCTTCACCCAGAAATTAAAAGTGAGAGACTCTGACGTTAACGTCAATAGCTGCATGAAAAAAAATTTATGGATTATTTAATATGCGATCCTTACTTATATATATATATCGTTTGAGATAAAGTTCCTCTGGTTCTTGAATATACCTTTGCAAATGTCAAGTCATATAGCATAGTGACCCAGAGTGCTCCTACGATTATGCCAAGAAGCGTAATTACCAAACCGACGATTGAGACGATGAGAACTTTTTTGTAGGATCGCGCCATTTTTACGGGAACTAAAGGTCTGAAAAATAAAACAAATAATAATCAGTATTTCTCTCAACTTTTACGACACGAGAACTTCTATTCGCTGTACACACGAAGATCAATTACTATGGCATTTCTTTAGCCACGTAATTTATAGAAAATTAAAATTGTTTGGAGTAAACAGAAGTTCCATTCAGCATCGTAAAATAAATGTCTCGTCGAACATCATAAAATAGATAAATCCCAGAGTTTCAGAACAATATATGTTTGTGATAGGTTATAATACTTTAAGAATGTCTTTTGTGAACATGAGCAAAAAGAGGATTTTATGTCAGAAAGCTGGAATTTTGACACAAATTGTTATCTACGAGAGATGGGCAAACTGTATCGTTTTGCTACAAAAATATTTTAATTAGAGTTGGAGTTAGAGTAACATATTGCGACAGAGAGAGAGAGAGAGAGAAAAAAAAAGGTTATGATACATTTAGGAATATTTTTATAAGGAATATATTTATATTGAAAATCGCGATCTTTTCAGTTTTTGCGATATCACTGACCACTGTCTGCACAAAAGCAAGCAAATTGTAGATATTTTGTCAAATATAAGCTCAAATGTAATTCAGGAATGTAAGCTCAAAAGCTTATCTGACTCCTGACGGATAAGTCAATTATCAAGATTGATTTTTATTAATTATTAGGAACTTAAGGAAAAGCTTCTTACAAATAATGCATGTTGTTACACTAGTCGTGCGGTTACGTGCAAAATCAGTCAGTGAATGACAGCTAGGTATGCATGCAAAAGTTATCTGAGAAAATGGAATGTATATCGGGTGGTCAAGGCAAACGTCTCTGACGTGAAACGTTTGCGCGTTGACTGAAATCGTTGTGATCGGGTGAAAGTCAACTCGTTACGCTTTGATTACGCTCTGATTAACGTTTTAATTGGAATTAAGTAACTCCAGAAACGCGTAGCCGTCGGTCCCGCTCGCGTAAGGAGCATTCTGCGGTACTTCGTGGACACTGTATGCGTTGCATGTCATTTGGAGTCGAACGGAACGTAAACAAGGCGATTTCAATGATTTAATAAATTCATCAATGTAGGTATCTCCCCGCGGAAAAGCGACGTTCGCGAGACCCGTAATTGGGCTGGCGGAGTACGGAGCAAAGACACGGAGTACGGAGTCCCATCCCATATACCGGGTGTGTACGCTAACCTATCTTACCGCTGTTTATCTCGGTAACAATCGAGAACGGGCGAGATACGAGACATCAAATTTTGTCTCGCGTTAAACAGCCTGCAGCAGTGCATCTCGATCGCGGAAGATCGTTATTTTGTCACATCCTTGCCGAAAAATTTACAAAATATCATCGGAAGACGAATGCAGATCTCTCTACTTTTCTATTTTCTCTACTGCACTACCAGCACACTTTCTACACTCGATACTCTGCATATATAGCGGCATATTGTAGCTTCTTATATAGATGAAACTATTCTTTTGTTTTTTACTTGAGACGTAATGATGTAATCATTGAACGTCGGAGATGTGAAGGAAAGTATGCGTTGCTGCTCGACAGAGCGAGTGTCAAAACGTGCGAATGTTTAAAATAAAATAACAACTAACAAGCTACCCAAATCATGATTAAAATGTGTATCATATTGTATTAATCATTGTATCAATTAAAAATATTACTACTTTGATATAATACGAAGAATTCAAACTGGAGTAAATTCTTTATTTTGAAGTATGTATGAATTGAGGAATTTTTATATATAAAATATATTTTTTATATTTTATATAAAAATATGTTTTATATAAAATATTTTATAATTTATTGTTTTACATATAATATGTAAAATGTATACTATTGTATTTTAAATTCTCTCCACTCCCAAAATTATAAATTTTAATACCGTAAACTCTTTAATTTATATATCTAGTTTTTCGTCAGTTGGTTTTTCAGTCAGTTTCTCAACTTTCCCATTAATTTGCTTTTTATGAAAAGCGATATGAATCTTACATCTTTACGAAATAGTATATATACCGAACGTTATACTCTCCGCAGAATTTTTTATAAGCGAAAGTGTTAATTATACTGGACGAACGGTGGGCGATGACTGGCGATGCCATTGTTTCGAACATTATTTTAATTAGACGGCTGCTTACTTGTTTCAGCGCTGACTACGTAGTTACAGAAATATTTGAAATAACAATTACAGAAACTGCGATAACTAACGATAAAGAAACTTATCTAGCGTATCGAAATTTATCTAGTGTTCGGAAATCGTTGAAGCTTCTCTTCTATCGGGACATTTCCGACAACATTCCAATTTTCTATTCTTCTGCTACTCCTGCTTTCCTGCCCGAAGGTTTTCACGATGTTTACGATTTTCCTGAAGTAATTATCTTCCTCGTTCCTTTTTACGTGCGTACGTAACGAATAAATAAATTTCTATAATGTTCTCTATGATTCATTCAATGCATAACATACACGTCTATCAGAAATAGAATTGCGGGGAAAAAGAAATAAAAAGGGATTGATACGATGATGAACAAGATAAATAGACTAGGAAGAAGTTAGAAGAAATATCTAAAAATGTGATTTCATTAGATGTCCTTATAATTTGACAGATATATTTTATAACTCTAGAAATATTATCCAAAAATCATATTCTATACTTTTGAATGTGTTTTTTATTCCGATATGTCCAATCTTTGACGGTTTTTCGTTCGAAAAGGTTTTATTATAGAAAATTTAAAGAGTCGGTAGGTATAAATGGAAACGTGTTGCCGGTTTTTAACAATAAGAGATATTTCAATTGCACTGACTCGCGAAGATTCTTACCGCACTGACGTCTCCGTAGAAGTTGCATACATGCGCGTTTTAGGAGAGGGCTCCTTTGGGACTGACATTTCGATCTCAGCCATTTTTCTACTCCCTCGGATGTCTCAAAGAATCCGAGGAAGAAGTAAAATATACAGCGGGCTGCCTTCCTCTCCACCGAGAAATTAGTTGCACGTTTCAGGCGCGATCCTCGAGTTACTTTCACACTAATGGTCACAACAAATAGAATAGAAAGTCGCCGTTTCTCGAAATCAAAATATTATTTCCGTGTATCTCTCCGGCGTGGATGCTTATCCGTGTGTTACAATTAAATAACTGTTAGGCACAAAGTCTAGTCACTAATCGAGAATATCGATGATGACGAACGGGCCGAGAGTGATGTCGGTATCGATTGTTAGATTTCGAGTGCTTTATTTCCGATAAAATTGAATATTATGAAAGACAAACGGATTGCCTTAGTTTTATCAAGTTAAGATAAGATCTCCTTCGCGGCAGCTACGAGATATTTCTTCGATCTCCCCTGACATACCTTCGACAACGATGGAAATCTTATTTTGTACGATAAATTCATTCGGGCAATCTACCGAGATCAATATTCCCTGAACTTCTCTAGATTAAAAACGGCACGTTACGAAATGACAATCGGTAATCTTATACATTTATCGCATCAAAAACAAATCGCGCGAGTACAAACGAAACTGAAACGCGAGAAGAGCTTTGAATACAATTCCGGGCTTCGTACGCGATTTTTTTCTCTTAATTCACTATCGATTGATTGCGAGTAGCTTGCAAGCACACAGATGATCAGATGATGTTGATTCCCTTGATGAGTTAGCGATGAATTAGAAATATCGAGATTTTCGCGAGGAACTGTGTAACCGGCACCTGTTAGTGCGATCCTATTCGCGGTCTTCCTTTTAGCACACACGATGTCTCTTCCTGTGCCATTCCCCAACTATATACACCTTACTTTACATCCTCGCCGTTTTCTAAGACGGTCATCTCGACAGCATCGACCATTTCGTGAGATTATGACGTGCAGCTTCCGTGTAGAAAAGTCGAAGACTATTTTACATAACGAGCGCAATGCGCAAATGGAGCGCAGATATTAATGCGCTGGATGACGAATTAATGACTAATCGTGGATCTTGGTGGAACAAATAATGGAATGAGTAGGAGGAAAGGAGTATTTTTTCATGACTATATTAATAAGCACCGCGTCTATCCTTTGCCGCTCAAAGTTCAGATTTATTCATGCGATTGCAGGCGTGAAAGATACGTGAAACAATACTTGCGGATCGCTCGAGGCGTTGATAAAAACTACGTGCCTGCACCAACGATTTTTTCAATTAATACGTCGAACGGAAAATGACCAAATACTATTCCGAGAGTATCATGTAGTCGATGATAAATATTCGCAAAATAAGTCACGTTAACTTACTCACTCGAAAGGAATTATTAAATATAATTCAGATGACTTTGGACAGTAAAATTATTGCGAACTCCGTGAAAACCTGAATTTCGGCCGAAAAAATAGCATAAATTCTTCAAAATCTAGATTCTTAAAAATTATATTTGGAAACTTATAAATGAATATCAATGAGTTCCGTAATAAAGTAAAATAACTTTATACTGAAACTCGTCGGATTAAGCAATATTTTGTTTTTTTCTTCTACATTTATTGAGCAATTATTAAACCTAATAACTACTTCTCAATGATCATAAAATTCATTTACGTAATGCTCTATATATTTATCGTTAACACCTATTGATAGTTATATCTTATTACGTAGATATCGCGACACAAACTTTTTTTCATTCTATGATTCATCGCGGAGTACTCGTATTTTAGACTTTCCTATCTAAACTCATTTACATATCTCTCCGGTGTAAAAAGAATATGTGCATTTGAAGCAATTTCATTTGCACAACGTTCGATATATGTATATATAGCTCGTCTTCCAAACTTTTTTAGTATGTTACATAATATACAAAATTATATAACGTACAAAACATAATCAACAGAAAGTATAGGTTACAGCATAAACAGAATAATTGCAAAGAAATTTATTAATTATTTATTCCTATTATATATAGCTTGTTTTATCCATTATATCACTTATATTTATTATTTTGGTTATTACAAATATTGTTACAGTTTAATATACATTGCAAATGTCAGCGAGATTGCTTAAAATTTTTCGCGCTTGGCTGATGTCGGATGCGTTATAAACATGAAGAAATTGTGAAAGTGAAAGCAATGAGGAGAAAATATCTCTCCGGTAATTGCGTGTCACGACTCAAACACATGCATCCGAAAGGAAGCTATTTATCATATCCTGCTACACGACCAGATGGAGAAACGGCACACGATTCACGTTTCATTCGTATAATGATCTCAGCTACGCTTGAAGATTACGATTTAACAAATCGCGTGTCGCAACATGTTTTTAATTTCCATTTTTTAGTTTTCCAGAGAATCTTGCTTCACAAGAATTGATTGCTTCACAAATGCGAATGATAAAAAGGGGCCGTTCCCATAAATTCCGCATTTATTACGTAAACGAGATTAAACTCAAATCTATATATGTCCCTTCGTAAAACAACAAATTACGCTATATTGATACTAGTGCGTAATAAAAATAGCCATAGTCCCGTCAAGATTAATTTTCTTATCGTTCCTGTCGATACATTTTCGATTAGCACTTTATTATAACAGCGCGTAATTGCAAACACTAATCGTCGGCGAAATTTTTTTGTTACGAACGATAAAAGCAATTACGTCTGCAACGTAATCAATCCTTGAATCGGCAAACAAGGGTGTTTCCGCGATTCAATTATAGCGATCGATTCGCCGATGGATGTACGAGATAATTGGAGAATTTGTCGATCGTAATATCGTTTCAGCGATCGTCTCGTATTGCCTCATCTCGACATAGCATCGATATTAACGGCGCAAAATTCGGGGAATTCGATAAGAGACCAGCTGGATCGCGTAGATTCAATCAAAACAAAAGGATCCTTCCTACGCACCTGTTGTCTTCGAAATCGAGATGCGCCTCCCGCGTTCGTTTCGCCGGTGCACCGACGTGCGTGACGCTCAAGACTCTCGAGTCGCGAAACAAACGCGCGGATACACGCGAGCTCGCGCCACGACTGAAGTCGCGGACGCAGCGCAGCGCACACGCTCTCGCACGCACACACATATCCGTATTCTTTCACCATCGTTGCGTGTGTGCGCGCATTGATCGTTGATCGACAATTTCCAGAGTCACGAATGCGATATCCGCAGAAAAAAAATACAGGAGCTGCGGAAAGTGAAGGGAGGGAGGGTGTTTTCGAATCAGATAAGACAAGAGTGAGTTAAGATCACATTGGGTAAAAAAAAACAACCGAAGAACACGCTTTATTATTTAACTGTAATTGAAACTCTGTGACGGTGTCGACAGACAACCCATCGTTGACAATTGCGAGCTAATTAAGTATAAGAGTATAAAGTGTGTAACGAGAAATTCACGTTCTCCATTACTGCAGTCGATGCGGTACCTTCAGTTCTACGTAGTTGCATTGTCGCAACTTCGTTGGGGGCAGCGTAATTGGACCCGTGTTGACAATACTCAAGACCACTCAAGACTAGACATTCGTACGTGACATCACACGTGTTGGACGGATTGAAGTATGTGAATATAAATAACAAAGATGTGCACACGACGTGCGCGTTAAATTATCACCGAGGCACTCGTGCTGTTCATGTCCTCCCGCAGCTGCGTCCGATCCCGTACTCGCGCGCACATCAAGCTGTATTCTAACACGCCGATTCGAATATTCATCTCGGAGATCTCGTTCTTCATTCTCGTGATTGTCTTCTTTATATTAATAAGCGGCGCTGAGGAATTATTTTAGGGTGAAATTATAAGATACTTAAATCTGATGGAATATCTAATTTCATACTTACTGCCGTCTGTCATGCTGGATCCTCTCTCATCCATCTCTCTCTTTATGTGTTCCAACTCCTCCATTAATTTATTAAGCATCCGTGTCCGTTCGGTAACGCCGCCACTAACGTCTCTGTACTGTTCCTTGATTTTTGATAATTCTTCCTAGATTAATTATAAATTCACATGTCACTCTGCATGTGTAACTTAATAATACGTATAAAAAATATAATATATATACGAAAATAATATATAACATAAAAATATTATAAAATCAAACAACATTAACAAACATGACAATAAAAGCCGGGCGCGATAATTAGTACGCTATATAATTTATTACAATCTAGAATATTCAAATGAAATTAGCGTATGTTTCGACCCTGTCTTTGGGTCATCCTCAGCACGTTAGTGAACAAAAACTCAGGTTACATAAGGAATTTAACGCAGTCAATGAGTCAATCAATTAAAACGGTTGGTCACTAAAAATATTATAAATTTAAACGTAAACTCACTTGCAGTGAGCGGTATTGTGTTAAAGACGGTTCGAGCTGCCTATTAAGATAAGTTTCTCTAGTTTTGATCTTGTCTAAAGTATTTCCGATATCGGTATAGATTTTGTTCAAGTGAGCCTTCGTGCCGGTCAGATTAGTCGCAATATTCGTTTGCAATTGTTTCATCTGCTCGAGATGCGCTCTCCAGTCTCTCGAGTCTGCAACAAATTATAATATACAGTGGTGTTCGTTCTAGCTAATCAATTTTCGCTCAAAGACATTACCTGTCTTAACAGTCACTTTCAAACGAGGTAGAACTTTTTCCAATTCTAATTGCCACTCTTCCCTATTAGTCGTAGATTCCAAAATGCTGTCTAGCTTTTGCGTCTCGCGCTGAAACGTAAAAAAAAACCAGTTGACAATCTTGATAACGGTATTATGCATTATTCGCAATTCTTCTATGTGAGAATAAAATTTTACTTACAGTATTTTGTCCATAAAGCTTCGTAATGTCGTCTATGTGCAAGACATCTTGATCCTCGTCGTCATACTCCTCGGCCATCATTTCCTCCTCCACTTTCTCCAAGATCAACTCCGCGTCGTCATCCTCAATTTCCGGTTCTGGAGAAGGCTCATCGGGTGGGATATTTACCCTATCGTTGGTGGTAATTTTAATAAGTCGTTTAACTTGGTAAAAGTTGCGACGAAAAAACGCTAATTATATACCGTACCTTTTCCATTTGAATTCTGCCAACTTTAAAGCATTGTCAGCCAAATTATCCAAAACGTAAACCGCGTGTTCCCCGCTGCCTTGCTTAAGCTTATTGGGTGGGAATTCCACAGGTATGCCGACCTCCCTGAGATAATCCAAGATCAGAGCTATCGTGGAATTAGGATCGTCCGATTCTTGCGGCATTTCAAAACTTTTCCCAGCTTTTCTAATCAGCCACGCGGCCAGGCAGGTAAACGTGTAAAACTGCTCACCGGGATTTGTTGGAATTACAAAGTGATGCCTGTTTTCACAATGTTTACAATTATCTTATCAGGTATTAAATGGTATTAAATATATTGTATCGACATTGCGATTATCTCACCTGTTGATCGGTTTCATTTTTAGCTCGTGCACAAATTCCGCGTCGTAATTCAGCAGCTTCAATTTCTCCAACAGATCTTCCATTCGAATGTTTATGACGTACGGTGCGGACGGGGCGAGCCCGTCCTCCACGACGATCTTTTGGCTGTCCCGAAACATGTCGCTGCCTTTTAAATATATTTTCTATCAATTCTGCAAAAGAATTGTTAAATACTTTAGATAGAGATACCAAACGATTAAATTAAAAGGCTTAAATAATAAATAATAATAACAGAAATAAAAATCATGAATTAAAGTGCTTTTATAAAATTGCATCTTAAATTAATTAATAGATGCAAGTTCTCAATATACTCACTAGATAGTCGCAGAGCAGCAGCTTTGCGTCGCGTGACGTTCGCCTCTGAACTCCGATACTCCAAGAAACGGTAGCATACTGTGTCATTTGTAGCAACAGAGATTGTAATACGTTAGTTGATTAAACAATTGACTGATTGATTGTCGTAGTACAAAAAAATGTAATCCATCGATGAGAATAGGTTCGGGTTCAGGTTCAGGTTAAGTTGGCCTTTTGCATCGAGGATCGTCGGCCACGTAATTCCCGGACAGTTCTGAAAAAATCGATAGCCACCACGGTCAACGTTTAGCCGTTTTGTCGACGACAGTTTCGACGAACGTGATTACCACGTTGCCGAAAGGCAACACAAACGTACAGTGGGCGATCAATCGGGAATCGATCATCGAGAAGTCACGCTGATTTAAACGAAAAATCTCGTCGGTTCAATTCTCACTAATAGTCCCGTGACTATTTTCTAAACGTTCGCTCATCATCTCCGCAGTTTCTTGCTTTCCAATTACATTTTTGACATTGCGTCGAACTCGTGGCATTATTCATTCATTCTTCACGCGCCTGCGTTCAACCATTCAGCGTGGTTTCAGCGATAGTTCAGCGATCAGCCGATGTTGTGCTACGCACAGCGCTTTGTTTTTTTTCTTTTTAACATGACAAAGAAGAAGCGACGGTCTGCCACTAGATGGCCATTATCTTAAAGACCGGTCTTCGCTGCGTCCGATTTTTTAGATAATAATCGCGAAATTGTTGTTAACGATGCGATAATGACGTTCCGCGTTCGCGTAACATTTTGCGAAGGTACGCGGGACGATTTTCGATCGCGGCATACTCGTCCGCGGTATCGAGAAGAGAACTCGCCCGTTTCTCGCACGTGCTCCTAGATCGGTAGAGTTCGTTTATATAGCGCCTGGCGAGCCCGTACCTTCGGAAGCGTGTGCTAGTGATGGCACAACTGAACATTGATCGCTTATCGTAGAGCTTGGCAGATCTGCTCAGTGGGTGTTGTCACGTTGTCGTAAGCTTCAAGTAGCTTTGAGTGGTCAGACTCCCGATTGCGCATGCATGTTCGTGGCTCGTCTCACGACCACGGATTTGCACGCCTGCACGGTCCGAGTCTTCACGTCACTCCTCGAAGTACCGCGATTTCCAAATTGGGGGGTAAATCGAATAGGTCAAACGAGGTAATTTGTCGCTTCCATATGCAGGCACCGCAGATTGCGGCATGCCATTTTTTGCTTTTTAAAACTTGATTTTTTCACGATTTTAAAACTATTTTGCTCTTCAACCTTGATCCTTTTTGATCTCTCGAAGACTATTGCTGGCTCGACTGCCAAGTCCGCATTCCGCGTTGATAGTACGCGCAACGTCATACTTGGCAAAATTGTGAATTACAAGACACGAAAAACAATGTTAAAAAGCTAAATTATTCTTATAACTTCTTACAGTATCATTTTTCGTTTTGTGTCTTTATATTTTTATACAATAATTGTAATATATATTTAATTATATACTGAAGACTCCTATTTTATTATAATTTAATATATGAGAGCGAAAATTTTTATTTCAATTCTGCAGCTATCAAACAATTTGTTTTCGTCCTTGATCAGGCACTATTCAATTCGACATATATGTAGGTTATTTATTGATTACAAACAAAAGGAGAGTTTTTAATATATTTTACAAGTCTATTTTATCACCCAGATAATATGCATGTTGCATAAGACGTCGTAAAGATATCTACAACGTCTTATGCAACATGCATGTTATCTGGGCAGCTACAAACGCTATTTTATTGAAAGACGTTTTTATTTTAATGTTGCAAGAATTTTTATGATGTATTATCCCGCTTCTGACATCATTAGTCCAAAATAGCTGTAATGAGTGAACAAAAGTCTTAAATCGGTGTTAAATTATGTTATGATTTAGGTATTTTTACTTTCTTGCGAGAGAAGAAAACGTTTCACATTTTTGTAGAGTTGGATTTGGGAGATTAGGTTGCGCAGCAATGATTAGATTAATTTTTAAGTTTATTTCCAAAATATCAAGAAAACAATGTACAAATATCAATGAATGATATAACAATAACGCGTTATTTTATACCCACAATTTTCATTTTTATTTCAAACTCGCGATCTGACGCATCTTTAGGCCTCAATCTTCTTTTGCGTCTCGCTATTGATCTCCGAAGAAATTTGCGTGAAAAGTAGATTCCAGTTCCAAACTTCGTCCGGTTCCTTCACTAAATTTTCATTGTACAGCTTATCCGCGAGGAGAGAAAGGCTGACGCCGTCCAACGATGTGTATGCAGCATTTTTCACCAGATCAGTGTCCAATTCCTCGTACGCAGTCACTCTATTTGCGTTGACTCTAAAAATAATATCCCAAGATACAAAGAAACTTTTTCTTTAAATGAAATAAATAACATTATTCACATGATTATAGAATAATAAAATAGCAAATAGAATAAACAAAACAATTCTCGCAAAACAGACACTTATAATTTATAATTTTCAAGATAATTCTCTTCTCTCTTAACATTATACGAAAGACTTATGCCTATTTCTACCAATGTAGATTAATTTTAATCTCGGTTTAACTTACTTTCTATCTTTTTCTAATTCTTAAGAACTAGGAAAAGATGACAGGTAAGTTAAACCGAGATTAAAATTAACTTGCGTTGATAGAAATGGATATTAATTATTTTAATATTTTTGCATTTAGAATTATAATTATATATTATTTTCATACGCGAGTTTCATATAGGAATTTTAATACAATTTTTTATGGATATCTTAAAATAATAAAAAATAATAAGAAGAGAACACACTTACATAGGAGCGCTTGCAATCTCAGACGAGATATTATCTTCCTGAATTTCATCTAAATCAGGTATAACTGGAATATCTACAAATACAAAAGATCAATAATACTGAAGAAAAAGTGAGTGATGAAAAGAAATAATAACTATCTAAATTTTTCCATGCCTTTCTCTTTTTATCAATGTTAGAAGATTATATTAATGAAAGATCCCTTACAGAAATTTAATACTGTAAGTGATTATTTGGCTAGTGATTAATTACTTATTTCGAGTATTAAAAGTACTGTTTTTAATTATTTTAATACTCAAAATAAGTAATTAATTACTAGCCAAATAATCACTCACAGTATTAAATTTCTATAAGGGATTGATCTAAGTGGGAGATAGAATTTCTAATTGAATAGTAAATTAAGTAATGTACAAGCTCTTAATACAACTCGTTTTGAATCAGCTCACCGTCTTCTTGCTGCTCCTTGTCAAGCATTCGAAAACGCTCCCTAAGAAATAGTTCGTCAATAGCTAAATATCTGACTCTTCATTTTTATGAATTGTACTCACTGTTCAATGACGTTTGGCGCCGCCCTTGATCTGTATAATGAAAAAGGAATTGCTTAACTGGTTGTACTTAAAAATTAACAAATTTATTTTAATCCATTTGTAAACTCCACTTTGTAAACGATTCAAACTTATTTTTATTACTTGCAGAATACATAAGTTGTAAATCGATTGATTCACTTATATTACAAACCATAATAAACCTTACATGAATCTCTTGGGACGGATGTACATATTTATATGCGATAAAAATTTTTCAATACTTTTTACTCCTTTTTACTCTCACTTATATGCAATTCAACTATTTATGCAGTAAACTTTTTATCTCTTTTTGAGACACTAGATGCGAAGTGTGCCGCACGGGCACGAACAGTTTTACTGCACACTGGAGAAAAAAGGGGGGAAACATTGAAAATTTGTATTGCTCGTACATCCATGAGTCTTAAACTCGCGTTAGCTCTGTATTTGAGTTTAGAGCTTACTTACTTGCCGCTTTTCAATTCATCGCCCCAGCCGGTTTTCCTCGACCGAGGTGGAACTATCGGTCTTTGCACAGATACAGACTTCCCAGACGAGAAGGATATAGGGCTCTCCAGAGGATCATCGTCAGACTTCTCCTCCAAATTACTCTGACCTGCGCGCCTACCTAGGCGAGGCAGCAGCTGCAAATTAATCGGTGCACTTCATACTTAAGTTTAACTGTAGCAGTCGTTCGGAGTTCCTTAGAAATATCAAATTCTTAGCTGACTTTCTAAGATCTTCTGAAATTACCTTCTTCGAAGTGATCTCGAGGTCGGTGGCCCAATCCATTCTGTTTATCAGTCACGCGGCATTAAAACAATGCGTCCAAGCGTCCGGGTGAATGCTCCTGCGTTGTAAGCCACTCCGAGTCGGAGCTTACGGTACATTTGACAAGTGTATAACCGCTGCTGTCTCACGTTTGCAAGCGGTAACCATGACGACCGACTACACTCTCGTCCTGCACTCACACATACAGCCACATATTTTTTTACATGTGTCTAGAATAAATGTACATGTGTACATAAATACACACACATATATATATATATATATATATATATGTGTGTGTAGATATTATGTAGGAGGAGACTCTGAATATTCCTTGACTTGTTATAGTTTTTGAGATGAGAAAACAAAAAATATTCCAAGAATTATTGCAAATTGTCAATTCGCTTATTTAACGGTGTAACACAGTCAGATAAGTCAGATTACTGAACACTATCTGTTTGAAAGAAAATTTCTTTCAGGTTTGGGTTGTTTCCTCTCTCCGTCTTCGCCATCATTTTATTTAGGGAAGATGCTACTAGGGAAGTCTTTCCCTGCTCTTGTCCGTTTTAAGGCGTGTCTACACTAAGCGACCAACGATTGAACGGTCATGAGAACAGAATGTCCAGTATTGTTCGTTCGCGTTTAATTCACGTTTGATCTGATTCACTCATCGAACGGGATATGATAAGGAAATTTAAGAGACATTTGATTTTGCATTTGTTATCCGTTGTTCATTAGCTCAATAATAAGTTATTTTTAATGTAAATGTAATAATTGGAGTCACAAAGACGCTAAATTCTCTCCTAAAAGGTCAGCGTCGCAAGGCAACGTTTTCATATAAAGGAAAGATTTCATGACTTTACTGCTTTGATCAAATAATGATTTTTATAACATTTATAACAAAAATAAAGTTTGGAAATAATAGAGCTATATCCACAAATAAGAACCATGTTGGCGTTAACATCCAAATCACGTTTTTAAAATACCAGTTCTCGTCCGATCACTGAAGTCAAGCAACGTTGAGCACGGTTAGTACTTGGATGGGTGACCGCTTGGGAACACCGTGTGATGTTAACATTTTTTTTCGCGTTTTTCTCATTACGAAAAAATGAGTACCTTTCAGGTTGCTATATTATTTTGCATTTCATTACCTAGTCAACAATTTTTATGATATTTGTTATTACATAAAATGAGAAAAATTTTATAAAACACATAATATATGTTAAAACAGTTTGTAATAATTTATTTAAAATAATCGTCCAAACATTAAGAATATTTCAATGCTCTATTTACAAATGGGAGATGGAGGGACGATTAAAACGTCGGGCGTAGAAGCAGTAATAAAAAATGCTGATATGTCAGAGAAGATGCTGTTGATTGTCCTATTCAAGTTCTCGAAAAACACAAGATATATTGCAGCAAAAAAGAGTTTGATAAAAAAGTATGACTTGAAAATATAATATAACGTTGCATTATAGAACGTAATATCGGTAGCTATGTGATATATGAGAGAGAAACAAGAGATTTTATTTATTTCTATCTCGGTTAGTTATTTTTCTAAATATAAATTATAAATGCATGAAGCTTGGAACACCGAGTGATACTGCATATATTTTTTCTTCGCATTTTTTCCCGTATAGTGAGAAAAATATATAACTTTCATTAATATAGATAGGATTTCACTAATATTTCATTGCTGGTTAATCGATTAGTAATTATTACAACGTTTATGTCACCACGCGAAATAACAAGAGAAATAAATAACTTTTACATGGACAGTAGGCATTCTTAAGTGGTCTTTTCAACACGGTATTTATTGATATAAAACTAGAATGTTTAAGGAAATAAATATAAATTTATTATGCTACTCTCTTTTAGAACACAATTGAAGTGGAGATTAGGCAAGTATAGCTTTTTTTGGTACAATCGAGAGACAATATTGTATCTCAATAATTTTTCGCTCTTTCCACTTGATGTTGATATTCTTCGTTATCCGGATTTATCTCGCAGTCGTTGTCATTATTCGGTATTCTTACTTCGTTGTACCTGCAATGTAAAATACATAAGAGTGTGCCTCTTTGTTAAGTACATAAGAATATATGAGCGAGTCAGTTACGCGAATTGAATGGTAATGAACATTCTGTTTATATGACTCTATTCACACAATTTGTTCGCTAAATTTTTATTATAGCATATAATGAAAATAAATATCGTGTAGCATAATTAAAAAGAAAAAGTATTAATTGCTGAGCAGCATACTTTTTACTCTGCATTATTATCTATTTCTGTCATTCAAAATTTTATATTGGATGGTATTTATTTTTTTGCCAGCGTTTTACAAAAATTTCAATATCGCCGGCCTACCGTGGCAGACACATTGGGACATATAAAACATAAAATAAAATTGCTAAAATTGCTAGTCTAAAATCACTAAAATACAGATGACCATCGAATAACACGGTATTTGAATTGTACTGTAAAAAAAATTATTTTTTATTTATGTTATCTTTTTGATCAACGTATTGTTGATAAAACATATGTTGATAAAAAATATGTTATAAAGTTATGTTGGTTTTTTTTTTAAGTTTTTGTTTTAAATCCCTCGGAATCAAATGACCAATTTTACAGTCTTGAATTGTACGGAACCAATTGTTATTCGAGAGTTACCTGTGCCGCTAAAATATATTCGATTTTGTACTTCGGTTGCGTATCGAATTTGTATATATACAAGACCAGATGTCGGCACGAGACGCCGCGTATACCTCGTGAAGTCACCCTTGCAGAGCCGCCAGGGCAGCAGGTCGATCTTGTCGTGCAGCAGAGGCGAGACGTCCGGGCTGACGATGTACGGCGTGCCGGCGCCGGAACCGCGGGTCAGCAGCCGCCTGCTTTCATCGTAGCAACAGTGCTGCACGATAGCGCTCTCGTTTTCCTGCGACGGTAGAGTCTGCACGCAATAAACGGCACCGGGTTTGTAGATAGCGATCCGATCCTTGTCGTGGCTCACGTCGCGCCACCGAAACTTCCTGTCCCGCTTGCTGTCCCAGATCTGGTTGTTGTAGAAGATGCTGTTGGGGTACAGGCAGGGGCACCCCGGCAGATCGGCGACGGATCCTGCGGACACGCACACAAAACATACACGTCGGACGTCGTTAAATTCCACGCGAGAAAAACCATATACTCTGACGAGATTCATTTAGCGAGTTCGACCATAAATTTTCGTTTATTTTTTTACCCGGAAAGGCTGTCTCGATCTTCTCCCGGTTGTTCAACCACTTCTGACAGCGATCCTCGTCGTCGAAGCCACTCGCGTCGTCGATGGCACTCGAGTTGAGTATGTCGGGCTCGTCCTCCCTGGAATTGTTCTCCAGCGCCTCGATCAATCTCGCCAGGAGAGACTCCAGTCCTTCGTGAAACGGATCGTAATTAAAAGATTCGCGAACGTAGATCCGTGCGTCGTCCTCGTCGCCGTTCTCGTCCGTGCGATTCCAAAGGGTCGTTGCATCGGCGCTCTCGTTGTTCTCATAGAGAACGGTTTTGTTGGAAGATCTTACAACAGGAACGCGACCGACATCGCGTCGCCCGGGTCCCCTCGTCGAGTTTCTCGATCTCGCGTTCGGCTTCGCACGAGAACGATGCGTAGCACGGCGTTTGATCCGCGAGGGATGAACTCTCCCCCTGCGTTTGTAATCGTCCTCCTCGTCGGGCGAGACGGCCGACGTAAAAAGTTGATCGAGCAACAATTTTGTACAATCTTCCTTACACCCGACATCTCGCGTCGTCGTGGAATTTTGTATCTGCAAACAATGAGAAAAAGAAGATAGCGAGTTCAGAAGTCATATTGATTTTGCGAGATGATCGGAGAGGACGAATTTTATGATCTTGAACGTACAAATTACGAGGCGGTCCTCTGATGTCAAAAAAGACAAGTAACGTTTCGTAGTTTTCTCTTTCTTTTTTTTTTTGCATGAATAAGGGAAAGGTACCAATACCCGAACATGTATCCTATATCCGAACACCTTTATTATTTATAAGTATAACGCGAATTAAAATCAAAGATAAAAGTATTTTTTCTTGTAGTTGGAAACTTCAGTTGTAATATCCAAACGTTTATTTTCATAAATTTATATTTTTTTAAAGGTATCCAGACACAGATACGTGTTCAGGTATTGGTACATTTTCTATGCTTAAGTGTTCGGGTATTGGTACCTTTCCCTTAAATGTTATCGGGAATTATGTCTCGCGCGCGTATCAAGAGGCGATTCGTCAAAAACGGAGAGATCGATGACCGGCGATGACTGTGCGCGATACACGTAAAAGGCTAATACGGTGTCGGAGCAGTCGGAGCGACATCAAAGGACGGCAAGCGTTTGACGTGTGGATAAGAAGAACGTGGAGGCGGAGAAGAAGAGAAACGACGATCCCCGGGAGCCGGAGGGGCAGAGTGTTTACTTCTGAGAAACAGCATGCCGCAAGATCGTTTCCCGTCAATGGCGTAGCCGCCTGGCCGGTAGCGAAAAACGGAGATTTTCGAGTGAAAATCACGAGAGGAAGGATGACGAGCGGGATGGTCAAATAAGGACCAAGTGCGAGTCCTTGCAGCCCACGGGATATATTCTCGACTAACGACGTTCCGAGTGCTTATACGAGGATTTTCAAAGCGTTTTCAGTCGTAAAAACTTGATGTGCCTCGAAACTCGTCGTTGAATTTGAAAATTCTTGGAAATCTTGAGAGAATTTGGACGATCTCCAATATTTCGGAAGCCTAGATATTTCCCGAATAAAACATTTAAGATTCTTAAAAATAAACTGTTATCTTTGCATAAAATAAGAAGTAGATTGAAACGACATAACGTAAGATGTTATGAAAGTAAAAATGCATTTTCTCATTATGATACATAATAAATACATAATATATATATCAAGATTTTCAGTACATCTCGAGATTTTCGAGATATTTCAGCTTCCAAAAATTTTTTAGTTTCGAATAATATTCGTTTTCTGTAAAATCTCAAGTCGAATGTTAACACGCTTTAAAATAAAAGAAAAAATACCGCCAATCGTTAGATTATTAGGTGCATTAGGTGTATTAAATTGAAGTTTGATAATAGATAATATTTCAAGGGTGTTACACAACGATGACCTACTGAGAAAGAATTTCGGATAAATCTGCACGTATAAAAGAGCCCGGGCGGGCTTTGTATTGCCGGCTTGATTACTTTACACGAATTATTTTCTATTCTGTCTGCAAATTGAATTCGCGATTTTATTTTCGGTGAGTTAAGTAAGAGCGACATCAGTATCAATTAAAAATAACAATTTTGAAGCGACGAACCGTGAAAAAAAAAGAGATCAAATTGTATTAGCTTCAGATGACGAATCTCTGCATGATCGAAGACGAATTTTGAAGGGAATAACTATCTAGTCGTTTGACTCGTACTTACCTCGTGATCCTCATCGTCGCCACGGGAAGCCACGAAGATCGTGGGAAAAACTGCCGCGACGCAAAACACGAGCGGCGCTCTCATTTTGTCGCTCCGTGCTCCGATCTCGACGGGACGGCGGCGTTCCACTTCTCAGCTGTGCCCGACGTTTCGAACATAACTAGCGTGCCGCGCACACACAATCGATATCCAAATACGCGGGACAAATCACTCAAGCATCTTCGTTGCCCGTCACCATCTCGGGGACGGTGATGTCCCGGATTTTTCTCGTCGTCGCTCCGACGACGGGGGCTCAGTCTGTTGACAGTCTCTCGGGCGCGGGGTGGAGGGGGGGGGGAATCGGTGTTCAATTTATTTATTTACCGGCCGCATTCCACGCGCGCGAACGCGAAGATAGCGCGAGAGCCTACGTCGACGTGGGTAACGTGCCCACGGGGAAGCGAGTCGACCGATGACGCGTGATGTAAGACGGACGATAGGCAAAAGAACGAAGAGCCGAGGGTTCGGGATGATCCCTGAACGGGGGGAAAGGTAAGGCGCGCACACGCGGCGCACACCGCCTTCTTCAAAGGCCTTGCCGCTTAGGCGCATAGTTGTGAACCGGTGAAGTCTGTCCCGGCTGTGTAACAGCCGGCGATGGACAGAGGGAAAGATGGAGAGAGAAGGGACGAGGGAGAGAGAACGTGATAGCCTAGCCTGACAGCCCTGGGTGACCCACGAGGCACCGTCGTGTCGTCGTTAGGCGTTATGACGTGCGCCGGTCGCCTGTTATTAACCCTCAATTATGGCATTGGGGTCCCCGGGATTCCTGCCACTTATTTCGTAATTTTGTTCGTTTCCCTTTTTTTGTAGAAAAACGAATAAAATTTGATTCTGCGCACAATTAATGAAAAATACAAGAGAATGCGATAAATAAGTAGTAAGAACAGTTGTTTTTATTTCCCTTTTTTTTTCTATAAAAGTAAAAGTCTCGTATTGTCATTCTTCGGGCTTATTGTGTGTTAGATTAAAGTTAGTAATTCATCAAAATTCTTCAGGACTTTTCTGCGTGCGCGAATTCTATAAGACGTCCTTTCTACGTTTCTTCGCTTTTTGTTAATCTTACGTTCTTTTTATTTGATTTTACTTCTCATTAACTCCGCCAGTCTACTATCCCCCGAAGCTTTTCTTATTCTTTCTCGAGATCTAGACGTTCTCTCTGCGTTTCTTCGCTTCTTATTGATCTGTTTCTTGTCTTCCTTGTCTTCGTATGATTTTGGCTTCTCATTAGCCCTGCATGCCAGTCTACCATCCCCGAGGCTTTTCTTGTTCTCTTTCGAATGATAGGTCGCGTCTTCTCGCAGGATTAAGCCCCATTAATTAAGCCTTGTAAACATTCCATAACGTCTTCTGATCATTCTGATCTCGTAAACACTCTGGTCACTCTTTCGCAAGCGTCGCGGTTCACGGTAGTTTACGACCGCCACGTCAAACTCGCGGACTGCATATGGTCTTCGAGACCATAAATATGTTAAATTAAATTAATATAAATTACACAGATATTAATTATAAATATTATTTATAAATTAATGTTTTAATTTGTCTATTGGGGAGACACTTTCGTCCGATGAAGAAGAAAACTCGCTTAAAATCTGTTGCTTTCCTAAAAACACAAAACCCGAGAATTGTAAGTATTTAGCGCTATAGTTTGCCAAAGATAGGAAAGTTTCGAAATTTGCTTCGAATACGTATGATAACGAATTTCCACACATCACTGTTGGAGTCCTTCCGCAATCGTGCGGGATGCTCCCAAAATTGTCGGGTAATAAAATTTCCTACGTACATATATGTGCGTGCATATTTGTGTATATGTGTGTTTCGCGTGTGTGCGCGGCCGCGTATTACGAGGATCTAAATACAACGGTGGAATGCAGCGGGACGCGCGCGTTCCGGCTATTTTTAGCCGGGCCGATTCGAAAATACACCCACCGCGGATTAAATATAGCCGAGGATGCATTCGCGTATGCGGAATGCAGCGTGGCGGCACGAGAGCGGTCTCGAGTGTCGCGAGGAACGATATGCAAATTTCGTGCGTCGCCCTCGGCTCGCTGCTCCGAGACGCGAACACCCGTAGATCGATATCGGAGTGTCGAGGATAGAACGTAGAAACCTATATTGTTATAGATTCTGCAGAGATCGCCTTAAAGAAAATGCCGAGGCAGTCTATCATTTATCGCATAACTTTTCAATTTTGTGTACCTGATGATCTTGATAACTGAAAAATTAAAAATGTATTAAAATATTATCAATACCTAACGATAAATTATTCTTTCCCAAATCGATTATACTTATCGAAATAATCATATATTTGGTACGTAAAATAAAATAATGTCATATCTAGGCGAAAATATGAAAAGAAATTGTGCAATTATATTTTTCTGGAATAAATATATATTTTTCATTGTGAATTACAGTGTATCGCGATGAGTTACGATGATTTTTTTCTTTCTTCAGTATGATCGAGACAAATGAAATGTATCGTGGGTTTATGCTGCCACGCGTCTTTACAGAAATGAAGGGGCGGAGTGGATTTGAATATAAAATTAGAAGGCTGAATAATGAGACCCCCCGTTACGCTGGCACGTGTGCTAAAAACGAAGGAGGTCACGGTTCACGCGGAGGGACGAAAACAAGCCGGGACGAAGTGACCGTTTTTGTCGAGCGAATACGCTGCGTGATCGTCCGCAATTTCGTTCAATCTTGCGAAATTGCGCGATTTCACCGCTGGACAATTATTCAATCGAGATCACGGCGTCTTATTTTGCTCAGCGTCAATCTCGTAGGGTCGCGGACGAGAGGCCCGATTACGACGGTAATAAAGATCACGTGCGATTTACCGTTGCTGGAATGTTGGAACTAAAAGAAAACTCATACACTCTTCGCAAATGCATGGCAAAATAAATCTTCTTGCCATATTTTCTCGCTTAATTCTCTGCAACGTACACGTGATTAGAAAATTATATACCTATACATCTATATTTTTTAAGTCTCAATGATTTAATTTAATGAACATTTCTCATTTCCCGATTGTATAAAGCAAAAAGAATCCGGTTATGAAAGATTAAAACGTTATGCGTTTTACATCGGGCGTTTAAGATTGTCAGAAGGTATAAACAGGCGGCTCTTATCGCGTGAAGTCGTATAACAATACGATCGCGCGAAAGGAGCCTGACAGTAGCAATCTTTTGCATTTCGCGATTATAATCCCGCCGGTCGCCGTCAACCGGCTTGCCCCTGTATAAACTCATCTCATTCCAGCGGTTTCGCTCCCAAGCTGGGGAGCCTCTCTCGGTCGAGGAGGGCGTATCGCAATCAGATAATAAAAAAGCAGCAACAATGTACCGCTGATTTCATACCTCGCGGAATTAAATTCCGCAAAGGCATGAGCCGTGGGGCTCCTCCTTTTGGGACCTGTGGAGAAAGGATCGGGGTTTGTGGTGGCCAATAACTCGAGACGCAATGTCGCTTAAGTATCGTTTTATTTCTTGTTTTTTTTTCTTGCTCTCGCTTGGCTATAAATAAATTCGGCGAGATGCGTCGCCGTTTATATATGTACACACGCGCAGCTGGACATCGTCCGTCTAATCCTACGTTTACGATTATGGCAATAATTTAACGGCGCTACGATCTAGCGGTACACTAATACAGATATACGTCGTTAATCGTTAACACATTAATTCTATACGCGCCCACTTAGGAATGTTCTTATGTACAAAAGTAGCTGCGTGTGGCGTGCCGATTGCAGAATCGTCACGTTGAATCTCCGGGAATGACAGCGCTGAGAGAATTCACCGTTAATCCATTAAAATAAGCCGTAAAATGATGCGGGAGCTCGAGTTAGTAAGATACAGATTATAGGCCGCTGTTGCACCGAACCCTTCAACGATGAAGTGATCGAACGGGAGAATCAAAAGACTACGCGATCGGTCAACAGCCTGACTATTTACAACGAGAACGAGTTATCCTTCGGTCAAAGGCAAAAACGAGCAAGCGATCAATTCTTCTTGTATAAATTCCTTTTTATATATTATGTATAAAGAGAAAGGAAGGAAAATGCAACTCTGTTGCGCTAATTAGAAATTGATTTATATATGGAGGGGTTAAAGCCATAGTGGTGTAAGTCAATTTTTTTACCACTTTTTTCTCTTCTTCTTTCAACATATCTGCATGTGTAGACTGCATCTATGAACTTAACTCGATAAATTAAAAAAAGTGACTTACACCACTATGGCTTTAACCCTTCCATATATAGATGCAATACGTTTGGATGCTGTTTCAGGAACGACAGTCGAGGAGATGGAAAACAGCTACCACAAGATACTTGACGTGGCCAAGGGAGCGAGCGATGAGGAAATAAAAAAAGCTTAGACTTAAAATATCATCCTGATAAGAACAAAAGCCCCGGTGCTGAGGAAAAATTCAAGAGATAGACGAGGCATACAAGTCGTTGGAGGCGCAAAGAAGAAGGAGGGAGGTCAACGATAAATTCAGGAGGATCTCAGAGAACGCCCCGTTGGCAGAGGAGTACTACGTAGAGGTAGATAAAGGTAGGGCTTCCGTGGCGGCCCCAGGGCGAAGTTCGTTCCAGTCATCGTATTATTTTTGTATCAATGGAAACAATAAGAATACCTGTTCATATATATTAATTTCCATTCAATCACTTCGCGATAGTTTCTTTTGCTGCGGTAGAAAAGGATCAAATCGATCACGAATCAGACGTACAGAGATTTCCCTGTTTATCTCTCCACATTCCTCCCTTCCCCGTTCTTTAGATATCACCGTTTCCTTCGCGTGGTCGTCTATAATTACACGGCCGACAACACCGCTGGTCTTCCGCGATCAGCTATATCCCTCCGTTTTAACGACACCCGCAACGGTCCGCGATCATGTCCTCGTACATCTTGAGCACGACATTCTCGTTGTCGTCGTAGAAGAGGATGCTGGTGCTGAGCAGCTTGGTGGGCACGCAGCACGGCCTCTCGACGCCCTTGGCCATCTTGTGCACGATCGCCTGTATCGTCGCGTGATTCGTCGGCCGCTGGTCCTGGCTGAGAGGCGGCTCGCACACGCCCTTGCACTGGTACGCGGAGTAGCCGGCCGGGGCGATTATCGAGGACGACAGCCCGATATCGCGAAAGTCCACGTAGAGCTCGTGCCTCGTGCACTCGGTCGCGTTCCCCGATGACTGATTCAGAGACGTTATCGGGTTCTGGTTGCTCGTCGACCGGCGCGGTCGACGACGTCGCTCCGCGATTTTCGCCGACCTGTCTCGCGCCGTTTGTCCCAGCCTCTCGCGAAACGCCGCTCTCTCGTAGATGTCCATCGACGTGAGGATCCGCGTGATTCTCGAGCGACTTTTCGACACGATACCGTCGGTGGTGCGTTCCCGGGAGGACGTCGCGTCGCGACGACGGCGTCTCGTCGCTTCTAAAGGTTCCCCGTAACGAGAAGTTCCTGCCTGATCCTCCTCCTCTTCCTCGCGTCTTCTCTTTTGTCGCTGGAAAAATTCCGGCTCGCGTCTGCTCACCAACGAGACCTCCTCGGGCTGACCGTCCCCTCTTCGTTGTCTCTCGTGCCTCTTGTAGTGCTCGGCGTCATCGTAGCTGTTCTCCAGATCGATCTTCTCGTTCTCCGCGTCCTTCTCGTACGCGGGACCTTTCCCACGGTTCTCCTTGTCATCATCCTGGTTTCCATATGCGTAATATCGCGGCACGACTACCGACCTTTCGCCGGACCGGTCGTTACTGTCATCGTCGAACAGTACCAATATCGGCTGCTTGCTGTGGTGATAGTCGTTTCGGCGGGAGAACTCCACCGATATTTCGTCCTCAAACAGATTCTGCGCCGTCACCAGGAGGCCCAGATTCGGCTCTCCGCTCACCCATCCGAGAACAGCTTGCTTGACATTGAATATCTGTACAGACATTATACTTAATTGAAATATCTAACGCGATGTAACACACACTTACGTAATTTTTTATATGAATTACTAAATTCATCAAGGTTTTTTTAAATACAAGTGTCAAATACATTGTCGCCTTCTCGATTTTTAATAAATTCTTCAAGATACGAATAATTCGATAAATTGTCGAAGCGGACGTTATGAAACAGAAACAGTCGTCTTTTTATACAATAAAAAAAAAGGATTCTTATACGAGATAATTAGAGAATATTAAAGTTTCGGCAAATTATCTGAAATGATTTTTAAAAATACAGCGATCAAAGATCTAACTATTAAGACATTCTTGAAATTTGAAAATTAGACAAGGACATAACAGTGGAAATATTGTTTCGAAAAAATTGTTAATATCGAGATGAGATCATTACGGAAGAAGGAATTAAAATGTTATACGCTCACCTGCCAACCGGAAGCGTGCGCGCCGACGTAACGAATGTTCAACAATCTGTGAAGATCCGGCACGTCGAGGCTGCGATCGTCCAGCACTTGATACACCCTTATCTGCGCATACATCAAGGTCGACGCGTCAACGCGGCAGTATTGCCTAATTCGCGTGCAGTCAAAAGATTGGCACGCTGATCGGCGACGCTTACCGTGCCAGGCACTTACCAGATAATAAGGCGACGCAGACGTCAGCGGACGCATGTTCCTCGCCGGCGCTTTTTTCCGGTAGAGATGCAGCTCGGCCTCCAGCACCGACTCGTCCATCTCCAGCCCCGAGACGTTGAAGAAGTAGAAATGCGACAGGGGAGAGTCTACGCGCGCGAAACAAACGAGAAACAAACGTTTAGATCGCCCTTTCACCCGGCAGCGGATCCTGCGAGTTTTCGTGATTATACTGACTGAAAGAATTACCCCTCTCGATGAAGCTGCGCACTACCCTGGCGTTGTACGGATTCCGGCCTCGCGTGACCCCGCTGGGATCGGCGATGGTGTTGTAGAGCTCCATCATGAACTGCGGCGGTACCTTGCGATGGGCCAGATTCTCGTTCTGACTCCGAATGCCAAGGATCTGCAATTCGTTCGCCATTTTTTAATGCGAAGCTCCAGGTAATTTGTCGAAAAAACGACAAGTTGCAAATTCGAATCGAATCTGCGATTTGAATTTGCGAATCCGGGCCGCGTAGAATTTCCCGGGATATCCCGGAGCTACGTTACCCGGAAGACTGTGTTAAAGTTCCAGATTTCCATTATCACCTCTTGTATCTTTTGCAGAGCCTCCTCCCGTCGGGGCGCGAGGTCGTTCTCGTCCGGTTGGACGATGGGCCACGACGATTCACCGAGTTCCTGCTCGAGGCCATCCCGCTCCTCGATCCGGGACTCCGACTTCGGGTACGCGTCAACGTCGCACAGAGACGTCAACGAGAGCAGCAGCACTAGGAAGCGGCACGGCGCGCTTCTCGTCATCACCGTCGTGGATTCACGTATGTCGCGAGGAGAAAGAAGAAGAGACGTCCACTGTCAGTTCCAAGAAATCGCACGCGAAAATCGCTCGGCACCGGTCACCGTCGCCGTCGCGCAACGGCTTACCCTCTCATCGCGATCGAGAAGGATAGCGAGCCCTTGTTCTCGAGTGTCCGGAGTGTCCTTATCGGCGTGTTCTTATCAGCGCGGAAGGAAGAAGGATAGGGAGAAAGAAGTGCACGGAGGAGATTTTGCCGAACCGAACGGGATGCTAAGTGGCATATGGGAGGTCTTGGCCGCGAGGAGTCACCTTTATGCTACGCCGGGAGTTGCCTCCCCCGCAACTCGTTCGCCCCCCGCGGCATCGGCTCTCTTCTCGCTTCTCCCTCGCCGTCGTTGGACGGGGACTTCTTGGCGCGATCCCGCGGCGCGATCTTCCCGCTTCAGCAAGGTTTAAGTACTTTTATTAGTGTTTTCTTTGGCCCTTTAACTCACTGACGGGACTCGCTTATAAAAACACGTAAATCGAACTTGTTTGCTTGTTCGTCACGTAAATTATATTTAAAAAATGTCCCATTCGGGAGAATCGAATATGTTATTCGGTTAGGAAAGATCCCCTTTTTTGACGTTCCCATTGTAAAGTGTGAACTTGGATATTTGCAAATATCAAACTATATACAACGAAATGTTTCTCCGGGGAAAGGAATGGTAATCAGTTCTCCCGACTAGGATCCGTAATTGGAGCGATTTACGAACGTTTTTTTCGCGATGACCGATTAACCGGTCGAGATCGATGAGACAGGCGAGACTTTAAAAAGACCGAGAGATACGAGGTCGCGCTCCACGCGATGACACCACGTGGCTATTAAAAACAGCGAGCGCTTCCTAAATTCCGTGGATTCGTAAGTGCCGAGTTATGTGATTTGTCACGCGGCGATATTTAGGCGGATTCGACGTCGGCGATTTATTTATCGTGGGTATTCTCTAACGAGAGACTCGGCGAGGGCCGATAATTTATTCCGGTAAATTTTTTTCGATCCACCGATTTTATTTTTGGGATTTTTGTTTTCTCTAATTTCGAGGCCTTACCCGATCCCGGAGTCGCTCGCGTGCTGCATTGTTGGCCAATAATCGCGTTATGCATATATCTCGCTCCGTTATCGATAAACGTCCGCTCGCGTAGGCGGACCGTCGTTGTCGCACGCCAAAATCGCAAAAGACGTGACGAAAATATTTGCCAATTGTTGGACGCACGCGGTGGAACTATACTCACCAAGAAATCTCTAATTTTAGCACGATTGACTCTATTGTAGTCAACAATCTCTCGTGGGCGTGTTCCGCTGAAATTGGGGCAATCAGGCGTCAGAGGGAGGTCGATTCGTCGCTTTAATGCAGGCATAACGTAAGAAAGTATGAATCACAAAATAATGCAACTCGTTGAACTCGTCTTCTCTTCATAAAAGCTTCATTATGGTAAGTAAGTCCCGAATTAGTAGTATAAACTATAGATGGGTGCGGTGCGGGGAGAAAGACATCTGTCTCATTCATGAAAACATCTTTGATTTATTCAGCCACATGGATTTGTACATGATGTACCTAGGAACATGAGTGTACGTGCAAAATATGTCTTTCTCTCTCTTTCGCTTTCCTTTTCTCTCTTTCTCTCGTTTCCAATTCGACTCGAATGTGACCACTCGCGGCGAAATAATAAATTTCAGTCTAGACGCAGGCACACTGAGTGATTTGAATTGTTTCTCTCTTCGCTCCTCGTCGGGTTCTAAAAAGTATCAAACGCGATAACGTTAAACACTGATCGTATTCCACGCACTTGTAACTCTCAAATCGGAAGGATATTTGATCGGAAATTAGATTTTCTCGTTCTTTGAGATGTACGTGATAACAGTTGGAATTCGTGGACTCTACCTGTACTCGTGCACCTTAAATCTGGCCGGTGTGCAAGTGTGCTGCTTCGAATATAGACCGGCTACACACCTGGACGGATCCTTTTTGTCCCGCAAAAGACACGTCTCCGTCTCGTTACCCGGACACGTCCCGACGCATTGGCCGACGTTTATTTGCTGCCAAAAATAACAGACAGAAATTGATATCGTTAATTACAAGCGAGACGAAGGAATGTTCATAAAAAGCAAAACTGCAAAATAATTAATACATATATCTTATATCTTTTTTTTTAAGGATTAGTTAATCGAATGTTTCATACTCGGACCACGGGCCTCACGTCGGTCGTGTTCGTACCCTCTTTGATCGTCACCTCGCTGTAATCCAGCACAGTTTCCATGTGGTCCATCCGGTGACAATGACCGGCGCAGCCACATTTCTCGACCACTTGGTAAACCTCGTCACCTTGAAAACAGCACAAGCCTCAATACGGATTGTAAGTACGTGTATAAATTACTCGGACTTTTATAGTTTCAATCCCATGTTTATTCGACGTTTATGTACGTACCGTTTGGCCCCTTGACGCTGATTGTGTTATTCCGGACCGGCTTACAGCCCAAGTCTTGAAAAACAAGTAGAACATTAATTTTCAGATCTCATAAAAATTACGGAGATAAAACCAAATGAGATAAATGAAAGGAGAAGCGTGGAAAATTTTTTTATTTATGAGAAATATTGACGCGTAACGATAATCGCGTAGATCATCGTACTTCATCTTACGTTTCAGGGTACCAGAGTTCTTGCGAGGTCGTACCTTTACCGCAATGGCCGATGCAAACTCCGATATCCACGATTGTCTGGTGCGGCGTACCGAAATGTACATGATGGGTGTAGGATTCCCGTCTGCAGGACGATTCCGGCGAACATTCACAGGCGTCTATAGCCTCGATTACGCGAACGCCCTGCAACGTGGACACTCGCTCCAGCTTGGCGGCCCTTGCGCGACAGTGGGAATCAGATGCACATTTCTGAAAGACAGGCGGAAGCATCAATGAGCAATCATCATAGGAAACGAGAGAGATGCACATTTGGCGTACAAATTAATCCTAGGGTACCTAATTTTTTTATAAACTTTGAAAAAATAGCAAAAAAAAAACACGATTTTGATTATTTTAAATTAAAAGTTCAAAAATTGCCTCGAAGAAGGAAAAGGCTTGATCGACGGTGCTGAGAGGAATGTTACAAAATAAAAAAAAAAAACAGTCTTGAAGATCTTCTCATATGCATCCAGTAGTTAATGCGTGTCGCTAATAGTTCGCAACTAATCAAGCTAGTTGTCCCAACGTTTTTTACGCGGTGTAAAAAAGAAAACTGGCTCTCGGCTGCTTTACGATGGCTTTAAAGATACGCCTGCTATCGAGGATCATATCGGTCGTTTCAATAAATCTCTCCCCCCGGGCGATTGCCATCATCCATCCAGCGGGATCCAGCGGGCGCATAATTCCGGGATTTAGTGGCTGGACACGCCGGCGCCGAGAGGATCGGTGACCGCGGCGCCGATCCGACCTTCGAAGGACGCAAAACACGTCGTCCTGATGGTTGCCTCGCGTTTCGCGTGCAACGTGGCCCCCTTTCCCCGGTGTCCCGTCGGGCCCGGCCATCGCGCCATCCTGGCGCGTAGCACGGCTGCTGTAAAAGACCATATTCGCGCCACCGACCGATCGGATTGCGTCACGTAACGAAAATAGCCCTCCTCCGCGTTCGGCCGATGTCGACCGGTCCAAAGATCCGGAATATCCGGGAAGATATATCGGAAAGAACGAGCGTTTATCTTCGCGAGGAATCTGCGCTACGTAGGGTACGATCCCTTCGTCCCCCGAGGATGGATCGATGAGACGAAACTCGACGAAGTCATCCGTAATTGTCGGACAGAATTATTTATACCGCGCATGACTAGACATCGTAGATATTCGAGTGCCTGCGATAAAATATCAACGGTCAATAGCTTCAAAGGTAGTTCTTCCAAACGGCAAATGTTGGGGGATTGTAAATACTTGAGAGATCCCGTGGGACTTGATGCCTGTGCTCTGCGAGTGTTAGCCTTTTACTTTCACTTGTATTTGGTACCCAATCTTGATACCTCTTTAAATTGATCGAGTAAAAATATGGTTTTAATATATTATTTCTTTCTTAATATTCTTTTTAAAGACAAATGTTCATCGCGCGTATGGAAGTTTATCATTCCTAATTATTAATATTAATTATGTAGTAATATCGTATCATAGAAAAAATGACGGCATAATAAATAATGTATGAGAAAGGAACTATAATTCCGTGAATAAACTTTGCAATTTTCTTTTTCCAAGATACAAGACGATTATAATAACTATTGCATTAATTCATCACACAAATAATAAAAATAAAATTCTCTTTATTATAGCTCAAGCCGAGAATAGCCGCCGAGGGGTCAACGAAATCTACATATAACAAAGACGCCAAATTATTGCAAGTATGCAAGTACGCAAGTAAGGATTCGGCCAGATATTATCTCGCCGTAAAAGTCACGAAGATCGCGCGTAGTCCGGCGTGGCCGCATTCCAACTCGCGATTGGACGATCCTGCGCCTCGTAAATCTGCACACGACGTTCACGATGTTCCTTCGAGTTTTTTTTCACCCTTCGCGTAGCCCTCGGTTGCATGAGGAAGCTCGCCGAGGAGACTCACATCGCCGTGTCGAAATATTTCAGCGAGCAACAGAGCATTCTACAATAATTCCTTTTCCAAGCGATCTGCTCATCATTATGCTTACAATTGATTCTCTTTGTTCAATTTCTCAAATGTACATGATGCCCCTGCATCGAAACATCATCTTCGACGAAATACACGTACGTTGGTATTTTTTCGCAAGCACCGAAAATTTGCCGAACATGCAACAAATCGTACTTTTTGAATAACATATGTGACAAAGTCCTTCACGTAGCATGGATTGATCGGTAGTGGATTCGCGTTATATTAAACATAATCGATGATGTTAAAATTAACGAAAAGTAGAAGTTTATTCAACTAGTCAGTATATTATGCGATTTATCTTTCTTTATAGAATCTCGAATTAGATTCTTGAATTTCACGTTTGGCATCGAACGCGATGATTAGGTAATAATGCGCCCACGTGTATGGAGATATCTATATTACGTCGGGTGATTCCCAACGATTTGACGAGTGATGATCAAACATTGAACCCCGTTTGAGTGTTCTCCGGACTAATCAATGTAGTGCCGAACTAAACTAAACGTCAAACCTAAATGCGAAAATTGCATCGTTGATCAGAATCTGATTATTACAGCATAAAATATGTTACAGTCTTCTGCATAATTGAAGTGAGGAACGGGCTTCGTACGAGAACTTACCTGCACCGCTGGCCGGCTTGGATCTCCGGGATCATCGGACACGAGTCGCGGGCACAATTTCCGGCAGTGCCCAGCGTCGATCTGGATAACTTCCCCGGATATCCCTGAACAAGAGCGATTTATATTACACGCGGTGTTTCTATTACAACATGCAAAACATACATGGTAAATAACCGATATCCACGACACCGATCGGGTACTTTTGAGAAATTGCGCATAGATTTATTTAATTGCATCGTATGAAGAAATAGAGAGAAGGAGAGTGAATGAGAGAGAGGCGCCAGAACAAAGGCTAAGAAAAAGTGGCGCCTAGGGGGGGATGACCGAATCGCAATTTGTGTACAACTCTGCAGCTATTTTTGCGCGCGAACGCGTGGGACTGAGAATGCGGGAGTGTTTGTCGCCGATGTCGTGAGGGGGAAAGTTTCTGCGCGATTTATCGTTATGTTACAAATAAAAATATGAGCCGAGGTTCGAGAGAATAACGCGTCGTCGGTTATCGTCCGAAGTGAGCGAATTGGGGGACGGATCAATCGACGAGGGAGGCGTACGGTGTTTTAATCGAAATATTAATTTCGATTAAAACGCTGGCAGACGATCTCTTTCTTCATAAGCGGTCAAACGTCACCGCCATTCAATTGAAGCCAATAGATCGACGGGAGAACTCGACGCGAAATCCGAGGCCCCAAGCCAGAAGGACGAAAGTATTTCATCCACTTGCATGTGCGAATATTTAATCGTATTACTCATCACTTTGTCCCGATTAAATGCTATGCAAGTTATAGAGATTTCAGAGTCATAGAGAAGATGCTTCGAAATTTATTAATTTGAATTAATTTATAAATTTTCTAATTTAAACTCCGTTTAATTTATCATTAGAATATTGTTGTAGTTGTAGAATTACAACTCTGTTAATTTATGTAGAACAAAATTGTGCAAAATTATATATTTTTATAGAAAACAACTTTTTGGAATTCTTGAATTATCAATTTCACACAGCGGCTATCTAGTTGAATGATGGAAAATAAGAAACCTATTTTAACGAAATTATTTCAGAACATAGAAAAATGCGTAATATTTCTGTGCAATAAAGATTATAATATTTTTTTCGAAATTTCCTCCTAAATCGAAGAAATACCATGCTGTGCGACGTTACAGAACGTCTCGCCTCTTTAATCGGCATTGTGCAAATTGGACGAACCTATTCGCGACATACAACCGGATGTTCCGTTCCCTTCCCCCCGTTGGGACGTTCATTGATTAAACACAGGGTACGGTATCAATTTGCTGTGCCGTACACGCGAAGGAGATCGTACCCTTCTAATGAATCGCTCATTAACAGGCGTCTCCTCAAGTTTTCTTCATAGATTTTCTTTTCTCTCTCTCTTTCTTTCTTTTTATATATATACATTAGATTGATATATACATTGAATAATAGGATTAAAGGCAGGAATAGTTAAAGAATAATCGATGTTTTAGATGCTCACCATATCCGACATCGATCATCTTCTCATATCGGGCACAACACGTGTACTGCCGTAATTCCTCCGAGTGCACCTTTCCTTCGTTTTCCGATTCCTTCTCGCAGAAAGCTAAGGAAGAAAAATCGCCAGACGATCACGAGTGGAACGCAATCGAGGAACTCGAAATTCGTGATCGGAATTAGACGAGATACGCTCTTCAAACGACACGGTATTAATGACTTATTGTTGGACAAAATAAAAATTCTAAATCTTAACTTTTTCGTTCAAACTTCAAATTTATATCACAATTAAAATTAAATCACGTCTTGCAGACGACTCTTCTTGAAGCAAAAATAAGATTTAATATATTTCCGACGAACCGAGTTTTTTATTCTGTGGTTTTGGGAAAAGAGATAAATCTAATTTTGTCTTGTACGTTTTTCATCATCGCTGGAGATCATTCGGAAACTTGTCAAAGATTTCATCCTAAAAAGAGCGAAAATACAGAAGAGAGAAGTTGTCCTTTACATTCTATATTTTTCAACATGTAGAATCCGATATACGTATCTCTCTGTGCGTTCAGACGAAAAGCGGACGAGAAGAAAGCAGAGCAGGAAAGAAGGGTGAGTGGCTTGATCGGCGTTACCTAATCGCAAATTAGCCACGCAAACCATGGCGAAACCGGCGAGGACGGTCCACCGTCCCCTCGTGCTTCGTACGTGCATATCGATACCGATTACCGAGCGGATGACAAAGCGGACGAGCGCGCGGAAATGTTCACCGGCAGAAAGCAGGAGAGACCGACCGGTCGTCTCTTTCACGATCTTGTCGCGAATCCTCGGATCGCCGGAGGATGATTCCGCAACATCCGGATGTCGCTCTCTTTCAGAAAAGACGCCGGGTGGACACGCGAAGGGCGAAGACGGCGGCCGGTCGGGGATCGATATCGAAGGAAGATCGATCGTGTATCGGGTCTGCTACCCACGCGGCTTGCGATCTGCGGGAAGACTGGCCGTCTGCCGGCTGGGAGATGTTCGGCTGACAGCGGCGGATCTCTATTAATCTCGTTTGGCGAACGGGACCCGCCTCGTGACAGACCGTCCGTCACAGTCCTCCTCGCCGACCGGTCATCGTCGACGGACGGCTGCTCGATTTCACGCTCGCAAGAACGCACGTTTCGCGATTGGCCACGTTCCGAGTACTTTTTCGTTTCCACCCCCTACGTAGGGAGGAACCGGACGCGGGGAAGTCTGCGGGGTGGACCTCGCGGGGCAGCGAACTCGTGGTCAATATTTGTCGAATCAGGACCTTCCATTTTTCTTCGTCGCTCTATATGTATATTTAGCAGCTATCGCGGCCAACTCGGGGAGATCTTGTTTTTACTCCCTTCCGAGAGAGATATTTGCCGAGCAGTTTAGCCTTGCCGTACTGAGGATTTCGCATTCGAACGTCGCGATCCACTCTGATTAAAGGGCTAATCAGAGTCCTTATACCTTATTCTTGAGAAGCTTGGCTGAAGTCTGTCAATGTTATCGTCGAACTGCCACTTGTATCATAATTATTATTAAGGCATTCTCTTATCATATTGCGAAGCTAGACTGATTTTATTTTGAGAGCAAATTCGCCCTCGGGCCTTTCTGTTCCGAAAAAGATATTAATTAGATATTAATAGGACATTTGCCGATTGCTATTACAAAATTTATTTACCTTCTATTATCGATTTATCAGTACGATAATCTGAAAGCATTAGAAGCGCGTGATTATTCCTCGATTTCGCGATATAATTTGGCTTGGCTCAATATGATTTGAATCAGAATGTTCATTTCTATCAATGCAAATTAAGTTGAATCCCGGTTTAATTTACTTTTTATCTTTTTTTAATTTTAAGGATTAGTTAAACCAAAATTAAAGTTAATCTGGCATTGACAGAAATGAACGTAAGAGGATCTTTCCTCTCGATTAGATGTCTATCTCAATCTGGGACAGATATCTAATCAATACACGCGATACCATTTCATAAAAGATAACATGATCTCATATTTCTAGTATAGAACGTTCCGTGACTCTTTCGTTCCTCTAACGATATATTTTCGTTGCTGGAAACCGGGGTGGACGTGGAGGAGGAATGAAGAAAAAGGGACAAAAGGGAAAGAGACTATATCCATTCCCCCCTGCTACGGCGCGAGGGGCGGAGGGGGATTCATTCGTCCGGTTGCAGCATCATCGCATCTGACTACACCGGGAGATCTCTCGCCTCCTCTCCCTCCCGCAATCTCGCCCTCCGCACTCGTTAGCATCCACGCTACCGTCAGGATCGTTGAGAGGTCCGCGCGAGAGGTCATTATCATTACCTATAAATTACCACGCGCGCGCGCGAATCTCAATCTCGCTCGCCGCTCGCCGCAACCCACGGGGGAAAGACGGGGGTCCAGTGGCGTACGGAGGGCGAAATGGAGAGAAAACGAGAAATGTATCTATCACGAACTTGCTAAGGGAAATATGCGAACATAGACACAGTTAAAAGAATAAATTAATAAATAAAAAATACGTCGTCATTTTTCTTTATCGGGGCTATAAATTGTCTAATTTTCAAAATAAGAAATTCATTAATTTATTCAAAAGGATACAACTATACTCCGTTGGCTCACTTATTATTTGTAAAAAAAAGACTAATGTATTTTTCTACTTAAACTTGTCGGCAAAATGTTAATTACTCCATAATTACAATGTATGGTACATTTTTTTTTAATTAAGAGCCATTAAAATAATTGCTAATAAAGAATCGGCAGGCATCCAAAATAATCTACGTCATTTTATTAACAATGTCAGGTTTCTCTCTGACAATGTAAACAATCTTGATTTAAATTCAAGTTGTGGATAATCGATCATTGGAAATAATCGATCCATAGTCCAGTCGATCTGCAAAAATCTCGATTAGCCGAGCGTTATCTCTACACGTGAGGTTAGCTTGATTCTAACCTAAAATCATTCATTAAAAGCTTGCAACTGGAATAACCGGTTGGAGACGCGGTGATAAGTTTACGCGTATCTCAAACATAAAAAAATAAAAGCTTGTAATTAACGTGCATGTACCAGCCAGGAATCTAATTTGAAAATATTGGCCTTTGTTTTTATATTAAACAGGTAAGAATCCAGAATTTACACTGTAAGTTTTACGTTGATATAATTGCAGAATTAAATTGAACGTTGCTTCTATATTGTTGTCCATTTCTGTATTATAAATATGTTGTTTTAACAATTGTTCAATAACATTCCAAGTTCAATAACACATTTTATACAATTTATAATTGTACTGTGATTCAAATATCTCCATGAATTATTGTTCTCATGTTTTTTTATTTAAAGTATTATGTCTTTGTTTAATACTCTTATATATATTTTTGCAGAATGTCTGCTAAATCAAGAAAGAGTTTGCCGTTATGGCAACAGTGCGACAGGTGTCAATGCGCTCTGGCGCAAAAGGATGTTTCTCTACACGAGGAGAAGTGCCCGCCTTCCACAGAAAATTGGGACCATCCTTTCATCCACAACAGAGTTTTATACAGCACGACAGAAGTCTTCCAAACACAAGGTATGCAACAATTTACCCTCGTAATCAATTTAACACAATTTTCCCCCGCATCTGTCTTCAACTTGATGGTATTGTGCATCTCGCAGAATTACCCAAACGCATTTCCGAGAGGGACGCTAATGACATGGTGTTTGTGTCGCAGTTCACTTTGCAACTGTGCGAGATCGCGATTGGATCGCCAACCGTAGTGGCGACGAAGGACGAGGTGGTAGTCAAAACGGCCTGGCCGACTAACGACAAAAGTTTAACAAGTGTTTCTTTAACGAGGCACGGTGAGCCAATTTATCGACTTCTTGTTTTTAGTTTAACTCTCTCGGAAGAATTTAAAGACAGTTGCGTTTCTGTTTTATTATTTTCAGCCATTGAGCTGAATAATCTATCAGGATTGGTCAAAATATGTTCCTTGACATCCGACGTTCATATCGCTAAGGAAATTGTAATTACTCAACAGGGAAAGCGCTCGGTGTCTGACGCAAGCGTGGAATTGGACAATATCCTGAAATATTTTAACGAGCACAAAATATTTGCTGTGGGCAACAGGATAAGCGTGCCATATTACGGAAAGAAGTTGGTATATAAAATTGTTCAGATCAAAGGAGAGGAAAGCAAGAAGAAGCAAAGCGAAGCGGTGGATGTAAGCGAGCTGTCAAAAGCTTTTGAGGATATAAATCTAACAACTCCTTCTACAAAAGTGGCCTTTTACAAAGCGTTGTACACGACGAAATGGACAATCCTGGATACTGCGGATAAAAATAAAGAAAATGTCCCGAAGAAGAGGTATAAAGTTGAAGATATAGGTGGATACGACGATCTTATATCCAAAATACGAGACGTAGTTGCAATAGACATCGACAGATACAGGAGCTTCGAGCACTTCAGTGTCAAAGGGATATTATTGTACGGACCCTCTGGCGTTGGCAAATCCATGATAGCCAACACTATAGTCTCAGAATGTAACATTAACACGTACACCGTGCACAGTTCAGACATTTATAGCAAGTCTGTCGGTGAAACGGAAGGTAAGCTCAGAGAGGTGTTCAGTGAAGCGATATCGAGCGCTCCCAGTATAATACTGTTGGAGGATGTGGACAGCCTGTGCCCCAGGAGAAGCAGCTCCAGCACGGATCACGAGAAGAGAGTCCTCGCTCAATTAGTAACGCTTTTCGACGATCTGCAAAGCACCAGCAGCAACGTATTGGTAGTGGCTACCACCGCAAAGTCGGATCTCGTGGACAGTTCTCTGAGGAGACCTGGCAGATTGGACATGGAGTTCGAGATTTACGTACCGACCCCAAACATGCGTGCGGATATACTGGCGAAGTTACTGAAGAAGATCCCCAATACGCTTTCGCACGAGGACGTACAGAGCATCTCGTCCGATACTCACGGCTTCGTTGGCGCGGACCTGTACGGTTTGTGCTCCAAAGCGATAATCAGCGCGGTGAAACACCATCAGAAAGACAAGGCTACGTCCGACGATGAACCGAAAGTGACGATGACCGATTTTCGTTATGCTCTGACTACAACGAACCCTTCGGCTATGAAGGAAGTTGTGATAGAGGTACCAAATGTGAGGTGGTCGGACATCGGCGGACAAAAGAAATTGAAGGAGAAATTAAAACAAGCCGTCGACTGGCCGCTGAATCATCCCGAGGTGTTCGTAAGATTAGGCATTGAGCCTTGTAGAGGCGTCTTAATGTTCGGACCGCCGGGATGCTCGAAGACCATGATCGCGAAAGCTCTCGCTACCGAGAGCAAACTTAACTTTCTGAATATTAAGGTAGGTCATTCGAAACACTTACTTATTTTCATCGCTGCTACATCGCGCAATTGTTTGCAGGGCCCGGAGCTATTTTCGAAATGGGTAGGCGAGTCCGAGAGGGCTGTAAGAGAAGTATTTCGAAAAGCGAGACAGGTCGCACCGTCCATCATATTTATCGACGAGATAGATGCACTTGGTGGTGAAAGAGGTTCGTCTTCCGGTGGTAGTGGCAGCAACGTACAGGAACGAGTGTTAGCCCAATTGCTGACCGAACTCGATGGCGTTACGGCTTTAGGCAACGTCACGCTAGTAGCGGCTACTAATCGACCGGACAAGATTGACAGCGTAATATCTCCCACCTTATATGATTGATTAATATAGAATCAATTCGAAGAACTAGTGTCTTGGTTACAATTTTGTTTACAATGGAAAAGACAAATTTTCAACAAAACTCTATCTTGACATTTCTACTTAAATATTTATTATTTAAAAGCAACCATTGAAAAACATCTGAATAATCGTTTTAGAGAATAGCGTATTAAATTAACCTGTATAAAAAAAAGCAGAATAAATTTAACATTGTTATAAAAAAGTAAAAAACAGTGATGTCATATCATATAATTATCTTTAATGATATGAAACAATCGTAAAACTTTTTAAATAGATTAAAATAACTTAATCCTCTGAATGTTTTAACAGTTCTAATTATTTCTAATTATTGAATATTATTTATTATCCTTTTAAATTACTTTTTTAATCTACAGATTATTATAATTGACGAAATAATTGAATGATTCAATCATTATTTCATGTAACAGCAAAAAATGTGAATGTTTTATAATTTCTAAATTATATCTTCTTCATTAATATCCTGAATTAATATAATGAATTGCAATAATTATTTCAGGCGCTCCTTCGGCCTGGACGACTAGATCATATCATATACGTGGGGCTGCCGGATGAGGAAACCAGACGAGAAATATTCAATATAAAATTACGAAATATGCCGATCGCAGAAGAAGTAAACATCGCGGATTTGGTCAGCCAGACGGGAGGTTACACCGGCGCAGAAATTCAAGCGATGTGCCACGAGGCCGGCATGAAGGCATTGCAGGAGGATCTTAAAGCTATTGTTGTTACCAAAGAACATTTCAACGCCGCATTAAGAACCATCACTCCTAGAACGCCCATTTCCCTGATAAAGATTTACGAGGACTTTAAAAATAAAGCGTTATGAGAATTATATGAGGATATGTACGAATTTATTTTTACTGCGAGAAAAGGCGTCGAGAGACCTTTTAGATTTCACGTTTTTCACGATTTTCTGTTTTTTAGGGAAGGAAAAAATAGGAGGAACGAGTCCGATACAGACTTGTAGATTTCATCAGCTAATTGATTGATTGAAACTTAATAATTACGTTGTATTCGATAAGGACGGACTGCAGGGATTGAACAGAATATTGTTTGCATACACTATCAATCTACTTTGATCACCTTACGTGCATGCATAATCTCGAGAAGCAAGTCTTATTATCCCCTTCAAATCCAACGCGTTTATTCGTTTGCTGAAGATTAATATGATGTATGCACGCATACACATGCATCTTGCGCGCGTATCTCGAATGCATATTCAAAACATCGTGTAATTTATTCTTCTGATGACGTGGGAAGACGACGCAACTCATCGCAATCGAATTAAATCACGAGTAGAGTACATAATGCCACATCGAATTGGGAGATTGAAAAACTATTAGATTTTATTTTAAAAAACTCGCAATTTTATAGCAAACAGGCTCAAAAATCAACAAGATCTTGTGCAAAATCCACCAAGATCATTAAGATATAATTCAAATTACTTTTTGTTTATGCATATATACATTATTCATTAAACATTCCTTATAATCGTCAAATTTGATTTCTTTTTTTAAAACTGGTAATAATAGTAATGATAAGTTTATCCGCAAACAAATAAACGGCGAGATAAAGGTCAAGGGCGGCTGTTCCAATTCTCCCGCCACGCGAATCACGCGATTAATCGACAGCCCGTTTTCTTTCTAGATCGCGACGTTCGCCCGAAACGTGGGACTGCGACAACAATCGAAGTATCGAAGTTGCTCCGCGCGAGTGCACGGGAGAAAGAACGAGAGAGACGATCGCGTTAATTATTAATTAGCTCAGGTGCGTATGTATGTAGTATGTATGTACACTGATGTACACGTCGCGGGTTTCACTATAAACAGCTATAAACCACTATTTGCGTCTCTCTTTCCCTCTCGCGCGCCCTTTTCCTTATTCTCTCTACCTTTAGTTGTTTGTCGATCGTATTGTAAGCGTCCCGCTGTTTACAGGCCGTTATCGCGTCCCGCGTTACAACACGTTGACGGAACTGGGAGAGCTATGTGCGTGACGAGGAGGCTGCTCACTCGTCGGTGTCGGTAAAAGCAGGAAGGTGAAACGGACGCGGATCCCGAGTGACGACGTTCCTCAGAAATTCTCAGGATCGTCGACGTGTGCCATGAGACGTCGCCCCTCGGCCCCGACGAAGGAGAGCAGCGTCCACCTCGCAGTCCCGTGTTGACAGATTCGCCCTCGGACGAGAGATAACCTCGCGAAGGACAGATTTCACTGCTGCTTTCTGTCCCGTGTACGCTAACATTTGTTTCGTTTCTGCCTTCCCGACTGTTAATTGCCCCAGATAATTGGCAAACGTCGCGTGACATCATCGTGAGACGTATAATTGTTACGCTTCGTGTTGAACCAGCGTCTAATTTTGGTACTACATTTGGTCCAAAGTGTCGGAAAATTAATAACAATTGATTGTAATGGGGACAATTTTATAAATAATATTGTAATCCTATATGAAATAATGCCTGGACACAGATTTATTAAAGCTTGGTCGATCTCTCTGACATGTCGTAAATCGTAATGATGTAAAAGATAATTTTCTTACACGTGACTTTGGCAAATAAGTTTGTATCTTGGAAGAAAATTGTTCGTGCCAACGAAGTTAAATGCGTAACAAAATAGATTTGTTCGTGTTGTTTGAAATTCCCAAGAATTCATGCGCTTGAAACGAGAATTATACATTGAGTGTTGGAGAAAGAGAAAGCGAAGATTCTAAATGCAAAAAGTGCAAGCAACATGAACAGATCTATTATCACAAGATTATAAACGACAGAGAATAAATGAACAATTGTTAAAAGCAATTGTTTATTTATAAACAGTCTTGATATTGGTCAGTGTTTGGTTTCAAGAACCAAGTTTCAGAAATATGCAATATTAACTAGAACAATAACACATAGACAATTTTACTAATATTCACATATTGTTATTGTAACAGATCCGATTGGAAATAAGATGTCGTTGATCGAGGGAGTGGGCGATGAAGTCACAGATTTCTTCATCGTCATGTCCGTACTGTTTGTGGGATGGCTTGCTTGGTGCTCGACAAGTATAGCGGAACAACCACTGATACGTACGGTGCTTATACTGCGCGACCGGGCGCCAGCGCGTAGACGAAGAGCTCGTGCGAACACGAATAATCTCAGTGTCCAAGACGCTGGTCGGCCGCAAAGTTCAGAAACGGCGGAAGAAGAAACTCTGGAGACATCATCAAACAATAGCGATAGTACACAGTCCAGCTGTCCGAATGCAGCTGCCGTGGGTAAATATTCTTTTCGTTTCTCTCTCCTTTGCGTAAGTGTTGCATAATAAATCCTTTTGATCGATGATTTAATTAATGACACTAGATACGAGCGAATCGCTTCAAGAAGTCCCGAGATCACCGGAATCTACGACGACGGAGGAAGTACTTATCGAAGCCATGGATTCGTTCGGCAATGCTGATCGATCCCTGCTACAAAGAACTGCTAAGGCAGATGATCCCAACACGTTAGACCAAACTGCTAGTAGTACGTCGGAAAATGCGCCGGAAGAGTCAATAAACGACAGCAATTCACCGGTGAACAACGAAATCACCATAAAATTGAAGTTCATAAACGACGACCAGAAAGTAGTCTCGGGAAGTCTTAAAGAAATGTTAGGTGATTTTAAAAGGTAATCCCCTGGTTTAGCGTATATGACAATAGAGCACATTTTTGTTACGCTAAAAAAAAATTTGATCTTTTAATATTTCTCATTTCATGTTCGTTATCTTATCTCATTATCATGACTTATCTTTACGTTTCTCGTAGGAGGCACTTTCAAATAGAATTGGAAGCACGTAAGGCAGTGCGATTAGTGTTCAATGGCCGGGTATTGCAGCCCGACACTCAGACCCTCGAGCAGTGCGGCTTGTTCAACGATTGCGTGGTACACTGTTGGGTGCATACGCCGCGACCGGCCACCGTACCGTCGTCCACGCTGGACAACTCGTCCATTTATTTCAATTCCCAGTCGTTCTCGGATCTGCCCACCGGCGCGGGAATAACGCATTCGATACACAACGAGTGGGACTTGAGCCGGCTTCTAGTAAGCCTTCTAACGATCCTCCTAGGTATGGCGTGGTACTCGCGATATCACTATGCTCAACTCTTCACCGCGACGACCACGCTCGCGCTCTACGCGTTGACCGCGATCTTCACCGTCTCTCTGTTTAGTAACTTCTTTCCCGATCAGGATAACATTCGGAACGTTGAATAATATGATGACGATGATGATGACGACGACGACGACGACAACGACAACGACTATTACGACTACTAAGACTATACTAGGTTGCAATTTTTATAAAAGCACCTTAAATACAAACCGGTATAATATACATTTTAACGTACCACGTATACTACAAGGCTAACGGAATCGATCAAACGGTAATCTTCGTCGTCGAGCATCTGCTTTCAACGTGACGCTCTCGAGAACAAGTTTACTCGGTGGTGATACCGAGTTCACTACAGTTTGTGATTTTCATCTTTCTTGGTGTTAATCTCGAAGGTATAAAACACTAATTGCGGAGTAATGGCAACATGCAATGCATATTTCTATTGGTATATTCTCGAATTTTAATTAAACTCGTTACATACAGGAGGCGCATTAAATTATTGCATAAATTCTAGCGTGGCGTTTTTTGCAGAAAATTCGAAGGGAACTTTTTTTATGGTTACGACAGCAGGTGATCTGTCTAACATACTATATCACATGTATATTTAAAACATAATATATAATACGTATGTTATAGATTATATATCTGTATAAAGCATACAGGGTACCCTCCGTTAAATTTAAAATAATTTAGTGAGTAATAAAAGTCAATAATTACGTTTAGATGCTAATTTTTAAATAATAAACAATTAAGTGTTAGCTGTTCACACACTCTTACCCCGCTCTGAAGAGAGTAACAATAATATGAACAATGAACGTGATACTACATCCCCCGAAAATAACTCGTGAATGTTAAACACATTATTAAAGACCGATTACAATTCGTATTCGCTCAAGCGTAATTATTTTTAATTCTTTTCCCTTTACTCATTAAATTCTTTTAAACTGGAGAACCTTGCGCGTATATAAATATTTTCCGCAAGAAATATTGCTTTGTGGTGTTCATTACAAGGTAATTGGGAAATATATTCTATACGATAAAATAAGTTACTCTGAAAGTGCAGTTTTCTTTACAAGATACATATAATTCTGAAAGGATAACTTTCTGTGCAATGAAGAAGTAAAAAATAAATTAATAGTTTATTTCCCCGATTTTCACTACGACTAACTCTAAATTGTAAAGTGAAAGGATTATAGAAATATTTTCTACATGTAATTACTTAGTTATTATCTTCGTTTTTCTAGTGTATTATATTGGTGCTGTGTGTGACTCAAATGTGTTTTGATTCGCCGAATTTACAAAAATTATTTCATGTGCGTTTTTAACGCGTTGACTGCCACGTCGTTCGTGATTATTATTCACTTTCATAAAAAAAACTTACGAAGCCATTCTTTTCTAACATTTTTTTTTAACCGTAAAACTGTTATTCAACGACGAGGCTTCTGTCATTATATATAAATGATTGAAAAAAGGACTGTTATTCGTGCGCTAATGACGCCGTATGACATGGCAGTCAATGTGTAATGGAAATGTTGGCAATTATGCCTAATAATGCGTGAATTGCAGTTACCATTAGTATAAAGCGACTTCATTTGAATGGATTTTGTATTGATAAGAAGGAATTGTCTCCGCGATCTCTAAAATATCTACGTACGTTATACTTATTTGTACATGAGAAACAATTGCATAGTGTATTAATAAAATCAATCTTTTCTATAAAAAAAAAAAAAAAAAAGAATTGGATTACTAAACGGATATTCACGTCAGATTCCGAAAGGAGCATGAAAATACAGGTGTGAGTTTCGTCAAAAGTGCTTATGGCATAACACGGGCGTGACATAGAGGAATAATATATTATAGTCTCTGACTAGTGTACTATATAATTTGTTAGAGTTAAATTAATAGTTATAATATATATACGATTGTTTTAATTAATGCCAATAAATGTCTATTTATTTGATACTTTTTTATCATAGTGCTCTCCTTGTTTCTTAGCGATAAATATACATGTAAAGCTTTTTGAATACTGATATTTTAAGACAGATTTATATTTATCTCATGAAATTATCTGTTATTCCTTTCTTACAGTAGTTACGAGTCATTTTTTTTTTTACAATGTTTGAGCGTTGATGCACAAGATACAAATCGAATGCGATGATAAAACTAGAAAAAAAAATTGACATTAAAATTGCAAATTGTACAATTGTTTTTATTTTTTAATTTACAAAATAGCCAATTTATATAAATTCTCATAAAAAATATAAATTTACTTTAAATCACGTTTAAGTTGTGTATTAAATAAATACGCTGTGAAATGTTAACTTAAATCATAAATAACGCTTTCTAACGTGCTTCACAGTAAATACTTTTGTTGACGGAAGAAGGAAGATTAAATAAGATTCACCATATAGGTCTTTCGCTCGATCTTGCAGATGCAATAATGTAGAACGTATTTTTTAGAAACTAAAAGAGAAACCTCAAAAGAACATAATGCAGATTTGCGAGATTTAAGTCCTCGCTCTCCTTTTTCAACCCATTGATTAAATCGCGAGCCGGCGAAAGTCGCTTTTCATCACATCGAAAACCAAAGGCAAAAATAACCGCTATGTTGACCTCGTTGACCTCAATACTTCTATCGTCTGTTTGTTGAATAGGTCTTCCTCCACTGGCGTATCGTCCATCGTTCTGGTAAGTTTCTTAGAGTTAAGATACAAATCGTACGAGCAGCCGTAAATACCGAACACCAGATCGATCTCCTGTTTCAGACGTTTGTACGTGATGGGCCCCAGCTGCGAGTCGTACAACAGAATCTTGCCTTTCGAGGTCGAGCCGTATCGCGGTTGCATGTTGACGAGCGTCACGTTGACGTAGCCCACGGAGGGCTGCAATTCCGACGGTCCGGGCGTCGCGCCGTCGTCCCGTTTGGACGCACAACCGGCCTGCGTCCTGGCCAACGCGAGCCTCATGTCCACCCCCTTGATCTTCTGCATCTCCTCGAGGATCACGTAGCCGTCGGCCGGCAACTCCGCCATGTCTCTCTGCGGGGTCTTGGTCGCGTTCTCGATGAACTCCTTGTGGCTGACGACCACCCTGGCCAGGTTGCTGCCCGCGTCCTTGATCTCGTAATACGCGACGGCCTCGTCGGAGGGTACGAGCCGTGCCTTCTTCCGCAGCTTCTGCACCCGATTGATCACCTCCCGCGCTATCCCCTCGTTGTGCATCGCCTCGTCAGCCGTGACGTCCAGGAGGATCAGGATGTTGCCCTCGCTATGGGCGTCGTACTGCTTCGACAGCTGCTCGGCGGTCGGACCGGTGAAGCTGAACATCAAACGCAGGTCCTGCTCCTCGAGCTTGTGGCCCTGCACGACGATCTCCCTCGTGGCGATGAACTTCTGCAGCTGTTCGTCGGACAGCTCTTTAATTGCCTGGATTATCTGCTTGAACTCACCCTTCAAACGTGCGCCAAGTGTCTTGTGGTCCGGCTCCGCTCTTAAGGTCACGCCGTACTTCTGCTTGTCGGTGGTGACAGTCAACTTCTTGACGTTGAGCTCCTCGAGGATATACGATTTCAGCGAAACGATGTCCTTCAGTACCTCGGCGTCCCGATGGATCACCACGATTTCGGGCAAGGGATACTTCGTGGGTATGACCTTCCTGTCCCGTACGATGCGGCCTAGCTGGATGACCGACTGCATGTGCGACACAGCCTTCTCTATGTCCTTGTTGATCAGATAATCACGCGGAGGTGGTATCAGTTTGTAGTGCACGCTACCTTGCCAGTCGTCTTCCTCTTTAGCGTTAGAACTCGGAGAAGACTCCCCATTTGCGGACTCTGGCAAGGGCAGGACCCACTTGGATAATCGTTGAAACATGAATTCCGTCAGGAACGGCGTGAACGGCGCGTAAGTCTGCACCATCGTGTAGACCGCCAGGAACAGAGTCGTCAACGCGTTCTTGCAATCCTTCGGGCCGTCCTCGCCCTTGATACGCTTTCTATTCATTCTCACGTACCAATTTGTGAGATTGTCTATGTACTTTATCAGGTAGGGCACCACGGTGTACAGCCTGTACTCCTTCATCTCACGTTTCAGGAAGACCAACAGCGACTGCGTGAAGGATATGATCCACTTGTCCATTATATTGCTGGAACAGGAATCTAGCTTCTCGTCGAATACAAACCAGACCCCCGTCTCCTCGTACTGCTCGATGTTCTGAAGGAGAAAACGGAACGCGTTGTACCACGGCAGAAAGACGTCCTTGATGACGTCCCGGACGCCCTCCTCCTTGAACTTCAGATTCTCAGCTCTCACAACCGGTGAATTGATCAGATAGAGGCGCAGGGCGTCCGCCCCGTACTTGTTGACCACCTCCATCGGGTCGGGATAATTCTTCTTGCGCTTCGACATCTTCTGGCCGTCGGACGCGAGCACCAGACCGTTGGCCACGAGATTCTTGTACGGCGCCTTGCCGAACAGCGCGGTGGATATCACGAGGAGCGTGTAGAACCAGCCGCGCGTCTGGTCGATGCCCTCGGCGATGAAGTCCGCCGGGAAGTACCTGTCGAAGTCCCCGCGGTTCTTGAAAGGAAAGTGCATCTGCGCGTACGGCATGGAGCCGGACTCGAACCAGCAGTCGAAGACCTCGGGCACGCGACGCAACGGCGGCTGGCCGGGCCGTCGCGACGGGATCGTCAGGTGATCGATGTTCTCGCGATGAATGTCGCTCACTTTCGCGCCCGTCAATCTCTCCAGCTCCTCGATGCTGCCCACGCACACGGTCTCCTCCTTGTCCTCGGAGATCCACAGCGGTATGGGATTGCCCCAGTAGCGGTTCCTGCTGATGGCCCAGTCGCGCGCGTCGCGCAGCCAGTTGCCGAATCGCTTCTCCTTCACGGTGTCCGGCACCCAGTAGGTCTCGCTGTTCGCCGTCAGCAGCCTGTCCTTGATCTCCTCCACCTTGAGGAACCAAGAGGGCACGGCCTTGTAGATGAGCGGCGTGTCGGTGCGCCAGCAGAACGGATAGCTGTGCTTCACCGTACCGCTGACGACCAGCTTCTTCTTGGACTGCAGATACTTGATTATCTCCTTGTCCGCGTCCTTGACGTACTTGCCGAGGAAGTCGCAAACCGGCTCCGTGAAGCAGCCGCAGCTGTCCACGGGGCAGACGACCTCCTGGTCCTTGCTTATGATGCCGGCCTCCAGGCAGCATCGGAAATCGTCCTCCCCGAAGTACGGGGCTTGATGGACGATGCCGGTTCCAGTCTCCGCCGTGACGTAAGTGTCGTTCAGCACCCTGAAAGCACCTTTCTCTCTGTAATGCAGGAAATATGGAAACGGTGGTTCGTACGCCTTCCCTTTCAGGTCTACGCCCTTTCTCCTGTTGATTATAACGTAAGAACCCTTGAGGGTGTGCAACTGGGCCTCCAACATGATGTAAACGTCGCCGGTCTTCTCGTTCCTCGCCTCCACGTACTCGAAGGTGGGATTGACGCACAGCGTCATGTTACTGGGCAACGTCCAGGGTGTGGTGGTCCAGGCGAGCAGGGACACCCCGGGCTCGTCCAGCAGGGGAAAGGCCACGATGACCGACGGATCGACCACGTCCTTGTAATTCTGACCCGCCTCGAAGTTGGACAGCGGCGTGTTGCAGGCGGTGGAGTAGGGCATCACCTTGATACCCTGGTAAACGAGGCCCTTGTTGTACAGCTGCTTGAACACCCACCAGATGGACTCCATGTACCACGGGTACATGGTCTTGTAGTCGTTGTCGAAGTCGATCCACCGTCCCATCCGGCCGACGATCATCTGCCACTCCTCGGCGTACCTCATCACGATGTTACGGCACTCCCGGTTGTACGCGGCGATGCCCATCCTGGCGACGTCGTCCGGCCCCTTGATGCCCAGCTTCTTGTCGATCTCGTTCTCCACCGGGAGGCCGTGGCAATCCCAGCCGAATCGCCGCTCCACGTGGTAGCCACTTTGGTACGCGTACCTCGTCACGATGTCCTTTATGGTGCCGGCGAGGATGTGGCCGTAGTGCGGCAACCCGGTGGCGAATGGCGGTCCGTCGAAGAACGTGTACCTCGGCCGGTTCTTCGACAGGCGCATACTTTCCTGAAACACGTCCCCTTTTCTCCACGTTTCCAGCGTCGCGTCCTCCTCCCTCGCGAAGTTGATGGTCTCCGGGAGGTTCGACCTCCCGGGACGGGGCTTCTCGGCGGGCATCTCTGGCGCACGACGTTCCGTACCGGCTGGAACTCTCGTAGCCTCGTACGAGAAGCTGACGCAATTGACCACGATTGACGTAACCTTCAATACGATGCGTCGCAAGAGAATCGAACGAAACTCACGTGCGCACGCGTAAACGGGTCATTGCGGGTTAGCCGCGCGAGGTGTTCTGCCCCGCGGATTGGCTGTCGGAGGAGAAAGTTCTCGGGACAGCGGAAAGCGCGTGTCGGGGAGCCAATCAGCGCGCCCGAATTATCTAACGCGGCTACACGTGACTGACGCGAACACGTGCTAACCTTAAACCTCAGCTCGAGGTTATGTTTGACGTGATCTCGCGTGACTCGCGTCTCAGATATGCAAAAATATCGACATACGTATGTACACTTTATTTCAACGTAATCATTATTTAACAGATAGTCAACGTATATGTTAAAGAAAACATTTAGCAATATGTATGTATTTGAATGTGGGAATGTGACATAGACAGAACAGAAGAATTAAAGATGGTATAGAATACTTGGATCTTCGAAAAATTGTCAGTTATCAGCAACATATTTTTATATAAGAAGTAAACTAAACTGAAGTAGGTTGCGAATTCAAATATTTTGTACTCAGCAGCCGACTGCTCGATATCAGGAAAATTCCGGCGCGAATTTCAAAATAATTTTTTTCCCCAAGACATTTCATTTCTCTCGATTTTTTTTATTTAAATATTCGCACATTAGATTTTTTAAAATATCATTATAGGTCGTTACACGATTAATATCTGTTTTTACATATCTTTACAATTGTACGTTAAAATGTTAAAATACTGTTAGAAAATAAATTGTACAATACTTGGAGTTATAAAGCAAATCTTGTCATTTTTAATTCGCCGATTTAAATACTGTAATATATTAATGTAACGTGGCAGTTGTATCTTAATAATTAAGTGGCAAATGTCAACTTTAGAGAGAGATAAGTAATACTTTAAAGAAGAAAGAAGACTTAGAAAATATCTTATATACGTGGTATCAAAAAACAATTACAGTAGTGAAAAATTTCGTATATCTAATTCTCAAGTACGAACTATTAATTTCTTTGGACTACAGGAATGTACCGTTCCTTCACTCAACTACAAAATCTTACAGAAATTATGTAGAAGGTATATACACGTATGTATAACGTAGAAAGTAAAAGAGATATTTACAATATTTTTTTGTCATTCCGAGAAGATGTATAAACATATATCACTTCAGATAAATCTGACTAGATGATCGAAATACGCGAGTGATCTAAATTCACGATTGATGCGTGACGTGTTGCGCTCTTTGTCGCTGACCGCCGACGTAAATCACTTGTCTCGGCTCGTCCGGGTGAATGAGCTCGTCCGTATGTTTCCACCGCCACTTCTTTTCGCTCTCCTTTACCCGTCTGTAATCGATGTAACTGATGACGCAGCTCGCCGGTATCCATATGATGGCGGTGATGATTATCACAGCACCGACTACGTTATCTTTCAGAAAGCGCATAACTTTATTGATGTTTATATCCTCGATGATGTCCCAGAATCGTTCCACCACGTCTTGGATTGTTTTCTCGCACACACCCTAAAAGAATATGCGTCTAATATTAGACACTAGAAATTGGTCTTATTTTTATCAAATTTATTACTATGATTTATCTCTTACTTTGTTGCAAAAACCTTGAATGCACGGTGTCCCGTCGGGTAAAATATCTTGCGGGTCTATCGGGAAGCACGTTTCGTTCAAACTCATTCTGCAGCATCTCTTACACGCGTCAGCAACTATTAATAAAATTCGTGAAGTAGTAATATTAATAATTATACACTGTACCTTTCAACATAATCAAAGTTAATATTAGTTGCTTTCCATTTACATCAAAACTCAGATAATTCTCACTTGTGATGTCATTCTGTCTTTATTGTTCATTAATTGCCAAAAAGGATAGAACGACGTCACAAGTGAGAATTATCTGAGTTTGGATGTAAATGGAAAGCACCTTATATGTGTGTGTGATGTAGAATGAGTCGACTGTAAAAATTCCCAATTTTTTGAATTTTTTGGCTTTCTTCAATCTTAAAAATAATATATAAAGTATCTTCAATTTCAATTAAATCGGGATAAATTATATAAAATCTCAAGAATAGCAGTCGGTTCTATTAATTGCACAATTAATAAGCTATCCAATAATAAATACCAAGTTCGTAGAAATAAATTGTAAAACAAGAATTCCATCCTTTCTGATATGAAAAGATGATACTGATTAATGTGCACATAATGAAACATTCCCGTTTATACTTGTATGTGATATGCAGTACTTAAAATAAGATACATACTAGTATCGCACATGCAGCTTTGTAAGTTTTGGGTCTCGCAGTACGGCACGCATTTGCCTAGACGGCATTGACCACGTTCGAGACAACCGGTGCCGTCCTTCATGGGCGGGGATCTCGGGCATTCGCTGGACGCTCCGGTGCAACGCGACTCCTGTTCGCAAGTGGCGTATTGCGCGTCGCGGCATTTCACGCCCGCAGGCATATACGCGCAGCTCTGACAGCAAGGAGAGTTTTTGTCGCTGTCGAAAGAAACAAAACGTACGCCGTTAAACATTTGTACAAATGTCGCAACACAATAGTACGATTCTATTCCAAGTGACTTACCTGCAAACTGCTCCTTGATTACTTCGAAGCTTACAATTTTTGTCGCAACACGAGTCATTGTCTTCCGTTCCTAAGAGACCCGCGTCGCACTCTTCATCACCCTCGACTCTCAAATTACCGCAGAACGATTCCTCCGGCTCTGAGAAACAACGTCCAGATTTGGCTTGCAGGACCTTCCTGATGGATCTCAGGCTGCATGGAGAAAATCTCTATGGAAAAATAAACGAAAATTCTGTATAAGCACGCGCACAAACTTTCACACAAACATATACACGGCACGTGAGATAGAATATGTAAGCGCAGAGAAAAATTAAAAATTTTTCTCTGCGCTTACAAATATATCTTCATTTAAGAAAAGTTAAAGTATCTAATGCGTCATATTTACATATCGAAATTATCGCGTGAATAAAGCATATACTCTACCTTATTGTTTACATCGTAGCCACTAACGCTGTAAGTATACATTAAGTAAGAGCCACCTTGGCTCGCACTTGGGCTGCACTCCTGCAAATGATGTTAGAAAATTAAATTCTAGACTCGGGAATTAAAAAAAAAAACTTGTATATAGCGATAACTGAATCATAACTTACTGAGATATCTGGATCATGCTCGGAGCCCCAATTGTGACCGAATTCGTGTGCCGTAACTAAATCCGCTTCCCTTGTAATCACTCTTTGTCCATAATGATTTCTGCTGGAGCTCAAACCCGAATTCAGGTACAATGTATATCCGTTTTTGAAATACTCTGCAAGAGGATATCAATTTTCTATTGAGAAATCCAATATCCATGCAAATATCACTGTGTACTTCGTCAATATATAAATATTAGAGTAATGTGTGCGCGAAACAGAATACAGAATGCAGAATGATTTTTTAGTGTACCTGGTGTGCAGATACCGCCCACCGAATTTCTACGAGGAGATCCTACGTAGGCCAATCCTAGAATACCACCCTCGAACTTGAGATCGGTAAACAAGTGAGCCAAGCAGAAATCCTTATGGCTATATTCCCGACTGAACACCTGCATTAACGCAACAACATCGTGAGAGGCGACACTTAATTTCAACCATGTTCAACAACGTTAATTTAACAAAGTTGATCATATTAAAATTAATTGATAAATAATTAAAGAACTTAAGCTCTTAGAGCAATACTCTTTACAAGCTGCATATAAAGACCTCGAGCAATGTGCGGACGTCCCATTTCTCGCGAACCATGTTGTAATGCGTTTCACCGCCTCTGACCCGCGTCGGTTCGCTGTGAACAACGATCTTTTTGATAACAAAGCCCATTCCCTTAAAACCGTCCTCCTCTTGATGTTCTTGCCACAAAGTGTCATTGTAAATCTTATGTACTCTATCGATCAAACTTATCTGTAAATTAATATTATTATGATTATAGATCAATCAACGTATCTATAATTGTGTACCATTACGCTCATTTACCAGATAATTAATTGTAGTTTTTGTACTGCTGGCACCCATTTCTTGGTAAAATCGATAATCGGCGACCAATAGTAACGGACATCTCGTTTTCGTCGGTGTATATTCGTAAGTCTCCGTTTGCCTCTTCACTCTGCTGCTACTGTTATCCGTTTCCGTATCGTCCTCCTCAGAATTATGGTTTAACGTGTAATCTGCGGCAAAAAAGCACAAGAAACATTACATACTTTATAAAATTATATTGTATCCATATTTTTAATAGAATCATACTTGAGTCTTCCTTGACGTAACCGCAGGTCTTTGGCGTTCCATGCGTATGACCCTGTCCGTCTTGGAAATGCTCCCAACTGAGTTTAACGTCGGAAGATTTATAAATAATCATCGTTTGATTATCTAAATGAGAAAGATGCCTCCAGGATGGCTGAAATACAAATTAACTTCCTTATTATAACAGACAATCCGTATCCAAAAATTACACGATTCACAATTATCTGAAATACAGTTATGTTGCAAACTTTCTTTTTTTCGACATTACTAAAATTGTCTAAATTACTTTGGGTATGTAATCTTTTATTAAACAGCTTTAATTAATTTGTTATTTCTCGTTGTATCGCTCAGTCAATTCGCAAGAGTCGTGTCATAAATTTTTACCGTTGCACACATTTTGCTCAGCAATCCTTACCTCAATATGAAAAGTCTCATCCGAGATTGTTACACTACCTGTCACGACACCGTCATCGATATGCATCTGAGCGTGAGACTCGATTTCTCCAAACACTCGGCCATGGTAAAAATTATCATGATCTACGGGACGACATTGTGAAATATAACAAATCTTTGAATTTTTCTGCTTCGTCGAATTGAACGTTACCTAAATGTACAGTTTTCTCCTTTCCATCGGCGTTGACCTCGTACGCCTTAAAGTTGGAATGTATAACTTCTCTTCTAGGTGTTAAAATTAGTCGAAAATGGCTGCGGTAAAAAAAAAGAGAGATATTAAGAGAACGGCATTAAAACGCAGAAACGTCTAATATAATTTGAGGAACAATCGGACATCTTACCGCCCGTGCGAATAGAATTCCAATTCGCTTATCTTATTATATGGATGATAACTGTGTTGAACGCCTCGCTTTACGATCCTATGTTGAAAGTGAGTACTGTGAATTGTTTCGTAATATCTCAAGCTTCTATGAAGGCCATCTGTCAATCAAATTTTGATATTAGATAATTGCACCGATATAATTTGACAAGTTGCGCGTATGTGATTCGCGATAACAATAAACAACATATAAAGCTGAATTTCTTAAGATTCCAACAGTAAGACAGTGAAACAGATCTATTGTTCATTTTAGTTAAAATAAAATAAACAGACACTAAATATTCTGAGATCAAGTTTGAAGGATTTGTTCAAGTTTCTGGCATAACTAGAAAGAAGAAGCCAAGGTTTCTGTTCTGTCCGTCGAGTTCTACTCCAGAAAGGATATTTATTTTCAATTTTGGATAAAGAGAGATAAATTCTTTTTCTCAGCTTCAAACGAAGGATTTGATGTTAATTTCTTTCACGTTGATCGCGAATCAGTCCTGTAGCGTGACTAATTAAAAAGTGACAGGTTGCATAAATCGAGACACGTTCCACTTACAAACACTTTGGAGAGTGACAAAAGCACAGCAGTAGACAAATAGAGCGTTTCGCTTCTTCATTGTTGAAGGAGAGAATTAACGAAGCAGGTATAAAAGCACGGTTTTTTCCCCCTTCGTTTTCTCTCCGCGATCTTTATTATTGACATCGATCCGCGACGTCGCGTCACAATATTCTGTAAATACTTCGGGCACAATCGGTTGAAAAAGTGATTTACGGCATAGTAACGTGGGTGGGAAGCGCAAAGTTGGATTATGACGGATTATCTAAACATCGGTTTCTCTCTATTTACATTTGTCATGATAACGATCTACACGGATACAGATAGGTTATGTTCCGCGTCGACCATAAACTCTCGGTTGCTCTCGGTCTTCGATTGGTCAACGCGAGCGAGCAAAACGAGCTCCCTCGAGTCTCTCAATTTCCGAAAGTCATCGAGATGAAGCCTTCCACTTTTGAAAATGATCGAGAAATTTTTGGAATTTTAGAAAGCGCAATCTCTTTGTCGATTTTCTCTTGATTTTGCATAAAAAATTGCAAAAAATTATTTCAACTAGATTCTCGATACGTATTGCGAGAATATTTGGCGCGAAAATTGACGCATGCGCGCGATCGTCATGCGCGACAACGCACAGCGCAGCCGTTATGACAAAACATTAATTGCATTTAATTCTCCGGGGCTGTTTCCCGCGCTGTTTCTCTTGACGCAATTCCGAATGTAAACCTGTGTGAAAGGTACGCTGATTTCGCATATTCTTGGCGAATATTGGTACGCAACGTTCGCACGTCGAACGTCGCTTCATCGGTCGCCGACGATCTTCGACGCGTTCGGCGGAATCGCTTCGTCAAATTCGCCGGTCCGTTCAGGTTAGCTTTTGCGTCACGAATACCCTTTTTGATGTACAATTTACGCGTTTCAAGTTTCTCTCATACATTTGTACGACTGGCTGCGTTAATCTCGTGAACAAAAGATTGACGAGTGTATGTCGCAGGATTTTAACGTAATTCTCGTTAATATTTCCATCATCTACGTTCCTAGATTGTTAACTGATTGTAATTGTCAATCTTCTCTCATCAGATTCCTGTCATCAGTCCAATCTAGGCTTACTTTTGAAATCTCGACGTTGTGCTTACTTGGATATATTTTTTTCCCAGATTTGTAACTTCAAAGAGTCACTCGACAATGGACAGCAGCCAAGGAAAATTGCTTTGCACTCCGCGACGGGCACAGAAGTGTCTGTTCGCGCCGTCCACAGATAAGTCTGACAAAAGAAGCAGCTGTCAGAGTTCAGAGCGCATCAGAGATGACAAATCCTCGGGAGAAGAGTCGGATTTGGGACCCATGTCACCTCTGGCTCTCACCGATCAGAGTCCGAGTAGCAGCAATTTCAGTTCGCCAGGCAGAGAATTCATATCTCCATTCGCGACGCCGGAAAAGTCGGCCCACAATACGTCTTGGGATCGTTTAAGGTTCACCAAGGAGGACCACTCCATGTCGCCCTTTACGTCCCTCAAGAAGGTCACCAGAGCCGCCAGATACTCGCCGAAGTGTCAATTGCTCGGTGGCGGTCGCTCCCCAAAATCGCTGCCGTCCACGCCGAACAAACTGATCGATCCGTCGACGCCGCAACGCTTGAAGACGATGGGAGCGGAGCAGAACAACGAGATAGTACCGGAGACACCTCAGCGGAGCTTCGCCACGGAGCTGCAGAACCAAAGTATCACGGAAACACCCCGAAAGAGCAGGACGCCCGAAATCAGACAGATCACGCCGTTGAGCTCCATAAGCAAGACGGTTCCGTTGCCGAAGCTGCACAGGCGGAAGTCTTTCAGCGCGATCGAAACGGGCGAGGGTCTCTCGCCGGAGCAGAAGGAGAACACGTTGAAAAGGCATGCGCGCGATCAGCCGGTGGCGAAACCGGTGAAATTGTTCAAGGCGGACGAGGGCTTCGTGCCGCGTGCGAGAGCGTCGCTATTTCAGGAGAAGAGGGACGAGCATAGTCCCCCGAATTGTTTCTCGTTAAGCACGAAAACGTTCTACAGCGGCAGCGCCAAGTCCGAGCGGCCTTTCGTCAATTTCAGAAGCAGCGACGTCAAGAGGATACGAAGCTTATCCTCGCATGGCAACGGTAGACGTTCGTTGACGGCGAAGAAGCGGAAATTCGGTAAGATAAACGCTGGCGTGTGCCACGGTATCAAGAAGCCGAAGCCCAAGGCGAGCACGGAGGCATCGAAGAAGGAGGAACAGCACGTTAGTCCCACGGCTTCGAGCAAGAGTCCTCCCGTGGAGGAAGCTCAGCCGATGGAGGCGAACGCGGTTGCGGAGAGAGCCCCCTCGCCAGCGGTCGACGAGAATAAGCGATTTTTCAAAACCAACAAAACGATCAGATTAAATCAAGCCGCTACGGTGACGGTAAATGATAAGATTAAATTGAAGGTAGCGGACGGTAAAATTGCGTTGAAGGAGAATCAGAAGCGCATCCCGTCTACAAATACACAAAAGCAGAAGCCGAAGGCCCCGGACGTCTCTTTAGACGCCACCGATCTGACCGTCGACGAGCCGGAGGTTGAAGGTACGTTGCAGCAGGACAAAGTCGAGGACATCCTGAAAATTCTCGAGGACGACTGGGCGAACGACGACTACGACACGCTGGCACCACTGACTCATATAGCGAACGCGTTTTCCCCGTTAAACTCGGCGACAACGTTGCCGAAGGACGCGATCATGTCTCCGGCTACCCAGCTTAGCAACATGACCTCGACGATGAACATCAAAGACGTTGCTGCTCCCTTGACGAACTTCGGGAATCTTTCGCTCGACAGCACGAACAACAATAACGATAGCGAAAAGAAAACTGGCGAGGAAGATGCCGAGAAGAGATATTTTCCGTTGTTTAAAAAAGGATATTCTGTACCTGAAAATATTTTCGAGTACGTTCCTGAGTTTTAAATCTCGAATCTCTTATGTCTATCTATAAAATTTTAACTTATATAAAATCATGTTTGTTTGCTCTTGTTAATTTTATTATTCTGTATTATAAAAATATTAATTTTGTACTAATTTCTTATTAATATTCCGAACTCGTTTATATTAATTCATATTTTTCAATGTACAACTGTCTTTTGAAAAATTATTTCAAGTGCAAAGATACTGTCGAAAATTCTAAATCTATTTTAATGAAATACATGCTTTGACTTCTGTTTTAGGGAGACAAATAACGGCAATACCAGAAAAGCAGCAAAAAGAAATATGCAGTGGCAGCTATCGGCGAAAGGTGGTGGTGCGGATGATCAATATCAGCTGGATGCTGGTCAGAAGCGTTTCGGCGCCACTCAGTGTTCGGAATGTAACATTGTGTACCAACTGGGCGATCCCGAGGATGAGAATGCTCACTTGAATTATCACAACAGCATACGGACTCTAAAATTTCAGGTACGCCTTGGTTGTATCTGCGAAATTAATATCGCGTCACTGTAGATACGATATTTAAAGACTTCTGTCACACACGTTGATTTCAGGGATGGAAGAACGAGCGTGTCATATCGGAGGACCCTTTCACTAATAGCAGAATAATCTTGGTCGAGCCACATGACCCCAAGCAACATTGGAAGAAAGTGTTGGAGATTCTGACAGTTGTAGATAGAGATTTGGGACTGGCGGACATGAATATCTCGGATTATCAGAGCAAAAAGGTGAATATACGTTATTTTACACATCGCATTTAATTTTAAAAACAGTTTGATGAAGGAAAGATACATCTCGCAGATCTTCTTGTATGTACGCGAGAAAAACGTTCTCGGAGTACTGGTGGCGGAACATATTGAAACGGCGTTTCGTATGATTCCCGAGCTGATGGACCTCAACTGTTGCACCGCCGAGAGTACACCTACGAAATGCGGCGTAAACGTCGTTTGGACCGCGATGAGTCATCGCAAACAGGGTATAGCCACTAAACTCGTTGATACTTTGAGGTAAACGTTATATTAACATATATATAGGTCGACTGTTTTCAAAGAAGTGCGTTATCCAGACTATTCCCATTCGTGTTTCAGAGCCAAATTCTTTTATGGTTACGTAATGTCGTTGGATGACATAGCGTTCTCAATACCGACTCCAGGTGGTAAGATCTTTGCCGAGAAATACACAAAAACGAGAACCTTCAAGGTTTACAATTAAATCCATTATATTTCTGCTCAAATATTCGTTTTTTAAAATAGTTGCGTTATTTAAATTGTTAACTAGCAAAACATCCACTTATTATAACATCTTATTTTATCGTATTTTACCTTTATAGTTATTATACATTTTTGTAACACTTTTACTATATATGTTGATACGAATGAAATAGAAATTAATAATTTCTTTTAATTTTATAAATAATTTTAAACATTAATTTTACTTTTTTTTTGTTTAAATTGTTATTATGTGTTTTACTGTATAGTTTTAAACCTAATGAGATACTTTCTTTTGTAATAAATTTTAATATAACAGAAGGTATAAATTTAAGATATATAATATAAAGTCTATAGATTTAGATGCTAATATATCGAATTACTTTGGGAAATTTAAATTATAAGTTATTAACACACTGTTCTTGAAATGAATACATTTAGTGATCCCATCTCTAATTAATTACATATAGATTCTTGTCACTCATTTTCATAGTTCTTACGTAACTTGCTATGAATAATATATTTAACAGCGAGTTATTGTAATACGAGAAATGTGTTATATATTTAAAATAATCTGTGTTAGAAAAATAAATAAATATGAACTACACTGATTCAATAAAAAAAAATATATTTTATCAATCAAACTCTAATATTATATTTTGAACAAATAAAATATGTAGTGTAGAATTTAATTGAAAACAAAATTAAATATGCTAATGAGTGCATATTTAGTAAACTTTGTGGTACAAAATTATATTTCGATGTTTGGTAGCTAAGACAATATAAAGTGTTACTAATTACAATGTATCATTATTCTGACTGTATCGCATGCAAGCGCATTTTAATCATTTTATATCTGAATAAGATACTTAAACTACAAAGTAGATCTTAAATCGTATAATTAACTTTGATAAGTAACAAAAAAAAAACAAAGAAAAGGAACATTGAGTTGTTCTACGAAATTAATCTCATCGAAATTGTACGAACTAAAAATAGTATCACAATGTGTTGAACCTGATATTGATTATACTGAACACAATGTAATCTATATTCCTAGCGTCATTAATTGGCCGTTTTAAGTGCGATAGCGGCTTCTACCGCTATTTCTGTTGAATCCTCTGACACTTGATTGCTCCGCATCTTTCTTCTTCTTCCATGCGTCATATCTTTCAGCCATTTTATACACTTCCTCAGGTACTTCCTGAAGTAAAAAGCATGAGTTAGTTGAATCCACTCATAGAAAGTTTGAAAGAATTAAAGTGCTGTATATATCTATTAACCTGATTAGCCTCTTCGAGAATTTCAATGAGTCCCTTGGCATGATGCCAGTCCTGCCTTGTCATAAAAGTGATACTCTCGCCCGTTCGACCTGCGCGTCCAGTACGGCCGACTCTGTGAACGTATTCCTCTATATCCCTCGGGAAGTCGTAATTCAGTACGTGCCTAAAATGAGGGCAAAAATGCATCGATGTTGTATTTCAAATAATGTAATACGTTTCGTACGTTAGACTCACGTAATATCTTCAATGTCGATTCCTCGACTAGCCACATCGGTCGCGAGAAGAATCTGAACGGCTCCAGTCTTCAGATCTTCCAAGGCTTGTTCCCTATCTGTTTGATCTCTGTCGCCGTGAATGCTCTGACAATCGATGTTCGATAAGGCCAGATCGCTAGAGATATCGTCCACCTTTGCCTTCTTACCGAAAAATACCATCACTTTATCGTTAGAGCCCATTTCCCGGAAGAACTGGTGCATCTACAATATATTATAATAAATTAATAATAATAATACAATTAATGACATCTCTAAGATAACGTATAGTCAATTCTGTATTTATATACATTTAGAATTAGATTTAGAAAAGATATTGTCTCAAAATTCTCATTTTCCAGGAATGTAAGAAAGCATTTATGCTTTCAAGATGCTACTAACCATATCTGATTTCTCGTCTTCGTTGATCATATAAATCCTCTGTGTTACAGAGTGGACAGCCGCTAAATCAAGTGATCCGACAAATACTTGAATCGGATTTTTCATGTACGATTGAGCTAAGCGTCTTACACCTTGAGGCCACGTAGCGCTGAATAAAAAAACGATAATATTATATTAATATCTATTGCATTAATTATATATAATACTTATGCTCCATATGAATTCTTAGACAGCACTACATTTTAGAAAGTCAATATAGAAACAAATTATCTATTAAAAATTAAAAAAAATCAAGATTCTGACGAGATAAAAAAATATGAGTGCAATTCTTTTTCTTAAAAAAATCCCATTTTAATGATAAAAATTTTTAAAAAGTGATTTATACCTCGTCATAACAGTTTGTCTATCTGGTCGCACACCCAGAAGAGTCTTACGAATTTGCGGTTCGAAACCCATGTCCAGCATACGATCTGCTTCGTCAAGTATAAGATACGTCACAGCCGACACATCCAATATCTCTGATTGAACCAGGTCGTTTAATCTTCCGGGAGTCGCAATTACTATCTGCACACCCTTCGACACAGTATCTATTTGTGCTTTGCGACTTCCGCCACCGTACACGCACACCCTTAAATAAATAATTTTCAATCAAGCTATACATTATAAAGCAAACAATTTATAACTATATTGATATTATAATTTCAATATAAAAACATGAATGCAAGACGTATTATTCGAAACAAACTTACGCTCTAATGCCGTGGTAGGAGTACTTCGCTACCTCCTTCTCAATTTGCAGCGCCAGTTCTCTCGTCGGTGCCATAACGAGAACATTCGGTCCAGGACGCTCATCGCGTGGAGTTGGTTGCCCATCGATATGGATCAAAGCGGGCAGTAAGAAGGCAAGAGTTTTTCCTAAAATCATAATTATACTCTTTTACAAACAGATGTATATGTATAATAAATTGTAAAATAAAAATAATCGAAACCTGTTCCAGTCTGCGCTATCCCAATGAGATCCCGACCGCTCAGCAGAATAGGCCATGCCTGACATTGTATAGGGCTTGGTTTTTCAAATTTTTGTTTTCGTATTTCTCTAAGAATGTCTGGATACGCCTGCAATATGAATAGAGTAATATATATATCAGTATCTGTGTTAAAGTAATAAAGAACCTCATAAGCTTAATTACCTGGAAGGCTTGTTCGAAAGTTTCGACGGGATTTGGTATTTTCATATCCTCGTCGGAGGCCCCTTCGTTCTCGAAAACATGTCGGACTTCTATGTTATTGTTGGTCTTCCTGAAATGAGCGACCTCCGACTGCGGCATATTAGCAACGTCCGGATCCTCCTTGTAAAAATCCTTTATAATAGGAGGCAAAGCCGCCCACCTCTTCTTCTGGCGTTCCTCCTGTGCCGAGAAAATTGTCGTTATACTTGGTCTAGTCATAAAATAGTTCATCTTTTATTATTACGCGCAAAACATACATATTCTTCATTAGCCTTGGTCCAATCAAAATTAGCCCAATCAACCTCTTGGTTTTGCTCGGGCATAGCCGACATAGGTGCCGGTCTTCGCGTAGATTCTACCCTTTCCTGCATGTTACTTCTCTCGGTTAATAACTCCTCTATCAAGCTCTTAGCTCGTTGTTGGGCGTCATCGGAACCGGTTAGCGTCACAGCAGTCTGTCCATTTCCATCATTTTGTCTATCGATCTAGATAAAGGTAAAAGAAGTCAATTATTAAATATAGGATTGCCGGATTACGTCTTGCAGCAACATACTTCATTATATTGAGTACGTTTAGGATAATATTTTATTTACACTGATCTTGGCTTGGCTCTCATCTTGTAGAGCCTTAATCTTGGTGCCACCCCTTCCAATAACTCTTCCAATGTTGTTGGTGTCAATGTACATAACAAGTCCATTTGTAGCACCTTCTGAAGCACTATTACCATCATTACTCCTCCTATACGAATCATTACTATAATTCTGTGTCGAGTCATCTCTCCAGTTATCTCCAGAAGATCTGTTAGAACGTCTATAAAACTGATTATCTCTTTCCCTTCTAACTTCCCTTCTCTGATCGTAACCTCGTTCGTACCTCCTCGATGGCGTTCTATTACTATCCCACCTGTCACTCATTGTCGTAAGTAACACAGATCCTTGTGTTCAAAACTCAGCGCACTCTGAAATTATGTATATTGCAGTTTTAACATACAACAATTAAAATAAGAGATTTTATACGGATAGATATAATAATTTTATATTTTATCTAATTTGGAATTGAACTTTTTCTTCATGTATGCACGATAGATATTTCAAGAAATAGTAAGAACACAAATAACCATTCTAATATAAGTTATAACTTATAATAATAATACGAACAAATTGTTTCAAAATATTATTAAAATTCTTCTACTGCTATCATATTGAAATGCAATATTGTCCGGTATACATCTAAATAAAAATTAAACTTTTCTATATATCGTCGATATTTATCAATTTACAAATTAAAACGAGTTCGCCTTTGATATATCTGTCCAATCAATTTATAATCAAACGCACGACGATAGAAATTAATTTATTTCGACGTATACCGCTTAACAATACCAGGAAGGAAAAATCTACAATCCTCGCTATCGCCGTGGTGAGAGAACGCGAGAGCCTCGATAAGCTTCAGAAGCTGTACACGGGGCCTTAAATTATATCATAAAAATAAGTATACGTTCCAGTGTTCCATAAAACTCACCGATGCTTTGCGGTTAGATTCCTGATACTTGATGCCACACTCGTATTACACTGAGACAGCGGGATACGCACGCTTGTCGCTTACCCGGCTTATCCGGCGTCCTGCGAGAACGAACATAAAAAAAAAGGAATGATTCATAGACAAGACTCGGAGATAAACAAACATAGGACAGTAGGACGCACTTTCCGCGACGTTTTCTGACACTCACTCGGCTTATCCTATTGGTGTGTAAAATATGCGAGGAGAATCGAGTCGTTTGTCGCAGTACTTGCAGCGTCCGATGTCCCTTTCAACGAACGGTTTACGATCTCGAATGAGTTCGGCGTTTATCCACTTCGTTCACTGTTCTGCAAATGACAACAAGCCCACGTGATCGGCTCTCGCAACTTGCAAGTCCTGCAACATCGGGGATGACCCAACGATAACCTCCACGAGGATCACGGATGGACACTATGGAACAGAGAAAAAGTGGCTATCGTTTGTTTCTTCTAGTTGCCTGCAACGTGTCGGTTTCCGTATATGGGGGTCGTGTTTTCGGGTGTGTGTTTGTGTATGTATACATACATATGTATGGCGTGAGGAAAGCGTTTCAAAAATTTAATACATTTAAGAGATAAATAAAACAGAGTATAAAATATCAAATTTAAACCTTTAGATTCTTCAGAAACTGTGTCGTCCGTTGTTGATTGTTGATTGATCGCTCAATCTGAAGTGATCTGAAGCGTCGAGTGTGTCCCATTTGAAGTAAAATCGCAGTCGACTTCTCTCTTGTTCTTACTTTCAAATTTCGAGCCTTTCCGGAATTTCCGGAGATTTTCTCTCGCCGCATGCGCGAAACAAAAATAAAGGGAGCGTCCCGACTGATCACAGCCACTCACAACCCCCGATGCCTGGAGTTTTTCCCCTGAACCAATCAATTCTGATAAAACAAAACGGGTCGCCTCCTGATTGGTTCAACCGCCAAACCTGCCGCCATTATGCGCAATGGCTGCGTTCCGATATTCACTGTCAGTACTGAAAATCTATAGTGTACGTTACGTAAACTATAGATTTTCAGTACTTGCAGTGAATATCGGAACGCAGCCAATGCTTCACCTGTCTATTTATAGATGTATTTTTGACGATCGATTTTTGAAAATTCAGGTTAGGTTAGGTTTCGTGTTGTATAATGAAAATTTGAATTTTCTTCAAGCTCGCGTGATTCAGCCAATTTTTCAAAACTCTTCAAATAATTTTCCGAAATATTTCTTAATTTAATTAAACAATAGTGTAACATCAAAACTAATATACATGTTGTATTGTATAATTAATATATATTAGGTTGGCCAATATAATTAAGTCCGTGCGGTTATTTATAAGTAACATTTATAAGTAAAAAACCGCACGGACTTATTGGCCAACCTACTATATAGTATAATTAATTAGGAAATTTTATATATATAATAAAAAATCAAATGACGTGTCATGTGAATAATTTATATTTCAAAGTAATTTACAAAAATTTATGAGGTATACCTAAAACTTTCCCATGTGCCACTTTCAAAATTAACAGCTCACAGGTATTTTTACTTCCTACTCTCGACTTGTACTATATAATCGCAGCTTACGATATAATTCCATGTTGCAATCGGAAACCAAATTATCGTGTAATTACAAAATAAAATTATAATCGTCGACAGCGATTCATACACCGCTTAATCTTGTTTTCATAACGCGTTAATTAACACCTCAATTAATGCTGTCCGTAATGTTTAAATTCTTCGATTCTACGCTTTTAGATGACCGAAATTCTTTACTTTTATTTTTCTTTTCGAGTGTTGTTCGCATCTACACAATACATTATATAAACATGAAATTATGAACAATATTGTATTCTACATTTTAATACACATTTATCGTCTAAAGCGAACTTTACCTAAAATGTTTAAGCATTGTATGATAATCAACAATGATAATATTCATAATTTCTTGATGAGTTTCTTATTTATACACTTATATTATAAATATATTTTTTATTTATATATATGAATAAGAAATTAATATTTAAACCAAAGAGCGATTTTAAATTCTTTTAATGTTCACCAAAGAGCAACTTTAAATTTTAGACGTTTCTCTGAAGAGAAATTCTATCCATCTCTTTTGTCTTTCAGACTTAACAGAATAAGGTGTTCACCGAGGTAGTTCACGGAGATTATATACTCATACGAATCCCGTGGAAACCGGACCGACCACTTGTTGTAACTTCGTCGCAGCACACTGACTATACTTTGTAATTTCATTAATTTTACTGTATTTTAATTAGGTTAATTTAAGATTCCAATGTATTTGCTTCGTTAGGCTCCGCTTTTTGGCCCCGTTAACTATATTTAATTTATGAGTTCGATTTTTTTATGAGTCTATTTGACTTCAGTTTAATTCAGTTCATTAATTTTCTCCGTTTTTCATTTTAGAGAGTCGATCAGTGTGGACTTTTAAGAAGCTTTTCGAATTGTATACAACGTGTTTTCGCAGGAAAGGTCAAAATCTCTTCTTGATTTAAGTATCTTCCATCCAAATCCGGATTTCATCGCTCATCTCCACGCAACGACCGAGATGCTAGACGTCGGTCAGGTGTGGCGGAACGTACGTGTATTAGAGCACGAGGGAGGCGATACATGACGCTGCGCAGAATCCTATCGGCTATGGTGTAACATGAGTTAGCCGAGCCGTATTTAATTGTGCACCAGTGTGAAAAGGGACCTTGGAAAGAATGCCGTCGTTAGCACGCACGATCTCGCCCTCGATAATCGTTCTCCTAATATTCGAATGTTACTTGGGTGAGTGATTCGAGAAACGTGTGTAAGTCACATCCGCGGACGATTCACCGCGGGATTCACGCTCCCGTTCGAACGGCAAGTGCTGCGTAAACTCCGTCCGGATTCGCAAGTGTTCCTCGATCCTCGGGGGATGAATACGGCGGAGCAATATTCTCCTGGATGATGCGCGACGTAAAATTCTCGCCACCTGAAATAATTTCCATTAGCTTTTATCCGACGCTTGTTAACTTCCATCCGTGAAAGTCTCATTACTTATTTCCTTCTAATTTTTGGCACTGATAAAAATTTCAAGCACTGATTATCCCGCGTCAAACCATGTCGCGGTGTACGAGCCAAGAAATTGTAATTCTAAAAATAAACGCGGGATGAAAATTGTGCGACGAGCTGAAAAAGATGTTAGAACTTGGGCGAACGACGGTTGAACGAACGATCGTTTTTTAATCGGTTTTACTCATCGACGATTATTGATTCGTCGTTAACGAACGATATCGCGACTCGAAATCATGTCCGTTTAACTGTATATTGCCGAAAAAAATGTTTTACAGGGGCCCGCGGTACCTCGATAAAATCCTTGGACGTGCCGCTCGCCGTGCGCAACGGCACCGGACCGATGGACCTGATCTGCGCCTACGAGGTTGACGAAGACGAGAACGGACTCGTAATCAAATGGTTTCACGAAGCGTATCAGATCTATCAGTGGATTCCACCGAGTAATTTACACTTTCGCCTCCTACGCGATCTTATTATAACTTACAACGTTGGCTTTGCGTATTTCTGCGCGTCATTAAATTTATCTGAGCATCGGCAACTGCGTTACATCGGAACTGTCGCGAGGGACGTCGCGAAACGACATTTGGATGTTTCGAAACGACATGCGGGTCGACTCGTGAGAAGGGAAAATGTCGCAGCTCGAAGTTATACAGCGCGAGACTGTAATAAGCAAGAAAATTAAAACACAAGTCTTGAAATACCGTACGCTTTGCCTCGTCAGAAGGCGCGTGAAAAAATACTTTGATGTTTAACGAGGTATTTAAGTTTGTAGAGCCTATATTAACTTTTCGCGATTGCGGTTTTTTTAAAGAGACGACTCAATTCTTTCGAGTTGCGTGAGATACTCAAGGCCGAATTATTAATATACTTTAATGTAGATAATTTAAGTGATATCATTAAAATTTTTAAAATACTTTAATAAGTATTTTATATTAATTAAGTTATTTAATTACTTAATTTATAGTTATATGTTTAATAATATTACAAAAATTTTACTAATAATTTTTATAAGAAATTTAATAATGATATTACGTGATAAGAAGAGTTGCAAAATAATTAAATGATAACTTTTAACATTTTCTAAATATAATGAGACGGAGATTTATCTTGATTAATCTTTTATTTAAAAAAATTGTGAATTTTCTATTCCAAAAAAATTTCGCTTATAAATCCTGCTTGATGAAATTCTTCTTCCTAAAAGTATAATCCTATATTTCTTCAATCTAAATTCGACATGTCGTAATAAATGCATTTATGTCACCAGTGCCGCCACAAGATATCGGAATCATCGAGGGACTCGCGGAATATCCAGCTGAAAATCTGCAGGATCCGTATTCGCGTTCGGTGATACGATTGACGACCGTTACGATAGACATGACGGGAGAATACATGTGCGCAATCAGCACGTTCCAGGACGAAGCGAGCAACTCGACGAGGATGATCGTTTACGGCAAGTTTACGAAGGGATTTTAGCAATGAAATTTATCCGGAACGTCAGCCTGCCGTCACAATCGATCGTTCACACTGATTGCCTTTTCTCTTTATAGTACCGGAAAGCGATATGACGGTGCGCACTTACCCCTACAACAAGACTCACGTGAACTTGACGTGCGTGGTAACGGGCGCGCGACCACGGCCGTCCTTGAAGCTCTACGTCGAGGGAATCGAGAGCAACGATCGCGGGGGCGATTGGGGATCCTCGACGGACTGGCACAACGGTGATCCACGAACGTCGCTGGCCGTCGTCGTCGAGGACACGCTTGACCCCGCCGTTGTCGAATGCGAGATGTCGATCCCGGAAACGGAGTACAAGCGCCGGGAACGGATCGTCTACTACCCCAGTTCGAATCGTTCCAATGCGACAGACACTGCACTTTAACCACGAGCGTCCCTTTGCCGTTAACTTAACTCTGCGTTGTGTCGGGTGTTATACTTCCAAACTGAAGAACGAGGAGAAATAAAATAGGAATCTGCTTTGTTATCAAGATCGTGGCGGCAAAGTATATTTTTCTAACAACATCGATAAATTATAAATATTAATGTAGGCTCGACAAAATTTATTTTTTGGCAATTTTGTTGAGAGTCAGGCGTGATAAGATTTGAACACGTCTAAACTTTTATTTTTAATTCGTCGAGTAAACGAAACGTTTATTAAATGTACATTCCTTCCGTATGTTTCAGCGCAATTACTACCCTATCGCACAAATGTTTCGCAAGGGAGGCACTACGCGATGTTGCTTGTCGATATCCTTTATATTACCGTTCTTAGATTAATATTCACATAGAATTAAAGTAAACTGGTTTAACCGCAAATTGTGCTCCGGGGAAATAAACAGGTATATTTAATGTACTTGAATTTTCGAAGCTCGAGCATCGACTCTTCTAGTTCTAAAAAAATAATAATATAATAAAACAAATAAAAGCACTTTATCTTAAATTGATCGTCTATTTAGCCCGCTTTTTTATTTTCCCAAAAGTACAATGTAGGATATACGTCGCTCGAATTTGATGGACTTGATTGTCCGATTAACTTTAATGATTAAACATTCGCGATTTAATGTTCTGCGTACAACGGACATTGCTATATCGAAACGACGAAGCGTTTGCGTGCGTTGGGGGTGGGAGAGATAATCTTGGAAAGTGGGGATGATACCTAGAAAAAAGTAGCGGTACCCCTCAAGATTATCATTCGCTTCCCGGCACTCACCTGTGAAGGGTAAGTAACCACCCGCAGCGAACTCTCTCTCTCTGAATAATTCATACCGGTTTGTGACAGTATCTTTCTTAATCATCGTTAAATTCGAATATAATTTTATTATATGTATAATTATCAAAATTATTTTCGATTTTCTCATTTGTAACGCTACTTCTAATCTGATAATGTGTTATACGTTCGTATACGTTGATAAAAAATTTGTTAACAATTTTTATGATTCCTAAGACTATGTAGCAATTGAATCTATTTTTTGTTTTTATACGTATAAACTTATCTTTGTCATATGGAGTTGAAATAATCGCGTTAATAGTATCATCAATAAATATGCATTTATTGAAGGTGCTAATGTTCTAATTAAAGTTAAAAATACGATTGCGACTCAGTAAAATATAATTTGGGAAATACTCATACACTCGTGTATTAAAGTGACATTATTCAAGACTTGTGTTACATTTTACTGAAATTTTACTAACAAATAATAGCGTCGTTTTCAAAAATCTTTGCTTGTCAAGTTGTCACTAACATAATATTTTCATTGTTTAAAACACAGCGTTCACATCCTCAACTGAAGTCATCAGGCTTATCGTCGTGCCGAGTTTGTCGTCGCTCCTAATCGCGAATACTTCATAAAAATGAATCACTCTTGGATGCTACTTTTTTTCGCAGGTAATGGAATCTTTCTTTATTACGTATAACTTATTACGTGTATTCTAAATTATCTAATATGCCTTTTTATTTTCTCTTTCCACGTTAGTTACCCATTATTATGTCAACGAATATTTTTATTCATTCTATTTGAATATTTGAAAGGTTTAAAATACTCTTTACAGAAATTCTATCTGTTTTACGTTGGTTTTGTTTGTAGGAAATTCTAATTTTTATTTGAATAACTGCAATGTATTTATATGACACATCTCTCTTGTTTTTGATACTGAAGATGCGCTAAACAGGATTAATATTTTTTATAAATATTATTTAAAATTTTAGAAAAATTGCATATCAGAGAAATCTATTTTTCTTTGTGTGATTTTTCATTTTACAAAAGATTTTGAGAGAGGAGATAGAGAGAGAGAAAGAGAGAAAGATTCTTGCAGTAATATACACGAATTTGTGCCGTTTTTAATATATGATTACATAATATCGCGCACAATACTTAATTGTTGCAATAAAGTGCGCTAATAGCTGACATTTCCAAGGGAAGCTAAGTGAAGTTAATAATTGCGGTATCTATAGCTTTCTTTTGTGTTTACGGGATAATCGGATCAACCGTCTTAGCACGAAGTGGTATCGCTGGATTTCACGTTTGATCTCTCAGAAACAGTGAGCTATTGCAGTGCAATTTATGCTAAAAATAATTTTCTAATCGTTCAATGCCTTCGTATAATTCACGATATTTTGGACACGATGGAGTTAAGCGATTTTGTAAAACTGACCTGACGGCGAACGAACGAGACGAGAATTGTGTCTTACCGATTGACTTGAAAACACATTAGAATAAGATGTCACAAGTAGAGATATACAAAGTAATATTAAAATAAAAGTACGATATATATTACTTTATACATCTTCAGAGAAACAAATTGACAAACGTTAAAAAAGTGAAACGTAATATGCTCTTATTAATATTTCAGTATTATGTTAGAAAGCAATAATTCTCTGAACAGTTAAATTTAAATTAAACTATGTGTCGCGTGTTGAAGTAAATTAAAAATTAAGTAAGTTACAATTTTGAAGCTTCCCAGTGAAAAATGACCCGTCGAATCGACGTCTACCGACGTCTATAGACGTCTAATTAGACGTCTATAGACATCGATTTGACGGGTCATTTCTCACTGGGTTATCCTCGGCATATTTTGTTTCTGCGCCTCATAATTAAATAATATTCATAAAAATACTTAATTTTATTTAGTTATTTTAAGTTTTTCATTGTGCAAAAGTACTGATATATGACTCTTATACTTTTCTAAATATACTTAAGTTTTCTAGAAAGATAATAAAAAAAAGATAATAAAATTCTTTTTATATTATAAATTTTTAACGCGTCAATATATCAATGTATTTTTATGATACGGAGTTATTAAATTAAGAAATTGTTCGCTAAAATGATCAGCTGATATTGACAGTCCAGAATAAAAATTCCGAAAGTTAAGGAAGTTCCGTAAAGATATGCATTGGCCTGCATAATACGATAAGTTGTAATTACTTGATTGACATTCATTACCGGATATCGACGGCCTCCTCGTCACATCCATAAATGCATCGCGTTGTAGCATACTTGCATTTATATTAAACTTCTTTTCGCGCTTTACAACTTTCTCCATCCGACGTGCGATAAAAATTGTGTTTCTAATTATTGATCGTCTACATTATAGCGTTTGGCTTTTTTATATTGGAAAAATTCAGAAATATCTGCAATATATGATTGTTTTTAGAAGCATGTCAGTTTATAAAACATATAAAATAATAAAAGAATAATAATAAAAAAAAGAACATGTAAAATCATTATACTTAATAATGCATTGACGATATGTGCGTGCTACATCATATAAGATTTAGAGAATCATATAAGATTTAAATATAGAAAAAGCAATGGCGTCTAACTGTTAATTTATGACGATTTTCATCTTTCAATAATTTTACTTGTTTTATCGCAGTGTGCGCACTATGGAGTATCGGTGAGACCGTTCCCTGCGACCAGTGCGGACGAGAATGCGCCGACATATGCGGTACCCGGCAGTTCCGCGCCTGCTGCTTCAACAACATGCGGAAGAGACATTCCGACTTCTTCGGCCTGAAATTCTGGATGAGACCGCGGAGATACGCGGTTCACCTTTACCCGGCCTACGACGCTTAATCATCGCACCGTTTACACAATTATGGAAAATCCCACGATATAAGCCAGTTACTGCTCAATGTTATTTAATCCACGCACACCGTTCGACTAAAGTTACATGTCGCCTTTAATTTCACCTGCTATCTCTCCCCTTCGATAACACGCTTGTCGACTTGTCGATGCTCGTAACTAAAATTAAAGCTATTACCCAGCAGCAGACACTCGGATATTATTCTTTATGCAGTACAAAAGTCTCTTTCATCCGATTTTATACCCAAGAGTGCATTCTCGATTAGTTAGCGTCAATTAAGAAATTAAGTGATATGTACCCACGATACGCACGTATAAAATGAAAAATATCTTCATTGAAAAATTATATAAATTATAGTCCTTTGGATTTTTACATTTTCTTTTTGTCAAGCTGTATATCATATTGTTTAAACATATACAACTTATTAACAGTTTAAATATACATATACAATTATATTATAATCTGATATACACATCATGCACAGTAGGATGGCCTCACGTTATGAAAATTATGTTAAAACTGAATACTATTGCACAAATTTCTTTGGATTTGCACATAATTAAATTACTTTATTTACAATTATGTACAGCTTGGCAGTTTTATATCATACAAGTATTATACAAGTATACAAGTGTACTGAATCTATTGCTTTGACTTGCACATTACTAAATTAATATTGTTTAATTAATATTGCTACTGTGTAATCACATGATTATATTTACCTTCTTGGTATATTATTTTCTATTCTTTTTCTTTCTTTTCCTTTTTGGTTCCTTTAGGCTTCCCCTCTCGTTAGTATCTGTGTGTTTACGTTTTGTCGTTATGGACCTATCATTTGATGGAAGGCTTCTCTCAAAAGCCTCTCGATCTATCACTTCTACAAGATAGAAATTAAATGGTATATATTAATTCATAGGAAAAAATTTATTTCTGCCTATTCGTCCGTATGTTAGCTATAGTATACTGCTTTTAATTTTTATCAAGTTTAGATTTAAATATTTAATTATTTATGTAATAACAGAAAAAAATAAAGACTTGAGATATCAAATTAAATTGCTTTAACATAGCCATGCTTTGGTACAATAACGCTACGGAATGAAATAAAAGAACTTGTCAAAAAACTTCAGCTCTAGAAAAATTAAAAAAAATTACAAATTATGATACTTTATAACAAGTATTAGTTCATTACTATTTACATGTAAAATTGCAGCAGTATATGTATTTTATATGTAAACAAAATGGTTTCTCCGTTGCTATCTGTTATTCTATGTGTACTTTTATAAGCGATTATAATAATAGCAATTATTTTTATCAGGTATATTTGATCCGTGTGCTGTAAATAAAATATTTCTTTCTCGCCGAAAGACGTAACGTTTTTCTTTTGTTAAAAATGGTGAGATAATTAAATCTAAACTTGATAAAAATTCATTTACTTCCTCAAATCTTGTTTAGTTTTTACGTTGTATCTATGTATATACAATAAGGATACTTATAACAACCGCTCTAATCGGTACATACCTCCAACATCATTATTCGATACCGGTTTGTCTTCTAATTCATTACTTGTCGAAGCAACGCCGACTTCTGTCAGTCTTGAGCCACCAGTTTCTTCATCAGGTATGACAAAAGTTGTTTCAGTATCGTTACATTCGATCGCAGGTTCTCCAAATATCCTCTGCCAGGTTTGTGACTTACGTTTGCTAAAGTATCACAAAACCCTCAACAATTTCTTCTATATTGCGAATCAAAGTATTAAGCAATTATAAACGTACCTCGTCGTATCTGTATCTAGCCAGTCCAAACAGAGCCACGATTTTAAGTTGCGCGGTAAGCTCTGATCTGTCGGAAGCCAGGATTTTGCACCGACATACTGAAACTGTTCCGCACACCGATACAGCTCGTCGTACCATTTGCAACATTTCTTGATCACACTCCTCACGTGGAACCTGCAAAGAAATGTATTATTACTGTCCGAATGAAAAAGAGAATGAGATTATGAACTTACAAACGAAATCATTTGTAAAGACAGTACCAAATTCTGCTCGTGGTAGCATAAGCGACCAGGGCAACGCTCCACGCGTGGCCCAATTTGATTCTGGCCCTCAGGAAGTGCGAGGCGTGCCTCGAGATCTCTTCCATTCTGGCCATGAGCTTACCGAAGCCCTGCGTTCTCACGAGCACGTACTCCAGAATTTGTCGGCTCGGCAAAACGTACCGGCCGTCGTCCGTTTGGAGGTCGGATCGCAGAGTCGCGTACTCCTTCATCAGAGACATGTTGTAATAGTTGAGCAACGCCTTGTTCAGCTTGATCATGTACTTCAAGCCCTTGTCGTTTCGAAATTTACTCTTCATCCGATAGATCAAGCGGCTCAGGACCGCGGCGTTCACGTGCAGATCGCTCATCGATTCCAGATCGTGGGTAGCCGTGGTCAGTGCGGCCTCGAATCGAGTTACGTCCACGCCTAAAAGCGAAAATTAACCAGTTACCCACAAATGTACTTTAACGTAATTATATCGTTAGCTTTCGCAAGCCGCGTTAGAGAGCACAGTCCCGAGCGACAAATATATTGATTCGCGAATATATACTCCTTGCATTTTTCTGTCTCTTGTTCCTATCGTGCTCTTTAATTTTCTATCTTGTTTTTTACGAAAAGGTGATAACAAAATGGATTTTTATTTATTGCATCACAATTAATTGAACAATGAAAATTTGTATATCATTGTCCTTATTGCAAAATAATCTTAGTACCAGGCGGAAAAATGAAGCTAAAACACGCCTGGCGGGGAACGCGCGAGGACCACGTGCCGCGCCACGTGCACGCAAAAATAAATAAAGACAATTGTACCCTTCTTCTTGGCGTCTAGCGGCCCGATCTGCCACGTTGCGTATGGCGGCCGCTCCAAAACAGACCGATTCCAAATTGCGTTCATTTTCACGAGATTTTGCGGTACAATTGTGTTTCATACATGCAGAATCACGTGGTGCAAAACGACGCCGCGACACTGTCGTGCACCGTCGCGGGTCGCGGGGGGAATGAGGGCGACGAAAGTGATGGACGCTCTCTCTCCCTCGTTTGCGCATGTGCGACGTTCTCGAATAATTAGAAGGTTCTCGAAGATGAACGAGAGCGGGGAAAGAGAGAGGGCGAAGAAAGGGGTAGTAAGGGTAGTAATATTCTCTGGGGAATTACGAGGGAGGGGGAGAAAAAGAGAACATCGTACAATTGCAAAATTTTGCAATATTGATGCTACATCTTCGCGGTTTAAAAAAAAAGAAATATTTGTAACAAGCATATATAAGAAAAAACAATCAGAAATTAACAAGACCACGTTTTGTTGTAATTGATCCTACGTAAACGGGACAAATATAATCCATAACATATTTAAAATGTATATTTAAAAAAGGTATTTTATTCTACATAGATTCTTCATATATACGCCCCGCATAAACGAGACGATTTTACTACAAATGTAACAACGTATTACGTGCGTGTCCTGCTCCCTTTAGTCCCTTTTAAATTTTATTGTATAGAACGCGTGAATATCTCTCATATACTCTTCGCCTGGCGTCAAACCGTGTAATCCGTCTTACGTTTGTATTCAACGCTAAATGGGATTATCCAATAATTCGAAACTGCGGATATAAGATACAATTATAATTTATAAATTTACATTTACAAGGCTTATGTCATAATATAATTTTAATATTAAAAGAACCTTACACACATTAAAAAAAAAAAAAGGAAAGAGAAAATAAAATGCTATGTTGAATTTCAGCCGGTCACAACGTACAATGTGACTAATGCTCTAGTCGATCATTTAACAGGTTTTATAAAACGTATTAGACACTTTTCGTCATTTAAAAAATCGATTGTACAACGTTTAAGATCTCGGATCTCGTATACAGAAAGTAAATCAGGTATAGGCTGGCAAGAAGCTCATCGTGTGTCATTCAATTCTTCTTGGCAGTCTCTCAAGTTTTAAAAGAAGGTGGCTGCTTCGTTAATTCGAATTATTAGTGATATCGTGTAGTCAGTAAACGATACAATTGCGATAAGTGCCCTGCAATTATAATTACAAGATGTGTGTCCCTATACATAATTCAAAGCTATCCTATATTTCAGACTTAAAAACTAGAATACAAGCTAGCTTTCCACATTGCAAATAAGGGAATAAATCGGATCGATAATAATATAATAATGAGAACCTACAACAATAAATTACGTAAGTGAATAAATATGTATCAAAATATATGAATATGAAACAAGTCCATCCATATTGAAATAAAAAGAATTTCTTTTTCGTCGGACAAAAAAAAAATACAACTTTGGCTCTTCGTGTACGCCAGATGAAAGAAATGCTGTCAGGTGTGTGCATAACATATCGATCAAGATGAAGTTAAGTCAAGCATCGTGTTGGTGTCCTCTAACGCTGGCAATGGTAACTCATTCTTCTCCTCCTCGATTCTGGCGTCCGACATCTTTAGGAACTTGATTACCTTCTCGGTAGCGGCGATTCCGCAACTACTCACTTCGTTCTGCGAAACGAAACATGCGAAACATGAATAAAAGTTGCCACGCATTTTCCCAGGATAAAACGGGACGTAATATGCGGGATATTCTACAACGGGATAATTACCGATGCCGTCAGATTCATGAAGTTGAAGAACTTTTGAAGTACAGATACCATAGTGGCGAAGTTCTTGTCCGGTAGTCTACTTCGTACCAGCGACTCGTACTCCTGGACAACAGAAACGAAAATTTACTAAGAAAAAAAAAAGACCCGTGCTTATTCCTTAATGTATTAATGGACGAGATGTGTAACACAGGGATTAATCGTACTTTTCACTTATATCGCGTTTAATCTTTACCTTGTTATCCATTATTAAGTATCCAAGTAACAGTACTACGTATGATCCGATCAACGTATGCTCCATATGTCGTCCAGCTTTCTGTAATACTGTGAAATAACAATCATAAATCACAAATGCATCTGGACGTTCTAATAAAACATATAGATTATATCTCGGAGAAAACATGAGCATATTAGATTTTTTTTCCTTTAATAAGACTTCTAAAAATCTTTGTCGATTGTTTGATGTTAGATGTATATAAGAATTTAATTTTTTTAGAAATTGTATTTAATAAATGAGATATATAGAGCGATACAGTAATTTTTTTTACAATTTTGTCAAAATATACATTGTTAAATGCTGACTTGTTTAAAAAATGCGCGTATTATGCATTATTATTAATATATAACAAACTTTGAGCAATATTGTAAATATATAAAGGTAGATATATATGCATGCGCGGAAGTAAACGTAATACGAACATTTTGTAACGGTCTCTTCGATAAATTCTTCCTGAGATTTAGTAGTGGTCGATACCGTTTCCGTTTGCTCGGAATCTTTCTTTCCGTCCAGGATCGCGTCCGTTTTCTGTTCCTCGGCACGCGCAAGTTCCTCTTGTTTGTAAAACAAATCGATCAACGACGCCACGCCGCTTTCCTCCGCTGAAATTATTTAGATAGAAAACAACGGTTTTGTATGTTTACGATCCACGTGCGCTAAAATTGAAACAGTGTCAATATCAAAGCAAGAAATACCTACCATCAAAAATATTTTCTGACGACGGAGGTGCCTTGGAGTCAATGAGAAGTTGCTTGTTATCGTCACACTGCTCCACCAAATTTATCAATAGGATTAATGCCAACATCATCATGTCAAACCGCTTTTCTTCCGGGAGTGATTCAGGCACGCGTAATAAAAGAAACAAGCTACAGTCCAAAACGCCAACTTGTGCGCCAACTGATTTGCTACCAAAGGCTGCGTAAAAAAATACGTTATTAGGCTAAATTAATAATGAAAACACAATATAATCAATGAACGAGTAGAAAAATCGTAGACAACTACTTAATTTTTCACTAATAATTGCAAAAATTGGTAATATCGAGAAAAAAAATCTTACATTGTCCGTTGAACCGATGGGTCAGATTGATGAGAACTTTAATAATTGCAAAAAGACATTCTCTAACAACAGCACCGGTAGAACTTTTATCGCTTGGATCTGTTGTTGGATGAACGGGAATCTCTTGTCCACATAGATGATATAAACTAGCTAACGTGCTTACTAATATTCCTTCTCCGTACTTTAATAAATACACCTGATTCTCTTCGTTCATATGAGTTACCTAAAAAGAACGTCATTTCTCGTCGTTAGTCACAGTCTTCTTTGTAATACGGCGAACGTAATATCGGGGGGGGGGGGAAAGCACTTACATTTTCTAAGACGCGTAAACATCTGTCAACTTTACGTAATTTGTCTAATAAAGGATCTGTCCAGCCAGAGCTTAAAACATTCTGGCTGTTAATATGACGGTGACATTCTCGAATTGTCTTTACAATATGCTCCAAGCCACCTAATTCTCGTAATTCTTCTTTGAACCATTCTCCAGCGCGCTTTGACGTAAGACTCAAGAGTGTCTCCATAGCGAGCTGACCAACCTGTTAAAAGCGGCGTATTTCCGAATTATTCGAAAATAGAAACAAAGGTACGTAAATCGCGTACGTATGTACAAGAATAAATATGAATGAATGCAGAATGCGTATTAAAAAATTGCTTACGGTGATATTATCTAGATTTAGATGCTTAGCGTGTCCTTGAGCTTGTATATCAGCGCATAACTGACGCACTTTTTCTTTGTTTTTCAGTAATTCAGCATGACTGAGACCACAATCGTCAAGAGCATCCTTATGGCTGGCATCAGATTCTAATAGACTTAACATTAATTCCAAACAATCGCGATCAAGATCCATAGCCAGACGATCTTGACTTAATACAAACATTACTGTAGCTGTGCATAGACCAAGACTCTGCAAATAGTAACAATAATGTCAACAATAATGCAATTAATTATATTGTATGTTAGAAAATCGAATGAACAAGAAAAGCATTTACACAACATGTAAATGTGTACGGATACGTGGAAATGAATAGAACTTTGTGTCGTGTGCGAGAGAGCGTCTATACCTGATCTTTAGTTGCATCATGAAGAGCTTTAAAAAACTTGGCAACAGTTCCATGAGCACGCACGTGCATACGAAATGCAGGAGCCATACATTTACTTGCTAATCGTATGGCTGAAAGGCAACGAGTAGCATTCGGATTATTCTCTCTCAAAGTGTCCAAGATATATTCCACATCGTCATTAAACTCCTGGAATTCTCCACTTTCTTGTATCTGATGAGCTTTCTTTACATTCTTTACTACAGTATAGAACTGCAAGGCAAGGTAAAAGCTAAATAAATATATGCGTCGAGTCGAAATAAATCACCTATACAAGGTATGATTACAATGCATTTTTTTACATGTATAATTCGATGTCTTATATAACTGGAGACGGGAAATAATCCCGCTCACTAATTGTAATTTATAACAAGAAGACTTTATGAAAATCTTTTATCAATAAAATCCCTGTATCATAATGGATCCACCAAAAGAAACAATCAATATTCCAAGATATAATGACTGTATTATTCGTAGGGTACTCACCCCTTTAACTTTTTTGCCGCAGCGAACGCTCGTGACCATGTCGGCATCGTCCTCGAAATCCGCATCGGCCGCGGGATAAGTCACGACTCTCGTCAACTGCGAGGGCTCGAACTCTTCCTCGTACGCCACCGGTCCGGCGTTGCTGGAACCGGACGCGGTGGTCGGCGTGCTGTTGCCGGTGTTAGGCGTATCCGCAGCGGTGGACTCCTTGTCGCTGTCGCACCACTTGTGCTTGTACAACGCCCGTCTCTTATTCCCGTTCGTCGCGCCGGTCGAACGGCTCTTGAAGATACTGCCTTTCTTGGCGGCGGCGGGCTTGGTCGACGAGACGCTCGTCGACGGCGGGTCCGAGGTCTGCGACTCCGAGATCGTGCTCGTCACGTGCAGCGCGATCTCAGTCTCGGCGTTCCCACTGGCACCCTCACTGTCGTCACTACCTGAAAACCAATCCTGATCGACCAAGGTCTTGGCCGCGATCTCGACCGTGGCGACGGTCTCGGTCGGTCCGCGTGTAGGTAGCTCCGGCTCCGATTCGAGATCAAGCTCTGCCTCCGGCTCAGCCTCGGCTTGCTGCGCGACCACGACCGGCTCGACCGCAGCTTCATCGCTCGGGATATCTATGGAGCAATGTTGTTCAATTTGGTTCGCGACGCTCTCCGGCGTTGCCTCTTCCGCGTTCTCCGTATTGTCATTGTCATTGTCGTCGATACCGGCGGCCAAAGCTACCGGTGGTGCTACTTGCGGCGACGGTGGCGATGGTGCTGGCGGCGATGGCGGCGGTGGTGGTGGTGGTCTCGCGTCAGAATCGCTCGACAGTATATCGATCAGCTCTTGAGTCGTGGTTGGCAGTGGCTGATCGCGTCCGATCAACGGCTCGATCGTCGGTTTGGACGAATACGTTGAGCTGCAGTCAGTCTTAACGATGTCGTAATGGGAGATAAGAGTGTTATTGGAGTCCGTCACCGATTTTCGCAGCGTCAGCGAGAGGCCGGAGCCGTGCGAGTTGGGGGTGACCGGTGTCGTCGACGGCGGTGCCACGACGGAGGTCGTCGCCGTCGTGTCCAGGTGCAGATTCTTGGCGCGACTACGCGTGGTCCTACGCATGTCCGAATTCTCCAACGGGATCGACACGGTGGAGACGACGGGTTGATGCGCACGCAAGGATCTATGATCGGACTTGAGCGTCGTCTCCGTATTGAACGTCTTACGCTCGATGTCCACCTTCGAGGGACTAGCGAGGGGAGTGGAGATCCTGTAGGTGTCGGTCTCGGGCGACTCCTGAGCGTCCTGGTGCACGTCCCCGCAAACCAATCGCGCCGTACCCTTGCATATTCTCAGGACGATCGGCGGTTTGCTCTCCTCCCGATTGGGGGTATCGGGCGTACCGGTGCTATCTAAAGTTTCTACTACTTTCTTAATTGGAGTTTTCGTTACAGCCTGCTGTTGCTGCTGCTGCTGCTTCTGCGCTGGCTGCTGCTGCTGCGGGGGTTGCTTCGGAGCACGGGCCCTCCCGTATTGCGAATCAGGTACTTGTCTGTAAATTGCCACATCCTGGCGAGATTCTTCCACCACAGGCGGGACATTTCGGCTCTTGAAGAACTTCTTCGGCTTGACAACCGCCGGGGACGCGTCTGACTTGTTGTCCGGATCGGTCTCAAAGGAGAACGGATCCTTTCCGGGATTAACGCGATTCTGATTCCCATAATCGAGTTTCACTCTCTTCGCGCCGAAAGTATGTATATCATCTCTCCTCCCTGAAAGTGGAACAAATTCGAAATATTATATCACATATTTTCCCGCCGTTAATGACAACCAAAGACGGTTTGTTAAATAATTCTAACAGTATTAATTTAAATCAGAGTTCTTCTAAATAGAGAAAAATTTTGATTAAGGAAAAGCGTTTATGTATTAATATGACAAAATAAAATATGCATTTGTGCATAAACAACGTTGTATAAAATACAAAAATCTTATACTTTATATATAATATTGTAACTGTGGAATCATTCTATTAAATTTTCAAGTTTCTAAATTAAACTCCGCTGAGAATGGAGCCATTTGGTATCATTGCCATTTAACGTTGAAATTATATCATTGGCGTAAGATCAACAATCGATTGTGCCAGCTTCTAAAAATAAATTCTGTCAATTTATATTATTTTTACGTTACAGAAATAAATTATGCCTAGTCACAACTTTACGATACAGATTAATTTATAGGATTTACAAATATAGGAAAAACACTAACGTCCATTTCCACCAATGCAGATTAATTTTAATCTTGGTTTAAATTACTTTTTGTCTTTTTCTAATTCTTGGAACTTAGATAAAAAGATAAAAAGTAAGTTAAACCGAGAATTAAAGTTAATCTGCATCTTGGTAGAAATGGAGTTATAAATCTGTTATGCTCATGTTATGATCAAGGTTACGCATTAGTAGCATGCCATCATTCTTTCCAGATACAAAAATTTCGCGTATAAATTATAAATTTACAAAGCTTCCTCTCTTCCAATTGTAAACATGGCAGATTCATCTCCAAATATTTCAATGTAAAAAAATTTGACAGTCAGCATGGTCAGCGTACAGAGCCAGAATCTAATTGTTTACAAAGCTGTTTTGTACGCCGTGCACGAGATATTTCCCTCCGCGATAAGCTGGCTTGATCGCCAGGAAAGCGCTGTCGCGGCCCGTCGTGGTTGCCGCGCTACATCGCGTTTACATACGTAAACAGCGCGTAAGGTTGCGTACCGTTGATGTTCGTGCTCCTGATGGACGTGAAGGACGTGATGCCCCATTTGCCGACGGTGCCCGCGGACTTGGCGGCGGACGGCCGGTTGCTGTTCTCGCGGAAGAGCTTGTCGAACTGGATGCTGCCGGGCGTTACACTGCTGACCTTGCGGCTGTAGGACTTGGTGTAACTGCGGGACGTCATTGTGCGCTCGTCTCGTGGTACCTCTTCGGCATCGCAGGGTATATGATACGGCGGATAATGACGCAATCTAATTTCCTCGTGCCTCGTCGATGACGGAGGCGGGCTGCTCAGGCTGCTGCTGCTGCTGTTGCACGCGCGCGCCGCGCGCTCGCTCGCTCGGTCTCACGACGAGGGTGCCCCGCGAGTGCCTCCTACGGGGGGACAGACATCGACAGGGGGGGCGTGAGAGCGCGATATTATCGCCTACCCCCCTCGCGCGGAGATCCGGGGCCCCGAGGATTCAGCTGCGGCGGGCGGCGGTGTCCCGCGGCGGTGCGATAACGTGCACCGAAACAAACGCCATATTCCGAGCCACTCCGACGCGCACGGGGGACGAACGGGGCCTTCTCGCGCGCTCGCTCGCTCTCGCTCTCTCTCACTCTCTCTCGTTCGCTCGGTCGCTCGCTCGCGCGCGACGCCGAGACGACGAAACGAAAGACGAAATTCGATTAACGATCGCGGAGCGATCCCGGTCGGGCGCCGAGCCGCACGTCGCTCGCGGTACTCCCTCGGCACTTACTGCTGAACGCCTCCGCCGTCGTCACGCCGTCGCTACTCCGCTTCTTTTCCGCCGCTCGGCTACCATCAATTTCTCAGACTCGTGGGGATTATTAATCATCAACATAGATCTCGAGCCATCTGCCGATGTTTTTCGTTTCGGGATTTAGATGCACGTACAAGAGGAGGTGTATGCGTGTATATATATATACACATATATATGTATATGCGCGGGAGGAGAAGGGAAAAGGAATGGAGTTGTCACGTACAGTCAAATACACAGTGCGCGGAGTCACACGATGTCTCTTGCCGGTCTTGCCGTCTCCATCAGCAGATGACGCTCCGTGCTCCGTCTCGGCCACCCTTATGGAAGGTTCACACCACCACACACCACTGCGTCCACCTGCGTCCGTGTGAGTCGTAATTAGTGAGAAATCGACCAATCACAGTCGATTATTCTCCTCAAATTCGATAAAATGCCTTTTTTTTAAAATGATGAAATAAGAAAAATAAAATTGTGGAGTTTTTAAAAAAGCTATGAAGAATTATTTATTTTATCACCTTCTCTTTTGCTTTTCTCTTTTTAATAACTCGTATACTTAAATCTTTGCAGGCTTATTGATTGAAATAGATTGTTAACCGAATAAAAATTTTTTTTTTGTTAAATCCTTGTTGACTGCGTTAATAAACCAGGGTACCTATTCTTGAAATCGTTCGTTATGAACGAAAAGGTGAGGATTACTTATTTCCTTTCTGCACTCTAAACAGGTTCACTCGCTCTTTGCAGCCGAACTTTTCTCATCTCTTCCTCATTTTCCCTCTATCTTTTTTCAACGTCTGATTATGTATCTGTCTCATTTCAAGTGCAGAAGGTACAACGTAGTGCAGCTACAAGGAACAGTTGTATATATGTACAATACGTGTTGACTGTCGAAGTCACTGTCAGAGTCAGCTGTCAAACGTGCGGGATGTCAGAGAGAGACTGATCGGCGACCCGACGACGCACGCCAGCTGAGAGATGGACCGCACGAAGTCTTAATTCTACCTTGGACCGCGAATGTTGATAACGATCGCTCAACTCCAGTTTTCAACCTCGTCCAAAGCTGCTTCTTGAATATATATAGGGCGTATAGGCGTGTAATAATCTATGAATTTAGGCGTATTCAACAGAGTTAATCTCAAGGTGCTTATATCTGAAAAATTTTCCACTTATTGTTAGTTACGTCCATTTTTAATCGTGGGAAACACACGTCTCGATTTACATACTATTTGTAGTCACACTTGTGTGCTTAATCTCAGTTATCTTGTATTTGGTGCCTCTGATTCTCTAAAGTTATCAAAAATGGGAGGAAAACTTAATGTCTTTGCGTGTCTTCAGGATTCCCAAGGAGGGATGTATTCAGAATGGGCCTCGCTGAGCACTCTGATCCAACAAGGCTCGGAGGAAAGCCAGAGCGTGCTGGAGAAGTTCCCCCCTGGCGCGGGGAAGGAGGTCGCGCTGTCCATAGTCCGCCAACTCGCCGCAAATCTCGGCATCACCCAGGCGGGAGAACCCAGTCCGCTCTCCACCGACAGGGAAGTTCAATGGTGCATGGAGGTGATATGCTTCGGCCTGTCGCTGCCGCTGGCCGAGCACGACACCGTCAGGGATTGCGTGAACATATACTGCGAGTGGCTGTCCGCTCTGTACTCGACGCCGAAGATCTCTGTGCCCAGGCCGATCGTGGACGACCCGAACTTCTACGCCAGGAAGATCATAAGTCATTTTTACAATCTGTTCGTGCCGAGAAAAGGGGAAGGTGAGAGACAAGACTCGGGTTTTCTTTACGTACGTCAAAGTTGCTCGCCCGATTTCTTTGATAAAATTTCATTTTCTTTCCCAAAGTCTGGCCTTTTCTGTATCAGGATCTAGGTAATCCATGATATATATGACTTTTCCGCGAATACACATTAGCAAAATGTGTTTCTTGTATCAATATTGGATATCTGTGAGACACGTTACCCTTCGATAAATATTTCTAGGTACAGACACGATAAATCGGCAAGCTGTCCTGTGTCATCGAGTACTCAGGACTTTGCAGCAAATCGCGAGAGGCCCAGCGACTCTAGAGAGAGAAACTTGGGAGAGTCTGTTATTATTTCTCATCGGTATTAACGACGCGCTGTTAGCACCACCGGCAACGAGAGAGGATGCGGGAGAACAATTGTGCGAGAGGGTGCTCGGTGTATTGCTAGAGGTACGGGAATACTGGTCGATTAACGACATGGACGTTTGTAAATTTAGAGAATAACTTTTTTTTTCCCAGGTCTGGCTGGTCGCCTGCGAACGCAGTTTTCCTTCACCTCCGTTGTGGCGAACGTTACGAGAGTCCTGCCTGCGATGGCGTCACAGATTGGCTCTGGTGGAACAGTGGAATCGCGTGTGCCTCGCTCTTACGGCGAGGCTGTTGCACATTATGTACGGGCCGATGTTTCCCGAATTGAAAATAAGTATGTGTCTCTAATAGAGTGCACGTCTCGTTTAACAGAGCTCGTACGTTGTTTTTAGCGTGCTGTACTATGATAAGCAAAACTATTATTCATAGGCGAGGAAGACACGCAACTGGTATCACCTACCATGTCGGACGAGGCGGTGGCGCAGGCATGGTACAGGCTGTTGCGTACCATCGGCGATCCCGTGGACCTGTGCAGACCCGCCGTCGTCTCGCAAACGCAAGCATTTCTGCAGTACGCTATCGCCAGCCCTAACGTCATAGATCCGTGCCAGCATCCGTGTCTGCAAAGTTTGCCGCAGATATTTCTGAAAGCTGTAAAAGGCATAGCGGGTCAGGTCGATGCCTTTTTGGGTAAGTCCAGGCTGTCGATCCGGATCGGAACGTTAAATTCGTGATCTACCCTCGAAGGCTATGCTGTAACTTGTAAATTATTACACAGAGGCTAGGCGGTGTCGAATGTACATTTCCTGAAATTCGTTTCTACCTATGAGACACTCGCACACCTGTCGGCTTGTTCGCTTGTTACCTGGTGGCGGTTGCACATTGTCGCGAATGTTTTAGGAGTTTCACAGGCATGCTGCTGGGAGGAGTGTTGCGTGTCCAACGTCACGTCGGGAAACAGCGGCACTGGCAGCGGGGGTGTCGGTTGGGACAGGTCGAACAGTAGGGATCAGCCTCAGCCGTCTCCCACACCCCCAACACAACGCAGACTTGCCAAAAGTTTCAGTGTCACTCCTTCCGCAGTCACTAAGGGTATCTCAGTGCAATACTTTTTCTCGCCGTTACGTCGATACTGTTGCTCAATCAGTCAATTGTCTTCTCCGCTAAAATCTAAAGTCACGAATACTGTATAGCACTCATTTTGTATCATAATGTTTTCTTTTTATACTATATTCTGTATACTTTATATTATATTATTAAAATTTGCTCCAATAAGATATACAACAATTGTGAATTATTAGTCTTTAGTGAACTTGTACTCCATGGCACTTCATTCGTCGCTGTTACAAAGCATCCTGTAGAAACGCGTAAATATTTTACAGGAATCCCGAAAGCGTCGTTAATCGGATTGACGACAAGCCGTGTAACTAGTACACCGCCGATGCTAATATCCAATTCCGGACCGTCATCCGCTTCGAGTACTGCATGTAATAACATTTTTATAAGTTCACAATTATATAGCGGAGATATCTCCGTTTTGATCACACGCGTGTGATTTACAGCTATGACCTCGCTTGGCCAGGACATTAGACCTCCTTTAGCTCCAGGACGACCCAAGTGTAACAGTATACTGCATCTCTTCGGGGAATGGTTGTTCGAGGCCGCGTTTATCGGTACCGAAGGTTGGTCGCAGAACTTACCGCGTAAGTATCGCTTTATGTGAGATAAAAGAATGTCTTACGCATGGTTGTATTTTATATGCGATGATCGTCTCGTGAGCAGAACCGTCAGGCGCTTCAAAACGTCCGTCATCGGTACTTGTGGACGGGCCGAGTTCTCTGCAGGAAACCGTGAGCGACGTACCGCCGACACTTTGCATAGACCGCTACGAGTCTGGCAGAGCGGAGGCATTGGGCGCCCTGTGTAGAATCTTCTGCGCCAAGAAAACAGGCGAAGAGATCTTACCCGTGTACCTGGCCAGATTTTACCAGGCGATGTATCACGGCCTCAAAGTCGACGAGGTAGTATCCGGTTGCAGCTCATATTTTTTCGGATAGACCTCGAAAGAGATAGAAGTAACCTGCGTGTATTCAATTTGTTTTCAGTCTCGCGAATGTGGCGAAACATTAGCGAGTATTCTGTTGAATTCGGCTGATCTGTTTCGCCTCGATTTGAATGGTATACAAGTCCTGGTGCCGGCCGTGTTGTCCGCTCTGGAGGTGGTCCTACCGGAGAAAGACCTGAAGCTGAAATCTAATATGGTATCAAAGCCGGACTTGCGAAGGGCCTCGATACATCTGCTAATATCAATGTTAACGCTGCCTCTGCATTTTCAGGTAAACATAAGTATAATTTTCTTTTCTTTCCTGAATTGCTTTAATAAAATTTATTAATGTTTAATAAATTGTCATACTCAACACGGACGCGATCACATAATTGAAGAAGTCTGTACGTGAATATTTCATTGCAGAACCTCGCCATTAAGGAGCTTCCGATATTCCCAGGCACGAATTTATCCGAGAGAAGTCCCGTAACGTTTGTACAATTAAAACCGAGACTCATGAATCTACTCATAAACGCTTTACAAGTGGAGACCGATCCTCAGAATACACATATGCTATTGGGTAAGTTGATAAAGGGGTACCGCTATTGAAATTGAGATTGTTTGCGATTTAACTTTCGCTCTTGCAACGTGTATCTTCAATTGAATCCTCTATTTACGATGATGATCAATGAAAAATTCATATTTCTTTGACAAAGTTAATTTTCTATGGAACCAAAACTTAAAAGAAAGAAATCAACATTCCGTTGAGAAGTAGAAAATTATATAGATAAAAATAAATGTTGACGTGTAAATAATTCTTGTCAGGTGCTTTGTTACTGAGCGTACAAGATTCTGCAGCAGCGGAAGAAGTGGAACAGGTCACGCAACCCGACGCGGTAGCCAGTGACTCGGCAACTAATTTATTATCTTCAGGTTCGTCCTTGATACTAAATGATATTAGCTTGCACTCGGATAAATGCACTGTTTTGAGTTTCTTTAGTAACTTCTGTCTGTTCAAATTTTATAAATGATCTTGTGATCATAGGCACTATTTTTTATGTGTCATATGACAAAGAGCGGTATAAACATTGCTTTACTGTTATTTTATATAAGAAAATAATTGGCATTCTTCTTTAGATTGCCCATGAAGAGTGTAAAAAGTAATGTGATAATTAGATAAAGAACGATTCTTTAAAAGTAATTCTCAAAGTAATAACTTTAAAGCAATAATTTAACAATTAATTTTACTAATTTTACGAGATACAATAAAACTTGTTATTATAATTTTATAGAATTGTTTTATGATCTATGGATAACGCCTATGATCACGACTGGGTTTTTTCTCTGATGCCAATAAGATAGCAATGTCCCAGTATACTGCTACTTTATTTAATACAGAGACTTTTTATTAATATTCATCGATAGCTTATGAATGGGAGTAAATCAGTATGAGGGCGCAAAATATTCGAATTACAATGCTTAATGTCACCTCTCATCGTATCAGCTTTACACGTGCTTATATATGAAACGTTAATTTTTTTTATTGTTATTACGAATTGTGTTCCGTTGTGCGTTTCGCCATTGTACCGTCTTATCATCGCTTAATATAGTCACCAGCGATTCGGCCAGTCAAATAAGTATATCCAGTGATCAGCGATCAATTGGCGATGCCTCTGACATTGCAACCCTTCAAGAGGAATGCATTGCGTTTGGTAAATACAAATACTGTTTTATCTTGCTACACTATCTTGCTAGAAAAATCGCATTCGAAGACATTCGTAGAGTGCGAATTTCATTTTTGCTTGACGTTTATGTCTTTATCGTTATGTTCAAAATTTTTGAGAAAAGATGTATTTATTCTCTTTTCCTTTCTCTCTTTCTCTCTCACTATATATATATATATATATATATATATATATATATATATATATATATATACGTAGCATTTGTTATATTTACAAATATTATATATGTATATATTTACTGGTGTAAAACATAGACATGTGTGATATTATTTCTTATAGACCTAGAGACTAAATGAGAGGGACATTCTTACAGATTCCGCCCACGCTCTTTTTGTACGAGCAACGTACTTGGTGTGTCACCGTTTGATTTCGTCATGGAAGACTGACTTGAACATCTCTCTAGCAGCACTCGAGATGCTATCGGGATTAGCACGCACACGCATTCGCGAAACAGGTAGCAAGATCAATGCAGATTAATTGTATCTGCAAGATTTAAATTTCGTTATACGCGTATATACTTATATATATATCTTACATATGCAAGAAATATAGATACTTATCTCCTGTCTTGTTTCAAATAATTCTGCATGCAGCAAGGAAACTCACAGGTTCGATATCTGTCAGATAAAAATTGTCAGCTCTAACGTTGAACGCTCTTGGAACAAAGTGCGCGTCGAAACGCTGTGTATGTATTGCAGATGCTCTGGAATGCAAGAGGGCGGTAAAATGGTTGTGCGACTACATTTCGTATCAGTGTTGGCGTCCACCTCCGGCGCACTCTAAGGATCTCCATTCGTCCATCGTCGCGGCGTTTACTTGCCTGACAACCTGGCTAACTGCCCATCCGCAATTGTTACAGGTTGGCGACTTTTTATGGATAATTTACGAAATTAATCTTACTTGAAATTCTATATATACATTGATTCTTTTTTTCTGCTGTTGAAGGACAAAGACTGCTTGACTACAGTATTGGAAGTCGTCGAGCTCGGAGTGTCGGGCACCAAGAGTGTCGGAAAACCGGGAGAACCTATCAAAATGAAAGACGAAAAAGAGCTAAAGCCTGCTTCTATGCGCGTAAGAGACGCTGCCGATGTTCTTCTCACTATTCTGTTGGAACAGGTTTGTTTGCCACAGTATAACATATAAAAAAAAGACACATGAGTGCGCGGTAATCAAAGATATTTAATGCTAGAATTTGAATCTTTTGGTATTTCTAGGGATTTATATTAAGATTTTTTTTTCAACAGTTCTTAAGAATTTTTAATCGAAGAAGCTATCTCCTTCAATTTCGTCGAATTTATTTATAATTGTACTTCTCTCTGTAGGTCGGTTACTTTCCAAGCGCCTGCGGGGCACAATCGCTTTCGTCATTGTTGGACGAAGTATCTTTGCTTCGGCACTGCAACAGCTGGACCGGTGGACGCGTGGCACGACAAGCGGCCGTCGAGAGATTTCGTTACTTCGTGTCCGAGAACGCGATTGTGTTAGCGCTGTTGGAGGAACCACTGGGGAACGATCAGGACCCTCAGCCGACCGTGACGGTCCTAATCCGTGGACCGTTCGGCAGACACGCGTGGACGATGCAGCTCCGTCATTTACCGCGTCATCGATCCAGCATCAGAAGTATAAACAGCAATCCCGGACGACCCTTGCCGTTAGCTGAAGCCGCACCACGAACGGATTATAAACCGAGATTCTTCCCAGATAATGTAGATCGCATTCCTCACTGTAAAGTGTAAGTGAACGCCTGCAGCAGATCTTAAATCAAGACAGTTTACAAACTTTATTCCTCAATTATATTTAACTTAGGGCTATAAGTATTCGAATATATTTAAAATAAATTAAAGTAAATTAGATGTAAAATTTCCAAAATATAAATGATACAATTCTGATTAGACGTGATATTCAAAATACTCGGCTATTTGAGTTAATTGGAATCGCACTTTACAACATTCTAATCCAAACGATATTTAATTGCGTGATTTTCATGGCAGGGATGAATCGATACCGAGTCTCGAAGCAGTTATGAGTGACAACGATGCTGTACGTGATGAACATCAGATCCTCGTGCAGTTCTTAGAACGTCAGATAACGCTCGAGTCGAAGCATGACAATGGTAGTGTAAAGGATGCAGAAGACAAAACCGATGAATGCGTACCGCCCCAGGTCTGTCACGAGTTCCAAACGGCTCGTCTATTCCTGAGCCATTTCGGTTTTTTAAATATGGAACCTAAGGAGAACGAGGAATCCAGAAGTAGCGGGCTAATCGCTCTCGATCCGACCATCCCTGGTTTCTGTACGGACTTGGAAACTCTGGACAATATCAGTCCGCGAACGTGCGACACCGTTCACATCTTTTACGTAAAAGCTGGTCAAAAGTCTGCCTCCGAAATATTGTCAAACGTGGTAAGACATTGGCTTTTCAATCATAGTTTAGAATAACGATAATATATATATTATTGTTTTTATCTATTCTATGTTGTAAATTTTCCTTAAAAAAAAGAAGGCACAACTTCACGCTACACATCTTACGTTCACAGCTGCACGAGGAGAATGTGTCGCCAAATTTCTTGGAATTCTTAAGCTCTCTCGGTTGGCCCGTTTCCGTGTCAGGTCACGCGGGCTGGACCGGCCACGTATCTACTTCGTGGAGAGTAACGGCGCAAGTCAACGTGCCACAGCCAGCTCACAGCAATCACGGTGGTGCCCTTTACAACGGTGACACTCACGTGTTGTATTGGGCGGATGTGAGTTCGGAAATCGCGTTTGTTGTGCCTACGCAGTCGTATCTCATCGCCAGCACGGATTCATTAGAGGAGACCAGTTACAATAGCGATATCAGTGCCAGTGGACAAGGTAAATCTTATAAAGGCGAGAATAGTAATTAAAATACAGATTTTAGAAACATGTCTTTTTTTTTATTTGCTTTCCTATTATCTGCGGAAGACCTTTAGATCATTATGTATAACGAATATGGTTTACTTCTCAGAACCACAGTTTATATTATTTTTTGTTAAAGCCTGGTTTGAACGGAGCATCAGTGAAAGTACGGACACTCGCAGCAGTGGAATGTCACAAAATACAACGCAGACTTCTCGAGCGATGTCGCTCGATTTGGAGAAACAGCCGTCGAGCTTGCCGGGAGCAGGTCCGACGAATTCTTCGAGTGCAGATCCCATCAGGCCTAGAAGGTCGGCAAAGCAAGCTCTGCCGTCTCAAACTAATACAAAAATCATGATTGTGTGGTTGGAGAGTCTGGAAGATCATATCCAGTTCCCGATTGGTACGTTCACTCTTTTTCCCACAAGCAAAACGTCCCAAAATTCGCGATTAATTAATTAATTTGAACGTTTTATTGTATATTTTATCGCCATGCGATGTTATTGTCTTGTATGTATTCTTTGTTGCATCAAATTAAACGCTCTTATTGGATTGTAGGCGATCTGCTTCCTTCCACCTACACCGGGCTGGAACAAGCGAGGACGCTGCAAGCTACCGATGTGCACGTTATCTTTCTTCAAGCCCTCGCTAATGGTTTAATGCGGGTCAGATTGCAGGGGCCGGTTTCGAGAATCAATTTGGCGACGCCTTTAATCGACGGTATGGTGGTATCGAGAAGAGTCTTGGGAACCTTGGTTAGACAAACGGCTCTTAATATGGGACGTAGGAGAAGGCTGGATAACGACAGGTAATAAAATTAATAATGAAGGAGAGATCATACTTCTGTATTCTGTTGATTATATCGCGTTTATATTGAAAAGTTATGTGCATTCTTTTATTTTTTGATAAAACGTATAAATGCATATATTCATGTTTCAGTTATCATCCACCGCACGTTCGAAGACGTCTAAAAATTCAAGAGATGGTACAAAAATATAAAAGAAATTTAACGGACCCAGAGTTATTGACACTTTTATTCAGCAGCACTCAAACTTATTAAGGAATAAGGAATTTTCAAGAATCTCATCTATGAACTTGAGTTTCGGGACAGCGGTAGCCTAATTCCTTTGCTGCTGTTACAAAGTAATTTTTGTAAAATTTAAGGATGGATCTTATACTTTATACTATATATTAAGTATCGGGAAGATAAAGTTATTATCTTCTGAAATAACAGAGAAGATAACATTTACTTCAGAAAATGTAAGTAAACTTTTTTTCCCGATTGTTACAAATTCGTAATAAAGCAGAGCGAGTGATTCTATCTGCATCTATTTCTTATCGAAAGACATGCTCATTGTATTAATAATTCTTTATTTCCAACATCATTTTTCTATATTTTGTTCAGATTCCTTAAATAAAAAACGAGCTATATAATAACGTATCGAAATATAAAAGATAACAATTACAAAATAATAATTCTAACGTTATAACGAAAAATGTTATCAAGTGTCGCACTTTACAAGTTTAAGGTTCCTGAAATCTCGCCGCGGTCATGTTAGATCGTGACGTCAGAGGTGAGAAATGACATGTTGAGAATTCTTGCGCGCTATTTCTAAATAAAAAAATATTTTGATTTAAAAAAAACTTCAGATCGCTTTTTAACACACTTATAAAATATTCTGAAAACTATGACGGCGGCGAATACCCAGGAGCCTTAAAATAAAAACTCTTGGGAGACCATAGTAAAGAAAGATGATAATGATTCGGAGAAAAAGTTATTTACATTTTCTGATTGTTCTCAGTAGACTTTTCACAAATTGATTTTATCTGTCAATGCGTTATGTATATATGTACAAAGATTATTCTCAATCTGAGAAAGAATTGAGCATTTTCAAGAATTTCAATATAAAATTTTCTGATAATCTTAGTTCCCGGTTATTTTACGCACAATTCTGAAACTTAATTCCAAGGATGATGAGAAGGATGATTAAAATGTATTACGAGTGCATTCAATTGACGGATTATATGATTTTCTGATGAAAGAAAAAAGTCTATTAAAAAATAGAAAGATGATGTCGTAGATGAATGTTTCGGGAGAATATATATTTTTGTTATATGATTTTTAATATATGTGTACCACACATAAAAGGCTTTATACATTACTACTTGTAAAATCAGTATTGTAGATAACATTGTAAAAAATAAATTATCTAATTGCATATAATTGAAAGCTATTTCAATATAAATATAAAAAACAGTGGAAAGATGTAATTTATTTAATATTAGTTTACTATGATTATATTTTATACATAAATCTCACCTTGTGTGCATACATATATGCATACAATGATTCTTTTATGTTCACTTTTACCAACGTAGACTAACTTTAATCTTGATTTAACGTACTTTTATTGTTTTTTAATTTTTAGAACTGGAGAAATATAAAAAGTAAGTTGAACCGAGATTAAAAATAAAATCTACATTAGTAAAAATGGACATTAGGGATACGCGTACTATCTACTTTGTTAATTAATCTTATACTTATTAATTGATGTTATTATCTATTAATTATTATAATTAAAAGTATCGTCAGTTTGTGCAACGCTATATTTTTGTTAATTGAAACGGCGAAACTTCTCATGTGCAAGATAAAAGCGATTTCGATTAATGTTAATAAAAAATTACAATAACTTCACAAATTTAATAATATACGAGTAGCGGTTTGTATCGTTATATATTTTGTTTATCGTATAATAATTATCTTCGTAGCTTACCGGATCAAAATTTAAGCGCGCGAACCAATGGTCAAAATGGCGACCACGTGACTGGACACGTGACTCCGGGATCACTTCGGGATCGTCGTACGGAGTTCGTGTTTACGTTACCCATCTAATATTTTTGCGAAACCAGTTGCTCGGAACTCGGAACTACCCGAAGATTCACGAGGAGATTCTGAAATATGAGGTTACTGTCCATGCCGATATATACATCGTTGTGCAAGAGCCAAGTGTGACGGATAAGTGTGATAACGATAATTAAATATTTGTAAGTCTCGGAGTCTTGTTCAGCTGTCTGCCCGAGTCGCGCGTATCGTCCGTGTCGTCGGGGAGATCGCTGGCAAAATTGCCGGAGGAATAACCATCGAACGACAGTTGTCAAACGTAAATGCGTATCGCGGATCCTAACCTGTGACGGACACGCGCCACCGTAACGCGCGGCGAAACGGTGATGTGAGTGAGCCCGTTGATCCTCGCGGTCGCCGCGAATTGTCGCGAATTTGCGACGCCGGCCGGCTCGCCCGATTTTCTTGCGTAATTCGGTCGTGGCGAATTGTCACGCGTCGAAATTGCCCTCCTTCGAACAATACTCTCCGACAAATCCCTCCGTTTGTTATCCTACCCCTTTGTTTACCGTCGTTGGCGGTTTTGAGGTTATGTCGTCGGTTTGCCGCAATTCACACGCGTCGTGACATTGAGGATGTCTCTCCTCGCGTGTCAGTGAGGGGAGTCTTTCGCTTCGAGGCCCGTCAACGGAACGGTGTTGTTCTTTTTGAATGCCTGACACATCGAAAAATTGTAAATATTGTCGACATCGATTGTCCCGTACTGTATCTTTCGCGCGGGAGTTAACCTCTAGCGTTGCGGTTTGACGGGGACCATGTTGCCGCGTTTGACAGGACTCGCGTGTCGAGATTTTAGCGCACTTTCGGCGAAAACTCTTATCGGGTTCCTTCGCAGAAATGTGCTGTACAATAATTTATTTTACTTATTTTACTTAGTATAGTGTATGATTTTATACACATTCCAGACAGCATTATGTAAAAAAACGCGACTTTTAGACGTCTAAAGAATGGTCCTTTAAACGACTTTTCTTGTAAAGACGTCTAAAAGATGTTTTTTTAGACGTCTTACGTCCCGCTTTTGGACATGTATACTGTCTGGGCACGTATGTGTGTGCGTATACATTGCGCGCGCGCGCACAAAATTACGAGATTAAATATAAAATTTTGTAAGGCGTTGAAATCCAACGAGAAAGCTCGATTTTCAAATTGTTGTTTCAAACGTATATACATATTTGCAGATAAATAATGGCGAATGCAGAATCGCTTGCGGAAGTAACGGATGTTGTACAAATTCTACGGCAATGGGAGGAAGAACATAGCTCACCAACTTACGATCCCATTCCTGTTCTCGAGAGATTAGCGGACATAATAGAACTCGAGACAGAACATTACATGAATGTGGATCCAGATCCGTTCGACGAGAGACATCCGTCGCGCACCGATCCAGAATGCAATTTTGGGCATATATTGAAAGTTTTATTTAGAAAGGATAATTTCATGACGAAGGTAACTATATATAGAATTGATAAAATTTGATAAGAGTGTATATTGTAGCATGATACGTATTACATTTGTTTCTTTCGAATGTAATTGATATATTAATATTTGTGAATTTTGCTTTTATCACAACTTAAAAAATATTCGATGCGGAATTATACACTATTTTCTATTGTAATGTTTAGTTAACTCAGCTTATTTAGTTTGCCATTTTTGAGTAAAGCAGAAAATATTGCTGTATTATTTTTATGATAAGACAATCGTACAAGTTAAGCAGAATTTGCTTGATAACAATATTTTTATCATCTACATATTCTTTTGAAATTATAATGTTACACTCTGGAATGATATTTTTAATAATACACGTTTGTTTCCAGTTAATAAACGATTACTTGAGAGACTCGTATTTTTCTCGGGCGGGAATAACTGGAAGAGACGTCAGAAAACTGAACATTGCTGCCTGTCGACTGATGCTAGATATACTCCCAGGATTAGAAACCTCAGCAGTATTTCAGCCAGATATGGAAGGTCTTATACACAGATTATTTTCTTGGGCAGAAAAAAGCATCGAGCCATTACAGAGCTACTCGACCGGCCTTCTGGCCGCCGCTATGGAAGTGCAAGACATAGCTACAGGATTCAGAGATCAAAATGCCAAAATGGTGCCACTAATGTTGCAACGGTTGCATAAGTTGCAGGAGAAGGCGCACGAAGATCGTCAGCAGAACGTTAGGCCGTTTGCTCATGTTGGACAAGATAAGAACAGCGTCAGCGATGGCGATGAAAGAAACATCCCCGAGAAGCGCAAGTTACGAGACAAATGGCAGAAAAACGGAGTTATGAAAAATCAAGAGTCACTTTCTTCCGATGAGAATGACTCGATACGCAATGATGTGCCGGCCACAAAGAAGAAGAGGAGCAACTCCGGTTGTGAGACGCCCGTGAAGAACAGCGAACTCTATCCCGAGATCATGTCCCCACCTCTGTCCATCCCGAAAGCCGCGAGCAACCTGTCAGTGACACCATCCAAGCAGAACTACAGTTTACAGCCGACAAGAATCGCTGTGCCGGCATCCGTCAGGAGCAACTTGCAAAAGTCGTCCAGTCTGTTTCAAAGTTCTTACGCGCAAATGACACAGGCGGAGGGAAATTCAAATTCTTCCTGGGCCGAGACGAAATCGCGTGTCATTGGTAGTATTCAAATGCATCCTCCTACACTCGCGACTCGGCAAATGCTGGTTTTGCGATACCTGACACCGATGGGCGAGTATCAGGAGTTCCTCGGCCATGTGTTCGAACACAACGCTCTGGACTTGATACTGAAATACATAAACGTGCAAGAGACTAAGGATTGCAGACTCGCTTTTGAGGCTCTCAAGTACCTCGCGTCCTTGTTGTGTCATAAAAAGTTCTCAATCGAATTCCTAAATGTCGGCGGTTTGCAAAGGCTGTTGGATGTGCCGAGGCCGAGTGTTGCGGCGACAGGTGTATCTATATGTCTTTATTATCTTGCGTACTGCGAGGATGCTATGGAACGAGTGTGTCTGTTGCCGAAACACATAATATCCAATCTCGTGATTTACGCATTGTGGTTGTTGGAATGCAGTCATGATTCTGGACGATGTCACGCGACTATGTTCTTTGGCTTTTCTTTCCCATTCAAAGTTATATTGGAAGAGTTTGACGCACGGGACGGCTTGAGACAATTGTATAACGTGGTAAGAAAACATTGATCAATGCTTATGCTCCCTAAGCAAAATGAAAATAAATTTAATATCTATTTACCTATTTAATTTAAACCACAAAAATTGTTCATTGTGAAAAAGATAACGGAGTTCACATTGAATTATTTTTTGCTCGATAAAGTAAAATGTAATTTAAATTCTGCTGTAGATATCGGTTTTGACACTTTTAAATCCTGAAGAAGACTCGACTCTAAATGACGATGAAGAGTGTGCATCAAGGCAGATCGTACGACACGTAACTGTTGCTTTGAAGAGATACATGGAAGCGCATTTGCATTTAAAAGCAGAGCAATTGCAACGTGCGGAAAACGTTAGAGCTGAACGCGATACATGGCAGCCCTCATTACCACCCTACAAGGTAAGGATGAGCAATTAATTATGCATTTAGAGGAGTTCTTCTTATCTTATCTTATCAGAGTGGTAAAAAATGAGCAATCTTATTCTAAAATATGATTTGCGCCCATAATTACATTCTTTTTTTGTTGTAAATTGTTATATTTTTATATATTTGATGTATATACATTTTTGAGGCACGTTTATTATTCTAGGCATGCAAGTTGAGTAGCGAGGAAGTTCAAGCAAAAGTAGAGATACTCCAAGAATTAATGTCAGTTAGAGCGATATGGCCACCAGTGGAAGAGCTTTATCGTTTAGGCGGTATTACATTGATTTTGCAAATCATAGCTTATGCTCGCGAATGGAACTATAGTGGACGGTGAGTGGACAGTGCAAATTAACACATATCTACATTAACAAAAGTTTATCGGATCTTTGTAATTTTGTGTTTTACAGTATATATTACATGATATATATGTAATATCACTGATCTCTATATAACATTGGATGGTGTATGCTATGCCATCCGGTGACAAATACACAGTTAGTAGGAGTTTTGGAATTTCTAAATAATTTATATTTCTAGGGTACATACTACTTCTAGTGCAGAGACGGTCAGATCATGTTTGGACATTATCGCAATTTCTTCTGTTGTACCAAAAGTTATGTTGCTGCTATGCGAAAAAGTCGACATGCCAGACATGTCGGTGACGATGGCGATTAATCTTTTGCTAGCCGCAGCTGAATGTGAGATTATTGCAGATCCTGATGTACAAAGAGCAGCACTTAGAGCTGTAATTAATTGTGTATGCGCTCCTATAAACAGAGTACGTTTTATTTTATATAAATTATTCCCTCAAATATATGTATATAATATTCTTAAGGTGTTCTAATTGATGATATTTGATGACTTTTTAAGGTCGGAGGAAATGTAGCTAGATATTCTGTAACTGGATCTGCCAAGAAAAAGAACGTTCACAATAGCGAAGAATTGATACAAAAAGTATGGGAAAGCGTTAGGTCGAATAACGGGATAATGGTATGTATGTGTAATCGTGTCTTACAATAATTATCTGGATATGTTTTATATAAAATTATTTTTTTTGTAACAGGTGTTACTGCAATTAATGATGGTGAAAACACCTATTACTGATGCCGATAGCATACGAGCGTTGGCGTGTCGTGCACTAGCTGGACTAGCACGTAGTGAGAAAGTTAGGCAGATTATTAGCAAGTTACCAATGTTCACGAATGGGCAAATTCAGTCGCTTATGAAAGATCCTATCTTACAAGAAAAACGTCAAGAACATGTTATTTTCCAAAAATATGCTCTCGAATTAATGGAAAGGGTATCTGGTAAAGCGAAACCAACGGGTGCAGAATATGAAATTTCCTTAGTCAGTTTACATAGGGTAAGCTTCTTCAAAATATCCGGCATTTATCTTTTCTTTCAATTATTCTTGCGATGTTTCTAAACAAAATGATTTTTTTTATAGGCTAATGTTGTAGCCCAAACGAGAATACAATATAATGAACAACAACTTAACCATTTAATATATCAGCATCTCATGTCGAAGGGTTTAACTGAGACGGCTAATGTATTGCACAGAGAAGCAAACTTGGAATCATCTGCAATTATGAAATCTGCAATAACATATCAACCTTTTACATACCGAAATCCTGCAAGCGTAACTGTAAGTTAAAATGGTGATCAATAAGATCGTTCATAAAATCTAGATAAAAGATACATATGTATATACATATGTACGTTTTTTTAAATAATTATAAAATAATGAACAATTGACACTTTTGTATAAAATACATATTACAAATATCAAAATATTATTTTTCTAGCCAAGAAATAGTTTTTCTCCAGGTGCCCCTGTAAATTTATATAATACAATTAGATGTGCGCAAAAAGAAACTACTTGTAGAAACAATACTACTCCCACATCGTCTCGATTTATATCCCATACGGGCACTGGTTCATCTGTGAATAATAACATCCGATTAAAGCTCGCTGATTGCCTGAATCAAAATGTTATTTCGAATAATGCAAATCAGCCAATTAAATTACAAATTAATCAGAAGTAAGTTGCGTATACTTGCTTCAATATGTTTATAGTCGATATCCTGTTTTTAAACAATTGTCGTTATGTTGTAGGAAATCAATTTCATCCGAAAAGCAGCCAGCTAATCTAGTCATTCCGGCTAATTATCAATCTATGATACAGCCTCAATCAAATAGCTGTAGATCTTTACAGAAACAGATTTTTAGAGATCCCGGAGGTGGTGGAGGACCTGGAGTAGCTAGCTCCAACGTATCGGTTACTCTCGATTCTATTATCACGGAATATTTAACTAATCAACATGCTCTCTGTAAAAATCCTATGGTAACATGCCCGCAATTCAATCTTTTTGTGTAAGTAATATTTTCTATTTTTAAAATAGCTATACATAATGTGTAAAATGCGATTATTTCGGTTTGGTTTTATCCATGTACTTCAATTAATATTGCAGACCACACAAATGTCCAGACCCGTGCGCAAAAAATTCTACACCTACGAATGTAACAGTGAGATTAACGAGACGAGCATTCGGAATGGATGGTAGAAGATTAGATAGAAAACACATTTATAGCCGTTTCTGTCCTATAAAAACCTTTCGGCCTACCGATACGGGAGGAATATTTACCTGTTGTACTTTCTCGGTAAGTTTTAATTTATTTTGTAAACCATTCTGGGGCTTTTGTAAACTATTGTTTTATATATCTCTTTTTAATTGTATCTTTGAATGCAGCCTTGCACACAGTATCTCATTTTGGGCACTCATGCTGGAGACGTCAAAATGTTCAACGTCCATACAGGGATGGAAGAGGGAAGTTATAATTGCCATGAAACGTATGTGTATCACATGGAAAGTAATAAGCGTGGTAATCTTTTGTTGACCTCCACTGCTTGGAGAAGTCCTATGTCAGTGCTCTGGGACACGGGAGCGTTCTTCGAAATGAAAAAAGCCTTTGACAACGATGAATATATTGAATTTAGCAAGTTGCAAGATAGAATAATCGGTACCCAAGGAGAGAGCGCGACGGTAAATACATATGCACTGACTTTATTAGCATTTAATTGTATTAACCGTATTGCATAACCAAAATAATGTCGTTTACGTTAACAGCTATCAGTAGCGCTTTATATATAACTTTCTAGTTGCGTTATATCTTAAAAGATTTTAATAAGTTTATATGTTTTATATACACTTTCCATCATAGATATACGATATAGAAACTGGAAGCTTAATAAAAACCTTGACGCCATCCATTTCAAATCAATATACTAAAAATCGGGCAACCTTTAGTATGAACGACGAGTTAGTACTTAGCGATGGCATATTATGGGATGTTAATTCAGGGAAAGAAATTCATAAGTTTGACAAATTAAATCAAACATTAAACGGAGTTTTTCATCCAAACGGGACTGAAGTTGTATCTAATACTGAAGTATGGGATTTGAGAACGTTTCACCTACTTAAGACAGTTCCCACTCTCGATGACATGGAAGTGATCTTCTCACCGGTCAACAATATTATATATGCAGTCTCGTTAGATCAAGACAATGAAAATGATTCTCATTATTCGACTTCCTTCAAGACTCTAGATGCTTTAGATTACAATAATATTGGTAAGAAAGAAGCATTATTATAATACAAGAAACATATTATTACTATTTAAAAGATAATGTAAATTTTTTTTTAATTTTAGCCTGTAAATAATTAATTTCATATATTAATATTTTAGCAACCTGTGATGTGAAAAGAGGAATTTATAGTCTCGCCTGCAATAAATTTGACACTCAGATTGCGATAGTTGAAAACCTGGGTGAATTTGCCAGCATACAGGAATCGTGTGCTAGATTGTACGATGTTGGAAGACGAAGAGACGACGAGGATGAAGCTGACGAAGACGATGAAGAAGATGATCTCGATGCCAGTGATGACGATGGTGACGATGATGCGTCAGACGATAATAATGCGGATGGTAAAAATCAATATTTTATTTTATTATTTATCCCTGAGATATATCTCAGTGTTGTTCCGCGAGTGTTAAAAATTTTTATATATTTGTAAATTACATTGTAATGTTCTAGTATGACACTAGAATTCTTGTTTGTACTCTGAAAACAGATGGTGATAATGCAGATACTGGTGGAGACGATAATGGTGATGATAACGATCAGAACAGGGAAAATAATGGGGATGGCGACGACGATGATGATGGAGATGAGAGTGATTCTGGCGACGATAGTGCGGATTACGATCCCAGTGTCGATATTAACGATCTGTCTGAGGATTTCTATTTGTCGGATGAGGATCTGGAGGATTTAATATTTTCATGAATGTCATTGAGAAATATAATTTTGTGCATATACATATATATACATACATATATAATAAGTATTAAAAAAGGAATTCTATCGCGGTTATTAATTGGATATTCTAAATGTACATTTACAGATAATTTCTCCCATTGTAATTCGGATGTTGATTTTACGGGGAAGAAAGTACATGTCTGTACTTTTCAAATTACAGATGATTAATTGTAAATGATTATTATGAATCTTCTGTTTGATTATTGAATAAAAAACCATGTTATATGTTCTTTTCAACGATACGTCAAATATTAGTGGCATACAAATATTAAAGCTGTACATAGGCATGACAACTAATGTAATTTCGTGATTTGAGTCACTTAACAAAAATATAAAGACATTTTTTAATTTGCATTAATATAAAATGATTTTACATTTTTTTCACTTGTTTCTTAATCATGAATTGTTAAGCTACGGAAGACTTGTGATATTCGTTAATTACCTACTTTTTGGAATTTCCAAATATGGATTTGAGAACGTCCTTGTATGACTCTTATCAACTAATGTTGATTATTATTGATTATTGATCATTGATTATTATTGATACATATTGATATTGATTATTTTCAACATTAGGAATATCTAATAATAAGTAGTAATAATCGATTGAGAAGCAAAAATACCGTCAAGTAAAATTGATCATTAACTCCTTCTCCTCTTTTCTTCTCTTTTTTTCTTCCTTTTCTCCTTCCCCTTTGTCCCAGGTCTCACTCTTTCCCTTTCATCTTTTATAAAAAAATTATGTTATAAATTACGAGCTTTTGTCGTCATACATGCTTTATATAATAAAATAACCTTTTAAAAGAACATGAATTGTATTTGCGAAATAGTAACTACTTACACTAATTATTTCATTTAATTTCTGGTATTACATTAATTCTCTTTTCTTTTGTTAAATGACTTTTGCGATTTAAATGTTTCAGGAAATCAGAAATAAAAGAGAAAGAGCTATTAATATGTTTTTAATTTTCCTAATGAGATTAGAACTTTAAAAATAAAAAATACCGTTTAAATGCTCATTCTAAACAATAATAGAGCATTATCAAATGCTTAAAAAAATGATTATATTCCTTTATTAAATAAGAAAATATAAAATTTAAAAGAGTATGTATTTTCTCATCATTTTTTTTCTATTATCCAATATACTATACACAATACATCTCTTTATATAGAGAGAATAGAACATACGATGGCACGTAAAAAAATTTAATAAAAACAACACAAGAATGTAGAAAAAATTATTTTGAAAAAAAAAAAAAAAAAACCATTACTGTAAACGAAAGAAAATTGTAATTTAAACAGTTTTGGTTTTCTTTATTGCTCAGAAAACTGGAATAGTTATCAAATATATATCATATTAGGTCATAACATGTGAATAAATAAAATTGCAATCCATTGTTTTATTAAACTATATTAAAATTAAAAAAGTACATTGAAAGCTTTTATCACCTATGACCAGTTTCAATAAGTAACGAATCTAATAAAACTTTTAAATCTTCAGTCAATGAAGGCTCGTACACCCACGCTGCCAGATGGAGCATCTTCCAAGAGTCTGTATAATTGTGAGCAACATTTTCAAGTAATTTGCGTTTTAATTTAGCTTCCACATGATATGCTTTGTATATAGTTTCTGCTACCTCACCTAAACATTTTTGAAGCATACTCAATTATAATCAAAATATTGTAATTATCACTTATGTACAAATAGGTTTCTAGTAAGCAAAATGATAGCAATGTTCTAGCATTTGCCAACAGATTTGAACGGAATATAGCGGATTAGCATAGAGTGGCATAGACCATGTTCATATTAAGCTTTTATTCCATCAGCAGAGTCTGCCAACATTATTTCAATAGTTAATCATAAAATAACAGATTTTCTACTTGGTTTCTGTAATCAATTTGCTATCATATTCTGTTAAAAGATTACATTTCTGCTGGCATTCTGCGCAAAATTTACAGCGAATGCTTTGCAAAGTGCGTTTTTAACAAATCTAACTATCTAAGATTGTTTCTTACCAAATTTCGTTGTCGGCCATGTTATAAACAATTTATCTGCAGTTTTATGTAAGGCTGTTACACTGATTAGTTGATGTTTAATTTGATCTAAGTTTCCAACTATGCCATCCTATAAATAAAGTTACTTTCAATTACTTAGATTGATAAACACATATATAATTCTAAGTAAAGTAAAGTGTCAATTACGCCAAAACGATGTTGGCCGGTAAAAGTGTAAAAATAAGAAATAATGCGGTAAGAGAGTGCTTAAAGGAAACATTTACCAGATTATCACAAATATTTTCTAACTTGTCACATAAATCTTGTAAATTTTCGGAATAATTTTTATCACATTTTTCCTGCGTTATGTCTTTTAAATAATCGACTCCTAGAAGATGAAGCTTGTTCCATTGCTGTATATTTCCATGAATATCCGCAGCTAAATCACGTACAAGACGTACAGTCCCTGTTAAATTTCTTCCTTGAAATGACTTAGGCGAGGATAAATCTGTAATAAATTAATTTCAATGAAACGAATAAGATGCGCCATTAAAAATTCTACCATATTTCTTCGTTAATATTTAATATTTATAAATTCTTAGTCATAATAAAAAAAAAGTTGTAATTGATAAAAAAAATTGACAAATTTCCAAAAGTAGATTCCTTATAATTCTATTTGTAAGTTTTATATCTAAACTTATACATTAAGAATAAACTTACTGATAGGAGAAAACATCCTTTTTTAATTGTCATAAAGCTACAATTACTGCTCTACACTTTACATATATCTAACACGAGTTCGACAAACACGACGATTCTACTTTTGCTCTACACTATTATATTCATCATTAAATGAGTTATTTGTTTATAACTATTGTGTACAAATATTGGCAAATTGTAGAAAAGAGGTTAGGTCATTATAATTATAGACAAATTTTCGCTAGCGCCTCTACACAAATGGACATTGAACTACGTAGCCACATCCACGAATATCAACGAATATTTCCAATGGGTAACACGCTAAATCCTAAAATCCCATGGTAGGCGGGTTGAGAGAACGTTTACGCGTAAAATATATATTTAATATTGTAATCCATGGTGGGGAAGGTAATAATGAGTAATAATCTATGAGTAATAATAATCTATGAATCATCATACATTCAAGCCGGTTTCATCATCTCCGATTCAACCTCACTCTTTGTCTTTTTCTTTGGAAAGAAACGAAGAGTGGGAGTTTAATCGAAGTAGGTTACAGTTAATCGGAGATGGTGAAACCAGCCCATATATTTAGTTTCAATTAACATATATTAATATATTCATTTATTTAGTTCGGGCATAATTTTTAAGATGCTACGAAAAATTAACAATATGATTTTTTGACGATCTTGATCTTATACCTGTGAAAAAAATAACGTGTGCATATTGTAAGTAAGATTGCTTTTTGTCGTTTAAAAGCAGCTCACGAGATGTTTTTTATTTTACCTTTTTTACAAATAAATTTTGCTATTGTATTGTTTGAGGTGAATACCTCCAATTTGAATTTATCCTCGAATTTTATTACGAAAATCAGATATAGAGATTTTTAACGTTTATCTTATCGCAAAATAAATGATTCAGTGCTATGGGGCTATTGAGCCGGCCCCGATGAGATAAAACGAGTCATCCGAATATTTTTTATCAGTTTTCGTCACGATACACGGCGACGCGGTCCCACTCCTATTTGATCTAATATTATAAATGATATTCTGCACTCCAAATCTCGTGTAATTCGAGGCGATTGTCCATTTATAAATTATAAATCGTTTTTTGATGAGAAAAGAGTGCAAGATGGAAGTACACGTGACGAATACAGTGAATTAAATTATTTCTGTGTGTAATTTAAGGAATACGTATTTTTAACAACATTCAGTTAATTGTTTTATAAATAAATATTTATGAAAATTAATTGTATCTCGTGGAGAGATTTACGATAAATCGAGCTACTTTTATACGTCTTGGTCTTGGTTCTAAAACAAAAACCAAGAAGGCAAAGAGAAGTTCGTGTTAATATGTTGGAAAAAGTAGTAACTTTTTCATGCAATTGATATCTGCGGTACCAAACGAAATACCGTAACAATCTGGAAGAAGAAAAATATCGTTTTCTTTTTAGATACTAAATTCAATCTTTTCTAATTATTGTATAATTTTCGAACATTAAAAGAAAAAAATGGTCAAGCGACAAGTACCACATCGGCTGCACTCGAGCCTAGAAAACATCACCGCGTCAAGCTCGACTAGGCGAGAGATGCGTCAAGTACCAAAGATCTTACGGAGGTCCGCTTCCGTTGGCAGAAGGCCGATGGGATCCAGAAATTTTTCATCCAGAGAACAAAACGCCCGTCTTCGCAAGTACGATCATGAAATTCACATTTTCACATTTTTATCTTGTATATTTTACTTAGGGTTTTATTGTGTTTTATTTAAATTTAACGTCTATATGTTATAGTACTAAAGTATAATCATCGAAAAATCAAAAGTGTGTGTTTACGAGATATTATATATTTTATTGACATATTTTTACATGAAATATAAAATATCTCGTAAACTATTAATTTTTTTAGAATACCTTAATACTTTTATGCGAATAGGGATGTAATACTTTTAATAGAATAAGGGATGAATCAATTGGGGTAAAGAAAGCGCATAGCTTTTCAAAAAAGGTATGCAATATAGTATATTGCATAATCTTTTTTTTTTTTTGAGAGAAAGCACGGAGAAAAAAATGCTTGCAAAAAATATAGTTCTTCAAAATAGACAAGGGATATTTGTGTATTTTTTCCTTGTAACTTACGATTGCTTGCAAATTGTTAAGATATTGGTCATTATTAATTTTACAATTTTCAATTGTTATTAATCGTGATTAATTTCTGTTCATTTTTTTCTATAATAGGACGACTTCGCTCGAATCTGTCGACTTATCACAATGCGTGGGATGCAAGAGCAAAGTAAACTCACCTAGAATGATGAAATGTCGGCACATTTTCTGCATGGAATGTTTTAAAAATCGTCTTATGATATCACGCAGAAGAGGTATATTTTATTTGAAATACTATTTTTACATAAGCAATTATTTCATAGCGCATTTCCGATTAAACCAACTATAATACCATTCATCTACATGTATGCGGTTTTTAAAATAAAAATTATAATTATTGAGTTTGCGAGATTCTCTTGTGCATTATGTAACGCATTGAATTTTACATAATGTTGTTATTATCAAGTCGATATTCCGTCTTTTGTGTATGTGCTGCGTATAATTAACTTTCGAAGGTATAATCAGTTAATAAAGCAGTAAGCTGTAGTCGACAACTGCATAATAATAAGCAATTGACACATCACAATAAGCACCGTAATTAATAATTATTTTGTGAGATATTGTTTAATATCTATTTTTACGCAATCAATTTTATTAATATGGTATTTTATTATTATGATTATATTTAATCGTGCACGTTTATCTTAAACACATCAGTCGTAAATGTATATCAACAAAAATTTAAAACACAAATTTATATTATCATTACTTTAATTATTTTATCTACATTGCAACACGCATTTTTATATATATTGCATAATGTCCTCGTACAACACTTTTTAAGACATTTATAATAATAATTTTGCCATCAGAAATTCATTTAACAGGCGTTTATAATTTTTGTAGCATGTCTCACTTAATTGTCACAAGTTCGAAATTGTCAAGAAATATAATTTAAAAAATAATTCCATGGAGCTAGTATTAATGATGTAAAGAATGAAATTCATACTTTGATTACATCTTCTGGATTTGTAGATAAATGATAAAATACGTGTCATAAAATTAATATGTGTTTCTATCTTAGATGGCAGCTCTATTTGCCCTGTATGCAATGTAGCAGTAATTGCAATAGCGAAGAAAGAATCGAAAAGTGCGGTGAGCTTTGCGCCTTTACCTCCAAAGATGCGTGACGAAATATGCCGTAGCTGCGGTGAAGTTTGCGAGTATATAAACAAATGTAAACACTGTAAACGCGTAAGTACGGTTCGTGGATATTTAGATATTTACATAATCTTTGTAATTTTGTATTTTGAGAATAAAGAAACTTGAAATTATTGTCAGTCTTCGCGAGTGCACATTTTATGATGCACTCGCGAAGATTGTATAATTATACAGTAAAATTACAATAATCCTTTACCAGATTAAATATTAAACGTGGGTGTAATTGTGGCTATCAATTTATTAAAAGATTAGTTGTATTTGTAAAATAGAGTGGACGATGAGAATAATAAAATGTATTTTATTACATGTTAACATTCTTATAGAGATTCTGTGATGACTGCTGGACAAGTCATGTCAATGATTTGAAGGATGAACTAGGTAATATAAATGGGGATCTCGAGACATCAGCGACCAGATTCGAAGATAAAATAATCAACTTTGAGGTAATCGCAATTTATTAATTAGCTTATTCTTCTAGAATTCTAGATTACGAAGAATATTTTAGAAATATATATTTAAACTATATCCAAAAAGTAATTAAATATATTTTTTACTAAACGCAAAATGTTACAAATGTTACGTTTCGAAGTTAAACGGATGGGATGTTATCGTCAAAAAATTTGTCTGTGCATATATGTGCGCGCGGGCACGCGAAAGAGTTAATTAAGTTTTTTGTTACTGCAGAGCAAAGCAAACGAAACGGTGGAATTCATTAATAGGGACATCGAGGCTCAGATAACTGAACTTAATAAAAAGAGGGACAATCAGATTAAGAAGGTAGAGCATATAATTGCTACGGGAGAAACGTCAGTTGATGATATTAGACAAAGGATGGAAAAAACTCAAATGGAGATAAAGGAACACAAGGAAGTGCAATATGATACACTGTCTGATAATGAGGAAAAGGTATGATATTTTAAGATTTTAATATTTTCATTTTTCGTGAAATAAAAAGAGGAATCTGTTCTACGGGTATGTGTGCATGTGTATATTTTGCGTATGTAAGTACTATACTCATGGATGTAATACATCCATGAGTATAGTATAACATTCTCTACGTAAATTATATATTAAATAATGGATTGTATAAACTTGAAAAACTTAAATAAAGTTAAGAATATATTTCAATATATTCTTTAACAAAAATTTAATATTTTAACAAATTTTTTAAATCTTTAAATATTATATTAAACATATTTCTACATACTCATATATCAAAGATTCTTTCTTTTATTCTTCATCAATCTTTTTCTTTTATTTAGTTAGCTTATTAGCAAAAGCTTTAACAATCTTTAACTGATTAACTTGCGTGATATTTCGATCGAGATTAGTGGTGGGTAAAGAGATAGCGTAAAAAAATTATTGGGGCTTTTCGACATATATTTATCAAGATGTCGTTTCGTATCGGCATTTGTCCATGGCAGAAAAATGGAGTTGAAAAAAGTTATCGAACTATCGAAAAAAGTCCATTCTCTCGTCCGTTCTCTTCCGAAGTGAAGTAAACTGGGTTTTCTCCGCTCCTTCTGACGCTGCACCCCGATCTCTCCTCCGGTTCTAAAATCTGGACCAGCATTGTACCTGTCCCGTGCAGGACGCCTCACAGTATTGATTACTTGGGAGGAGGAAGGCACGTGGAAGGGTGGGCAGAGGGGGGAGGGAGGTGGATGGCGAGCATGTGGAGCTGGTCGAGGCGAGAACCAGGGGTTGCCGGGTTTAGTCGAAATTTTCATCGTTTCCTACAAAGTTAATGAGATAGACAAGAAATTCGCGACCTGGAAAAGACCTATGCCGACAACAGGAACATTGCGCAGCGCAACCGCGAAAAACAGCGAGAAAATTATCGCTGAGAAAATATAAAGGGTTCTGAGGCGAGAAAATATTCGCACTGTTACGCTGTTACGATACTTCATTGAATATAATCGGGATGAGATACGATAGATAAGATAGAATGACACATATTTGAATAATTTTGAATGTACATATTTCAATAATTTTTTTTCACGTAAAAGGTAATCTAAATAAATTAAATTAATTCGATTATTATACATTATGTTATTCAGTACATTTGTTTTATATACGTTTGCTTTATATGTGTTTTAGACGATGCTCGATTATGTTTTAACAGAGTTTTGTTTTTGACATGTTTTAAAAGTAATACGAAAATTCATATGCACACACACACATAGAGAGATAGAGGCGAAGGGGAGGGAGAGAGAGAGAGAGAGAGAGAGACATGTTTACAAGCGTAATCTCTTGCGTAAATAAATAAGCAGTTTATCCATAACCATAATTAAATATAGAGGATTAATTAAAGATTACCGTTTAAAAACAAGTATTGTTTCTTAATTAAGATATTTTTACTTTTAATACGAGTAATGTTTGTAAAAATTATCGTTTTCAAACACATATTTCCTTATGAATACCTTGACAAATATTTAGTATAAGTAAACTTAAGATTATACTAAAAATGGTTAAGATCACAACTTCAACAACTTATTGACTAATTTTAATTAAAACTTAATTTAATCTTCGCTTTTTTCTAATTTTAGTTCTAGAAGATAAACATAATTAATTAAGTTATTATGACAATCAAAACTCATCTTTCTTTAAATTAAAAAATCTTTTTTTTTAATTTTTTAATATCTTATAATTGAACATTTTTTTTATTTAAAAAGAAATTTAAAGACGTCAAACTATTTTTTAGCCTACGATAAAAATTATAATTATAAAACGAAAACGACTACGATTAAATTTAAAATCAACTAAAAATGATCAAATATGGATTAGAATGTCGAAAAACTGTATATTCGTATAAAACGCAGAAATGTACCGACGTTAAATCGAGCAAAAAAAAACTGACGATAACGACGAGGAATGAGCCGTGAGGCCGGGGAGAGATAGAGGGATGCGACGAAAGCGAGTTCAGGGCGGGTTCGCGAACCGATAGGACCTAACCCGGGATAGCAAGAGGATAATGGTGTTGGTGTATAAGGCACGAGCAGCCAACGTCTGCTCCTGACAGCCCATTACCACTGTACAAACGCAGGCACGGTGGTCTGGTACGATGGCAAAGGCTCTTCTGAATCCTGTCTCTTTCTCCGCAACGCGGCTTTCCTCCTCCTCTTCCTCTTTCTCTCTCTCTCTCTCTCTCTCTCTCTCTCTCTCTCTCTGTTTCTCTATATCTATCTCTCTTCCCCTCCTGTCTCTCATTCTCTCCATTCATTTCTCACTCTGCGACTCATTCTCAACGTATCGAGGATTTCTATCCCGCAAGGAAGTAAATCGAATGAGATACACTTGCGACTTCGTCGCCATATTGCGCTTTATAAAGGTGTATAATTTTAGACATTTTTATGTATTATTTTGTATTTTTATCAATATTTTTTTATCCATAGCTCTCAAGTCGATGTCTTTCGAAGAAACATTTCTTGTACAAAGCAGTCGATTTATTGCGATCTTTTATTTTTCAGCATTAATGTCCATTTCTATCATTGCAGATTAACACTTTAATTTTTCGGTTTAATTTACTTTTTATCTTTTTCTAATTTTCTAAGAAACCGAGATTAAAGTTAACATTGGTAGAAATGGACATAAGTGTGCAGTAATTAAATTACAAGTTAAATTTCTTTTAACGCGCGCGCGTAAGATTCAGAATTAATAAAAAAAAAAGAAACAAAGATTTATATATCTCATTTGATAAGATCCCTTAATTTTTTACTGTTATCGAAAGAATCTCCAATCATAATTTGAAAGAAATACCTACGCCTAACATCTCTCTGCAGCATTCTGAAATTTACTACTTCTATTCAAATAATGAAATTTATCTGCCAACGATTTATATGAATCGACCGCAACTCCATGTCGAAGAAAAAAAGAAAAAAGAAAAAGAAAATATACCCGCGAAAGAGAAAATGCTGCTCATCCGAGCTGTTCAAAGTAGGTGAGCCGGCAAGAAAAGTAAATTTTGCAGCTTATATACATTCGCGTGGGCGAAATGGGATCCATCCTGAATCAATTCCCCGTAAATACATTCCCTCAGCACGCTCTCGTTTCTCTCGGGGTAGCTTTTTCGGGGTTGGCTCGTAGCCACGCCCGACACTCTCGCCAGGCCACGCCCGCGAACACAGATCCCGCACACATACACGCACACACACATACGCACACACATATACGTATGTAGACCTGGAGGTTCTCTGTGGAGCCCAAGGGCTAATAATTCACGTCACGAGCACACCCCACTATAAAGAGTCAGCTACAGGCACCGGCGGGCGTATATTCCACCGGCGACAGCATAAACGCTATCCAGTTGCAGTTACTGTTAATTACCGATCATCTTTTATAATTTATTACCGCACCCGCTAGCGCGGATATTCCGCCGGGCCCGGAAAATTCGCTCGATGACTGACTGGCCTGACAATTATGTAACGCACCGCCGAATCATTCGCCGAAGTCACTTAATTGTCGAACTCGTCTCTCATCTTCTGCATAATCGGACGAATAACAATGACGCGGTGTGACTGCTCCGATTTCGCCGATTGAACGAAGTTATGCGAGAGGAACCTGATTCTGAAAAAATGTTTCTTTGAGTGAAAAACTTTTCTAGGAAAATATAAAAGATTATAAAATTGCATAATTATTTTATGAAATAAAAATGGGACGATTGTTTTCTGACATATGTACGATGATTAGTTTCCGACAATTAGTTTCATTTTACACGGTAATTTGAAATAACACCGGCAACGTGAGATTAAAAAAAATGAAGTGATAAACAGCATTTTTGGCAGCTCATATCTGAAAAGCGACTCTACTCGTCGCTGTATGTGCAGTGACGAAAATTAACGTCACCTATCAATAAGAGCCTCTAGGCTATCAGGCTTATTTTATATTATTTTAACATATAAAAGATAGGAAGAATAAAGATTATTATTGTGATATTAAGCCTCAATCTAATAATGGTTAGTTGATCAGTTAATTTAAAACAAACAAAATAGTACATAAATGTATAAATAACTAAGGACTCTCGATGATGAAATTAACAAGTAAAAAAATGGACATAATTACACGTCAATGTATAATTATGTACTTTATATTTACTTTAAGCAAATTAAAAATTAGCATAATTGCGATTGTTTACAGTGCTCTGTCTCAGGAACTACTTACAATACAATACAATACATACAATGGGTCGTCGTAGCTCCTGCCGAACCGTCATTGAAATTTTTGCCTCCGAGACAAAGCGTCGCACGGCTTAATGATGCCGCGGAGGCTCGCTAATTGTCAAGACGCGAGCGATGAGGAAAAGGGGGCGGGGGTAGTGGGCGTCGACACGAAAAAAATCAGGCCGAAAGTTGGATCTGATGCTGATTGCTGCAGGTTTACAGGATACGATACGCCCCCTTCCCGTCTTTGAGGTTCGGCGGGGGTGCCCGAGTCGCCGGTGGCGCGGGGTAGTTGGCCCCCTAAAATTAGCCACAGTGACATATTGAAGTGCGCGTGTCGAATCCCCTAAGATACAGTTCCCTATCCCCCCTTTTCACCCCCCAAATTCACAAAGCTGCTGCCCTGGGAAAATCAACTGACGCGTAACTAAACGGTGTATCATTAATTCCGACGTGTATGTTTATATCGCGCTGGTTAAAGAACGCGTGCATGGGACACTGCGGCCCCCCTAACTGTGCGGGGGGAGGGGGGGTTCTAGATTTCCAGATTGGCTCATTTGCCGATCACTAAAAAAAGCGACGTCGCTGTAAATTAGCTGTTGCGTGCACGTAACGGGAGGGTGAAACGATATCATTTTGATATCTCATAAAAGTGCTTACAATTAGTATAAAAAATTTTGTTTCTATCATTACATTATTTGCCACTTTGAACAATGCATTTACCAGATAGCAAGCTGACGTTACTTGTTGTCATTTTAAGGTTGAAACCAATGACGACAAATAACGTTAGATTGTTACATGGGTTCTTGTCTTACAATAAGTTTCTTTTATATTTAACGAATAAAAAATTACTATAGCTAATAAATTTTAACACTTTATTTTATATGTACCCTATATCTAATACATTTTGCATAAACACGTGTTTGTGCACGTGTGTGTGTAGAATATTATCGGCAAGATCTATTTTAGAAATAATCTAACATTGAAAGACAATCGAATTTACATAAATATGACCCATGTGATTTTATTTTCAAATTATAGCTACTTCTGCAATCTATTTTTGTCTGTTTCTTCTACAGCTGACGCTAAAAATCTGGCATGTAGTATCTCGCAAAGTCCGATTGTTCGATTGCAGTACTTTCGCTTCTGAATTCGCGTCTTATCAGGCCAGAGCTCTCCCCGTATTCTTGCGCTCGAAATTTCTCATATTTCGCTAGAAGTACGGCTCGTTTCCAATTGGCAACTACTTCCGTTCTCGCGGAGGAAAGGCACCAAATTGTCGGACAGGGATGTCGATTCTTGGGTGACCATTTTATCGGCGACGCGTCGCGCTGTCCACCTGATCGGCGTGAAACGTATCGGCACGCTAAGTGTCGGGGAAAAAACGACGACGGACGCGCTTTGAAGTCACCAAGTTGAGATGCACTTTGAACGGTCCGACGAATCGCACGTGGCAAAAAAATAAATGCCACGAATCTGTAGATTGGAAGAAAGATGTATATCTGAGATAGATATCTTTGCCTCCGAGCAAATAAAATCATTTTTCTTCACCTCTTAAACACTTTCCGCCATAATAGGCATCTAAAATTATCTAATTATGATAAAAAATAAATGTATTCTATAATTGTGATAGAGAGGAAGAAGAAGAGGGGGGGGGAAGAAGAAGAAGAAAAATGAGAATGGGCTGATAGAGACAAATACATCAACATGTACTTGTATTTTTTCTTTTTCGTCTACATATATATCTTCTAATTTTCATCGAAATGAGAATGAAATCGGTTCGACGAGGATTCCTCGTCAGATTATGGCATTGGCCGAATCGCCGGCCGGCGATGTCGGGGGATTCATCGCCGCGGCACAAACAGGCTTTAGGCAACCAAGCCTATTTGGTACACGTGTCCTCGCGCATTGAATCGCGGCGATCCTCCTGTTCGCGACGATCGAAACGCGGTCAGGGCGAGCGAGAGAGAAGGAAGGAGCGGGACCCCGCGATCGGGGACAAAGGGCCCGCACACGTCGCCACGTGACCGCCGGTGGTACGACTTCGGGGTACCGTAAGTGCCAGAAAGCACAAAGCTTCACCGCTCTCTTTTTTCTCTCATTCTCTCCCTCCTTCTCTCTTTCTTCCCCTCTCGTCCATCCCCCTTCTCCTCCGTGCTCTCTTTCTCTTTCTCTCTCTCTCCTTTCGTGTCTCTTTATACCAGAAATTGACCGCAATTTAGCGACGCGTCGTTGCACACCGCGCGGGATTTGCGGCGAAGAACGTCAACTGCATTGCTCTGCATATATTTCATTTTTGTTCATTCGCCGATTCATCCGCGATGAGAAGCGAACGACTTCTCACCCCGGAGGAAACTTTCATCGTCGTATTCGCTTGGAAATCAAAGTCCATCTACTTTAATTATACTGAATTAGACGGAAATTATATTAAGCGCATAGTTCTTCATGGCAATTTTATCCGTCTCCGATGATACGCTAAATTTGTGTCTATTTCAGGTGAAAACATTTTTGGACCTACAGCAAAAGGCCGCGGAAATAATGGCAGCAGTTACCATTTGGGAATCGGAATTAAATGATGTCGAGAGGGACCTCAGAAAAGTTAACAAGCGTGGAAAGTCATTTATGAAAGAGAAGACTGGTCCTTCGTACAAGTAAGTAAATCTTTTCATATAATAATTATTTTGTATATAATTATTGTGTTCAACAAAATTAGATAAAGAAAAGTTTTTGATCTTTTATCATTTATACGTATTTTAGAATACTATTTCGAATATTATTCTTCACATATTTTTGTTATGACATAATTTTTACTATGCGATTATATATAGTTGAAAGAGGCTACAAGTGAATGGCTTAAAAACGAAATTTTTATTACAATTTATAAAAAATTGCTAAAGTATTTTGTAAAAAAAGAGAAGAGTAAAAGAAGGAAATTTTAGATTTCTTTAACTCGTGCAGAGTAAATATAATTTATTAAAAGAACATATAAAAATATCAAGAAATTGCTAAAATGTAGATATATAAATATACATATAAGCGTCTTTTTCGGAGCTACGTCTTTATAAGGATTTTTTAATTGTTGTGTTATCTGAATTTTTAATATCACATTGTGTATTTTAAATTAAATTGAAAGTCATTTCGCGTCGCGTGAAGAATGTACACTAAATACAATATGTGACTGTGACGATACGAGGTCGTGAAATGAAAGAAAATTGATGCGGCAGGCGGAAAAATTTCACACCCAAAATTATCGTGACCCGTGACATAGTGCAGCGACCATCGGCACTTGCCGTTGATTCCTGGAGGGATAACATTATCGTAACCTGTCCGGGATCGGGACGGATTGTCATTCTCGACAGGAAGTTCAAACTTGTGCGGAAAATTCGTCACCAGGAGATGATGGCACCTCAAGGAGTTGCCTTCCTGCAGGAACACGACGAGATATACGTGACAGGTATCAATATTTAATCCTCGAGCGAGGATTAATCCGCGTAAAACGGCAGGGCTCTAGCTTAAGTTCCTAAAATTTAAATTTTCTTTCGTTTTTGTTGCATCTATACATATTTTCCTTTTTAAACGAACGGTTTAACGAAATAAAAATTAATGAGTATATATACAAATAAATAGTAAATGTATAAATAACCGTTGAGTAGGAAAAATATATATCTAATCATAGAATGGTGGATCAAATTAAATAGCGAGAGATTTTCCTCCACCATTTTTTTATCTATCTTGACTCAGAAAAAAACTGCAATCCATATACAATTATTACAATAGTGATCTCCCAATTATAGATCACATATATTGATTGAAATTTGTTATTCACAGTTTGATAAGCTTGGTGTATTAATTCGGACCATTATTTACGAAAGAACTAGTATTTCAATAATCAGAAATAATTAGCGAATATCAGTAATTCGTTAATTATTCGATGTTCCTCGCAGATAAATGGAAGCATTGCATCTTCGTGTTTAATCACAACGGCGAACTCGTTCGTCGCATGTGCGAAAAAGGTCACAGAGAGTCGGAGCTGTGCTCGCCGGAAGGAATCGCGTTTCATCCGGAACGTAGCGTGCTTTACGTCGCTGATACTGAGAACAATCGTATCCAGATTCTTGAGAGGGACGGCACGTATCTGGACAGCATCGGGCCCAAGGGTAAAAACACAAGGGGCACTGTCAGATTCCGTAAAACTGGCCCAACCGCGAGCCAATTGAATCAACCGACCGACGTGGCTGTTACGATAACTCGCGTCGCCATCGCCGATTCCGGAAATCACAAGATAAAGGTATAATCATATTAAAGAGTTGTCTTGGATATTTATTCACCTTTCTCTGGATTAAATTAATTTTTCTTTGATCTTCGTGGAAATTTAAAACTAAACTTGTATACACAAAATACTTAAAGAATTATATCAAATATTAAAATAAATGATATATATTTATCTCATAATATATATTATTATTGTTTTACTAATGAATATTGCAAATAAACCACAATTTTTTTAATGTAGATATTCAATCACGACGGGCAAATTCTACAGTCGATCGGTGGCATCGGCACAGCAAAGGGTTTATTTAGGTTAATATAAAGTTATTTATACTTTAATGACACTAAATTTATATTATTATTAGTATCTAGAAATTTACTAGAGAATAATTTCTAATTTGTAGATCACCTGAGGTGTTGAAGATCGATGCGAAGGGATACATCATTGTTGGTGACGCTGGAAATGGGAGAGTGCAGATCTTTTCCCCGGAAGGCGAATTTCTACGGGTGTTAGGTGTTAAAAAAACTCAGGGACATAAATTTGCATGGGTATCAGGTTTGTTCGTGACAAATAATTATAATATTTTAGTTTCTGATAGCAAAAATAATTTTGTATATTTATTTTAATATTATAGACTAATGTACGAATGTCTTTACCTAGTAAGAAAGTCATTTACTTATTGTTTCTGTATATAATGTATATTATTCACTTATTTCATAAATTTTTTAATGTGATAAATATCATACAACAGTATTAGAGTTCGATTTTGAATTGCATTATAAATTATGTTATTTATTTTAAAATCGAAAAAAACATTCACTTATAGTTATAATGTAAAAGAGAAAATTTCTTTTAAATTTTATGTTCTGACAAATAGTCATTTTAGGAAACGTATACTGTATATTTTACACAAATGCGCGGCATAAAACTCTATATGCAGTTATACAATATGTTTGATTTGAGTGGAAATTAACATTAAAACGGACTATTAAATAAACAATGTAACAGAGTTGATTCCTTTACAAAGCGATGGATATTTCTCGGTGAAATTAACAATATATTCTACGAACAACATTCTGCTCAATCAAAAAACATGACATCGTAAAAAATTGTGCAACTTTTTAAAAATATTGAAAGCATTATGAAACGAAAATACTAATTTCCTATTCGGTCAGAGAATGAAATAAACGCGTGATAGCTGCATTTTTTTCGTTCTCCAAGAACATTTATTTATATAATGGCAGCTAATTCTGGATCAAAGTGGATAATTCGCAAAATATTAAAAAATAATAAATCGAACGTCTTTATCTTTAATCTTTAACTGTTCATAAAATAATTTCGCGCCTTTAGTTAAATCATACTGCGTAGCAATACGATTTTAATAGGCTGTTGCAAGCATAAAACAACCGCGATCATGCTGTACAGTAATATATAACTATTATGTTACATAATGAACGTGGCGTCATTAAATGTTGAATGACGTAAATAAATTTATTCCATATGGCTTTTGTGCACGAATGAAAGTATCACAAAATAAGAATATCACACTTCTATGCATATCCGTGAAAAAATAAATTTTTTTTTAGAATTAAATGTCTAATTTCCAGGAGTTGAATTAGATTTTTGAATTTTAGATTATCTTTTAATTTTTAACTTGTCATCTTTATCAAAACGTTAGATATAATAGAACTCATTTAAATGTATTTATTCTCTCTTTCTTTTTCTCTTTAGATGCAAAAAATAAAAAAATATTAAGAATTTAAAATCTGATTCCAAGAAATTGCGAAACTTAGAAAATTTTGAAATTTTGAAATTGTGCAACGTTAATTCATGTAAATTTCTATTAATATTAAAATTAACGTACAAGATGCTATCAAAAATTCCCCAGACTATAATAGAACAAAAAGAAAAAATGACTGACCATATTTCCCACCGCGTACACGATTTAAAGGTTCAATACGTCGCGGTCCAACAGATAAAAATAAAAAATGCAGAATGCACATGCAGGGATCGCGATGTTTGTTTTTCCCAAACCGCACTCCCAATCGCAGATCAAACAAATTCGCGGTAGCGTGGAGGCGCCGTTCTCGTCTGCCCGTTTGACCAATAAATAATTTGGCAAACAAATTGATCCCCAAAAACTATAAACAGATACTTAGAGGCACACGATCTCGCCGTCCGGCAGATTAAATGTCCTCGCACGAGCACGAGCGTAAACCGAACTATCGGACAACAGGAGATCGTTCGACGTACCAGACCCCTACTGTGAGAACCGAAGTGGGCCCTGCGGCGTGAAATCTCTATTATTCCAGGGGTCGAAGAGTGGTTCGAGTACGTTCCAAACCGTTCGACGGACACGCGTGTGCGTGCCGAGGGGGATGCATTGGCGTTGACAGGGGGAGCGGGGTAGTCGGCTGGTCCTCGCCCCCTCGAAAATAATGTAATCGCGAATTAAATGTTTGCTCGGATATCGTCGATCTCCAACCGGGCCTCTTGTCCAAAGAAAGAAACGAATCGGAAGTGGATTTGACTCCGACAACTGCGATCTTCGGAACAGATCTCTCTGTTCCGCGATATGCGATTAGATAATATATAAATTGCGATGTGTCGATTGATCTTCGAGATAATCTCTTTTCATTGTCCCATGATATAGCTTTGCTTTCGAATTCTGTTACCTTGATATCCACTTTCTTTTTTCAAAAAAATATACTTTTATATTACTTTTTCAGTACTACAAGGTTTGTGCTTTATATAGCTAATTAAAAAGTTCACGCTTAGATTTAATATCTAGTTAATACTTTATGTTAAGTTGTAAGTATAATATATTATGTTGTAATGTATGTTTTAGAATAGTTTCTACAATTTTGTTACGTAAAATGCTATCGCATTAAAGAATTTAGTATAAAATAAAGCAAAATTTTTATGTAAATAGATATAATAACTCACACGTACTCGTATACATAAATCTTATCTAACATAAAAGTGTTGTCTGTGCTTATTTATTGCTTAACTTATTCACAGATATATTGAAGTCCGCGTCGGGTCCACGATACACGTGCGAGCGATGTAGAGGGAAAAAGGTAGCGAGGCATCGGCAAATCTCGAAACCACCCCTCCTCTCCCCGTCTGCTTTCCCTTAAGCAAACGCGACAAATTGAGATAAATAATGGTTTGTGGGGATACAAAGGTCACTTGAAATTTGTCACGGTGATACTCGAAACGGCACGCTTCCAAGCAGTCGCGGGCCGATAAACGATACGCCCTCAAGTCGCATCTGGTGTGTTCCGCATAAATGAATTGGTAAAGAGCGCAACAAAAAAATTTTTTATCAAAATTCGTTAAATCGAGACAAATTAAGGTAAAGTTAATACGGGCGTTTTTTAAATCATCATATCCGTCGATGATTAATCTATTATCGAAAATTAAAAGAATTAAAAATAACTTATTTACTTTTCACCTTTATACTGATGCTGAAAACCTCATTTAAAAATGTGTGAGAGATAGTCCAAAATAATTTGTTAATTTTACTTCGAATTCTCTGCCATTATTAATTTCGAATGTTTTTCGCAGAATTCCTCGCCGCAGAAATATGTAAAACGGATATGCGGAGCATTGAAAGATCAATCTCGTGGCGGTGATAGGTTTTCACAGATCTGTAATCCCCAATTATACATGAGCGGATCGGCCGTTCAGTAGGCCCGTCAATAATAATCCGGGCGATGCCTCCAACGAGGATCGACCGCGAGGCATCGCCCTCTCGCAAACCGAACTCGTTTCAGCGGGGACAAAACTTTGTCTCGTCCGCGTGTAGTGGAGGTTTGGTACAACCCCGGCGAACCACCATTGTGATCGTATTAACACCTCGCATAATTGCACCGCCGCGCTTCTATCGTCGCGCGTGCACTAAACATGGCTCATTTGAATATTGGCCCATTCATACTATTGAGGAGGCCAATATTCGCGCCCTTAAAAGAGACAGCGCCATCGAGCCGGCCGACCTCGGTTTCCCGGTTCTATTCTCTAGATATCATCCTAGACGACGTTTTCTCAGGCTGTCATAAGCGCGACGTGAATAGTTTTTATAAAGTTAGTTGTATACAAGCACAGATCACCAAATTTATTTATTTTTTTCGTTTAAATCAAGGCGTTCGCGGAAAGCACGGTTTTGCTGAAGTATCTAAAAATTTAGCTGGATACAGATCTGAAAATAATTTTGTTGCACCATCAGAATAATTATAGCAGGTCGCTGAAGTATAATGATAATGCTGTAAAAAATTTTGACATTTTAGCAATCAGTTTGAGTGTTTTACATTATTATTTCGATGGGGAAACAAAATTATTTCTAATCATTCTTTCCATGTTTGTATGTTTAGCTTTTGACAAACAAGACAGAAATAGCAGAAATAATAGATTTATCGCGATAGAATAAATATCGATTTCAAGTAGGGTAGATGCACTAAAGTGGATTTATGTTAATCCAATGAAGACATATTTTTTTTTACCCGAACATAATTAAAGTATATTAATAGTACAGAAAATGTGATAATCTCTTCTGCTTATCAGCTTCCCCGAATATTCTTAGAAAAGTTCACAAAGATATAGGATAGCTATATACAGGATAGCTTCTGTATTAAATATCTAACACGAATAACATTTAACTCTTTCCGTCTAAAATAGAGATAAAAAATGAAAATTCTAAAAAAATTAAAAATCTATTCAAACGTACTGTTATGGAGAACCCTTTGTGCAAAATTATATTAAAAAATCACATTTGTCGTTTTACTGCATGTTCATTTTACTGAAAATAAAATTAATAGATACATATAATATAGATTTTTTACATCAACCATAAAATTTTCATCTTTTTCTTTTCATATTTATTTTAATACTTTATTACTTGTCATGTTTTATACGTTGTAGTATTAAAATATCATAGCACATATATATGTAAAGCTAGAATATCATATTCGCAAAAGAATTAACATATGTACACCAAATCAATATGAGAGCGAGAGTGAATGAGCGAGAGAGCGAGAGCAAGAGAAAGAAAGAGAGAGAGAGGGGAGGGAGGGAGAAAGTTTAGAACGAAGGAGCAGGAAAGAAAATTATTTTCAATCAAAAGAACGCTCGTAATATTTCATCCGTGCTTGGGGAAATTGAAAAACTGTTCCGCCACCCCTCGCCGCGTTCCCTCCCCGTGCCCCCTCCTCCCCCGCGAATAAATCCGCTCCGCCGTCTGCCGTTGAGATGACGACGGGGTAACGGTAGGTGGGGACGAATAAAATTTGTGCGGGGGTGTTGCGCCCCGTCGTCCCCCAGCCGATAAAACCCTCGTTGGATCGTCCGCCCGCCAATCCCGTGCGCGTCTGATAGTCACGTCCAACACGCGTCTCGGCTCGCCATTGGCCGCAAACCCGCCCAGGGGTTGGTATCGATCATCCCTCACGCAAGCCCGACGCTTTTCATATATAAAGCGGGCCTCCCTGGGGACATCGTCAATAGTCGAAATCCGCGTATTCACCGTACGGACACTTCCGTTTGCACGATCAATCAATCGATTAATTGTAGCCAGATCGATAGAGAGAGAGATTAAGAAATTGACTGTCGCGAGTCAGCGTGTTATGAAAGAAATCAAAATTTTTTGAAAAAAGAAAACGAAATTTAAAAAATATATATATAAGAGAGAAGTCGAGGCCACGTTTAGTGGTTGTTGGTTGATTCGTGAAGTACAATTTGCGCGGGATACCGCACGACGAATGAAATTGTGAAAACGTGCGTTATGGCGAATCATCATCCCTCGTACGACTTTGACGACAGAAGCCAGAGGATCCGCCATCGGGTCGGCACCGCGTCAAGACCTGCAGATTCCACCGTGGCTTGTACCAGGTACTATCTCACTTTCTCTTTCGGTTGATCAATCACATTAATAAGAAACTCTGAATCCTTATTCAATGTATAACTAAATAATTAATGTTTATATAATTAAATGTAATAAAGAGTATTCTAATATTTTTAATTGAGATTTTTTTTAACGTTCGGTAACAAATATCAATAATATCGACAGAACTGTCCACGTGCGAATAGCTAAAGATTTGTAGGATAGAAAGAAAAATTTAAATCATTATTTGAATTATTATTTAAATTGTTCTTATTAAATTTAATAATAAAGAATTAATTGGAATTTTTATCAATATGAGATTTTTTTTTTAAATTTTATATTAAAAGTATTTTATATCTTACACTGACAATGAGTGATTCCTTCCACTTGTGTATTATAATTCACTACTTGTGTGTGATTGCTTTAGCAAGGAACAAAAATTTTTCGTCGTGCCCATTATTTGCTGACACAATAAAAAAGTTTATTAGATAACTTAGACTACTATTTAAACGAAGAAAATAAACAATTTTTAAATAGCTCTGCATTAACTAAAACAAATTTGTGTAATTATTCTTTCCCTAATAAAAATTAAATGGCACCTTAGCATGGATAATTGTAACATTTATACTAAATAAAAGTAAAAGTCATTTTTAATTGCAGAGTATTTTCTAATAAAGTATAATAAAAAAATATATAAATAATAGAATTTATAACATATTACTTATATTACATGAATATATAATATAAATATTATATAATGTTACAGTATATATTATCTAAGCTATTAATATAATTTAAAATCATATCTCTTTAATATAAGAGATCGATCTCTAAACAATCAACTTTAAATATCTTTTAAAAATGCGAATTGTGAGTTTTACTAGCTGTAATAAAATTTATAACTATTAATACAAAATTTGTATCAATATATCGATATATTGATTAGCATCAGGAAATGTATGAATAATGAAAACATTATTTTCAATTATTACTTAAAAATACGAATACCAAATTTTTAACAGTTCCATACAAACACAAATATCAAATATCTGAGTAGCACAAACAAATTTTGCATTATTATAATTTTGCAGTACTCAATATTACGTGGGGCACAATAGCGATATCACTGAGGAAGATTTGGCAGAATTACCCTCATGCGTTTACGCGGGCAGATCCACGCAACACGTCACGCACACATCGCCACATACACATTCTCCTTTGCACTATCACATGCCAGTTTCAACGCCAGGTAATGAATGCTAAATAATTATAATAATGCAGTTATTTGATTAACGTTTCATTATATAAATTTTTTTGTTCAGATCATGACACAGAAATGAACGGCATAGAAGAGGGTTATTATCCAAATGGTAGTCCTTATAGAATTCAAAGACACGCAGCTAATATTCGTGAAAGAAAACGTATGCTGAGGTAAGGAATTTTCAAAAAGTAATTAGCAATAAATTTTAATCTATTGGAACAGATTTTATGAGATAGTCTATGTGCAGAGATTTAATTTTTGAGATAATATCGGCGAAATTATATATTATATAAATGTAAAACGCACTGTAAGTTTATTTCAAATAAGATAATTGTATGTACCAAAAATATAGCGTAAAATAATTATAAAAATTGTTTTAAACCAATAATAAAATAAAACTAAAGCCTTGCATTTGCGGACCGCCGCGCGTCGCTTGCTAAAGAAATCAGTTGTTTACGTTAACCGTTATAATATTATTAATATTTTACGTTAATGACAAATTGATTCGTAGTTGTAATGTTTTATTCCAAGATGTATATAATTGTGTAAAATCACTTTCTCTGCTTTATATTTCCCTCCTAAGATACGCACGAGCGGATTGTTAGTGTGATTGCAATTTTTAGCAGCATCAACTCGGCTTTCGACGAGCTCCGGGTCCACGTGCCGACCTTTCCTTACGAAAAGAGACTGTCGAAGATCGATACCTTGCGCCTGGCCATAGCGTACATTGCGCTCTTGCGCGAGGTTCTAGCGGCGAGGCTCGACCCTTTGACTTACGTCGAGAGGTGCCTTAGGGGTGAGATAAACGGCGAGCGCGCCGAATGGAACACGAGCGGTATGTCTGTACTTTCGTAATTATCTCGATTATTTGAAAAATAACATGACGCGCTAAGAATCGATCGTAAGCATAAAAGTCATAAGTAACGTCTCGGTATGCATCTCGTATACATATTTCAGAGAAATTCTATCAATCAGATAATGATGTGTGCAGGTCAAAAATTATAAAAATTATCTTTCAATTAATAAAAAAAATGTAGATTTCGTCTTTGTGTCTTGCATTACAAAAACTTAATATTAAAACAGTAATATTACGATTAGAGGATTCTATTAAAAAATTAGAGAAGTGTAATTTAATATTGAATGCTCAACAAGTTGAATATTGTCTTCTGCAGAGTACCTTTACTTGGAAACTAAATATATCGCTTTCCGGTTCGAAAAGAAGTTACTTTGAAGAAGATGATTACTTCTTCAAGTTGGCAATGTACAGCTCTCTCTTGAAAATTTAGGAGGACAAATATCACTACATGTTTAAAATCAATCTTATGAATATCGTTTGAATATTACAAACCACACGTAACGTTTACGATTTCTCGATGCATTAATTATATCGTGACCATTATTGCAGATCTGACGGCACGCTTGTCCTGGATAAATTGGGAAAATTTGGGAGTAAACCCAAACCGTCGATCTGTGCTCACCACCCTCGCGCTGACAACCGACAATATGAATTGAGTGCTCGTAACAAAGAACATTTCGGCGACTCTTTTTTCTTTGTAAATACCTTTAACGCTGAGATAGGGAAGGGGAGAGAAAAAAAGGGAAAATGCTAAAGACTTTTCCGCGATCTCGGTTTTAGTTCATGATGTGCAATACGAGCGACGAATATTGTATTCAATATCTACATGTATGTACATGTAAAAGAACTAGTTAGTATAATTTAGTATTTGCTTTGAAATAAAATCGATGCTACTCGAGACTGGCTGTATGTATCCTCAACGACGATTTAGAAATTATGTACTATTTAGAATGTATAATAATGCAAAGTTTATACGGCGCTTTTATTTGAAATGATGAAGCAGCCGTTACTCTACGCTTGCCAGTTGCCAGAGCCTTCGACTGTCAGTTCTTGTCGTCGTCGTCCAATGGATTTGTCAGATCTATGCGTGCGCGCAAACGACCGACCGACGCGATGAAAACACTTGAGAAGCGACACTGTCGTGACAGCCGATCAGTGCTTTGTTTTACGAAAATATCTTTCATTCCACCGTCTACGTCTCTGGAGCTGCTACTCCTTACTATTTCCCGATTGATACCGATCGCTTCATTTGGTCCGGATATTGTTTATAATTTTATCCAACGGCCAATAAAGATTTAGGAGTCTCTCAGGAATTCACCAACTTGCCTTCAAAGTACGCGAACTCCATATTTCCTCTTATAACAAAAGAAGAAAAACGTTTACGGTAAAAGACGTCGATAAATTTAACAGCGGATTTCCGTTGTAAGTTGGCCGAAGTGTCTGTCTACGAAGAGGAGTAAATAAAATCACAAGGTACGTTTTTTTCCCCTAAGCTGCATTTTTTAAGATTATTTTACACTTCACGTTTACTTTTCTCTCACGCGTTTACATGTCCACAAAGATACAATTCTCATTCTAAATACAGCGTAGTTAGAAAGGTAGTTAATATAAATTGAATAAGTTTATCTTACAATAATTTGCTGATTTGCCTTAGATTATAAAACGAAAAAAAAAAAAATTACTTAAAGTTACAGTACAATTAAATATCAGAAAAATAAAAAGTTCATGTCATAGACATTTATATTTTTTAAAATTCAAGGATACGATATTATGTGCGGTATTTATATTAGAACACAGCCCTATAAAAGAAAACACACGCAACACGCACACCCATACGTCGTAGGCACTCGATGAAATTTGTCATTTCACAAAAGTGCCGGTGTTAAAAAAAAATCGACAAATTGCGCGAAATAAAGAAAATACACATGAGTAGATGTCTCAAAAATATATTCGCGAAATTTTTCAATCACACAGGTTTATACGTTTTCAATTATTTATGCGAGATCCTTCCAACTCTCCAGTGCTTTCGGTGCAAAATAAGATCAATAAGATCTGTAAATCTTATTGTTTCGTATGGGTTTTTACATAATTTGCCGCGCTTACTAAATATTTCGTGAAAAGAAGATTTTGCTAAGCATTTAGATTAGAACATATACATACGTAGACTAAACTGAATGTAATACAAAATAAATATAAAATAAAGTGATTTAGATTAATGGAGGTACTGCCGAAGAACTCGTACGCATTATCCGAGCAGCGTTCTTTTAAGATCCAAGAAATTAAAGAACCACCCACGAAGATCGACTCGTCGATCGGCGAAGATCGAAACGAAGATGTCACCAGGAGATACGTTTCCTGTCTCGATTTAATTGCGAGTTCGGCGTTAATGAATCGAGAGAAAATATACGATAGAAATGCGGAGATGATCCTGCTGGAACAGACCCGAGCGAGCGATCGCGGCAGGATCAACAATGTAAATCGTCGCGTGATCGAGTTAAGTGACAATGACTCCAAGATGATCCTACGGAGGCAATTCGGAGAGATGGCAGAACGCGAGGGTGCAAATTCGCAAAGCAACGCAGTGGATTATGAAAATATGGAAATTCTGCAGAAACTGCCGCCAGACACGATCGTGATACGGCAAAAACCGAAGTCGGATATGGAAGACAGTGATTACAGGGAATTGACGGAGACGAGTAACAGTAGTAGCTCGACTTCTGGCTGTACGGATGTTAAAATGAAAGGAATTTCACGAGCTCTCAGGAACAAAACGTGAGCAATATTAAAAGACGCTTACGTAATAGACTTGCTAAAAGTTTATAATATTTACCTAATAAAATTTGAATTAATTAATTACGTACGATATAATTTATATATATTTGCATATATAAATTATATATTATATATAACATACAAATTAAAAATTATTTATGCATGTGTATAAACTTGTATACAATTATTTTATATATAAATGTGTTTATAAGCCTAAAAAATAACTTTTAATCGATGATAAACTTATATATGCAAAAATGATAGACTTTTGTATATCGAAACTTGTTATTTAAATTTTATGTCACACAAAATATAATATAAAATAAGGAATATGAATAATTCTAATTTCATAATTCATGACACTACACATATATATTCCGAAAAAAGATATTAATCTGTTTAGAATAGATAGTTTTTTTTTTTTCAAATTTTGTGATATCTTTGCTTCATTGTTCAGTCTCAAAACGATGGAGGTGAGACGAAATCCCATGCGAGTGTCTAAGAGAAATATTGATAAGGATTTTTCCCGACCGAAACAACGACTGCTGGCCAACAACAAGAAAGAGTTTTATTCGAATTATGAACTCGGGAAGCGCGTAAGATCGTCCACGATGCCGTACATGAATACCAGATCTGTTACTCGAAAGATGTATACTGTAGGTGCTACTTATCAAGCACCTACCAAAAAAGATGAGACGGAGTGGAAGGAGTGGCCCGTGCATGGAATGCATGAGAGACCGGTCTACCATCCTCAAGTAAAATTATCTTTCTATACAATATAATATCTATATAATCTTGTATTATCCATAGCAGTTAATGAATTAAAATAAAATATATTTGCGCACTTTAATTAAATGTCAAAGGAGCGAATAGGCAACTGTAATTATTATACTTCAGTAACTGCACTCTATAAGTTTTAGGTAACACTGATTGGAAATTTATTTTAGTAGAATTTTTCATTCTAAAAAGATACACATTTTTTGGAAGTGTTAAAATTCTATTTTTTGAAAAACTTAAAAATAATAAAATTTCTTAATAATTTTTACTAAAAAAAAAGAAAGAGATCAACTCTCTCCAATTTTATGAAAGAAAGAATCTGAATGATCTTAAGACATCCTTCATACGATTATGTTTCCAGGCTGGTTTAGCAGTGGAGTATTTAGGAAGATACTTCACCAGCCTCGATGGATTATCTTATTGCGAGATCATCAACGAGCCTGATATCGAGGTGGTCTCTGTCGATCCGCATTGCGATCGGGTCTCTTCGGCCGAGAAGAAATCCAAGGGAAAGGCGAGAATGAAAAGCAAACGTTCATCGAATACCAAAGATCCGTGGAATACGTATCTCTCCGTAAACAACAAGTCCTTTGAGACATGCATGCACGAAAGTCTTCATTGCGTGTTCGGTTATTGTTCGCAAGTTATGACGCCAGTTTACAGGCAAGCTGTGGAAGAAAAGATGACGAAGCTGACGATTTCTGCCAAGACGAGCTCTTTGGAATTGGCGAAGGAGCCAACGGACGTCAAAGGTAACGTCGCAATTCCTTCGGAGAATGTCACTAAGCTTGCGGAAGAAACAAAATTGTTGGAAGCTTATGCGATCGCCATGGCGCAGAGCATACAAAATAAAAGCACCGCCAATAGCACGAGTGATCAGAAAGTCACCTCGACTTTTCCGTCATCTTCCACAACGTATTTACCAGAAGCGCAGAAATCGACTCCGGACTTCAACAGCTCGAGGACCGCTTCGCAGAATGGAGGAACGATCAGGATGAATTTGAAGCAGATTATTCGAGGCGCTCCAAACAGCTCTCTAATCTTGTTGAGAAGTTCGGCCGCGAGATCCACGAACGGCGATGCTTGTACAGCAATCGCAAGGAATATATTCAACTCGGCCAAGTTGGAAGATGCGTCCGGCGACGAGACGCTGACGGGGATGTCGTCGATCTACAAAAAGCTGATGTATGCCAAAGAGCCGGCTTCGAAATGCGAGGAATCGCCAGTGAATAACAACGTGCGCACCTTAAAGAGGTGCGCCACGAATACGCAGGAATATACAACGAAGAGGACCTTCCTCGAGAATCAGTTGGACAACAAGAAGACCGTCCAGGTCGTGAAAGAGGCGCGCGAAAACAAGAGTCTCGATCACAAGATGAAAATTAGCAGGGAGTCAGACGGTAGAATATCCATGACGAGTTCCGGCAAGAACCTCGCGTGGTGCACCAACGAAACTTCGGAGATCGCTAGAATCTTATCGGAATACAACAAAGGGACGAGAAAGCCTACGCAGTCCATGCAGAGCCAAACTTACAGCTCGAGAGATACGAAGACGAGCTTGACGAATCCGAGCGTGAAAAGTTTGCCGAAGAGCCTCTGGCAGAAGAGTACGACGGCTGAGGAGACTCAACAATTCGTATCCAATTCGAATACGAGTTTTGATTTCCCGCAGGGAAAGTGGAAGAGGCTTCATCTGATGCTGGAGAAGACCAAGGACGGTCAGATTGCCGGTGGCAATCAAAACGCTTGGAAGGGCCCTTCGACATCAGAGAGTCACAAAGTTCCTTTGAGGGAACAACAAGTGAACCTGGGCACGCTGAATTATATAAGAAAGAATTCGATTGACTCTCGCAAGGATCCGAACGAGCACGAAGTTATCATGGTTGATGTGAAGCCGAAGGAAAAGAAATCGGAATATTCTAAAGATGAAACGGAGTCGTTGCAAGAGCTTTTGGAGAACACGGCGATCTTATATTGCGCCGCCAACGGGGTTCATCAGGACGATCTGTCAAGTTATATCGACACTCTCGACAGCAAACAGAGCATTCAATGGCTAGAGACTTGCAATAATTCTGTCGTGTAAGAAATTGAAGATAAAACAGTATTTTGTTTATTGTATACGATATCGTTAAGTTCAAAGTTATGTGTCTATCGCATTAAAACAGTTTTATGAAGATAATTTTATGAAAAGGGTTATTAGTTTATAATAAATCGGGTATTCCTTTGGTTTATTTTACCCAAAGAACATATACAGAGATATGGATATTATAAAAGATACACCTTTGAAATTTTTAATCAGCAGCCATTATCGACAAAGTATTAATGACACCTACAAAACATAAAATGCGTAAACTAATAATTATATTTTTCTAGTCGTCACATCTAGATAATATATTTTTTCTCTTTAAATCGAATAAAAATTTTAAAACGTTCTAAAACGCCAAAATCAATTTACATAAATAAACTTCTATGTTTTAAATGTCTAAACATCTATGTTTTACTATTTGGAAATTATTAAATAGCTACAGACATGCGTATATACACGCATTATAAATACATGGAAGTTCGTTTGACTTTACAAATATTATTCATGTTAGTCTCTACGTTGAAAATGTTTCGTTTTTGTGATTAATGTCACGCCGTCGTTAATTCCAGCCTGTATCAAAAGGATGTAAGTGACTAGAATTGCAGAATAAATAAGTAACAATGCCACGATGTCCAAATTCCGTTGTCAATCTCTGTCTTGTCTCCGCTTTCGATGCGTATATTTACGGGCACTGTAAATAATCGTAAATAATGGAAAATTAGATCTTTGTGAAGCTAGTATTTCCTCCACAAAAAAGTCGAAATTGTACTTTTGTTAGAATTACGTGCTTCTTACGTGCTAATTTTGTACTTTCCGATGTTTAACATTCAAATATAAAATCATAAAATGTAACACGTACAAGTAACTTAATTTTAACTTGAATTTAAAATATTATATGTTTACCTCTTTCTATCGGATTCCGATTCGCTGCGTTCGCTGATAACTTTACTTTCAGTCAACTCGTCGCTGAAAGACTCGTTCTCACTATCAAACTTTCGATTGGAGCTCTTATCGGAGTCATCGTCATTCTTAGTTTTTGTCGACTTCCTTTCGTTTTTCTCAGAAGACTTTCTGCCCCCTCTTCTTTTATGCCTCTCGTCAGACGTGCCACGTCTAGTTTCCTCTCTACGCGATTTTTTCTTTTCTTCACGCTTATGCAACCTGTCGTGTTTGCTAGAATTACGAGAGCTCGACGTTGAGTATCCAGTGTCTTGGCGAGTTTTTCTAGAATAATTCATTCAATATATGTAAAATACCAATAAAATACCTGTATAATATTTTTATAGACAAAATTTGCCCTAGTCTTTTTAATTTTCTATTTTATATTAAACAAAATTTATAATAGCTACTTCTAAAAGAAAATTTTTTCATAAATTAATACTCTGCTGGATAAAAAAATTTTTTGTATAACGATAAAACATAAGAGAAATGTAATTTAGTGCGCCTTGTGTGGAACAAAAAGAAATTCAATTATCAATTCTGATAATTATTGTTAAAAAATTAGATAAATTCCATTTAAAAACTAAAATAAATACAAAAAATAAAAAAAGATGTTTTCTTGAAAGTAATTCTTAATTTGGAAAAATAAGTATTTGCTCTTAAAAAAATAAATTCTTTCCTTCGTTTTTGTAATTTAATTATTTTTAAGTAACTTAATTACTTTAAAAGTAGTTAAAATGCTAACCGTTTGGAACGAGCGACAGTTCTTGGGGACGAATCGAATTTATCGATATCTTCTCCCGAGTCTTCGGTCTCACTATAATTTGCTTCTACGTCCTTATCACGTCGATTCCTATGCCTATTGTAATCTCGCGAATTTCTCATTCTTACATCTTTGTACATGTCACCTCGAGAAATAATACTGATGTTCGACACATCCATTTTACTATATTTCTTATTCCGTTTGCTCTTGCTCTCGGTTTGTACTACGTAAAGTCGGTACAATTGTAGCAGTATCACCAATGTGTTCTTGCATGTAAAGAATATATTCATATAACTGACTATCTGATAATGAAATATCAATATCAAACGAAATGCCAAAAACGGTCCGTCCTGCAAAATATCAATATCAATATCAATATCACTAATATCATACATATTATATATATCGTTTATTAAATCGAATTAATTCTAAGACAATAAGAAAGAGATATTTTTTTTAGATTCGTCAATAATCCACCGTAATTTAACATTATGTTTATATTGTAACTTCATCGAAAATATTTTTACCATTTAAAAAAATCTTTAATAACTGGATATTAAGGTGCTAATAAAAAAATTACTTCAGAAAAATAACAGATGTTACAAAACAACGTTTTATAATTTTGAACAGTCTCTATGTTACTTTTTATTTATTACTGAAGATAGGTCACGAATGAGACCAATGCGTGAATAGGTCTAGTTAATACAAATATCTCTGATGTCTTTGAGATGTATTTTACATATATTATTCGTGGACATACTTGAAGAAGCATGTTGAGAGCGATTCCCCATACGTCGATGCTGCAGCAACTGGTTTCCGTCCGGACTTTCTTCCTGGCTACGCCGGACGACAATCGCGACTTCCTCGACTTGGTGGCGGTCAGCACAACCGTGAATTGCATCAGGGACCATGCCCAAATGCCCAAGGTCAGGTATACGAGTACGGGCTCCCTCGCTATCCTGTCCTCCTTGAAGGAATCGAAGAACTCGATGATGTCGGCCGCGGTACCAATGTAGACCAACAGCAACTGGCTCAATTGATCTCGAGTCAGATCACCTTTCGGCAACATCCACCGGCCGATTATCAGAATCAGCATTAAGAATTGTTCGATCAGAGTGACCCATGTTTCTGTAGAAATTTTTAGGTCCGGTAATCGGATATCAACCTGGATGGTACGAAACAAGACCTTGATTTAATTAATAAATTTTAATAAAATTATCCCTGCTAATTATTATTTTTATTAGTTTTTCATAAATTTTATAAAAAAGAGATAAGATTAAAAATTACACGCACGCCTAGAGCTTCTTCCAGATGCTTTAAATCATCTGCTGCCAGATTGGATAGATCGAAATTCTCGGATATATTGATGTTCGACCCGCGAGATTTCAGTCTCCTGTCTACTTTATCCAGTTCTAGCAACCATATTGCAGGCACCACGCTACTGAGATATAAAAATACGGACGGGCAAAACCTAGAAATATAAAAATTGTAGTAAATAACAAACTCTTAACGCACTACATTTCAGGCTGTGTCAACAAATAAAAATAAATAACAAAAATCTTCTTAAACTATCGATATTCCTTTCATCTCGTGTTTTTAACTTGTATAAATCTTATATTATTTTTTATATTTTATTATATTGTTTATTTAATTCTTTTATTGTTACTCATTGTTCACATTCTCTTCCTCAGGATATTTTCGAGGGCAAATATGCACTGTGACGGTATTCCGCGCTACATCTAATTCGATTGATCGATGAGTCAGGTAAACGGAATCGGGTCACGAGTTCCCTTTTTCGCAGATGTCAATAATTTTTGATACGACCGCTCGTGCCCCGAACAAAGTGGATTCTAACTTGTTGGCTCATGTTACTAATGCTTCAATTTCCGTCTGTCAAACTGAGAGACGGTCTCACAACACACACACCCTTTCCGAGGAATCCCTTTTACGCTGATTTTCGCAATGAATGATACTGTATCTAACGCAATATTACCTCTACGTATAGCAATGTTTTCTATACAACTAATAACTGTTGAGATAAAATGATAATCAGGTATAACAATACGACAAGAGAGGAGATAACAATGTATAATCTTTATATTTTACTTTTGCAGTCGCATATATTTGCGTTCAGTTATCTATTAATGTATTTTTTAAAACAATTATTACACAAAGTAACTAAATTAATAATATTAAATTATATATATTTTACAGTTTTTAAATTTTTAATGTAAATTATTCTATATTAACACTACAAAATATATCATTTTTGTCTAAGCTTCTTGTTCCTTTTGTAATGCATGGAATAATTATGTCGTAAATATTTACTTTAGCTATCCAATTAACAATTGTAATAGTTCGTAAATGAGAATTGAATATAAAAGCATATAGAAGATATAGAGAGAAACTTTGTATAATATTTTATGTGTTATAATGTGACTCAACCATATATTAACTTTAATACACCAATTCATATTACTGCTGAAATAATCCATGTAGTTGTAAATTATAAATAAATAATTAATTTTAAAACTTTATACATTAAAAGTGTATTGTAAAATTTGTTTAAAAAATCGAACTATATCTTACTTTACCTTTTTTATTTTTTGGAAAGTCATAGAAATTGAATCTTTCTTAATTTCATTATTCTTACATAAAAAATTTTTTTAAAGCATAATAATTATATTTGCAACTGCAGTTTGACGTACCATTTCCATTCTTGATTTTCCTTTATAGTGAGGGTGAAAATACCCTCGAAGAACAGCAACAAGATAGGGCAACTCAGGTACCAGAAATACTGATTTTTCTTGAATGTTGTCACCTGCCAGATAGCGATGAAACCGTGGGATGCGAATACCAAGCGCGTGATTATCGCCTTAATGGTTGCCAAGAACTTTGCCATAGCTGGTAATTAAAAGTTCTTCTTGTGATTTGCGAGTATTTCTTACGATAAATAAATTAAATAAAACTATCTTTCACGTCGTTCACGTTAAATATACATGACACACATTTGCAATACCGTCGCTGAAATTTAATTCACACATTTTTAAAAAAATTTAAATATATAATATTTATTACTATAAATATAACTTGAAGTGTACGAGGAAGTAATCTCGGGGAAGACGCAACGTTCGAAGCACAGTTCTCCAGAGAACAGTACAAACTATCACCTCTTTCGCGATGCGCACATGCGCCCATTGGATCATCCGGTTTAGAAGACACGGCCTTCCCCGTAGATCTTTTTTCCTACGATTTCAGATCATATTTAAAAAATTCCACGTAAAATTTTCGAAACAGCGTTTTGCTTCGCAATAATTGTCGATAATACTAAGCAAATAATATTATACAACTTTAATATTAATTATTAACATATAATCGATTCTATTAAAATCACGAATTTCCTGTTATGATTCGAAGAATCTGCAAAAATATATTCATATTATCACTATATTATTACTGTAGCTAAAATATATTTTGAACACAAAACAAATAGATTTTTAATATAGAAATAAAATGTATCATTTAAACTAGTCCAGAAACAAAATCAGTATCTCGTTTTATGTCGACTTATAAGACGGGGGAAGCAAAGTACTTATGTTTTAGAATATTTATATATTTAGAATTTGATACATATAGATCATTTATTGCAACTTTCGAATTCATAACATTTAAATGTCTTTATAGTTAATATCAAAAGCAGATATGTTAACCATTTCATAATTACTCTTTTTTGTATTGTAATTTGTAATAGTTTACATTGTCTACATAAAAAAAATCTGCGATACCGCGAACATCACACAGACGATACATAAAATATCCCTGTAGATATAATCTTGACATTTATAGCACAACCCTGATTCATATCTTCATCAAGTAGATCTGAGCGTTTACTAAATTTAAATCCCCACAAAATATGGATTCGGATTTTCCTCGGCTTTAAACCTCAACTAGAGCTTCGAATCTTCGCTAGATAAATTTACTCCACTTACGAAAAGTTTAAATTTCCGTTAAATAAAGTCGAGTCTTCAATATCATTTTATTATTGTCTTGTCAAGACTTTATACATGGCATAGAACAGATAAGCAAAGGAAATAAAAAATATGCCAGCAAATATTTAGTATATTTGTAGTAATTCATTTTCATGAAGATAACAGGCTATAGATCGATAAATTATACAGCTCTTTTTTCTTTCTATATTTATATATATAATATATATATCTGTGTATATGTAAATATTCACAATCCAATTACTTAAAAAATAAATCGTAAGTATGCAGTCGATAAAAAGAATATTTAACAAGAGAGACGAAACTGAATTCTTGATGATGAATAAACTTCTGCGAATGTCAGGGTATGTCGCATAGTTCTTCTCGTAATATTACCTACAATAACAGAGAAATAGAGGATAGAAAGAGAAAGAGAGAGCAAAAGAATAACCAAGCCTCTTCTTTGCTTTCCCGAATGTACGCGAAACCGATTGTGCCTAAGAAAAATTACTTTGGCCTCAAATTATGGTGAGTGGGTGCTGGTGTTGGAGGGACTGTTGGCGTACAAGTGGGAGTGGAGGTTTCGGCCACAACAGCATTAGTGGAAGCGTTCGTTTCGCTTTTGTAACGAATGTTGGTGTATTCTCTGCCTAACTGAAGTGATTTCTGTAAAGAAACACACACAAATCAATTAATATGAAAGTAAATCAGTTGTCTGATAACATCATTACACGATATTGAACTTTAGTACCTGTTCCGCTTGCATCCGTTGAGATACAGTCTCGATGTAATGAAGGACAGCCAAATAGCAGAATTTGTATTGCGCCTCCGTCTGAACCATTCCTGATCTTCGCGCACGTACTCGCTGTACCGTGCGTTGAATGTCAATTTCACAGTCCAGTCCTTAAAAAATCAAGTACACATTAATAATATATATTAAAGGTAAAAATAAATTAATAAAAATATCATTTCATGATGAATCATAAAAAGAGAATTGTTATGTACAATTGGTGTTATTATATGACGTTAGTATATTTAGCGACTTCAATTATCAGCAAGATGCTTAATCGTTTATCAACTGTTTCTATACTTACCATGACGTTTAATTTGATCTAAAATCATGTCAATAACGATAAATGTGCCGGTCCTGCCAATTCCAGCACTACAGTGGACGAGAATTGGCCCTATGCATGGTTCATCCTTTTCCTGATCCTTTTCCTTTGGAGCCAAAGATGCAGCAATTGATTCTTGCCTAGCGTTTACATCGTGTAAAAAGTTCAATACGCAACCAGGATCTGATGGAACGCCATGATCAGGCCATGCCTGCAAATTAAATACAGAAATTTATTTCTACTCTCATTATATATAATTCATTATATAGAATATATGTCAATTCAGTGTTAAAAAAATATATATATGTATATATATTAGATACATTACTTGAAAGTGGTAATGATAAATTCTCCTGGACTCAGAAAACTCCGATTTGGTTCCTTGCAAGAGAAACTCGCGCAGAGTATAATCAGCGGTCGAAGTTCGAGCTACAGCACGCACTTTCCATTCGCCGAATTCGGAAGTTTCCCCTTCTTCCGGCCAATAACGCGCGCACTTATTCTAGAAAAAAAGAGAATAACGTGTCAAAAATTAGCTTTCTATCTGTAACAGCGTTCAGAGGGTTCACGTACCTTTCCCCTCTCTATTTCCTTGGTGGTCATAACAATCACACGAGTATTCTCCTGGTAGACCATATGCCAGAAATCTTGTATGGTATTCAAAAGGCAACCTTGTGTGGCTATGTAACATTTGCCAAATGACGGATCGTCACCACCACTGTCAACGCTAGTGTTTGTTTCATCGCCTTCTTTGTTCTACAAAACGACTTTGTTGTATAATTGATACAAGTAACATTATGCAAGATGTCTCAAGATTACTGAATATTCTTTCAGATTTTTTGGTCAATTTAGAATCGATTTTTGAATGAAAATAACAAGATAACTATAATTTTCAGGTAACTGATGATCAGAGATGAGGAAACTAAACTTTAAGAAGAAAGCTAGATAACAAAATCATATTCGGTTCGAATTTTAATTAATCTTCAATTTAATGGTTGTATCTCTTAAATACATATTCTATGTTGTAAAATTTGAGAAATTGCAATAAATTATGAATTTGCTTAACATCTTTGCTATAAGGAAACTTTTTAATAATACTTTAAATTTCTGAGACATCCAAATATATCGGAGATATTAATAAAAAAAATATTACCCTTATGTAATTAGCGTTAATATAATCGGCTCCAGGAGTATCAGAGTCCACATTTTTTAGTCGTACCCGAGTATGGTCAAATGGTAAAATGTTCTTATAACGATTCTTGGCACGATTTTCTGGACGTAAACCTTCCTTTCTTGAAAACATATGCCGGCACTCCTGCTGCTGCAGCGACTCGAATTCTTCCCAAAAACCAGCCTTTCCTTTGCCTTTACCCACTCCATCCTCGCTGCTTCCGCTAGTACCATTCCAACATAGCCAACCATTGGAACAACCGTTTTCTTTGTGTAATTGTCTAACTCTGCTTTCGATACTACTGGCATTAATACGCGTTGCATTGAACGGTTGCCTGTAAGTAATCGATAGTATTTACAAGTAGATATTATGCTGCATTAAAAGTTTGTATTTTATAAGAGTAACATAGAATATGATATAAGAGCCTTACCGAAGATGGACGACGCTTCCACTTGTTTCAACCATTGGATTTCGTTTATAATGCTCTATTAAATCACTAAGGCTATCAAACTTGTGACCACCACCCACGTCGTATTTGTTATCCTGCAATATTAATTAATTTCTTGTATTTGACTTGCATTGTGATATAGCCAAATAAAATATTTTAATATGAAAAAACATGTTATTAATTTTCCAACATTCAAGAACTTGCTCGAAAGAAAAGCTGCTACAACAAAAATTTCGTTCTCTATATTTTCAAATTATTTTTTCATAAAGATTCACCAATCGTACCATTGTTACTGTCCTGTATATTTATCTTGGATGTATATCAGACACTGTATATAAAATATTAATACATATAACTTAGCCTAACCTGAGATCGTATCATAACGTGTGTGACACGATCATCGGTGCGTACCGACAGCACAAAATCACCGGGTTTGCTTTGAGACTCACGCACCAAGAAAGATCCATTTTTCCCACGTTCCAACATTAATCGCTCCGCTTCTTTTGCCGACAAGTGCCCATGGAACCACCTTCAATTATAATTTTACCATCACTACACGCTATACATTTAAGGTAGCATTAACAAGGAATAGCTGTGTCAAGCGTTTTAAAAGGATAAATATTATGCAAATATTATATTTAAAAAATGTCTCGTGCAGAATCACGATCTGTGTACCTTTCGGTCGTAGGATCAGCGCAGTTGAGAGGAATCTTAAGCTCGATAATTTCACCGTTCTTTTCGCGTAATTGTCCGCCGTTTTCCATGTAAAACTGCACCAATTCTGAAAGCGTGGCGAACTTTTCACCGCCATAAAGATCGTAGAAGTCCCCTGCGTTTTTTATTTTAATATGAGTCACTTCGCCATTTCGTCTGAAACAGAGGTATCCAACGTATTATTACATTCTATTACATTCGTATATGGTCTGCAATTAATTTATGTAGCGATATAGCTCAAATGTGTATATAATTCCGTAATCACCTGACGGACAGCGTGAAGTCACCGGGATTTGAAGAACTGGGTCGTGCTAGAAACGAGCTGTCAACTCCTCTTTCCATCAACAACCGTTCTGCCTCTAAACCCGTGATATTCGGGTGAAACCACCTGCAAGCGGAACGTCATCATACATTAATATCATTTGTATCACACGCAACTTGAAACTCTCAATTAATCGCCCAATTATCTATCTATTCAATCTATCTATTCGGTCAATCAATTATCTGTACATATCAAAGGCCAGATACGCTTTACTTAGTCAATATTATTTTTTTCCACATTTGAAAACATTACTAGGATTCTTGGCAAGGGTCTTGGCCACTCGGCTCTCGATTAGCAAGCGAGCAATAACAGCAAGAATGCGGGATTAATGCATAAATGCGGTCGAGCGGTCTCGACAGCGGCGGTGTCGATCGCCGGAGAGCGAGAGGAGAGCGTCATACCAAAAATGGTAACAAGCCGCACAAATGCCGCACCCTGCACGGCCAGGTGGTGACGATCGCGCGGGGGTCTCCTCCGGTGACACTCGCACGCGCGCGAAACACGCGCGGATCGACGACGCTCCTCGCTCGCGGCGATTAACATACGAGCACGAGTGCGCGTCGCGCGCGAACGTGAGAGTGACGGCCCCGCGCCGTCACGTCACGAGAAGGACGGCATTTGAGGCCGCGGGATCACAGGTGGATGTGTCAATCGTCCGCGCGCGTCCGTGACCGAAGGTCGCGGATCGCGCGGATCTTGAACACGCGCGCGCGCTCGCGCTCACGCTCGCAAGGAGCTTTCCGCGGCTCCGCTTTCCACGGAGATATGCCGGAGACGCTGAAATCCGGGGATCGGCGACGCGGCGAAAACGGGGTCTCTCACCTGCGAGATACCATGCTGTAGTTATTCGTACGGCTCATATCAATTATCAGTAAATTCGCAGCGACTCGCTAAGGCGCCCGCGGCAATTTAGCCACCGATCTCATGCGACACAATCTCAATCTCCTTCCCCGATCGCGCGTCAGACCGAGGACGATGCCACCACCACCATCACCACCACCATCGCCGCCGTCGTCATCTTTGACATGTCCAGCTTGCGCGAAAACAAAAAGGCTTCGATCGGCGGCACGATGCGGGGGCACACGGGAGCGGGGGGACGGGGGACGGGACACCACGCGCCATGGAGTAACGCCGCTCTGGAGAAGTCGGAGCGAGTGTGCGCTGTGCGCGAGTGCGCGATGTAATGGCATATTCATAAGCGCGTTTTATCAGGATGAGCGCGTTGAGACACGCGAGGCGGAGATTGGGGAACGACTTGAGCCGGCGCGAGGGCGCACGAGGCGATTTCTCGCGCCAATCTTCCATCTCTTATGAATTATTAATGTAAAAGTTAATTAATGTAAAAAGTTAATTATGTTTAATCTCGGTTTAATTTACTTCGTGTTTCTTTAATTCTTAGAACCGAGATTGAAGTTAATCCGCGTCTTGCAAATTTCAATTAATTCCATGATGAGATACATGATAAGATGGTGCATTCGTATAAACTTGGTTGATGATTAATTATTTCTTTATAATTTCTTAAGTTAATCAGAGCTGCGCGCGGTTTCATGATTACATTATTGACATATGGATCGTTTGCATATTGTTTATAGTTCATATTTATGTTCACATAAACCTTTTTCATGCGGACAATGTAATCAATGTAAACTATTGTAAATTGAATGATTGATTGATCAATTGATTAATTTATTTAAACTGTATTTTTGCAAACAGTCGTACGAGAATAAAAGAGTTTTAGACTAGATTAGATTAGATTTCAGTTATAAATTTATTTATTAAATGTACAGTGACATAAAAGATACATGATATACTAAATATATAGAAACATTATTATTTATGCTAACTCTCATTTATGATTTTTTAAACGGCAAAAACATATTTAGTTCACGTTAATTTTTTCCATAAGTATAAAATCAAACTCATTAAAACCATTTGTTAATTTTTCATAGCGTCCTAAAAGTTGTGCTAAAAAAATAGTAATTCAACATAAATATGCAAACAAAACATAAATTTCTGACAATATACGAGCCATATAGATTACTCATTATTTACACGACACGTTAAATATAATTTACATTGTATACATGTAAATATAATTATTATATTTTATAAATGAATTTATTCTGAGATAATCGAAAAATTTGTATCCATAGTCGATAATATCGATATTCTTGCATAGGACCCCTGGTGCCCTCAGGCCTCATTTGATAATCACGATAACTCGGCCAGGGTCGATGCAGGTCGACTTTGATCGTATCTCGCCGGTGGGCGTGGGCGGTGGAACGCGTGCGTTTGTTTGGTTGCCGGCACGTCGTGAGTCGCGACGGGGCGATGGGGCATGATCATTATTTATCATAGATAATAGTATCGATAGCCTCAAAAAATGTCACAAAAACTTGCGTATACTGACGACTGACGTTGGTGTAGTATCTTTTGTAAGTACTTCTTTCTGACCTTTTACTCTGTCAAGTTAATAATATATACTTAATACATTCGGAACGCATCAACCTTGAAATCAAAGATAACTTCTGTCATACAATTCGAAAAGTTGGTTGAATGCATTATTTTGTTTTACTATGAATTCGCAATCGAATATAAAATTGTTTTAAATTAATAATAAAAAAAATCTATATAGTTGAAAAAAATTCAAATTTCGATACTGCATGCACTGGTACACGGATGGAGAGAAAGAGAGAATGCATTTGGTTTTATGACGCAATCCCATCGTTTGCCGACAATGATGATATGATTTTCCGAGTGAAAACGTGAAAACAAGTTTCATATAAATTCGAAGTTTCGCGCAATCACGTGATTCTTTAAGCACGGAAATATGAAATCTTTCACGCAAACCCTTTCGCCAAATAAAATTTGCCAACGAAAAGTCGGCAATCTAAATGATGTAATAGACAGTTGTTCAAAGTTGAAAATAGTTTGCCCCGTTGTTAATTTACGTTAATTTGAACAGGGAGAGACCCGAGTGGACATACCCGTATTGCAGTTGGAACTGGTCCATTACCGCTTCTATATCAACAAAACACGTGACATTGAAATTTGTTTTCTTGGTGCCCTCGTCGCAGTAATTGTTGTTGAAGGTCCGAGTTCAGATTCCTTCTCGAAGCCTATCTGGCCAATTTTAGGCGACGCAGGTGTCGAAGAATAAATAATGGTCCTTTTCCAGGAAGTGAGTGAACGCAAATGAATCTCCGTAGATAGCTGTTCTGTTTGTCCATGATGTATTCACTCTAGTTATTTGTTCCAAGCCGGAGCGGTGCGTGTTGAGCTCGCAGCCAACTTCTATATATACACCAGGCTCGGTTCCCTAGATGTACTGATATACAGCGGCCACAGGGGGTCTGTTTTCTATGGTAAAGGTTCTTTGGTAGGAGTCCGATTGACCACGTTGCGATTAGACAAATAGAGACCCTATAATAAGGGTCTAAGCAGAATGGCTGACTTATAATTTTAAGACACTGCTTTATGCTTTAAAAATCTTTGTTTTTAGTAACGCACAATGTCTTATTGTGTCTCAAGTTTTAAACGAGTGGACGAAGTATCAACATTTGTAAGACACGAGGCAGTATTGTGCGTTGCTAAAAAACAAAGATTTAAAAAGCATAAAACATTAATTGTCTTAAAATTATAAGTCAGTCATTCGGCTCTAGGCCCTAAAGTCTCGTGTCCACAATGCTAGAAATCGCTCCGAGATCTCGGACAGAGAAAGAATTAACCAATCGCAATGGTCAATTGTCGAATTGTTGAAATGTGATTGGTCAATTTTTTCTCCGTCCAAGATCTTGGAGCGATTTCTAGTTTTGTCAAAGCAAGAGAAATAGAAAGAGAGAAAGAGAAAGCGATATGAGAATGTATATCCTTCTCTCTCGCAGAATTTTGATAAAACTGGCCTTACGGCCAGTCTCTTATTATAGGGTCTCTAGTTGCGATTGACCGCAGCCACTCACAACGACCGGTGCCTAGAGTTTTTCCACTGGACCAGCTCTGTGAGTGGGCTGTGATAAAATCGCAACGTGGTCCATCGGACCTCTACCGTTTTCTATTGCTGAACTGACTGCACTAGTTCAGAGTTTTTATCTTTTTCCATCCAATGTGGAGTAAAAAAAAGGCCTGTTCGTTTTAGCTGAACTTCTCGCAGTTCATCTTTTCTCCTTTTCTCTCCAACGCGAAAAGAAAAAGAGGAAAGATGAACTGTGCGAGAAGTTCAGCTAAAACGAACAGGCCTTATATACACAGATTTTTATACTGCTACTATTAGCTCGTTATAATTTCATTAAAAACGCTGTAACCGACCGGATTTCCGGCTATAATAAATTTCATAATTAGAGCAATTAAGTATTACAACACTATATAATAATAAAATAAATATTAAATAAGAAAACTCGCTGCGTACATAGGTTGATAGCATTACGTTTTTTGCAGGTGGATCATATCAAACGGATATTTGGGAAAAAATATGCATTTGGACCATTCGAAATAGGCGTGTATCGCGACTACGTAATTTATCGCGACTGAGCTCAAGAGCCCCATTCCGTATACTAATTAGCAGGTCTCCATTTCAAGTTGCACAAATTCCTGTAAAGTCAGCCATCTTAAACGTGGTACCTTATCGATGCTCTTATTTGTGATATACGTATGACACATATACCGTACTTGTATACATATATATTTATCAATGAGACTCTATGCCACCGTGCCACGTTGGCGGTTTAGCGCTGCACGCTATCCTCATAGAAGAGGCGTTGTTCCGTCAATTTACCGTATTGATATTCCCGAATATCCGAGAATGTGAAAGCGTAGAAGCGTTGACCAAGTGTTGAAGGTGCATTCGAGCGCTTAAAACGAAGTCTCGGCGATTCGAGGATTTCGAGGTGTGCGTTCGGCTACAGGGTGGGGCGAGATTAAAAGCGAGGAACCGGGCCTGGGCTGCCCGAGTGCCTGCTTCGCTGGCGGACTCCCTGTGCGACCCTCGATCGGCGATGATCGCACGTAATGTTAAGTGCTGACCAGTGCTGACCGACCACCGATCCCGATTGTTTAATTGTTAGTGCGGTTTGTTTTTGACAGCGGCGGTAGGCGCGGTGGCGAGCGCGCGACGGTTGTGCCTAATTGTAAAAAAATTTTCTATGTTAGACAGTGATGTCGTCAGACATGAACCTGTTTGATTTCCTGGACGACACGTTTCTCAAGGGGGACGTTAAAAATGAGCTGTTTGTGGATCACAACTTGTCCGAATTGAGCTCGCTGGAGATCGGCCACCACCTCATCGAAGATGTGGACCATAACTATGGTGACGTCATCACGGTGAGTCCCGGATCTCCCGCAATTCCACCCGCAAGTTTCCGTCGTGCGCTTACCAAGCGCTACGCGCGATTGGCACGTGGGTTCGGCATATTTTTATCCGCACGGATCCAACGCGTCATTTCTCGCGATGCTGAAGGGAGATATACTTTCGTTCCGAGATGTTTAATTCCAAAATTTATCGAATTGATAATCTATTAAAAGTCTAAGTATTACACTGTCCATTAATAATGTGTGACATATTGAACTCTACTTAAATACAATTGATAGGGTGACATGATTGGTGATACGATATTAGAATGATTATAGTATCGCTATAGCATAGAGACAGTCTATTTGATAAAAATTCTCGCAATCTTATTACTCGAGGTGTGTTTAGTTCCATAAAATTTGCGTGGCTTTTTTTACCATTTACATAATCCAAGAAAGAGCGACTTGTTTAATCTTATGGCATTAAAATTAGTTCGCATAGGATATTCCATATGGTGGAATGGTGATTTACTTTCTGACCAGATGCATATTTTGCAACAGCGTTTTGTTTGATTAAACGATATACGTTGTTGAGAAGTGAGAAGAGATGATATTTACTGTTGCATGACTCAACTCCACGAGGTCGATAATCAGAATTGTCAAGAATGAATTGTGTCAGCTCACATCCTTGTCTGGATTAAACGGTGCTGAAAATCTTGCATTTCGTTGAGAATTAATATCTAGAAAGTCTCAATGGCGATATTTCGTCACATTCCATTTCTTATCTGGTTCACTGACTAATAACTGACAAATTAGCTGTGAATTTAAGAGACCTACTTACATATACTTTCAATAAAACTAAAGCAGAGCACACACACACACACACACACACATATATATATACATAAATATGTATAAGGCTTGTTCTTTTTAGCTGAACTTCTTGCACGGTTCATCTTTTCTCTTTTTCTCTCCAACATGAAAAGAAAAAGAGAAAAGATGAACTGTGCAAGAAGTTCAGTTAAAAAGAACAGGCCTATAGAAGCTCATTGAAATAGAGATAAATTTTAACGCTTTGTCAAATAAATTAACTACCGATTATATTTGAATAATCCTTTTATGTTCTATTACAATGTAACGAGAGCACGTGTGCCTGTTCAAGAAACAAATAATACTCTAGCATTAGTTATTTCAGTCGATAATATGGTTAGCAATTATTGCAATTGCTCGCAAATCGTAATTTTAATCATCTTTGCAGCGACAACTCTGTTCATTATCAAAAACTGCGTATGTATTTTATCGATAAAGCTTGGCATACGTGAAATTTAATTCATGTTAACATATGGTGTACAAAACGCCATGTGCTCTCGTGCATGCAGACAAGAATGGAATTCCTTATCTATTTGTTTATATTTATATGTGTCTGTTATTCCATATCGTTTTTATCTCAATTAATACTGCAGTCGAGCTACACTTTGAGCGATCTATAATTTTTATCAGAATTTAGAACTTTGGAACTTTATTCATAATTTTATATATTGCAAATATACATTCTGACGTATACTTTGTATATGTGTCTTAATTCTTCAAATATTTTTTCTTTTCATATTACAGGGCACAGAAAATCGTGAATAAAATTCTGTCAGGGATTATAGGCATCGTGTAGGGTTTAAAGGCTTCACACCGTCAGGTTCATCATTTAAAATCGCCAAATCGCACGGAGGATAACGTTAATATGAAACGTTCTTTCAAAAACTAGGTCGTAGAGTCTTTGCCGAGAATTATTCAAGAGATAACGTTAATATACGGAGGATGTATCTCTCTTTTGTCAGTGGCACGCTTTTAACATATGGTGCGCCGACTATACCCACGTGGTCTCGCGTTTAACCTCAGTCCCAAGTCGCTGAAACTGAGTATCACACAAGTTGTATTTATATCTGATTGTATCTATTCCGATTACCGATGATTAGTCAAACGATTTGAAATGCGTTTTTTTTTATTTACTGCGTACATAATAAACATAATTGAATGTTCGAAATGCGTCGGCACGTGGCGAATGCGTCATCCGCCGTCCCATGTCTGAACGTAACTACGCAAATACATTTAACGATAGCGTCATTATCTGCACAATTAATATTAATTATTTACGCGTGAAGCCCTTTTTTATCGGTTTTTTTTTCTTCGTACACGATCGCTTCCTAGTAATATTCGTATAAAAATATCGAATAATTTTCAAGTATTTTCTATTTTAATGTCGTGATGCGTTAATGTATTTATGATTGATTAATCGGATCAGATCTCTTTCGGTTTCTTTTCGAGTTTCGTTCGAACCAGAAACTCGAGAAGCCGGTCTCTTCACGCGGCGAATGACCTTTGAACGGATACCGTTATGTTACGGAATTCTTCGTAACCGCAAGTCTTAACTCTCCAGCTTGGCGCACTCACCGATATAAATTTATATTTTTACAATTCTTTATCTTTCTATAATTATATATTATCGTTGTTAATCTTACGTTACTCGCCTGTTTTTTTTTTTAAACGTAGTTATTGGCATAGGATGCATTTTATTCATTTCAACATTATATTTCAATTTTTATTGTTCTGTTTGACGATTTACAATTAAAAAAAGGATTGATAATATTCTATGTATCTTTTAGATAAAGATAAGCGCAAAAGTTATCGTTTAATTGTTGGCAATTTGTGCGCAGTATTCGATCGATAAAATTTGATTCTGTGAATTTAATACATTTCGAAGACTGGGATGTATTTTATACCTCGCGCGAGTAACGTAGGATTGATAAAATCGAAGACAATAATGAAATCGTACGCGTTGTTCTTAAGATACACGTCGGATAGCAAATTTATTGCATTGAGATTCGATAAGAGGAGGAACATTTTGTCTTTCTCCAAAAAAATATTCTTCTGATAAGCTCGATATCTCGTTTCACTGCACGTCTACCAATATTTAACGATAATACGCATTCGGCAAATGAGATGCAAATGCGTCGTATTGATTTCGATTACATAAGCCAGATTTTATTTTGCATCCTTCTTTCTCGATTTATCTTAATTTTATGTTGACGCACAAAAAAAAGAAAATATACGGGTGGTTTAGCGGTTGATAAATAACTTGTCGAATTTCTAAATTTTGCACTGATCCGATGTAGTACATAAAATCTGTTGTTGAAAGATTAAGACACGGACACGACGTTTGTGTGATATTCCAGGCAGAAGAATGCCCGACGAATTCCGACGACCTGCTTGCCTCGATCTTGAAGATGGAGGATCCAGATCTCGATTTCAACTTGATCGGGAAGGATCTGGAAACGATCGCATCCTCTTCGTCGGACAGCGGACTCTCCAGCGCGCTGAGTCTTTCCTACGAACAGCAATTGAGTCCGTTTCTGACGAGGACGGACAATAATGAGGAAGAGGAGATCGGGAATTCGGACCTGAACAGTCCACAAAATTTTGTGGATTTTGAACCTGCGGCCAGTCCGTCTTTAGGTAGTGTAGATAGCCCAATCAGATCTGTCATGAGCTCGAATATCGGCTCGCCGACCACCGACCTGGCCGAAGAGATGGATTACGAGCAATCTTTAGTTGCCATTGTAACGCCAAACAATACTACGCCGAGCTTGGGCACTACTATCGCTACGGAGCAACCGGTAGTTGATATCGGTAAGATTATCTTATCACGTTCAGGCAGGGACATATGTAAATATCTATGATATGTAATAATATGATATACTAAACGCAGGGCTACGGGAAATGTTATTGAATAACGTGTCATTATCCTGACCAACATGATGCAATTTTAGTTTCGATAACATGTTCGCGTCTCATAAATTATGATACACACTTAAGACATGTACCTGCCATTGATTTGAAGCTTCCCATCATTTGGCAATCAATATAAAAAATTAATTTTAAAAATTAATTATCAATTTTAAAAACGGATTATTTTTCTTTTCTAATATGGAAGTTCTCTCCGCATAGAAGTTCAACCTGTAATATGTGAAGATATACGAGGGTCTCGTATGATATGAGGTATATGATTATACAGATCCAGCACCTAAACAACAGCAACCTACGCCGCAAGAGAATGCCGTAAATATTCGCAATCTATGTAACGGAAAGCGAAATATTCGACAATTGATACGCGTCACTCCAATGGGCTCCGGTAATCCGCGGTCTATCCTATTGCCAGTGAGTCTGAAGGATATGAAGGAAGTCCGAACTATCAAGATCATGACGACACCAGCAAAAAACTTGAAAGGCTTCAAGATCAATCAAGCAAACATAATCAACAAACCTATTCAGGTACGCGATATGTAATATAATATCTAAAGAAACTCTTCGATAAACAGATTTATTTACGCATGTATTTAGAGAGATGTATCGGTGTATCATTTTTAAAATTATACTTTAAATTTTCTTATAACAAATTCAATGTAAAGTTAAATAAAGGATGTAGTATTGCCATTCGTCTGGTTGGTCTGGTTTGTCGAAATTTAATTTGTAAAAAGCACAATTTTCAATTTTGCTTATAACCCAGAAATAATCGATACTTTAACACTAAGAAGAAATTAAAAAAAATTATAAAATTTTATTAAAGAATTTGTTATTGAAAAAGTAATGTCAAAATATTGTTATATTCATTAAAACGCTAATTATAGTTATAATACAAAGATGTTATATTGTAGATAATGATACATATTAACGACTGTTTTCATGTTATAATTAGATGACTATCAAACAAGAGGACTCCAATAGCGACAAAGGTTGCAATTCCAGTGATGAAGTGACGTCGGAAACTGACTCGACTTATCCACGACTAAAGTTGAATGCCGAGGAAAAGCGATTATTGCAAAAAGAGGGTATCACATTGCCCAGTCATTATCCGTTGACAAAGCACGAGGAGCGTGAATTGAAGAGAATCAGACGCAAGATTCGTAATAAGATATCCGCGCAGGATTCCCGCAAGAGGAAAAAAGAGTACGTGGATGGCTTGGAAGATCGCGTGAAACAGTGTACAGAGGAGAATATAACGTTGCTGAAACGAATCAAAGCCTTACAATCGCAAAATCAAAGTTTGGCTGGCCAGTTAAAGAGACTGCAAGCGCTCATACAAAAGGGCAACAAGAGCGCCCAACCGGCAACTTGTCTGATGGTCTTGCTGCTTTCGTTAGCCCTCGTCGCTTTACCGAATTTGCGACCACATTCCAACAATAACAGTAACGATTTAACACAAGAGCAGGAGCAACCAGAAAAAACATCACTCGCAGGTACGTTCTGTCATTCTTTTATTAGAAGACTCTTTCTTATATGAAAAATTTGAATCACAATAAATTAACTTTCAATAAAGTTAAATGGAATAAGTGTTATGTAATATAAGTGACCATGAACATAATCTTAACAAGATACAATGACATAATATTTAGACCCGAGATTCAATAGAAACCTAAGAGTATCAACGTTTATAAATACCTTTTGATAATGTTCAAAATCTTTTTATGCTTATCCTTCATATTATCATTATTTACACAGACTGTAAAACAGACCAAGCGTCAACAATGACATTAATAAGTCGTAGGCATTGATAAGATTTTACGTAACACGCAGTAGAAAATGTAATTAATTGTAATTTAAGATTTTTTACATTAAATTATAATTGTGAATTTAAAGATATTTAATAAGATATTTAAAGATATTTAAATTTTGGTGCTGCATTACTATTGATTATTATTTGAAAAAATACTTTTACTTGTACAGATTTCATTTTCTTAAGAAAATTGATTTTTCGTGGTATTGAACTGTATACACAGCAAATTCCATTTGACAAATAATGATCTCGAATTTCGTCGCAGTTGCACATTGCAAAATAACTGACGCACGTGGTATTTAGATTGTCTAAATTCAGCAGGAAACCGTTCAACGAGTTCATTAACAGATTTGAAAGTGATATTTCGTTTTGTATTTCGTCGCAGTTGCACATTGCAAAATAACTGACGCACGTGGTATTTAGATTGTCTAAATTCAGCAGGAAACCGTTCAACGAGTTCATTAACAGATTTGAAAGTGATATTTCGTTTTGTATAATTCGCAAAAAATTAATTTTTTCCGAATTTAAATAATATGCATGTGTAGAAATTAGGACAGAATATGATATAAATATATATAAATTAAAAAGAGAAAATCGGAGAAGCGAGAATTTGAGTAAAAGAGAAAAGAATCGGCTGTTTTAAATTCTAAAAAAATGTAACCCTTCGAACGTGTCATCTTGTTTACAAAATTAATAATAAGAGACCTATATACGTGCGAGAACAGTGAAAACTGTAACACGCTTATGGGATCGTTAAAAAGTAGTCTTACTACTTTCTAAAAGGGGGAAGAAAAACACTGATCCTTTCACTGATTCGTTTATTATTGAGACAATTCTGTTTTCGCGTAACTTGTGTATAGAATCCCTGTTGGAATAAACTTTTTTTTTAAATAAAGCATAGCTTTTTCGTTTTATACAAAATATTTTAAATAACATTTTATAATTTTCGGCGATAAACTATGTGTATAAGAAAGTTCTTATATTTTTTATGATATCGCTGACATCAATGCTATACTTTTTAATTAAATAAAAGAATAGATATTAAAAGAAAATAAATTATTTAATTTTTTTCGTAATTTGATTCATACGAGTGATATTAATTATATGCTTACTATCTTTCGTTTTTGTAATAGTAATGATCTCCACCGTACGTCACGATTTTATAATAACATGAGAATATATTTAATGTTTCAAAACATATAAAAAATTTTGATTCTAAAACACAAAAGTAATCATTCACGTGCTCTTGTGCGACAGACTGTAGAATAGATTCGAAATATTTAATGAATGTATCTGCATATGTAGTTGCTGATGGAATCATAGCGTAAACTATATCACAATAATCATAGCCGAGCCATATTCTACGAGACAATAATTTTAATTTTAGGTCGCTCGAGAACTTTATTATATACGAAGCAGCTAATGGACGAAGAACTACAGCAATACGGCGAGGAGTTGTTACAGGAGGTCGAAGGTCTTCTAGATCACGATTACAGCCCGGTAATTCAGATGCCTCTGTACAAACGTCCCCGTATTGACAGCGAACCTACTCCTAAGTACGTCTCTTCCGTAAACCATGTGGGAGGAACGCTTGGCTTAAAACCAGATCTTGCCATCTCAAAGACGAAGAAACAGTATATCGAACCACCGCTGGACGACACATGGCCACCGCCGAATCCAGGCGGACAGAGGACGGTCAAAGTCGATAAGCTCGAAGCTCTTACTAACGAGCTCAAGATCAACATCTCTGATACCGAAGGCACCAGGACAGTTCTTGTCAAGATGCCTCGTGACAAGTAAAACGGAATGTGTATGTTTATCTTTTTTTCTGCAGCGATAAAGTAGTATCTTTTTTAGTTTCAGAATTTACAATGATTAGAAATATATTTTACAGCGAAATATTTTACAATTTTCGCCGGGGTTTTAAAGTGTTATTGATGATTAAATTCCATTAAAACGTTTTTATATCTAAAACACGACCATGTTCGACGATTATGTTTTAGAGATGCAACGGTTGTGCAATTATAAAATATAAAATTTTTGCGAATAAGTAGTACCTACACCTTTATTTTTCAAAATGCTTACCAAAATGTTGGATAACCATCATTTTTCAAAAGCCAATTATTCGATCGTATTTTCTAAATGTAGCCAATACATTTTTCAGCAGACATCGAATTATCGATCTATTAACAATGCTAGAAATTTTTGGTCATGGTTTTTAGAGCTGACCTTTTATCTTGATGATTGGCTTTTTCAGCCAATTGGTCGGGCCTTTCTTTCTTATCTTTTTCCAATTGGTCGTGAACCTTAAAAATTAACAAAATTGAATAAATTGGCTGAAAAAGCCAATCATCAAGATAAAAGGTCAGCTCTAAAAACCATGACCAAAAATTTCTAACATTAATGCTAGAAATTTTTGGTGATGGTTTTCAGAGCTGACCTTTTATTTTGATGATTGGCTTTTTCAGCCAATTGGTCGGGCCTTTCTTTCTTATCTTTTTCCAATTGGTCGTGAACCTTAAAAATTAACAAAATTGAATAAATTGGCTGAAAAAGCCAATCATCAAGATAAAAGGTCAGCTCTAAGAACCATGACCAAAAATTTCTAGCATTTAATTGAACAATGTTAAGCTGTTGTTACTAGAAATAGGGGCTGAAGGAGAGAATACTTTATGTGTAAAATTTTCTAAGAACTTTTACGGATTAGACAATATTAAATATTTACTTATTTATATGAAGAGCAGTATAAATACACTATTATTCTTACAATTTTATGATTATAATTATCGATGTTTGAAAATAGTTATATACATAGGGAACTTTTTGTAAATAATTAAATATACACATATACACATAAAATTTATATAGATACTATTGCTTCAATGTTAAACGACAACTGGAATAAATATATGTCTAATTAATAGAAATGTAAAACAGATCTAAGTAATTTACGATTAGATGTATATAAATATATCCACATATATGATTAACCCTTGTCATGAAAAATAATAAACCCATAATAATATGATATGTTAATCACTCTTGGCATGATATATTAATCGTACAATTGTCAATAGTTCTAATGATCTCGGTCTTTGATTTCTATTAATCCTTAAATTCTCGGTTTTACATACGCTTGATTTAACATTGTTTAATTGAGGCTTTTTTATCTCCTAACATATTCATACACTTTTTTCTATCTTATATGAATAATGCCAGTATTTTTTTTAATAACTGAAAGAAAAAAAGATGGTTGATATTATCGAAAAATTGTATGCGTGTGTCTTTGCGTACATGAGTGTATGTGTGTGTGTGTGTGTCAATCACGCTTCTATATGTGATATTGATATCCTTTTAAAAAATGTTTAGCATAATGCAGCATAAGTGGCATTATTTTATATATGCGATAGTTGTATAAGCTACCCATGCAAATGAAAGATTATGGGAAATGACAAGAAATGGATCATCTAATCCCCAATGATTTTGCAAGTAGCTGATATTGATGGCGAGCAAGAACTTTTTTCGCCGAAAAGACTGTATTATAAGTAAAGTATATATTGAAGTAAATATCGAGGTGTGAAGTATAGACGTTTTATTCCAAATTCGTGAAATATCTCATTTGCCTTGCATACAAAATTATTGGATAAGAGTTTTTTTTTCTATTAGAATAAGTAAAGAGATAAATCACGAACTACTTTTCATATATGTATATGCTTGACAGTATATGAAATGCATGAAAGTGTAGATAAAATATGTTATTGATGCATGACAAGTCATTTTGTAATAACTTGTACTTATACGCTTGCTCAGAAATATCGACAAGAAATTAATTGAATCGTTCATGTTCATACAAGAATATAAATCTTGATAATTCTGTTCATTTCTGAGTATAGTATATAGCTATATTTTTATATACATGTAGAACATATAAAATGGTCTATGTAAACATACTAAAATCACTATATTATAAACTTTATTCAATGTACGTGTATCGATATCAATAAATAAAATGTTTATGCGTGAAAAGTTATGCGTCATGTTCGTAGGATTAGTCTTTTACGTAGAAGTTAAATTGTCATTAATGACTAAATTATAATGGTATAATTTGAATAAATTATATCATAAAAGTAGGGAGGGCATAGTACTTTTTTGTGCTCTCCACACAAACATCTATTACAGTTTGTACTGTAATTCGACGGTTCCACGAATACTGTCTGTTCTTTTTCGAAGAACTTCTTGAACTGGGTGCACATTGGTGCAACAAGTTAGAGTGAAACAGAACGTACTTGTCTCACTCTTTAACTCGTCGAAAAAGAACAAACTTCTATACTTAACCTAATCCGAAAGCAATTGTATGAACTTCGCGCCATTTCTCTGTTGTGATCCATTCCGCGTGTTTCTGGTTTCTGTGTTTAAACTTCGTGCGTTGAAACGGGTTTATACATTATTCCAACGTTGATGTATACAATATTATTTCAGTATATTTAACGAGCAGAAAATCTGCAGTAAGAAATAGCAGATTTCGAAGTTGCACGTGCATAACCTTATACGTTCGAGTTAAATAACAGAGCAAGAGACTCTGTGCTATATGACCTAAAGGGCTAGTCAAAAGCGCCTAACTCACCCTTGGCCCGAAGGAATCTTGAAGGAAAGAAGTTAATTACATTAAAATGGGTGACATTTCGGATTTGCTTGACTTATTACCAGTCTATTACTCAAGATTGTTTCCCTTCGCCGACTATCACAGGTGGCTGAGTTATGGAAATGGTAAGAGTAAGATTTCTATTTTTCCTTTGCTCGTATTTAATATATATTTAATGCGCCGTATCTAACAATGTCATATCATTTTTTAATTCTTCCTTTCAGTGGGTACTTTTAGCAAGAGAGAATTCTCGTTTACTCTCTCGGACGACATTTACATACGCTACCAGTCTTTCAACGATCAGAAGGCACTGTCGGATGAGATTAAAAGATTGCTGCCGCATAAAATAGATATAGGAGCAGTTTATAACTCTCAGTAAAGTATATCACAATTTACTGTACAAAGATTGTCGTATTTCTTCTCAGTAATGGATTCTCTTGTAAGATCAGTTCTGGTTTATGGTCTTTGATTTTGAAATTTTTGATCTTCATATTGATTCCTTTAAGTAATTCTAAGCGATATTTCAATGATTTCAATGATCTGATATGTCGCTACGGTAGACTTTATTCCTAAAATGTTAGCAGTTTGCCAGCAGATTTGAACAGAATATTGAGCATAACATAGGTGTGACAGACAGAGACAGGGAGACATTAATAATTACGCTATTAATTAAATCTATTTTAAAACAGAATGCTAAATTAAATAGTAAAAATAATCGGAAAAAAAGTTTAATAATTATCACGGTTTAAATCTATATTTCATAAAAAATGTGATGTCAGCTTTAATTTTTATATGTCATAAGAGATATTAGTATAAAAAGTAATACAATTTTTAAAGAAATAAGGCGTAATGAATAAAATTGAGCGTTTATATATCTTTAGGCCGAAAGATCAAAGAAGAGGCCCAAATTTTCAGCCAGTAGAGAGAGAATTGGTGTTTGATATAGACATGACTGATTACGATGAAGTAAGAACGTGTTGCAAGGGAACAGACATTTGCGGCAAGTGTTGGAAATTCATGTCACTTGCTTGTAAGATATTAGACAACGCATTGAGATGTAAGTATGTATTTATGTCACTATACTGCCTGTAACGCCAGTGAATATTCTGAAGTAACTGAGTAATTTACCTTTACAGTGGATTTTGGATACAAACATATTTTATGGGTATTCTCTGGCAGAAGAGGTATTCATTGTTGGGTATGTGATTCCGCAGCGCGCACCTTGTCAGGACAAGTACGAGCGGCTGTTGCCGAATATTTACAGATTATAGGCGGAGGTGAATTTATGAAGAAGAAGGTACATCTCACCGGCGATAAAATTCACCATTCCATCAAGTAGGTCTACATATCGGTCACAATAATAATAATTTAAATAGAAATCTGTAATATATGGAGAGATGATATATGTTACAGGCGTGCTCTGGATATAATCGATCCTGTTTTCATTGAAATGTGCGTCAGAGAGCAAAACATGTTGGGCACGGAAGAAGCAATCGAAAAGTTCCTTCCGATATTGCCTACTGACGAAGATAGACAGGAAGTAAAGGTGTTGTTCGGTAAAGAAAATACCAGTGAAGCAAGGTGGAACGCATTTATACAGTACATCGAATCTAAACGGACAGGGGTACGATTATATTGGAACGATTCTAATTCATTATCGCATTTTAATTTGGAAGATCGAAATTACTTAATTTATTTAACTTCAGGGCGACCGAAAATGGTATTTGTACCGTCACTTGATCGAAGAGATAAAATTACAATACTCGTATCCAAGATTAGACATAAATGTCAGCAAAGGCTTAAATCACTTATTGAAATCGCCTTTTTGCATCCATCCGAAAACTGGCAAAGTTTGTATACCGTTCAACGCGAGTGCGGTGGATAAATTTGATCCTGATAAGGTCCCTACAATAATGACGCTGATAGGTGAGATCAATGCGTACGATGTGAAGGACAAGGCTGAAGAAGAGACATACGACTTAAACAAAAAACGAATTAAAGATTACAAGAAAACGAGCTTGAACAAGTCACTGCACGTTTTTCAAGAATTCTTACGACACTTGGAGGCTGAGCGACGGGAACAGAGATTAAAAGGAAAAAGTAAGCGCGCCATAATTAGCGAAATCAGTTTTTGTACAAATTTTGTATAATTAACGATCCTAACTTCTATCGTAATTTCATGTTTGCTTTCAGTTTCAGCCGACAGTATGGAATTTTAAGATATCTCACAACGATAAGAAACTACTTCTAAAAATTGATGTTATATTCGAGGTAATAATATTATTTATAATGCTTTAAATATATTTTCATAGAAATAAAAAAGGTACATTTTTTTAAATCTCCAAATCCAGCATTTCCGTTTTTTACATATCATATATATCTCTCGCGATAAGTTGCCAGATAGTACTCCTACAGTGTAGGACAAGAGAGGGAGGGGCACGCTGCTTGAAATTTGAAATCTGAATAGCGATTGAACAAAAATCGAGACTTTCGAATTTTTCCCGCGAAACCGAAACGCTCGTTTTTTAAAAGTCACTTAGATGCGCATTAATGAGATTTCTCCTCGATCGTGAGACGTTTACTCCACTTCTCGGATCAACGAGATGAAATTTCGGGCGCACGGACAAAAGCGACTCGCTCTTTCACGTGAATCACCGTGAAATTCCTTCGCCCGGTGGCTCCTCGGTCCCGTTAAATCGGATGCACGTGTTATGCTAATTGGTTCATATAAGCCAAGTTAATTGCTTCAACTTGCCTTGTTCTCACGAAGGCGTATTTAGCCACGCCAGTTTTTAATTATGTCGAGATTATGGGCCATATGCTTTTATCATGTGGCTTTATATGGAATGTCAAAGCGGAATGGAGAAATAGTGAAATTCTTTCTTTCTCCGCTCTTCGTCGCAGGATTTAAATAATTAAAAGTGAAAACGGCGTGTCTATTTGATAGCGATCCGAATATATGAATAATAAATAATGTGTATAATTTATTTATTATTTTTTTACTATCGGCAATATGTAATTATTTCTATTTTCGTTGTGATTATAAGTTATTATATTTTCATAATGTTTCTATATTGTACTTGAAAACTGTTGAAAGAGTTTGGGAGGTGATCGATATACAACCAATTTAAAGGAAAAGATCCAAGACTAATATAGTGTGTAATGTTCATTGACATATTTAATAAAAGATGCCTGATCAACGTAGGTCGAAGCACGCCAGATATAGACATTTTCAGGTTTTGGTAATATAAGTAATTAATTTGCGTTTTACATTTAACGCAAATTTTGGATTTATATTATTCTATCTTTTATGTAAATCAATTCTGATCATTCCGCATGTAAAAGCATTAGATTCATCGAATAGTGACTATCTCGTGAAACATATCACAACGGCGATATTCCGAATATTCTGCTGCAAAATTATAAAATATATTAGCAAAGCGGAAATAAACAGAACCAGAACAAGTTCGATTTGTGTGAAAAAAAAGTCCTAAAACGGATTTGCGCAAAAATGCAAGCCTATCACTGATATTACCAAAACCGAATATCGTTTCATTTTGATCATGATTTCATGTTTAATCCTTCAACTCACGCTGATTAAGCATTTTTTTTACTCCTCTTAGTGAACACTATACGTCTCGGATCTTTTTTTTTTAAATATCCTACGTACGCGGCAATCCAGCCCGTTAACAGGACATCAATATATACATGTATACACGTGCGCATTTTTTGTTGGCCCAATTATCAGGCTGTGCAAAACGTGCAAGTATGCTGTATCAATGAACCACTATGATGCCGATATGGTTTTTTTTCCGTCTGACTACGAAGTTTCGTCCCGTTTCACGGTCGAAGCGATGGCTGAGAGAAGAAACGCATGCGGCACGGGCTCGCTTGCTGCTCGTTAACGGCGCTGTTAAAAAAATTAAGTAGTTTATAGTTATATCAATATCTTTCCCAATTAAAGTAGTCCTCATTTATAAATTTATAAAATATTTTTGATCGATCATGTCATTACCGGATAAAACATTTTTTATATAAATTATATGGATAATGATAAACGCACTCTCGACAAGTCTTAAAATTCAACAAGCGATCAGATCTCAATGAATCCGGATCTCTTGCGTGCAATCGATATTTAAATTATAACACGTGTGGCGGCAATTTGTTTCTCTCTTTTTTTCTCTTCATCATCACGAAACGCGCCCGTGCGTGCGCGCGTGTAGAGAAAAACGCGTGCACGCTGGCCGATTTGAAATATCCTGCAACGCCAGACTGCGCTTCCACAATGCGGAACGTCGAGTGTGTGTCTCTTCAAGTGTAGTTTATACTTTTAAGGATTACAATTTGCTGACGAGCCTTTCGATAATTAAATGGTCCCCGTAATTATATAAATTCGTGTGCGGAGGCGGTATCGCGAGAGCGTAATACGATTACGATACCGCCTCCGTGAATGAACGCGTTGGAAAATAAATATAAATGATATTATTGCGTGCACACACCTACGTGGTAAAGACGGGAAAGGACATTACAGATGCGCGTTACTGCCTGTAAATGTAATTTCAGACGCTCGTAATTTCGCAGATCGCGTAATTACGGGCATCACGCAGTGATAATAAGGAGAACACGCGTTGTTACGCGTTTTTATCGCCATAAATATAGCTTTTTCTTTTTCTAGGAAATTGTCAGCCATCGTTCGCTCGTCGTTCGGAAAATGCTATATTAACTCAGTTGTCGTTAACTTTTATCATCGATTTGTCGATCTAAGCAATTATGGCCGGTATTCATAGTCAGATCTTATATTTAAGACCATCTTAAGATATTATTTAAGACGGTCTTAAATATAAGATCCGACTATGAATACCGGCTTATGATTGAATTTTAAGGTCGAAAGCGTTTTAGAAATATTTATAGTTTTGTAACATCAGCGTATAAGCTGGCCGTAATGTTTGTACGCGATTTGCTCGTTGGTCTCTCACGTTAAAATCAATTGCGCGTGAAATCTATTTTTGCTTGAAAATCATCGCGGAACTTAATCTGGTCAATAGTTCTCCGTGGCGTCCGAAATGGAACGGACAAACGATTCTTTTGGAAACGATTGTCGTTAACTTTTATCATTGATCGATTGCTTGTCGGTTTAAGGCAATCGTGATTGAATTTTTAGATCGAGAGCGTTTTAGATATATTTATAGAGTTGTAACATCACGTTACTACCGGCCGTAACGTTTGCACGCGATTTGCACGTCGGTCGCTCTCGTTAAAATCAATTGCGTGTGAAATCCATTCCATTTTTGACCGAAGATCGACGCGGAACTTAATCTGGTTAATAATTCTCCGTGATGTCCGAAATGGAACGGACAAACGATCCTTTCGGAAACGAAACGACGTATTTCCGTACACTTTCTCCTAACTAATACGCCCGACCAGTTGCACGAATTTATAATGGATTTTTGTATACGATTTCTCTCTCGATGCCTGTTTAATGAATTTTCGTCCGACGTGCCAGTTATATCTCTAAGAGACTGAGCATAAATTACCCATACAAATTCCCAAGTTACTTCGCTTTCCGTTGATGCAGTCTATTTTTTTTTTTTCTAATTTAACAAGTACATTGTCGGACGAATTTCTAGTGGATTTTTGTATGAATTTATAATGGATTTTGTACGATTTCTCTTTCAATGTAGCTTCTGACGTGCCAGTTATATCTTTGAAAGATTGAGCATAAACTACACAATATAAATTCCCAAACTACTTCACTCCCGTTGATGCAGTCTGTTACCTATATATATTTTGTAAAGTTACACTGTTAAACTCGTGTTAAATTATATACTCCATTTGTATATCATTTTTAAAACCATTCCTGTAGGTCGCCACTGCTTTTTACTTGATAAATCATTAATTTAACTGAACCAATAAAGTTAAAATAATACTGTTTTGTGTTAAAATAATAAATTTTGACACACATGGTAGTTAAAAATAACAGAGTATTATTTAACTCAAAATATTGGTTTAAATTTCATCCTTTAATATTTAACAGTGTAATAAGTGCAAATTAAACATCGTTGGAGTTATACGAATTTATAATGGATTTTTGTATACGATTTCTCTCTCTCGATGTCTATTTAATTAATTTTCTTCCGACGAGTCATATTTCTAAGAAATTAAGCACAAATTACAAATAAAAATTCCCAAGTTACTTCGCTCCCGTTAATGCAGCCCGTTATATTTTTTCAAATTTAATAAGTGCAAATTAAAAATTTAGTCAGATTTCGCACGATAATTAAAATTCCTAATTATTCGATGAACGCGAAGTACGGTACCATTATAAAAGCGTATAGAGCGTTCTCACCGTGCGCCAAAACTTTCTCGAATGGCACAACGGAAAGAGGAACAGGAACAATCGCGTTCAAAAGTGCGATACCGCGTGCCGCATTTTCCACGCCTGGATAATTCGATTATCCGCGTATTTGGAAAGCGGACGGATTTCGACTTCGTCCATTTGACGGTCGCATCTCCGCGAGACGGTACTTGCACGTCTCTCTCATCGCGAGATATCCGCGCGTCTCGCGTATTATTTTACCGCTAGATTAAGCTGACCGACGCGAGCCGCACGGCGCGGCGACGCGACGTATATCGAATAAAATACAAATAACGTCACGCTATCCGAGTTTCACGCGAGAAACCGAGTCACTCCTGTGGCTTTTCCCGTAAATACAGCGGACTAGATTTTTCCAGATCTAGGATAGGTATGCGATCCACTGCCGGAGATCACGCGTCCGTCGCGTTGGTACACGGTCGAAAGCTGCTACGAACCGCGTGTCGTTATTATTCCGTGTCGGAGAAACGTGTAATCTGACTTTAAATGGATATTCTTTTTTAGTTTAGACTTTAAACGGACATACGTTTGGTTTCCGCTTTATAATGAATAGCTCTGGTGCGCCCGATTATTACGAATACACGCGTCCTCGTGTTTGATAAATCTCAGCGTTGATTTTCGGCGATTTTACCGCGTGTATGGGAAGCCGAAAAGCATAGGTCTATCGAATTGTGATAAAAAAATGTTGAAAACGATCTGTATTTAAATAGTTACTTAATAATTATTACTAATAGTTGTTTTAGCCTTGCTTTTTACAGTACATTTGTTGTCACGGGGACTAGAAGTTCTTTACGACAAAATGCAATGACGGCGCTGAGGAATATATAATATAATTTAGCGCACGATGATTTCTGGCTAGAAACTCCATTTAGAAATTTAGATTGTGCCTGATAAACGCGAGATTTCTCGGCGAACATTCGTGCGGAAAGCGCTTTGAGGAAACAAACTGCGGATGCAAATCTCGAAACACGCGCTGTTAAATATTAAAGGATGAAATTTAAATCAATATATACCTTGAGATAAATAACATTTTGCTATTTTTAACCACCATGTATGTCGAAATTCATTATGTTAACATAAAAAAGTGTTATTTTAACTTCATTGATTTAGTTAAATTAAAATCGTTTTACATTTTTACAATTAGTTAAATTATCGACATATTGATTAGGAGCAGTGGCGACCTACAGGAATGATTAGAAATGATTCAAATTGAGTATAATTTGACATTACAAATTTAACAGTGCAATTTCCCAGTTATGAATCGACATTTTCTTACGTTCGATCTTCGCTTTAACGAGAATAGCTCTGCTCGCACTCGTCTTGAGACTAAATCTCGCGTTGCATTCGATTTTTACGCGAAAACTGATGGATTATCAAATTATAAAAATGTTGGAGAAATGCAAAATTATTAACTACTTAAATATTTCCAAGGAAATCATCTTGTTATTCTCGCTGTCTTCGCAGCATTCGTTGTCACGAAGATTAGAAATTCCTCGCGTAAATGCGCAACGACGACAAGCGGAGGAGTCGATGTAATTGAGTGTGCGATAATTTCTGGCTGAAAACTCTATTTGCAACTCTAGAAAATTAGATTGTGACTGATAAACGCGCGATTTCTTAGCAAACGCGGAACGGCACGTGCGGAAATGGCACTTTAGAGAAACGGATCGCGGACGCAAATCTCGATACACAATTCCTCGGTCGAGACCGATTCGCTACCAATCATCGTTCATCATCATCTCGTTCGGCCGGGATTTATAGACCACTCTTCTGTCTTACGCGCCTTCATGAAAGTTTAACGAACCAGAAACGGCGCCTCGCTATTTCGATACGAGTGTCGCGCCGTACGGTATTCCCCAACGAGAATTTCACACGACGAATATATTCGCACCGTGAACTGTAAACTTTACTGACTTAACCGCTCTTACGGTTTTTGCGAAACTGAGAGATCTTTTGCTCTACTCAGAAAGAAAAGATAATCTTCTTATATAAGAATTTTAATTTTTTATTTAAACTTTTTTTTTCTCGGTTGAACTATATAAATGACTTCAAGCAAGTTCTCTTCGTTTAACGCAATATAATCTCATATCCAAGATTATAGATTCTTGCATATGTATATACGAGCATGTAAGTCTTGATTTAACACTTCTTTATTACTGTGTAATTTTTCGCTAACCGTCTATTAATCTTCGAGCTATTTTTAAGGAAATCTTGAGGCAAGTAGTTAGTACCTTTGAAATTTTAACAGTAAAGATTTTTTATTCGACTTAACTGGCTATCTTTATAATGTTAATAACTGTTAATTATTCACTGACGTAGTAAAAGTTACGTATTTGGTTTCCACACTTTAAGTTTATTTTTGTATTTCATTTATTTATTAAACTGATTAAATTTTGCACTCCTTCTTGAAAGTATTTTACATGTTCAAAATAAAATAATATAAGCAGCAGATAAAAGCGTGGTCGTTAGCCTCTCTATGCCACTCTACGTGCCACTATACGCATTGTAAAATAGATCGTGTACAGTAGCAATAGCGGTACCTATTGATATAGCGAGAATGCGGAGAAAGTCAATACTGAGATCAAGGAGTATCAAGTAAAGGCACAATATCGAAGACTTCACGATGATTAATCACGAAAAGAAAACTAAATTGGTTCGAACGAGGTAACGAGCCAATGAATGAAAAGGTACCCGCTGATCTGCTGACGATGCGAGCGATAAAATAAAAAACTTACATTATGTAAATCTGATGTATATTTGAACATAAAATGTATAAAGCTTAGAGTTTAGAGAGAAAAAAAACGTGAAAATTGTGCGGATTTCTTCGAGAGGAACGGCCTTGAATTGTACTCCTCAAGATTGTTCCTTACCGCTTTATTATCTTGACACGATAGGCGTGTCAAAATGGGATTCTTCCGAGGATTCTTCCTTTCCTTTCAAAAGGGATTAACATTAAGAGCAAAGCAATTAAAACGAATCTCACAATTAGGCTATTTAGTGAAAAGAAAAAGGATAGGGAGCTAAACACAACAAGCTAATAGTATAATTATGAATTAATAAATATATTTTACGCGTACACACACACGCGCGCGCACGTATACGTCAAATTGACGAAAGGAGAGCGAGTTGTCGAGAAACCGTCAAGAGGATTCGGCGGGGTGGTGGATTCATTGGTAAAACAATTCAACGGCAGCTCGTATACGGGCCTGCGATCATTACGGACGCATGATCAAGAGCAAAAGTGTCATGAAGAGTGAAGATGCGCCAGGAAGAGTGAAGCGTCGAAAGAGGTGTGAACGCGAACGAAAGTGTGCCGTTCGTATACGCCGACGTGCGTGTCGTCCTGTTCTAGGGGGGAGACGTGAGACTCTCCTCGGACCCCAAGAAGCGTCCGAGTAGCGTGTGCTCTCGGGGTACAACGTTTGCCTCAGTGGGGGCAGCGACATAAGTACAGACGATCTTAAGAAAAGCCCCACATTCTGATAGCAGATCGCAGACCCACGGAGTCGGTGAACTTGTGCGATACAATTTGTGCGACACCCTGCGAGTAGCCCCGCGCGCTCAGCTGTCCGAAAGGCGTTGGGATCGGGAGAGAGAGAGAGAGAGAGGAGGGTCAGGGCGCTCGAATGTATCTTGGAAAGGGCTGCTGCATCCGCGAACGAAAGGAAGAGACGTTTGGGACGGACCTTCGCGTTATCCATCGTATCGTTTTGCCTGCGAGACTCGCATACGCGGTGAGTAACGCGCGTGAGTTTCTTTCGCAATTTCTCGAATGTGAATTTCGAAACGAAACGATTGTGCTCTGAAACGCACGATCATGATGCTTAATTGCGGGGTAATTGCGCGGAAATTTCGTGAAATTGGGATCACGCGGATCACCTCGATCGAAATACGCGATGCGGATTTTTTAACGTGGCGTAAAAAATAATATAATAGAAAAGTAATGGGAAGAAAATAAGATCGCGAGATAGATGAAAGCTTTTAAACGAGAGCTCGCGGAAAGAGGAAACGCTTTAAATACACGCTTAAATAATTTGACGAATCTTAAACTCCGATTTAAATATATTTATTTATCTTACAAGCATCAGTTTATAATTTGTTAACTGAAATGTCTGTGTGATCTGTGTCACCCTCAGACTGACAGTCGACCAAATCATAGACTGGTTGCTTCGATCGCACGCGAGTCTGGCTCATGCAATTTTTAACAAAGTCCAAGATTGTTATCTGTGACATACACCGATTATTTATGTCATTATTTAATTCATTTAAATATGTCAATGGATTATCCGAAAGGAAGGACATGATCGAGTATACAAAAACAATAATTTAACAGCTAAACTTAAAATTAGACTGTTAAATTCGTAGTGTTAAGTTATATTTATTTATTTGAGTCATTTTTAACCATTTTTATAGGTTGCCATTACTCCTACTAAAAAAAAAGGAAAAATATGTCGTTAATTTAATTAAATCAATGGAGTTAAAATAATACTTTTTTGTGTTAAAATAATAAATTTTGATACACATGGTATGACCAATAACAAGGTATTGGTTTAAATTTCATCCTTTTAATATTTAACAGCGTGTAACGTTTCAAGTGAGACTCATTAAAGCTTTTATTACATATTACATCACTATAATCTTCGCGTTTTTATCGTTATAAAAAAAAAGACTTTATCGGCACGATGCCACCCACGCGATTATCCGCGTACAGAAGTTAGTGCGATCACGTACGACCTTTCGCGGGTGATCGCCGCATTAGCGTTATGTCGATCACGATCCCTATCGCCGTTCCATCGATTGGTATTCGCGCAATGTCCATCGATCCGTCCGCACAGCTGGTCGAGCATGGGAAAAGCGCGAAGAATTCTTTTGATTTAAATCAACTTGGCGATCGACATCTCCGCGACGTGTGCCGCTCGCGAATGATAATGAAAAGTCACCTCTTCTCTCGTTGTTTCACTGTCGCTATCATTTGACTCACGATCAACTGTACGCGACACCGTGTATTCGCCGTTTCTATAAGTTTGACCGAATCTAATTATTAACTTTATCACGATGGAATCCGCGACGCTATTATTATTAATATTTAATTCATATTTTAGGTTGCAAGACAACCATAAATTATTCCGTTTCATTTCTTTTTTCAACGCTGCAAGGTAACGTTAGTGTAACGTGACCAATCTGACTGATTAGTCGGACGACTCACCAGTCGACAAAATGATCTCAGATTCTACAGAGTGCTGCAAAAAATGTTAACACTTACATGGAAGTAACATTTTTGGAGAAACAGAACTGATAACATCCAAGATATCACAGTAACAAATGTATTTTGTCTTCGAATACTCTCTCTCCACTTCGTCACTATTGTCAACACATTCTTGGAATCTTCTCCGGGTGGTCTCCAGAGCTCTAAGCCTTCTACATAGCCCTCAATTACTTCCATTTAAGTGTTAACATTTCTTCGAAGCACCCTGCAGTTTGACCTATTGTGTCTTCACTCATGCATTCGCCTAAAATTATTGCCAAGTTATTCCTCGACAATCGTCTCTGCTTCCCTTGCAAATCGTCGTTCTTCACCTATGAGAATAATGCAAAAGCTCACTTTTATTTGCGGACTCGATCGTTCGCTCGTGAGGTGGATCGTAAAAAAACCCGCTCGTGTATCCGAACGATTTTCGCATTCGCTATGCACTGCAACGAAACGGCCAACCGGTTCGGGGGGTTCGGGGATTAGAGTTCTCTAAATTTCACCTCTTAAAGATTCCAAATGTAAATAACTGCGCTCGTAATAAATGGTCAATTTCTTGCGGTAAGCCGCCAAGAGTCAATGGTAGCGGTGGCGCGGAGGAAGGAAGCGCTTCGTGCCTCGAACATATTACTTTGCTGCCGTGTGCAGCATCTGGAAAACGAGGTGTAGATTATTTCGCGATTTATGTACTCTCGAAATTCGACTCGACTATCGAGAACTGTATCTTGACTTTTTTACGCGGAAGTAATTCAATCCGGCGTAATTCACGAAAGGGAAGGGGATATTGTTTTAATTTATTTATCGTAAAGTAATGTCAATTGGGATTACATACGTGCATCAAACAACTTTCTCTGCTTGATACATATATAATCCCAAAATTCATTTTATACGACGATACGTTTCCAGAAATGTGATTTCCTTCTACGAATACTGATTGTGAGAGGCTTGGAAATGAGGTGAAAGTTTTTAGATAGCAGGACATGAGAATAAATTGTATTGATTTTTAAATTGGATGTTACTTCGTGCGGCATTCGTGATATTGAAATCTAGGATAGTAAGATGCGATCCTTGAACTTATAAGAAATACGAGATCTTTAAGAAAGGGAGTGGTGTATAACAAAAAATGTAATTATTTCATGTGGAATGCAAAATGGGAAGTAATTTATTGAAAGTACAAGCTTCGGCAAAGTTTGTGCTTGCGTCATCGATCGAATATAGTTTTTCTTAACAGTTTTTACGTTTTCTTTCGTTCATCAAATGATTTTTTCTCGAGTTAGAGAGTTACCTACGTTTTGATAAATCGCCAACGATTTAGGAAATGAGAAAATGTATATGTGCAATGTATATTGAGGCGAGATGTGAATTTTGAACAAATAAAGATTAACAATTGAAGAAAGTAGAAAAGAAATCGTTCGATATCATAACTTTTGCAAATAATTTTAGGTAATGACGTAACTATTAATAGATTCGGAAGAATTTTGTTTCCATTTTAACTTATGTCTATTACGAGACAGATAAAAGGCTCACAGCAGTAATTTGAAGTAGATAATCCACATATCGTAAGTCTAAACGACTCTTGTAAATGCTACACTTTGATATATAAATATATGCGAATATTAATTTAACAATGTTGCCGCTAATCTAAATTCTCGAATAATTCTATCTTAAAAAACGACATATTTAAAACACATGCACACAAACACAAATCGTTGCTCTATCTAGGTTAATCGATTCGTGCATAAGATCGTTTACAAATATACCGTTGCTTTGTGTCATTAATGTTTTGCGCATCCTTATAAAAAATAATAAATAAAGTTTATCTTCGCAAAAAGATGGGTACTTACGAAGAGGTCAGGATTCTCGCCGAAATAATTAATGAATTGACAATTTGTAATGCCACACAGTAGCAATGATTAATACAAGACTCATCAAATGTCAATTTACGCGCGTCAAAGAAGCATAGTTCGCGTTATATTTGAGAAAATAAAAAAAAATTCTTTTCACAGATTCTTTTTACGAAAGTTCATGCATGAATTCATTTTTTGATTGTATTGGAAGAGTTGGAAAAGATTATTTGGTTTTACAATTAGAAGATTTATCGCGAAAGATGTAACATTATTTACAAACTACTTGGATGAGAAGTAAAAGATGAATGAAAGTATGAAGGTGTGTTAAGATGATTATTGCTTCATGCCGGAATTACAGTTCCGCGCTAAATGGAATAATTCGCTCGTTGGACAGCACTTTTTTTGTTAATGATATGCTTGATAGAAGTTCGTTTTGAGAAAATTATTAGAACGTACACGAACCGACTTGATTTAACTTCCTACTTCACAAAAAATTATATTGCATAAGAATATATATAATAAAAGATTTACTTTTTTTTAAGGTTCAGTTATTAATTGCATACGTTTATAGAGGAAAGTGCACTATTATGAGACAGGATCCAAATATGAGATATGTTAAGCTAAAAGGCCCTATATAGGCACTATCTGTTGATCCCACCATGAAAAAACCCCGCCATCTCATATTAGGATCCTATCTCATAATAGGGCACTTTCCTCTATTAATTTCTATAACATGCAATTAAATGTAAATAAAAAATAAGAATTTTTAAAAAAGAAAAATATTAAGTAAGTTTTTATCTGCTTTCATTGATCATAAATTCACATTTGCATATTGCGATCTGATTTTAGGAAACATGTACATGATTAACTAATGTAAAGACTGACTAATTTGACGAGACCAGCCGCTTCTAATCGCATAATGCGTTCCATATAGTTGTAACAAAATCCATCATTTTATAAAATATCGTTTTATAAAATATTCATCATCGTCTCTCTGTTTTTCTCATTGACCGACTATTGTCGATCTTTTGCTATACAGTTTCCCGTCATCGATACCGAATTAATGCAAAAAACTGGCACTTTATGAGAATTATTGCGAGAGTATAAAGAAAAAGAAAATTTTTTACAATCGCCTAGAAAATGATCGTTATATATAAAGTAACTCACATGAACAATTTAATAAAGTAACATCTTGACTTTGATCCGCAAAGATGTTTGCCTACATGCAATAGCATAGACATTATAAAAGTAGATTTGATCGTAGCAATAACCACAATTGTACAATATTGAGAGCATCACATGCCGCGTGCATTCAGCGATCAAATTTCTCTATAATATTTCAGAAAATTACCTTTCCCCAGACATCATTAATAATACAACTCAATTATGCTTTATTTTGTGAAAGAACCGACAAGAATCGCAAATCTATTGGTAAATGCGAGCGTAATACCGGATGGTTTTAATGCTCTTGATTGTATAGTAACTACATATATAGAGAATAACTTCTTTTGTATAAATTTTTTTATAAGTGGACAATGCAATAATAATATTATAATTATTATTCGAAATAGAATGTACACATTAAATTAGTTTGTATCGTAAAAAAATTAGATACCTATTTCCAGGTTCATGGAATCTCAAGTCGATGTTTCTAACGGGCGATTAGTGCTTACTAAACCGTTATTGTGCGTCAAAATAATTTGTGCAACTAAAATTATTTCAAGTTGGGAAAAGGTACATTCGGGATATGGGTTACGGCGTCGTGATACGTTGGCAATCTCATTATATCGTGAAATTACTTGCAGATCGTGCTGCTAAACTCCGAAATTAACAATCGGGTACTGTTGGCGCGCGGACAATCGGCATTCCTCAAATCTGGGTTTTCTGATGCGATTCGCAGGTAACAATTGCGAACAGTACGGCGAACGATGCGGATTCGCTCGTACTCGATTGTAATCTTGAAAGGAAGCACCTGCAGTCTCGCAAAGTCCTTCGTCGCCTGTCGGTGTAATTATTAGAGAGCCTTGTAAAGTTGCTTATTAGGAGATATCGCCTGTTTAGAATCGCCGTGCGAGCCGAACGGTGATTCTAAATAGGCAATATCGTATCCTTCGTCTCTCTTCTTGGTTTACTTATCTGGGAAAAAAATTTTTTTTATATAGTTTTTTATATAATAAGAGTATATATAATTATATATAAAATATCTCCATATGTTTTTTTTCTCTCTTGTATAAATCTCTGTTTGTGTATATAGAAAAAATAATAAGAAGAATAATTGAAAAATAATTCGAAAAATAACTTTTGTGTGTATTCTTTTTTTACAAAAATTAAATTTGAGATTAGATTTTACAATATTTTATATGTAATCATATTTTATACACAATTATATGAGATATGGATAATTTTTTCTCATTTTTTCAAGCTTTATAAAAAATTTAAAAAAATAATGCAAAAATTATTCTTTTAATTATTTTTAAATTCTTATTATTTTTCTTGTATATACAAATAGAGATTATGTAAGAGAAAGAATTTATATATGATTATATATGAAAAATTTTTTGCCGGGTACAAAAGTGGAAATATTACTGTGTGTAACTACTTTTGTCTAGCGGTAATTAGGTCTGTGGAACACCAGAATACACACATGTACGATATTTATTGTCAGAATAAAAAAGATCCACGTATAATCGAATTTCATAAAAATGATTAATCGGAAGATTATCTCGCTTAACCAAAATCGTTAAAACCGATCTGCACAAAGATCATTGACAGATACGCTTTATGTAGGATACGCACCATGTAGGATATATTGAGAATTTATTGCAAAATAAAAACTTCTTCAATAGCCTATGAATCACCGTACAAGCTTCCGCGCTACATCCTGCGAAATTCCACGCTGTATCGCCATATCGCGCTAAAATCAGTAGCGTAAAATTGGATGATTAAAGAAGCAGCGAATAAGAACGAGTATCTCGTGGTAGCTATCTTTTCTTCCTACGTGTTTTATGTCAAAAAGCGACACGCGTCAATGATGATTTATCCAAATTTATCCAATTATAAAATTGAATCGCCACACCATTGACCTCTTCATTCTCAGTCGTATATGTTTACATTTTCGAGTTTTAGCTGTGAATTTAATCGTCCATTATAAATGCTGATTTATTAGGATGAATTATTTTTACCGTTTGTCACCGACATATTGTAAATAATCTTTCCTCTGGAAAATATTGTGAACAAAATTTTATAATTCTATTAAATCTCTTCAAAAATGAATGATTTTATCGTTCTTAAAAAATTATAACTTTATCAAAAGTTATACGAACAATTAAAATTGTTAAAAAACTGATTTTTTAAAATCATAATTAAAAAAAAGGATCAATCAAAATTTAGCTAGTCGTATCAGAAAATGAATAAAAGAAGATGACTCGAATATGTTGACTCGATATTAAAAGGAACATGATAGATGATTTTGTCCTATGATTTCGTACCTCTCCTTTAAAAAGTAGACGTTTCGAAAACGTGGTAGTCATTCGGCTTCTCGCCGTTACGTTCGCATTTCTCTAGTTACGTGTAGCAAACGATTAAAAGAAAAGAAAAAAAGAAGAAAAGAAAGATCGGGCTACGTGATTTTCACCGGACATAACATCTTCCTTCGCTCGGAGTGAAAAAAATGGCCCCGTTTCCGCTTCGCGGAGTATAGGTGCGATTTAATATGCAATTATTCGGGTCAACAATGGGATCCCCGGCCACGTCCATCACTCGATACCATAACTCTCTCCTTCCGTTGAGATTGAAGGCTGCCGGAGTAAATGGGGGAATCTATTTTGTCAAGAAGCGGAGCGCGAGATATAATGATACAACGCGTAAGGTACGATTGTATACACGGTAACGTTTAGTGACCACTGTCATTGGACGTATTGGCGAACAGTGGCAATTTGACCGGAGTTAATTTCGAGTGGCTATACGTTCCGCCAGAGTAAGCCATGCGTACGCTTCGATAAGTAATCACCGGACGTGTCGGAAGAGACCAGATTCCTCGTCTTACTCCGCGCTAGCGTTCGGTGATTATCTATGAAAACTGCAGTAACAGAAAAATGATACATGTAATAATTCAAGTTTGTCAAAAGTTGGATTCGTTGCTCTACTATATCGGATCGTCTAATGAAAACGGATTAGATAGGAAAAAAAAATAGGTCGGCGCGGGGAAAATAATGAGAAGAAAAAGCTAATCGTAATATGTGACAGAATGCGATAAGTGTTTTCCTGTTTTCTTCTACGTTAGATTATACACAAGCTAAGTGTCTCCAGGTGTCATTGATAGCAAAATGATACGTTCCACTTACCGGCAGCACACGCGATTCTCCGATCAATGTCTTCATTCTAGATTTGTTGGATCTGTCGCATTTTTCTTAATCTTACCGCTCCTAGAGCGACTTTGTAACAAACTGCTGGCAAACGGTGGCTGAACGAATTAAAAATAATCGGTCGCAAATTGTTTATTAACAAGCTATTCGCGAATAGGTCTTCATCGGAAATAAAGCGATTCGCGATCTGTTCGCGACCCGTCCACCAATTCCGATGAAAATCCATTAAATTAAGATAACTACTTTTGTGTCATCTCGATTACGTGCGCGCGTCGTAACGTAATCGTGTGCGTTTTGTGAAACCGAACGTTTGTAATGCTCGTCGTGGTCTCACGTATGCCACGAGAGAAATAACACATTATTATGTAGCACTCACAGTGACACATACCGGTGCTTTGTTTCAGGGAAATAACGGTCCGCACGCGTAACGTACAGTGCGTAATACGAGCGATGAAAAATTAGTATACATTAACGGTATACATTACGTATAACGTATCGAGTTTAGTTCTGGTTATCTTAATTGTATCTGTATTATCCACACATATCATTGGGAAAATAGTCCAGATGGTTGTGGAGAAATGCCTTGTAATTCATAAATGACTCGGTAACATATTTTTATACCGCGTTTTGCGTTTTAATTAATACGTCGGCGTGAATTGAGAGTGTATTAAGCGCGTGATATGATTGCAAATAAAACGAAGCTTCGGTTATGCACCGATGGAAGAAAACGGTATTTAGAAACAATTGCGGAATGCAGCATTCGGATATTATTATGACAATCGTGCTTTATCATATCGCGGTGAAACTTACGGAGTCGATGAAATTCCTTCAATGACGATAACGATTGTCCGCAATGGACGATTCAGCACACTTTAATTGGTAATGGCAGAATTAACAGTTACAGAATTAATAGACCGTTAGACAAATATTTCTTACATCGATGTGGTATATCGCGGTTATATTATTCCTATATAAGAAACTTAAATTTTTATAGACTATTTCAGAAATATTACATTTTATTTTCTTCCAAAATCAGTCTAAAAAAGTTAGCAACTTTTTCAGAGCAGCAACATTAATATATTATTTTTAAACAGTTAAATTTAAGCTTGTAAATTAATTCAATTAAAAATGTAACGTTAAAAGTATAACGTTAAGATATCTAAGTTACCATTACTTGCCATTTCTATTGTACATAATTGGATAACAAAGTAATTATAGTTATATATGTGTAGCATATACAGGAAAAATAATAAGAATTTAAAAAATAACTGAAAGAATAATTTTTTGTATTGTTTCTTTAATAAAAAGTAAAGTTTGAAAAATTATTTCAAATTTATTGTTTAATTTTAATTAAAAACTACAATTTTATTGTTATCATCCGAGTTTGATTATCCGTACAAATAATAATTGGAAAAAAGGTGTTTCGTGACGATATATATAATATTGTTGTGTTGTAAATATACATTCTATTTATGTTTATATGAAATATATGTATAATAATAAATTATGGATTTATTGTTTTACGTTGATGATTAAACGATTTATACCCATAGTCGATAATATCGATATTCTTCAATTATCTGCTGGTAATGTATAATATAATTTATATAACTGCATTCCAACATACAAAATGTAAATAATTTATCCGAGCCAAAATTATGCCTGATAAAGGTTCAATTAAAGGCAATCAGTTCTGGATAAATCTTTGTGTTTATTCAAGTAGCCTCGGTGGATAATTGAAGAATGTTATTATCGACTACCGACATAAAATTTTCGATCGTCGATATAAATGCCTAAATAATTATAGTTTATATGTATATGCGGTAATTTATAATTTATTATTTTTTAGATGCTTCATAAATAAATATACATATTTATGATGCAATAACATCGTGTATTGTTGCGAATCTGCATTTCCTGTAATTATCACCAGCATAGATAATCAAACGCGGATGGAAATAATAGCAGCGCAGTATTTATTAATAAAATCGAATATTGTCATAAATGTACAATCTATAAAAAAACATGAGGATAATAATAAATCGCAAAGACAATATTATATTATAAACTAATCGTTCAAGTTTTGACAATCATGGGAATTTTTACAAGATTATCGGTTCTTAACAGTCTTCTTGTTGATGCTAATGCAAATTAAGTTTACAATCAAGAAACTTGCAAAAACAAATTATGCAAATAAAAAAAAAAGATAACCGGCTATATCAGTAGTCAACGAGCTCCATAATGATGGAGTTATTAAGGCTGCGTGATAAACGTTTATTCACAGACCATCATCAGGTATCATTACACTTGTATTGATTGTATTGATAGTGCTAACATGACCGTTGAAAGAGCTATCATTTTCTCTAAAGCCTTGTGTCCACCATGCTAGAAATCTCGGACGGAGAAAGAATTAACCAATCGCATTGGTCAATTGCCGAATTATTTAAATATGATTGGTCAATTTTTTCTCCGTCCGAGATCTCGGAGAGCGATTTCTAGTATCGTAGGCTTAAATTACGAAGCGACAGATAAGTGTCTGAATAGAAATGACCATTGAACATTGATCGAAAAGGCAGAGAATAAAAGATAAACTGAAGAACGTAAAGAGGAAAGAGGAAGGCTCTGAGATGATGTAATTCAAGATAGCACATCGCATTATTCGATCATAAACGTTTTATGACGTTTTATGAATTATTAACGTATATTTCGTGTTTAGCGAAAGTTTAGTTTAGTTTAAAGTACATAATAACTCGAGGACAAATTTTTCATATATAAAATATATCCATATATGTTTTCTTTCTCTTGTATAATCTCTGCTCGTATATACAAGAAAAATAATAAGAAGAATTAAAAAAATAATTAAAAGGATAATTTTCGCATCTTTTTTTTTATACAAAAAATGAAGTTGCCCGTATATAATCATATATAGATGTTATAATCGTGTATAAAATATAATTATATATAGAATATTGTGTAATCTAATCACACAATTTTACTTTTTGTGAAAGAAACAATATGAAAGTTAATTTTCTAATTATTTTTTTAATTATTCTTCTTATTATTTATATACGAGCAGAGGTACAAGAGAAGGAAGACACGTATGGATATATTTTGTGTACAATTATATATAAAAATTTTTTTCCTGGGAGAGCATACCTACAAGGCACATGAATACTCAAAACATTTTTAGAAAGCGCTTCCTCGTAAAGTCCATGGATAGCCACGGTAGAAAGAAGCAATTAACGTCGTCTCACGATTAGTTGGAACTATTCACCGAGGGGCAAATGTGCGGACGGGTCAATTTCTGCGCGCTCTCGGTCAGCCGACCTTCTGCAAGGTCCTCCCGAGAGTGAGCACGGGAGGACTTCGCGGCTTGGAATGCGTGACTCGACGATTTTATAACCCGCTTTCAATTACCCTTCTTGGTGCTCCTGTTTCGTTCGCCATTGCGCCGCGGGGTAAGGCGAGAGGAAGAGGGGAAATACCGCAACGCGAGCAAAAGGCACGGACCGTCGAAACGCCGGCGACGCGCGTCGTCGCAAACGCGTTTGTATCCTTACCTCCTTTCTTGCCCGCCCACCCTTTTTCTCGCCGCTCCGCACGGGGACGTGATTTATTCGACGTCAGATGTACACGTACAATTCGCGCGCGCAGCCATGAGGAATAAGGAGATCCGATAATGGTGTGCGTATAGCTAGACAGGAAACGCGTCTTTCCTAAAGGACATCCACCCCAACGAGCGGACAATTTGTTTTGGCTCGTTTGCTCGCTCCGTTGAATTCAGAACGAAAAGATGTCCGTGAGACATTTAACTTGCTATGAAGCAGCAGATTTCTTGCTCGCTGAAATAAAACGACTTCTAATGTTATTATAATTACAAGATAATATGTTATCATAACGCTAATGTGACGACTGAATTGGTATTCATTATGTATTCATTGTGTGTTAACAATTTTCTTATAAATGAATTAATTTATTATTTTCCTATAAAACTGCAACATTTGCATTACACGCTTAAAATATTGCCACTGAACGGACATTAAATTTAATTGAATGTTGTAATATTAATTTTTCCACGAAATTTAATACCATTTATTCGATGAAAGCTTTAAATCTATAATTATGTTTCACTTTCAGTAAATTTTTATACACATAATTTAATAAATACATATATATTACCTCAACCAACAATACTAATAAGATATGTTGCTTTTAATAATTTGCAATTGCTAAAGCTTAAAAAAAAAGATAAAGACTTCGGTGTATTATTTGATTAACGAAACAAGAATTATCTAGATACAATAAACAATCTGAAATTAATGCCTCATCCATATCTATGGTTTTCTCGTTCTATTTTATAATAAAAAATACTTATTACAAATTTACAATCGTCTATATCCGGTTTCACAAATACTTTCAAATGCACAGATACATTGACACTATCTGATATCTTTACAAAGGCATGTTTATCCGTTTTCAGACCCCACACGATGGTACTGGTCCTGTTGATACCTATAATCGGATTTGTGGCAGCAAATCCTTTTCCAAACACTCTGAACGACCGCTTAATCCCTCAAGTCCAAAAAGCGCTTTCGCTTTCCACGGAGAATCGTTTGAACACGCTGGATGGCGGTTCGGACAAAAGAAACGAAACGGTGGAAAATATCAAAGAGACTCCATCAACCCCGGAGTATACGGTCCATCATCTCGCAACTTCCGAATCGGAGACACGTGAGAATGAGGCGGATGAGAAACGGGTGCAAGGACGAAAGCACAAAGCTATGTTCGTAGACTATCCTCTGATATCGCATATCTTGCATTACCCGAGGGTGCCCACGTATGAAATCGATTACAACGACAACACCGAGCTGACGACGCAGGATAGATCGTCGGGCGCGTCTAGGAGATACCAAGAGAGCGATATCTTCTACATCCGACTCCCGCCCATTCCATATATGTTCGTACCCGGTCTCGGATACATCTCGCAACCGCCTACGTACCCGGGCGCTTCCCTGAAGCCCCAGATACCCCTCGTGCCGCAACTAGTCCAGCTGCATCAGCAGCTACACGTGAGACCCGCGCGACCTCAGCCGGCCTCTCAGCAGACCGTTAATCCCTTCATCAAACTGCCTATAGACTTCATAAGCAACGGCAAGCCCACCTCCGTCTATCAGTGGCAGAAGAAGCCTGGCAAGAAGCCAACCGACAGTCCCATCACGAACCTGGACAACCTGTCGGCCGACTTCGTGAACAACGGTAAGCCGACCTCTATTTATCAGTGGCAGGCGAATTTCAAGCCGGCAAAGAGGCCGGATGATTCGCTCAACAGCCTCGATATGGGACCCTACACCTTCAATGGCAAGCTGACCAGTATGTATCTGCTCGAATCGGACGACACCACCTCGATGCATCAGGCCATACGACATTCCAATTAGCAAAACGCGCGCACGAGTAAATTTGTCTGATTACGTTGAAAGTTGGGAACAACCACAATACAGAAGGAATTTAATTAATTAATGTCTCTCTCACGAGGCGGACGTAACAAGAGTGACAAGTATTCCGCGAGTTGGCGAGCACATTTAATGTCAGTTTCAACCTTGGCGGGAGCAGCCGAGTGAATCTGACTATAGTGCTGACCAAGCTTATAACAGTATTCGCGATAATAATATTAATATCGAACAATGTTTCAGATTCATGACTGACGTTACATAATATTCATAATTTATATCTTGTACCATCATTATATTAACTCGTCGTATTACCGTAATTATTGAAACCGTAATTACTGAAATCTTGTTGCTCGTTGTACGGAAACATTACAAAATACATGAAAATATGGCATTACAACGTTAGAGTATAATAATGTTAGAAGTTTGTCAAATTGAATGAAGAATTTGATCAGTTGCTCCACATAGGGAATTATTGAAAATTATTTCAAGCAAAAAGGGGGGCATATATTGAGAGTGTAACGCGGTTGTCAATGTTATCCGTTAAGTCATCCGTTTAATGTTCATTAATTAGTAATAGGATATAATATATAATTCATCGAGTGTTTCGGCTCTACTTTGAGCCATCTTCAGCGATGCGGTAGCAAGTCTCTATTTGCTAAAATAATCTCGCGTTTTCGAACGAACCACAGATGAGTGTTTCCAGATTGAATGGTCTAAAAGCAATGTATTTCACACGAAGAGATCCGAGTGAAATTTTGACAAATGATCATAGTCTTATTACTAATTAAAGAACGTTAAACGGACTGATAATCGAGTAGCATTCTCAATGCTCCCTTTTTCGTTCGTTACTTATTTAATTTCACATTATCAGGAGTCCTTAGTTAATTATCTATTTAATTTAAAAATATTATTTCAAGAAAATTATCATATTGGATTGTTATTATTATATTGCATTGTTATTATTATATTGATAATAACTTATTAAACAGAATTAAATAAAGATATCGTGTACTACGTGATTTTGCAAGTATTGTACAATAATACTTTCAATAGTTAATATTTCATGAATATTTTATAAAATGTGCGAGATGTGTAATTTTAAAACATATTTATTTTTTAATTTTATATTTTTAACGTTTTTACTATATATATTATAGATATTATATAATATTGTGTTTTTTAACAAAGTGTGTAAAAGAGATTATATTATTTAAAGCCGTTGTTTCAGTTCGTGTACATTACCGAATATTTATATAATATTTATTGGTCGATGCGGTACTCGTGAGTTTGTAAATATGTGAAATATATGTAAAAATGATTTTAAGAGAGAACGAGAACGCACTATCATTTTTAATCCCGCCCGTAGTGTTCCGACAAAGTGAAAAGGCATATTTCCTACACTTCGTCACTTATAGCACCAAATATTGACTTGGGACATGGGTTTGGTCAGATTGTCTGGACTATATCCTGCCTGGTTGCAAACATGCGCAATTCATTCAGATTAGACGCGTAAGGGGATTCAATATCAAGATTATTTCGATGCGATCTGACTTTGCCATTCCTGCGTGTAAAAATATTACGTCTACGTATGTACATATATGTGTATGGGTAATGTGTGTATCGTGCGCACATAAAATATATGAATGAGAGTTTTACAAGACATAAATACATATTAATATATGTTATTTCAATATTCTGATAATATGTATCACGTTATTTGTCACATTATTTTGATGAACACGGTTTTAAATCATTCTACCTTGAAAGAGACTATTAGCAGTAATGTAACGACGATGTCTATTTGGCAAATACATTATAATTAATGCCTTAATTAAGTAATTAATACTTTACATAAATATACCTGGTAAAATACGGAAATGCAAGTGTGTAGAATCTCGTTGAAATAATATTACATAAATACATAATTAGGGGAATTATACCGTTTATCCTTCTCGTTTACATCACCCAATATTTTTATCACGAAGTTGTTCACGGGATGTAATCGTCCAACGACAGGTTTTGCTCGTGTTACACGCGAAACGGTAAAAGGATGTAATGTGTAGGGACAATCTTCGTCGGAAAAAAGATGATTCTCTTCAGTATCTTGAATTTATACGGTCAATTACCGAAAAATGTAGTCCCAGAGGCGAGCGACTCGTCACCGGCGCGGCTGTTGCTTGCAGATATTAAAGTAAATGCGCTGTAACGGGTTGCGAGGGTTCTCATCCAGATACAAAGTGGTCGAGCAAGGTCATAAACACAGAGAGGTCTATAGATCCATTAGTTTCTATATTTCTCCGCGTCATCCTACCGATGATTAAAAACTCATTCACAGCTGCTCACTACAATTTGGAAATTGTCGCAACAAAATGCAATAAGAATGTCCACAAGCATTGATAAACTATAGATGCTTAAGTCGTAAAATTTTAAGCGAATCTTCATTGTTTGATAAAGATTTTATCTGCCGCTATCTTTATGCGTAAACTTCTTTATATTAATAATAAAATATTGTTCGGGTATATAAGAAAATTATTTAATTGTATCGAATGAATAACGAATGTATCTGCATATGGATAGCAAATTATAAGGATATAAGAGGTATAAGCATCGACAACACACGTACATAAAATTTTTACAAACGTGTAAGTACTAAAGTATCAGTTATTAATCTGGAATGTGTATCTGATTGCATATCGGCGGAAAGCATCCTATCTTTAATGCATTACGGAATAAATAAAAGGATGACCGGTTTTCGCAATGCAGTTCGATAGTAACTTCATTATCCGATACCGATTATAGAGACAGTTTATTGGATCACTACAATCACAATTAATATCGCAGTTTTATAAACAAACAAATGATTATATCGTGGTGATCCAAGTAAGAAATTCTAGGGAGAAGAAATCAAGGAAGGAACTTTGAAATGCGATTATATATGATTCGTACAATCTTGTCAGCGCAAATAAAAATGATTCAGTTAATGTTAAAAGGTTTAAAAGTATAAATCTATGTAATTGGAAATAATTTTTTATGATACACATAAAAGAAGATAAAAAATCTTTCCAAAAAATGATAACAAATGTTGCTTAAAATTATCATCGCTGATATTAATTATAAACGCGTAAAAAAATGTGGGTTTTTAATTACTTATCAAAATAAAGTGTACAAAGAGCTATAAATATCTTTATTCGTTACACTGGATGCCTCATTACAATCGAGCGCGCTTACGATACCTAGAATATAGAAAAAAAATATACTTAACGCAAAAGATTCCCACGTTAATGCACGTAGGAGGAAAGATTTACATGTGTAAGAACATGCGTATTGTCCAGTCTTAATGAAGAGTCTACCTACAATTATATGGAAACGTCTTACGTTGATCGAGTATTCGACACACTCGATCGCGGATCAATCATGTTTATTACGTGATTACACGCGGACGAATGCGCGTGTAGAGATGCGATAGTCCGCATATTTATTATATTTATAAAAATATATTGTACAATGTTAATTCAATGATAGAAAATTTGATTGTAGGATCATAAGACGATCCTATCCTCCCGGCGGGAAGAAACAATTTCGGTGATCGTGTACCGATAAAAAAGTCTTAAGTTTAATCAGATTTGTTAAAAGAAAAACAGAAGACCTCTAATGTCGAGCTCTGTAAAGAAGAGATGTTAGCTTTTTTATTCCGTAGTAAATCAACGTCGCGTAAAATCCTTATATTAATCTCAGTAAAAATATATAGCTTTTTCTGCTTTTCTTTAAATCTTGCATAAATAAAAAAAAAGTAGACAACGAGATAAAGAGAAGCGTACGTTATATGTATATATTATGTAATTTGAATGTCACATAGTAATAGTTTAATGTTTAATCGATACTTATATCATGTGTAAATAGGGTGAATAGCCATCCAATGCAGGACAGACATGGAACATTCAGTCGTAATCTCAATAATACTATCGCGCTTTAAGTTAGCAATACCGGAAGTTCCCGCAAACGCACGAGTAAAACGACAAATTGTTTCTATTCTCGGCTTTCTCTCTCTCTCTCTCTGTCGTAGGTTTCATATGTATATTGTCCCTACGATGAAATCAATCGACGAAGCACGTGAGCCACACGTTTTCTAGAAACATGTCATACACAAGACTTTCAAAGGCCTTGACCACTGCTTTTAATGCTGAAGAACAATCCGTGCATTCTGTCCTTGATTGTCGAGAAGAAGTTGGGGTAATAAGGTGGGCTCATTAATTGTCCTTGTCCTAGTTTTTTTTTTTTATATAATGCCAGGAAATAATGGTATATCGTACGGCATTGACCGTTCTTCTGGAATCGTAAAAAGAATAAGGCAATCATAATCATATTTTTATTAGCGTTAAATTTGCTTGAAATAATCGACGTGTGCTTGATCGTTTCAAACGAGAAAAAAAAGACAAAACTCAAGCGAACACTACACGCTAATAAAAAAATGATCGCTTTATTCTTTGAACATTTATTGCGCCAATCAAAATTATCGTTCTTTAGCCCTCCGTTAAATATAAGAAGCTTTGCATGATTTAACAAGCCTTTTCCTCTAAGCAACAAGATCCTTTTGTATTTAATTCATGTCTAGAGTGTTAACGGGAATAATTCAGCTTCTTCCATTATGTGATGTACAATGTGAATATTTTAGTCGGTGACTAAACGTGCTGTGACGGGGCAACTCTCGCGAAACTCTCGTCGTTGAGAAGAGCGTTTCGAATTTCAAAAGTCACACATACGGTATTCATAGTCATCTCTTATATTTAAGATCATCTCAAGTTCATCTTCAGACGCTGTTCAGACTCGTTTTATTAGCTACGGCATATCTGAAGATAAATTTAAAACGATCTTATATATAAGATCTGACTATGAAGACTTGACCAGAAAAAATCTTTCCTGATGATACTTCAATATTTCAAAACCGTCTAATATATATTGCTTCAATAACAATTGGTAAAAAATTAAAATTTTTTGTTGTAGTAAAGTTGTCTTTTAAAATAACATTTTTAAGGAGAAATAGATGCATGGGTGTCATTTTGCGGAAATTTTTGGCATTGCCTATGGATACAATGAATACTGTATTTTATATTAGTAGATATAACACTTTTGTGAAACTATGATATGCTCAGATGCCTCATCCACTTGTCAGTTAATAAAATACAAGTTCAGTTATTGCAGCAATGCAAATATAAATACCATCCGTGATTTCGTAGGATGGGTTGCCCGAATATATGATATCGTAAAAACCAAAAATATGAAAGAACGGCCGCCGATGATGAAACCTGTACTAGCATTCCTAATATTTACTCGATACGTCTCTTCTAAGTAAAGATAATTCTTCTAAAGATGTATATTTAACAGAAGTGGAACAGTTTGCAGAATGCACGTGGTCTTGAATAAGAATGACTATATAGGCATGAAAGTCTCTGTTTCTCTCTTTTTTTTCTCTTCCCTCTCTCTCTCTTTCTTTTTGCTTTTTCGCATCTTATCGTTGTCAATTCGAACGGCGACCTCCGATCCTGTACAAACAGAGTAGTATGCGTCTACTTAAGCTAACAGGTTCGCGAGTCACTTAAGATACACGATTATGCACAGTTACACGAAACAATCGCGGATTAAGGTAGAAGGGGATGGTAGTATACTGGCTTGCGACTCTTCTCCATAATGTAGAAAGCCTTGGGCTTGCCGTTTCCGGGGAAGTTCTTGTGGATGCTGGTGGAGCCCGTCTTGGTGGTGATCGGCGCGTAATACGACATGGCAGCTTTTTTCCTGTGCTTCTTCATCTTCGGCACGGTGTTCCTCGAGCCGTGAAGCTCATTGGTCAGGTGGACCCTGTGCACATTCAAATCGTCCAGTCTATACGTCTTGTTGCCGTCGTTCTTTTTCGTCGACTTAAACTTGATATTGTCATTGTCGTTGCTCAGATAGTTGAGCCTCTTGTCATTGTTTCGGACGTGTTTCGTCACCGGCAGCTTTTGGTGCGAATGAAGTTTGTTATCGGCGGCGCGGTATTCGTAACTCTTGCTGGTTGAATCGAGCGGATAAAGCTTATCCAGCGCGGTTTTTGCCGACGACGTTTGCTGCTGTTTCTTCATATCCTCCAGCCTTTTTCTCGCCTGATCGATCCTCAGTTGACTCAGCTGAAGGCGCTTCTTCTCCGTCATTTTCTTTACGACCGGTAAATTCCAATGATAAATCTTGGCGGGTTTGCCATTTCCTTGGAATCCCACCGGAAAACTCGGACCGGTCTTGGTCACTTTGTCGTCGTTGACGGATTTGTGAGGCTTCGTGATGGTGTAGTACGGAGGACTAGCCGGAAGCTTCACGATGTAAACGTGGCTGTCGCGGTGCCCGTGACGACGGCTGTAAGCCTGATGTATGCGCGTCTGCGAGCTGAGCCCCGGTGGTTCAGGTCCGGCTAATCGCTTCTTGTGATGCCCATCGGGTATTTGAAGGGGTGTCAGTCCGAGTCGGTTCAGGACGGCCGCGTTGCTTGTATGAACCGTCTCGAAACTCTCCTCGGAAGCAGTCGCAGCGGCGTGACCACTGAGGAACATCAGTAGCGAGCCACTTAGCAGAAGTAATCTAAAATACAAAAAAATCACATGCCATCGTTACGTGTACACGTATCTTTCATGTTGATGTGGAAGTATTATAAATCCAATAACGAATAGTAATGGATTAAGTCAAAAACCGCTGATGTATAAGAGTAATCGTGGCCGCGGGAATGATTGTTTGTTGCGTGCAATTGATTCGAAAGAACTCTATAAACGAGATTCCAACGACGTCGCAAATGTACGATGTCCGCCCGAGATCTAGATGAAGAAGAGATAGGGTTACGCCGGCTTATAGGGAACGATTCATCATGAGTCACGATTACCAAGTCGCGCGAAACCAACGACAGAAATCATTCAACCGTATAGGCGTTAGTGCCACGAGGAGTTCGAAGCAGGGATCGAGGATCTTGGGTCTCTGACTGGCTCGTAATATGGTTACGCGTGGAAAAAAGATTTTAATAAGGTAGAATTTCAGGGCGAGCGTGAAAGTGATGATTCCCTGCCAACAAGGCGTCTATTTTACGAGGTGAGAAACCGACAGTGCAAAAACATCGTGACGATGAATACGCGTCAATTTGCCCTGGCTGTTAAGAACCGCGCGTCGCTGCACTGGTGAGCCGCGACGATGAATTAGCCTTCCCACTTAATTACTCGTTACAAGGATGAAGTATGTTAATTATTCTGCGTCTCTCTTGTACCTTTATTATAAGGAGCGTTATGCGTGTCTATGAAGAAAGCACCGTTTCAACAGCTCATCATCTACGAATTATTTTGATAATTCATTAAAAACGGAACTTCTGTGGTTCAATAATAAAATATATAAAAGTTATATAATAAAAATTTTTTTTTTTAAATTGAAAGAAGACCCTGAAAAATGAATTTGTCACGTGTAAAACACAAGCAAATAATTATATAGAATCGCGAGCGGCAATTTTCCGTTGAAAAAAAAAGTAATAAAATATTCAGTGACTCGAGTGACTACGTTCGGTAAGGCAATGTCCATCGGTCTTGGAAGTTGGAACGTCCGTCATGCAATAGCCATAAATTAATATGCCAGCCGGACGACTCCCTCGTTGTGAAATTATTCCTCCATCCAGCAAGGTACTTGACGTGGTCATTCACAACGACATGACGCTCGTGCTGCATCTAAAGGAGTGACTGGGAGAGAAAAGGTGAAATACGACGGAGGACGAAAGAGGTGGAGGAGAGGAAGAGAAAGAAGATTGCGTTGCTTGTGCGAAAGATGATCGAATGTTTTTCCATAACTCAGTAATTAGGGACGATTAAGAAGAGATGTTTTACATTACATGCATACAAATGGGCTACATTAATCATTCCTGCAATTGTGACTTTGAGTGAAATGTGGTAAGAGTATATTCTAAAATTTTAAGTGAAAATTTTAAAGGAAAAAAAATATTTATAATAATATCATGTGTAATTATCGCTGTTTGTCGCTGGTTATCGCACAAAAATGCGCGGTTATTATTAAATAAGTGAACTATCTTCACCTCGCTATAGAGATCCAGTAAATGATGCTCCAACGCTTTTGATTTTATTCATCACGACTTTAATTTAAATATAATTAATATTTAATCTATACCAACTTTGAAGTCAATATGCATAATTACACTTCAAGAGTTATCAGTTGCTCGATAATACTAATATAATAGTATAATTGCGTGACTAACATATCATCATATAAGATGAATAAGAAACGAAATATATTGTATTAATGACAAATAAATACCTTCTTCTTTATATCCTTTCAATGATTCGCTATTTCATGTTTAAATACAAAAGCAGTCCGACATTCGAGGAAAACAATGATGCTGCGTTGCGGAAAAGCGCGCGCGCGCGCGCGCGCACATCGGCAGGGAAGAACGCGGAAGAGGATCCGATGCTCGAAGAAGAGAGTTCAGATTAGCCCGGCGATGGGAAGAGAGAGCTCGAGGAGTGTGAAGAAGAGGAATAAGAGGAGCGCGCGGAGTAAGTAACCGCGGAGCGCGAGCACGTGCACGCGGGTATGCGTGAGAAAAGCTCACAGTCGGAAATCTATATACGTATCGGTTGGTGAGAGACGGAGAGGCAACGCCTGGCCGGAATGACGAATGAAAAGGGATACCAACGTTGGCATCTCGCGGCGATCGCAGATTAATCTTCATGATCGTCCGTCCGGCCGGAGCGGCGGCGGCGACGGCATCGGCAGCCCGCGCGCGCGGGCTGCCCGTTTTACCACTCAACTTAACTCGATCTAATGATCAATGGCTATCACACACAAATGGTTCGATTCCCTTTCGATAGTTATTGGCTGCGCTAACTACGCTAATTCTCGCCGCGGCGAAGTCTCGTCGACGTTACACGCGAGGCATGTTAATCCGTTCGTACGACCGTGAGGCACTTCAAATATTTATCGAGAGAGACCCGAGAGTCTACGGTCTGCGACCCCTTCGTGACTGCGAGGTGTGAAAAGCACCTCCCGAGAGAAGTCGCTTCGACGCTTCGTATACGTTTGTGGATCGTCACATTTCCTGCTATGTAGTGGATAAGACTCTGGACTGACTGGATTGTGTATCGGGTTCGTGCGAATATTACACGTGCCACATGCAATCCGTACTCGTGTAAATGAGATAATGTTTTCTGTAGGAAATGTATGGGACTATCATTACATTAATATGAAGCGATTCTTATCTCCGTACGCGAGATAAATCTTCCGTGTGTATATTCCGTGTAGAATGCGGGAACATGGGAGAAGCGCGTGTCAAGTGATGTATGCGTGTATCGAGAAATTCAATTCATCGGGGTGAACAGAGTTATTTATTGATTAACTTATATCGCGACTATATTTATATTTATGAAAACCGCGAACGTACGTACCGCATACTCCGCATTTGCAGAGCGCGTTCTTGTTGATCCATGCTGGACCTCGAGAGGAAGAAACAGTTAGGACGTATTACCGGTAAATTTCAATGCATGGAATTTCAATGCGTGCTGGCTTCGGCTCGAACACGAACATTTATCATCTTAACATGATGCAATTAAGGTTTTCCTTTCTATCTGAGATAGATCTTGCCATCCATCCGTGTGCGGAACTGACGAAATCTATTCGCTTTCAGACCCAAGACAAAGAAAGTTGATGGGGGATTTCTGGACTTTAATTTCACGCGATGGTGCTCTTCAGATTGCGCGTCGCACTATCTCGTAATTTACAATGTACCATGTACGATTACGTAAAAGAAAATTAATATATATATATATATATATATATATATATATATATATATATATAGCGTTTGTTTTAAAAGTTAAAATAGATTTTAAAAATAAGATATAAAAACATTAATGTTCCGGTATTTTGTCTCAAATACCGTTATTTTGTTCGACAATTTAACTTATTATGATGTAATATGAAAGGTTCCCAATTATCCGACCCTCCAGGTCAAATTGCTCGTTTTTGGGCAACCGTTGGAAACGACGTTTTGGACAAACATATATGTAATGTTCTTCAAAACTTCGAGCGCACGCAAACACAATTATGTCAATTATCAGCGTATTGGTGCATGTTGCAAATTACTTTACGGTCTTTTTAGCCTGCTTTAATTACAATTTTATTCCCTTGCAAATAGTTTGAGAACTTAATCATTCATAATTATTTCCGCAAATTTATAGCTCACGCGAATATCAGACCTGACGTGAAAATCAAATTATCAAATTACGTCCCACGTTCGCGGAAGTGAAATTATAAATGTTGAAATAGAATGTTGAACCGACCTTTCTTAGAAAGTGCAATTATCTCCGTAAACGTGTACAAACCCTGTTCCCCGTATTACAATTCAAGGCGACATTCTCGTTCAACATTCTGTGGCAACTGCGTTTGCCAAACAAAGGTACGTTCAAAAACTCAGTGTTCTCGCAACCGGCAGTTGAACATTGCCTTTCCCAGAATCCGAAATGGTATTCAAAATGTAAGCAGCAAACCGGTTGATGACCGGTTCGGTCACTCCAACGAATTTGGAAGTATTTCCATGCATTTTCTATATAAAGCATTCCCGTGCGAAGCAGGAATTATCGTTTTTTAAGTGTTTTATTTAATTTATTTTAATTTATTTTAATTTATTTAAGTGTTTTAAGAAGTTTTAAGAAACAAATTCGTCAGCTGATCGCCATAGTCCATCGTACGATCTAATAAGGTTTGGAAACAAAATACACTTTTTTTATGATACGGAGAATGCCTTCAGGTATCATCTTCGAGATCTCGCGCAGCTAGAGATATTTGTTATTACTATAATACAAGTGGCGCGATCGGTCCGGCAATTTTGCATCACTGGTTGGCGAGTTTAACTGCGTAAAGAAACAAAAAAGAAGTAGAAATCGGCAGAGAGGAATGAATTCGCGGCAATGGTGGCCGCTGGAACGACATCATCGATTCCGCGCCGTGTCAACCTTATATAGCACCGGCATTCCCTTACGGCTCATTAAATTCACAAGGCACTGCCAAGAAGGAACGACACTGGCGGAGCAGACAGAGACGCGGAGGAGAAAAAAAAGGCCTGGGGAACGAGAGCCGCGGAAAGAGGTGGATGGCCACCACATGCCCAGGCAGGCATGTCCTTAAGTTCCAGGCGGATCTTGAATGGAGGGAGCACGGAAGTAACGAGCGACATACTTCTTGCCGTGCCGTTTGCACCGAGGGGTAATGACGGGCGCGGAAGGGGAACGTCCAATAAGACGTATTAGCGTGAATGACTCTCGTTAGGAAGAGCCGTAATAACTTTACTTCCTATATAATCAGAGAGACCCGCTTTGATCCACGCAATCAACACGCGCGCCATGCTTTATCATCCTAGAATTAGTTTAACCATTAAAGTCGCGCGGTACGCATTATTAATTAATCCGAGAGGTCTGAGAGATTTAATCGCCAATTAGTAATACTGTCCACGCGCGGCGATCTAGATTGCGATCACGAATGATATAGCGGGAAAATTCCAATAACTTTTACGGCGCGATGTATGCGCGATAGTTTTTGAAAATATCTCAAGTGATATATAATTAATCTCAAGTTATGTTAGATTTGTGCGTGTGTGTCTGTGTATGAGCTCAGATTAAATTAGATAAAATTTAATTATAATTTAAAATAAATCTAGCTCTTTTTAATGATATAGAAATATATATTTTAGATCATAATTCCAATTTCTCTACCTCAATCCCAACTCTATGTAGTTCAACAATTAAAAACTATTGTATTGTGGAATCTTTTGCATTGTTTTATAAAAATATCATTAAAGATAATTATTAAATCGCTATAACGAAGTCAGTTGGCAGGAGAATCAGATCAATTAGAATCGAACTTGTCCTTTATAGCTGTATCATATTATACTTCTTGTGCTTGTATAAAATGAGATGTCATCTTAAGCGCAAAATAATTAGACGTTAGAGAAAAAGAAAAGATAAAAGATACAAAAAGTTTAGTTGTAAAAAATAAATCTTATTAGTTCCCAATTAGGGAAAAGCAAACGGAAAAACGAGAAGATTTATTGAACATGAAATAACGCAAGCCACAGCAGACTTAGGCTCCCTTGGCTATTGTTTCGGTCACGTAGCCCTTTCCGCCGTCTACGCGGAAGGAGCTCGAGTACCTCAAGTACATAATCTCACGCATTGATCCTTTGTCTCTAAGGATCGAGGAGACCAAGTTCCAACTTGGAAGGTTGCCTTCCTCGAAGCTGGAAGCTGAGACTTCGCCAAAGCGAATCTCTCTGGCAGGTATTCTGCGCCGCCAGACGCGCTAATTGGCGCAGTTACATGCTCGCGGAGACATTTCTCTAATTAAATTGGATTATTACGCGAGAGCCATAAACATTACGTTATCACGGTATTAACATTGCTCTATCGCGAGAACATGACGATCATTTCATTAGCGTATCGGTGCGTGCGTTAACTTGTTACTGTCGCTTTAATCGTAACTTTGCAAAAAAAAAAAACTTATTTGTCATCAAGTCAGAACGATCAGCGCAAACTCGTTCTAAATGAATGTGGACATTCCGGATACTGGAATCCTGAATAAGCTGTATAATTGGCTTCAATGCGGGCCTAGATCTGGACCTAGACTTGAAGTCAGACCTAGCTTTCTCGCGTAACACAGCGTTTGCTAAGTTAAGAATTTTGTTACCAAATTCAAGGGACGACGTTTAGTAAACAATCCCTCACCGACTTCTTGTACATTTGTGTAAACTTTTAACTGATAAAATAAAATAGCTACCAAAGAATTTCATGAAGATATATTATGTACAAAAATGGCATTATAGTTATCTTTATAATTTTCTTTTAAATTTTCTGACACAAGGGGAGAAAGAGAGATCTAACGAAAAAATGTATAGTAAATAATATTTCTTTTTTTTAGTAATTTAAAATTCCAAATTGGCAATATTAAACTAATGGGTTTTGTGCGTCTCTTTAGATAAAATAGTTTAAAAAAAAAAACGGAATTTTCGGCGCTAATTATTTCATATCAAAAGTGGACTAATGCGTGTATCAGCGTTAAGGTAACTGTTAACGTTATTGTTAACATTAATGTCAATCAATAGATTAGTAATATGATTGAGATGAATTCTTGTTGCTGTCGCGTCGTTCAATTTATTCTAATTTCATTGAAAAGTGCAAAGCATGGTTAATAAAGTTTCCTACAAAATTACGAGATAGTTGTATTACTAAATAAGAGCTAATATAAAAATATACAGGTACAAATGTGAAATGCAACGTTATACAAGTGCAGTAAATAATACTGCATTTATCTGCTGGTACTCTATGTATTACAGTAGTTATCCCTTTATAAAGAATGGTCCATCGAACAAGGTGCAACGCAGGCACCTTGTTGTATACGTCGGGAACGTGACGAGCGTGAAGAACTGTTTTAACGGAGTACCTTATACGTCGGCGCCGATCATACGAGGAAGTGTGAACGATCTCGAGAATCTCGTTCTCACGCGCACCATTTTCCATTCTGTTCGAGCTTCCGCCTGTTCGCACGCAGGTGCGATCACATTCTTTTGATTATTGCGCAAGAGACTACGATAAGGAAAAATTATGAAGCTATACAGTAATGAAATTAGAGATGAAATTAGTCGCTAATTTAATAACAAAAGTTCACTGCATTGATTAATGAATTTTCAACAGTCCTTTCAGTTCAGTAAGTTCAGAGCAATAAAGATACAACAGATATACCTATCCTAAGTAATAATCTCGAAAGCAACTGTCAATTAAACAAGTTGTTAATTAGATGTTTAAATTACAGAATTTACATAGAAATATCATTATTAGGCTACCGATATCTTCTCTATTTTATTGTAAAATTAAACAGTAAAACCAAAATATCAACTACAATTCAACAGAAAGCTAAGAAAACAGCATTACTAAGAAAATTTCAGAAAAACACCTTTAAAAAAAATTTGTGTGCATTTTTTTTTGTAATTCAACCAAATGAAGAAATCGGTTGCTTCTTTCCATATTACAATTATAAATTGGCGTAAAATACGTAAAGTAAAATTTATTATTTTTCTTTTTATTTGTTTTTTATTCTTGTTTGTAATATAATTTTAAGCGACAAATATGTATACGAGTTTGCTCATTGGATCGTTGGCGCACTTGGAGCAACGCGTGAGAGAGAAAAGGGAAAAAATATCTGCCTAGAACAGTGCAAAACCCATCGCTCAGTCGAGCACGTGTCCTTTGATAGATTGAAAGAAGAAACATAAAGAAATTCTATTACCAACCTGGAGAGTTTCTGTGCGCATTCTTATTACAGCGGTCATCCAGTAGTAGAACCTTCGAATAATCGCTCGTTAATTTTAATAATCATTATTTTAACGTCCAATTACTTTCATTTTATTCAAGCATTCGAATTGATCTGAATTAAAGATTCCTTGTACTAGTTATTTTGTCCCAATCGGTTTTATCTCTTCAAAAGATGTTATTACGTTATGAAATATCAATAACAGAAAAAGTTGATAAAAAATCTTAACATAGCATTGATATCTCTGAAGTAATTGCTCAAGTTCTGAAGTGCTGTGTCGAGACAATATCGAGAGAACAGAAAAATACATTTTTTAAATATATTTTTATCGATTGATGGAATATTCTTATGTCCAACTATAATAATAAAAAAATGTACGCAGAGAAAATGTTGCATAAAGCGCATTCTGCATTCGATCGATCGACCGCGCACGATCCGCGGCCGTTAATCGATAATATCGAGCAGCGAAAGCACAATAGGAAGAAGGAGGAAGAAAGCAACGATAAAACGAGACCAGTCTCGGTCTGAGGAAGAATATCCGCGCCATAAAGAGACGAGAATGTAAAGATGTTGAGTCTGAACTCGAAGTTAGCCAGCCGCGTCCGAAAGATTCCGTTCAATATTTTTTCTTCCTCCGCTGCTTTCTTCTCGCCGTCTTCTCTTATTTGTCCCAAGAATCTCTTTTGTCCTTTTCATTCTTTTTTTTTCCTTCTCCAGGTTCTCTACCACGTAACTTGTGCTCCAATCGAGCCGCACTCGGCGCGGGAAAAAAAAATACACAGAAAGAATTTGAGCAGTGGACTGTCTATCTGGCTCTGGTTAGCTAAATTGCCGCTGTCTGACTCATCAAACGTATCGAAGCGATTGACTGAGTAATTGATTGTTATATAAGTGGCCTGAAAATTATACAGCAATTTATTTTTATTCCGTTTGAGTTTATTTTCCAATATGTTTTTTAAAAGAATATGCATTCGCATATAGAAATCTGCAGTCTAATTATAAGATTCACACGATATATGAACGTTTATGCTGTAGTTTTTGCAATATTACTTTTAATAATTAAACACAGAAGAGAGAGAAAAAGAGAGAACATGGTAAATTTCGTACAGAGAGATTCTCGAATGCTCATGTTATTAGATACGTATAATCTAATTACGCGGTCGGAAATCTGTACAATGCCTAGAGGTCCAGACTCAGATCGTTAATTTCGCGCTAAGCCTAACCCTGTCATTACGTATCTTCGGCAATAAACTTTGATTATACGCTTCGCATTGAGGAGGAACTCGAAAAGAGGTAAAAGAAAGAAAGAAGAGATGCGAGACACCGTTATCACCGATAATGGGAGACGTGTATGCGGTACCAGCTTCGGAGGATTGTTTCTTTCTACCATCTTGGAACCATGCAAGTTCGAAGATTGAAAGTTTACGGAAATAAAATTTTTATCTCCTTCTCTTTCCTAGAAGATCTTTACGCTTTTATTCTGTCATTTTATCGTTTAGAGAGACATAACTGAATGTAGTATTCATATAAATAAGTTTTTTAAATAAGTCAATCTTAAAGTTACAATAAATTCATATACACAAGAAATATAATAAAAGGAAGAATTAACAATTATAATTGAAAGAATAATTTTTGCATTGTTTTTTTTTTTACAAAAAAATAAAGTTTGAAAAAATAAGAAAAAATTGCCATTATATAATCATATATAAATGTAATAATCGTAGATATATAAAATATTATATAATCAAATCACAATTTTACTTTTTGCAAAAGAACAATGCAAAAGTTATTTTTCTAATTGTTTTTCAATTCTTCTTCTTATTGTTTTTCTTATATATATGAACAGAGATTATACAAGTGAAAGAGTGTATTAAATATGGACATATTTTATATATAATTATATATAAAAACATTTTACCCGGGATTATGAATCGAAGGCACATGTTATTAATGCGTGCAGATAAAATAGCCGAGGAGAATCGGTTAATTCGCAATTAAGCGATAGAAAGATATTAATGGTTATTAATGGTTATTAATCGATAACCTTCTACGCCACTTCAACCTAACCTATCGTTTTGCGGTCAATTGACTTCTATTACGTAAAAACATTAACAGGATTTCCATAGCGGCGATTTGTCGATCGCGACGGTTCAACAATCTCTCAAGAGATGTACTGAAGTATCTATCAAATGGCACTAATGGCCCTAGTGCTATGTCAAGCCGCGCGTGCGAGTCGAGTGCGTGCACACGCATAATACTTGAGTACGCGCACGTGCTCATATCGAACGGTCGTTCAGGAACAACCTATTGATGCTTATTAAATCAATGTCAACGACCAGGATTCAAATAACCTCGAGTTACGAATTACTACAGTTTATTCCTACAAAACAGCATGGCAATCGTTTTCTCGTTAAAATTACCAATCACAATTAAGCATATATTGTATCTCGAGAGAATTTCGAGGCAAATAAAAAGTATTTTAATTGCATATTTCGACGAAAGTGTTCTGCAACGATTTTTCGTTCAAAGTTGAATGAATCGCGCGCATAAAAAATATTGTAACAAAAAAGAAATTTTCATTTGTATACACACAAATTTGAGTTGTATTATTAATTCCAGGTATTGTGTAGCAAAAAGGAGATTTGCATTTGTAAATTTGAGTTGTATTGATTCTAGATTTCTTGCAAAATTTCAAAGCAAAATGTAAAACCGCGTTGTTCCAATCGAATATCAATGACGGGGGATTTCGTGCAGAAATTTCGTGGTTCCGAACGATCCTATGTAGGTGCTAGAGAATATCCGTCTACTTGCTCGAATGGGAATATTTACTCGGTTGTTTCCCACCATCGCCTCGCTTTGAGACTGCTGAAATATTCATGAGCGAACTAGCCGAACGAGCGTGTCGGACGCGCACTCCGAACGAATCCGCAGACTCCGCGCTTCTTCCCTTTCCATCCATATCGACTCTTTGACCTCAGCACCATTCTGCATAACGGTGCATCGGCCTGGACGTTTGCCTATTATGTCACTACATTCGTATAAGGATGTTGTATATGCCATAAGTTCAAACCCAAACAGAAGTTCCGCGAATTTTTCCGCGGCGACGATCAATCTTTGCGGTGAGAAAAGTGCGATTCGCGTCCTGACGATTCGCGACTTGATGAGATCTCAGCCGCAAGTTTTACTTACGCGCGTGTCCCATAAATAAAATATGGGAAAATATAGGCAGCGAACGAAGGATATTAAATTGAAGAGATTTCGTGTTCTCTTTGAAATGCACATATAAAAGAGAACGGTACAAAATGATAATCGTGCGTATATTCCACAAAATCTTAGAAAGCGGTATTTGAATCACGCGCGTTTATATAAATTGGAATGTTTCTCGAAACAAGTCTACCGCCTGTCGTCATCGTTTACCGTCATCATCGCGATATCTCCGTACGCGCAATAACGTTATCGCTGCAGGATTAATTTAATCCTGCGTATCAATGAAACGCAGACGACGTAGTACATGCGATACATCGTCGAACATTCGCAGACGCAGTCGTAGTCCGCAATTATTTCTGTAATACGTAGGAGTATCGTTTTTCCTGGAGCCTCGTGCGTGCGATAATTCTATACCAGGTCATATTATTTGCGATTCGTTCCATGTGAGGAGAATTTCTGTGTTTGCATCGTCATGCTGTCTCTGATGTTCGCTGCATCCGCGCAGTCCGCTTTTACCACCGACTAATTGCCATTAATTACTGGACACGATTACACGGGAGAAAGAACAGCCATCGTGCCTAGATGAAGGTAACAAAATCGTGAAGATTCTGATTTTTTGTTACATAAAAAATCTCTGTATTTCTGCATTCTTACATTTTAGTGATCAAACGTACATTGATGTTAGATATAAATCATAACGTTTTTAAACTTTATAACTAAATTCGATTCCTACATACTGAAACGTGTGAGAGACATGGGAAAGTAGAAGGCAATAACGACGACGACAATCAGACAGAAGAAGTGGAAGAGATGATCGAAACATTTAGGATCGACAAAAATGTATACGTATTCGTGTTACTCGCGTGCCGATCGGTGCTCACCGTTAGATACGCATTTACGATCTTATTTATGCGTCTGCTTATACACACGTCGCAGGCAGCACGTATACGTATGCGCCGGGCACGTAATATATGTCGTCGGCCCAATCGAAATACCACCCCATGTTCTATTCACTCCTCTTTTACTATCGAGGGTCTCCTAACCCAACAAATAAACCTGCTGTCTGGAAATGATCTCAACCTGCTCGTTTTCATTCTCGCTTTCTTTAACAAGCTTTTTAACTCTGATTGATCTAATTCTGCCAATTACCTTCAATTAATTTTAGCGATTTAATAATAATCTTTAATATTTTTATAACAAGAAACAGTGCAAAAGATTCCACGATATGATAATTTTTCATTAGAAACATATAGCTGTTAAATATTAAACGATGAAATTTAAGCCAATAGCCCTTGAGTGAAATAATATTTTATTATTTTTAACTACCTTGTGTGTCAAAATTTATTACTCTCACAAAACAGTATTATTTTAACTTTATCGGTTTAGTTAAATTAACGACATATATTTTTTAGTAGTAATGGCAACCTATAGGAATAATTAAAAATGACTCAAATTGAATATAATTTGATACTACAAATTTGACAGTGCACATATAACGAGATAAAAGGCAAATTTCTTCGTGCGCGTTAAGTGCTCCCTTTAATATTTTACGTGCGTTCGCACATTTTTACGGAGTATGTTTCGTCTTATAAACAGGATAGTACCAGCATGGATATAACTTCCATTTATATCGCGAGGTCATCCCGCTCGAAATCCACTCGTGTTCCTTAACGAAGGAGCGTGAAGATACTGAAGGTAATTAAGAAAGCCCGTGTGTCGCGGATTGCAAATTACAGGGAAAAACTTGGCGCATCGCGCGAAGTTTCCGTATAATAGTCCCGCGATGGGGGATGTTTATGCCCTTGACATGCACGGCGCGCGCGAAAAAAAAAATGAAACGCGCTCCGCACGTTAACGGCGCGCCTCATACAGAGGTTTCTTCGGGTTTATGCACTTGCACCACCTTCCCTCTCTCGCTCATTTTTTTTCCCCCTCGCGCGACGACGCCCAGTCTCTTCCACCCTCTGTATAGTCGGTAGTGATTAACACACGAAGCGGATGGTGCCCTTACCGGCGATTGCCCGCGCGGAGAAAAATGACGCGAGCGAGCGCGCGCAGCAGCGCGTGGACGACCCCTGACAAAAAGGAAAGAAGGAAATGCACTTGTACCCCCCCTTGTATAATGCCAAATTGCACGGCCTCTCGGAAATTCGTCGCGTCGATATAAAGTGTATAGCTCCCGTCGGATATTAGCTTGAAACGGCGCAACGTCACGCTACACGCGAGAATTTTTATTCGCTATTTAGCCAAAACGATGATATCGTGGAACAGATTTTTTTTAATACTTGGAAGTAATAAAGCGCGGCGTCGTTTGATGTTATACGAAGGGATTGAATATTTCTCGTAACATTTCAGTAAACATGACACTGTTAAATTCGTTGTGTCAAATTATACTCAATTCGAGTCATTTTTAACCATTTTTATAAATCGCCGCTGCTCCTATTCAATATGTTGTTAATTTAACTATGCCAATGGAGTTAAAATAATAAATTTCAACACACATGGTATAGTTGAAAATAACAAAATGTTATTTAACTCAAAGTATTAGTTAAAATTTTACCCTTTGATATTTAACTGGAAAGTAATACGAGAATTTTTATTCGCTATTTAGTTGCCGAACGATATCGTGAAAAAGATTTTTTTTTATACTCGGAAGTAATAACGAGCGGTGTCGTTTGATCGTTTATACGAAAGGGTTGCAAATTGAAAACTTCTCGTAACATTTCAGTAAGGTAATACGTTAAAAGCGTATGAGCGGTCGCTTTTCTTTTTCATCCGGCGTTTTATTTCATCCCGTTCTCGCATTATTCCGGCAGTATATTCGCGAATTGTTTTCTTATATTTCTTCCCGACATTTATATGTACCGTTGTTCGCCGCACGATTGAACACGATCATTTCACTTCGCTACCGTATTATCGATATTAAACCGCCGAACCTGCGTTCATTGAACGTCACCACGCTTTATTACAGTGGATCATCGGACCGTGACGGCTGATCGATGATGCGGTCGGTGATGCAATTGAAAGTACGATCGCACCGATCCTCGATCTACGCGTATAAACGTATAGCGTAAAAAAACGAAAAAAAAAACGTGGAAGCTTAATGACGATTTACGCATCGTGTAATTCGAAAGCCTTACAGCAAACAGCCTCGATCAATACTTTCTTGCGTTTGTCCGATTCCATTCCGAAGTTAATATTGACCGAACACTCCGACACGAGACTTCGAATTTGCATGATTCGCAATGTAAATTCAATAAGAGTGACTTGTAAATATTTGCAATAACTTCCTCGAGCTCTCTCGGACGTTACCGGATTAAAAACTGTCGCCTTAATACATCATATTCGCTATATTTAAGGCGATACATCCCGTGTAATAAAAGCTCCTGAAACTAACCATCTGTCTCGTTGCCCAGAGCCCGAAGAAAAAGAATGCAAGCGGAGCCAGGCGCAATAAAGATAAAAAGGAAGAGGGAAGAAAAAATGAAATGAAATGAACAAGAACGGAGCGAGACGGAAAGCGGGAACGGAGGGGAGATACGAGCCCGGCGTGGCCGAAGAGGCGGAAAGTCAATATTGCGCGCGATGGGATATACGTCGGAATTATTACTGTATTAAAATTTATCGGATATCGGAGGTGCGTCTGGGTAAACTTAATTCATCGTTTATGGGTTTCCGATATAGCCGCGTGCGTTTCGCAACGAAATCGCAACGAGATCGCGGACGAGATGGTTGCAATGGCGAACGAGCGAGGGGAGGAAGCTTTTTCCGCTCGCTCGAGATTTCAAGCTCCGATCGTCGCGCGAGGGTCACGTGCGTCTGACGACCGTCGAAATTCGATGAAATTTTCGAAGCGAGACGAATCGGAGATTAATGCCCCGCCTCGAATAACACGTTCCTCGCCTCGCACGCATTTAGTTCGCGCAGAAAAGGAGAAACTCTCGCGAATGGATTTTTATATTTCCCCCCCTAGATCACATATTAAGAGAATTTCGAATTAAGAGTTATGCCGGCAAGTCTAACCGGCAAAATTTTTGTACGTGTATACTGAAACGAGAGTATCTTTGTACAAACAACGTGATGAACATGTGAAACGTATAGGTGCAACAGGAAGCGTACGTGACGTTTGCGTTGACTACGCTTCGAACGTGCTTTAGAGAGATACATATAATGCGGGGAACGTTACTCGAACTGTCAATATCGAAGAAAATTCTGAGAATATTGTTACTATTGTTAGTAATGCGGGACACATAAAACATTTGGAAGAGTCATGTTTTTAATAAACTCATCTTATTCTGAGCATTTATGACTAATTGGTTGATTTTATCGTGTTATTATTTTTATAAATTACTCTTACATACGAGAATTTTATTTATATATGTATATATAGGAAGGAAACAACTTGCAATAAAGTTTTATTGAAATTCTTCACTCGGTATATATGCAAAATGCGTCAATATTTGATTAAATTAAAGTAATACTTTAACAAAATGGATTGAAAGGTAATCTTACTTTGAATTAAAAGATAATCTTCGTCAAAAGATAGTCTCAAAAATTAAATAGGAAATCTTACCTAAATTCTTTGCACATATTTTTCAACGATTTACGAAAACTCACAACGATAACGATATACTGTATTGGTGCGTTACAGCGAAAATGATTTTCGAAGTGATATGTTTGTAGAATTTGCACGACACCGAAGTACTGAATCGACACGAATCCGACGTAAACGAAACGAGCGCGCGACGACGACTGGACTCCGCTGAAACCGGACGAGTACCAGAGCGAGTACCAGAGCGAGCGGAGCCGCACGAAGTACGTCGGTGAGTACCGAAGGTGGCCGAAGTTTCATTTGAAAAGCTGATTGTCGCGAGCGATGCCGCGAGTCTTTCGTTTGTAAACCGGGCCCAAATAAGCGCTATGTAATAAGGTCTCCCTGTTTTTTAACCCTTTAAATGCGCAATTTTTCATAACATTCTGAGTATTTTTCTTAATTAAATAATGACTGCTTAAGGAATCCTAAAAAGACATTCAAAAAACTCTTCGTTACTGATTTGAACTCCTCCAAAGGGCAGGGGAACCCAGAAAAACCTTTCCATTCAAAAGAGAAAGAAAGGCCAGAGAAAGTTCTTTATAAATGTGCAAAGCCGGGCGTTTTCAGTTCGAACTTCATAAGAGAGAATACACAGAACATCGAAAAGTCACTTTGTATATATGCAAAGCTGTGCACTCTTAAGGATTAATTACTGATATAAATTTATATATCGGTAAAAAATTTTCCACATACAATATGTCGTATATAAATATATATAATTATATATAAAATATGTCGTCAGTCATATCGATTATCCAAAGTGAAGACACACACAACTTCCCAGTAATGGTACACGAGTGTATCTTTTTAAAAGAAGCTTGAAAAAATTCTATGGATTTAACGAAAGTTATTTCATATCAGAAGAGGCCGATAGCATCAAAAATTAATTTGTTTCTTTTTAATATATATTTAAATTTTTTTAAATATGTGTATATTTAATCATTTTTAAATATATTTATATGGTATTCCTATCAGGTATCGTTACTGCGATTATATTACAATTATATATAGAACGTATTGTATTACATTACAAATGGTAGCATTTCTCCTCGATTAACTTCATTAAAATGTTTGCATTGTACACGAAATATTGAGTTACATTAAATTAAATTAATGCCATTGTTATGATATTGCATCAACGAGCTATACTTGAAAATTAAATAAACCATATAACTCGATACAAAATAATCATAAAAAATAATGATTAATTAAAAGCATATTTAAGATTAACATCTAATTTAAGAAAGATATTTTATGATTAGCAATGTATAAAAGTGCTTTTAACCTCTGATATTGTTTACTTTATATATTTGAGCTTTCAAATAATTTTATATAATTTTCAACACTGTATTTTTTAAATAGATCCTTTGGAACTATATATGTATATATTTCTTTTCCATAAAGCAACCTCAAAAGTCAACTCCTAAAATATTGCACAATACTTAAAAAACACGTTGTATACGGTTCAGCCTGCATATCTTCTACTAATGGATTATTAAATATGATCATGATTGATGAACAAAACAATAACAAAAACTCAGGACACGTATAATACGATTTATTCCTATAAAATATATTTATCGATTTGTTGAAATTTTCAAGTGATTTCCTGCTTACTGGATAATACATTCCAACGACTTATTATCAAAATGCACAAGCAACACAAAATAAAATCTCATAAAAAAATGTCTAAAAACCGTCCTAGTAAAATCTCTGTAAAGTCCAATAACCTATCCTTATCGACTTCAAACGTCAACAGCACTGCGTGAGTAATATTAACGAACCTACGAAAATAGACAAACAAAAATTGTCTAATACACGATTTCGCAAGTTCTTATATAAAAACCGAAATCATAGTAATAGCAATTTTTTTTAAGTACAATCCACTAAATAAGTTTTTATTAACTGCAATAAGCAATTTCGTCTCTCCGAATCAAACGCGAGTTTTAAAAGAAAAATAAACAAGAAAAAGACATATATTCCAAAGTGTGGATTATTTTTCTCATGTAATTTAATCTTATTTATATGAAAACAATCTAGAGCTCACATAATGAAATAATTTTTATCACCCAAATTTAATTATATTTTACTTAATTTTATAATCACTTTTTAATTTTTCCTTTCGGATGTTCCATCAGGAAGTCAAAATGTATGCTTTCAACGATTTCATTAGCGACACCAAATAAAAATTACAAATCATCTATGACGGTTAAGAAGGCACAATTTAGCACAAAAGCGCCTAAAAATGCGGCAGTGCATTTTGGAAATTTTTATGGTCTTTGGGATGATGTAGGAAAAACATATTGTAATAATCACTTCAATAACCGTCTCATAAAAGAAGAAACAGCGATTAAGAGACCACACCGATTAGAGTTCACCAGGCAGATGGTGAACAAGTAAAACATTTTTTTCGCTGTAAACATAGTAATCAAAAATATTTGTAAATTGTTCCGAAAAAAAACTTTTAAACGAGAGATTCCCCTTTGCCAGATTGGAGAGGGCAACTGACGCGGAAGATTACATGCGACAAGTGTCGGTTCTTCTAAAGAAGACGGTAGAGCCGCCCGACTTTAGATTGAATCAACTTCCATCTAGAAATTCAATTCCTAACGGAAGTCGAAGCTCCTCGGATTATCCACTCTGGTACAAGGAGCCTCATAAGATATCGTTAGTGTTCTCAAATCCTATCGCTCAACTTAAAGCATGATTAGTGTAATTTAGTTACCAAAAATTAACGTGTGTATCGGCAAGAAACTTTAATAAATAATTAGAAATGAAAGGATTAAGAAAATGAAACTTAAATATTAACACCCCATGGCAGATATATAAATTTATCAAATTCAAATATTGAAATACCATCGAGTGTCACCGAGGATTACCTAATTCATATAGCAGTACATGACTATGTTTTCATTTTTATTTAAAAAAATGTGAAGTATATTGTTTTCTGTATTTTACTTTCTTCGAGACGATTTAATTTGATTTGGACATTGTTGTAACTATTAATAAAGATTAATTGAAAAATACATCTTTTATAATTACTATTACTTTTAACAATAAAACCGTACAATAATCTATTCTTTTTTCTTGAAAAATAAAAAAACATAGTAATTAATGTTATAACGGCACATAGATTGAGCATTCAAGTTGTAAACCGCGAGACTTCCCTTTCGGTATTCATCCTGACGCGCTAATTAAGAACCGTAGTCATTAGTTTGCATGTTATACCATAATTAAGCGCTGCCGGACTATTACGAATCCCGTTGCTGGAATAATTAATTAGGTCTAGAAGAATCAGAGATATACACGTGAAAACATAGTTAGTCTAGGTTTTAAGTGACAAACGACCGGAAATTCTCTATGTGCAATCACAGTCGTATTTTTTCGCTTCTCCGATTGTTTCTACATAAAATCTGCGACGTATAATAAGTAAATACATACGACGTATAATAAAATTAATATTTCTAGTAAGAAAAACATAAAAAAATAAATTAATATAATTAGAAAATAGTCTTACGCATCTTGTTTCCGAAAAACGAAGGCTCATATTATCAAAGGCCCGACATACGTATTGTTTTCGCTTCAATGAAAATCCAAGGGGAGAATACACGGTAGGGTGGTACTTATCGATTATTCCGTCCACCGGCGTAAAGACGAATTCCATGTATCTTTAACGAAAGCGAACACATCCAACCGCCGAACTGGGGAAGCCAGAATCGCGCGTTCAGAAGTGTTTGTTTTATTAAAAGCGAATCCTGTGTGAGTAGACCGAGAAATATGCTAACTTTAACTTTAAATCGCAATCATGTAAAGTATACGGCGATTCAAAGCAATAACACGAGTTTTTAATACCCACTTTTAGTATTTAACCCTGTTATCGTAAATTCTTTTAATCGTCTATATATATAAATATACACCCGCAAAAGGAATTAACATGCAAATGCGAATGTAATGCTATTTGAATATCTGAAAGCTATCATCTTCATATTTATCTGTCTTACATTATTCGTGCGTAGAATCTTGGAAGATAATTTAAATACAAACACGATTATGCAATCGAGTTTATATATAGATATTTAAAAAAGGTTCAAAGAATTTGAAAACATATAGCGATATAGCGCTTATAAAGATAGATAAAAATGTGCCTGTGTAGAATCAGTTATCGTACTCACATTTTTTTTTTTTTTTAGATTTATGTCCTTTTCAAACCAAACAAGTAGACATTCTCATATATGTACATAGATTTATTCTTTTTCTGCAAACTATACAGCATGGTCCACGTGATTGAGAATCATGTAAATAAATTAATGACTATTAAGACCATTGAATGATGGAACAACATGAATACGCGTGAATGTAACATATATACCCTTTATAAACGTACGTAAAACTCCTGTAGATATTACTTTGTATGATGTGAAATGGTAATTGCAATTCGAATTTATAGTTTCATTTGCATACACATTTGTCAGCTGTTGCAGTTCAATTTGAATTTAAGCGACAATCGTACATCCTGAAAGCCGTGTGTCCACTCATGAATATATATTAAGTCAGCGCTAACCGACAGCCATTTTTCAATAAATTTATTTAGTTTCCTTCAAAATTTTGAAAATGTTTTTTCTAATGCAGAAATTACTGTCAGCGGTGATTCTATGGTAAAAGATCAAGTTTCTGATAAATCTTTAAAGAGTTTAACCTGAACGTGATATGAACTTCGTTCAAAAGTTATTAACATAAAAACTGAGACACTTGAAGATGGACTGATATTTTAATGCATATTCGATAAATCAGAATGTATAATGTCGATATACGATTGTTTAATTATTTATAATACAACATAATGCAAATATTAAAAGAAAAAAAGATTTAATTATTGTCCCAAATTCCTATCACTCACTGAATTTTAATCGTTTATTATTGACATTAATGATATGAGTTACTGTTTTGATGGTCCCTCGATACAATTAATTAATGGACAGTAAGGCAATATACAAAATATTGCAAAAATTATCATTGCATTTTCTTTTAGGCACAACATCTAAAAATTTCAAGTTTGCCATTTCAAAAAATATAAATCTCATTTTAAAATAATAAAAAATTTACATGTAAATGTAACAAGGAAATTAAACAATATATTGCATCTTTCGAACGACGTAATATCGGGACGTACAATGCCGCTTAAATCAGTTTCATAAGTTTAGTTTCATTAGTTGCCCCGTTCAATTTTTATCAACAAAACCATTATTGGCAACCAATTTTAAAGATGTAAAAATTGCACCATTGTCGATGATTATGAATATTTCCGTAATGTTGAATTAAACTGAAAGCGTGGAAATACAGTACAATACAACAACGATATATATTTTCTATACTCGATATATTTTACTATATTCCACGCAATATGAATGATAATTCTTTCCTTTCTTCGAAGTATGGCGCAATTAGCTCTCAATCCGATTGATACTTTTGAGGCCTTCCCTAGGTCTTCTTCCATGAGTAGTACATTTCCAAGGGTCGATTAACACGCCAGAATTTATCGTTCACTTGCCGTAACGTTTGTGAGCCACTTAGCACCACAAGCTGCCCGGGTGAAGGCGCGATATAGATACAGAAATTTAATAGCCTATCTGATTCCGACAATTCGGTATCCAAATCTAACGTTAAACGCATTGCCAAATATTTGCTCAAGTGGTCCACTGCAAAAAGAAATAATTCGTTACTGAAAAACAAATTCTCATTTTATAATCTAATGTGTATTTATAATACTTTTACAGTTTTGTTTAATATACAATTGTTTCTCTTTTTAATTATATATTTGCGAAATATCTCACCTGTGGCATTTGCTGTTGTTTTTATATAGCGAATACTGTTCTCCTTCAATGCTTTTATTAAAGAATTGTCACCTGCCATCTCTGTAGGATGTGGTTTGAAGACAAGTTCAATTTCGTTAAGCATCAAAGGTTCACTGGGACCTTCACCTTCCGTGTCAACCATGGAATCGCCGCCGCCAGTCTCAGCCTCCGCGCTAGAGGAATCATTCTCGGAATTTTGAAGGCTTTTCTGCCTTTTCGACGGTTTTGGGATTTGATTCGCGGGATTTGGTGACGGTGTGGTAGAGTTTCTAGATGTCGTTCCTAAATAAACACATATAAAATAACTAATATAATAAAAATTATAAAATTATTTCAGGTTGATACAATCTCAGTAGAAACTGTCAAGCTATTTGTATATTGAGAAGTAATGAAGTTGATACTTGGAGAACTAGTCATACCTCCACTATTCAAAGGTCCCGTTGCACTCTGAGAGGAATCACTTTGATTCGCCATATTCGTAGACGGATTTGGTGTTGTAGGTGCGCTAATATTTGGTGTATTGTTGTAAGACGTTGCGTTGCTCGCATTCTCAGATTCGTTGGCATTTTTTCTGGAACGTTGCGGACGATTTTGACTTTGTAGCTTAATGCCCTCCGTAATAGAGTTAACGAGCGCGGCCTGCGAATGCGACTTATTCAGTTTAGCCAAAACTCGTTCCTGATGAGCTTCGTACTCGTCTCTGCTCGGATAGATTTTCGAGATTAGCAGATCAAAGTTTGGATCCGGTCTGAGAGATCTTTTGGAAACCAATTTCTTCCTGCACGTAGGACATTCCTGTAATTAACATTGCAAATGTATAAAAATAGTTTGTTATGGGCGCACAAACAAATGCCTCGTGTTCCAATATGAAATGAATGGAATGTATTTATAGAAAAACAGTATTAATTTCCATAAGAAATACTTAACTGCGTTATGTAATGTCACGACCATAAGACTCTTGCAACAAATATAATTTCAACAAGTAACAAGGGCTTTGAGATTACAATGGAGTGGTTGACAGTGTATAAGTTAACGTTATATCGCTCTTTAATAACTAATATCATCATCAGCAATGCATAAGAGTTAAATCAAAATAATCTCACGTTCTCCGGTGAGAAATGTAGTATAATTTTGTTACTGCACATATAGTGACATATATGACTACGTTTACGTGAATAGAGTAGAACCGGGCGAATGACACACGCACGTTGCGTTGTTTATATCATGTACGAAAAGATTTTCGGGCAAATGCAAATTGCGCATCTCGTGGGAAAATGTGGAGCGGTATTATCCGCAGCGTTGTGTAAATATATGTTCGCCGCTTACGTCGAAGCACGTACTTTGTTACCGCTCCGTAAAGCCGTGATAATACAGTCGGAGCAAAAACGGTGGAGGCACTCCTTGGTGGTCATGGTCTTCTTCAGCATGTCCAGGCAAATGGGGCACATGAGCTCGCTGTGCAGGCTCCGCGGACTGACCGCGATCTCCGTGCTGTCGGTGATCGCGTCCTGCGGGGTGCGGTGCAGCTCGTAGAGCGACAATTCCCATGTTTTGTTGAGGCCGACCTGTTCCGCGGACGCCATCTTGGGATTACACACGGCGCATACGACCCATACACGAGAGACGTGGTGTCAGTATGTACCAAACAATCCGGACTGTACGCCGCGCACCGCGACCCTCGCTTCGCTCACCGTATCCAGTACTTAACTGGTACTGTACGGCGTACGCTTAAAACGGAGAAACACGCTCCATCACTTTGCCGCGCACGCGCATGTGCGCAGCGACACACGTGATTACCTTGACCAGACTTGTAGCGGAGAGAAGCGTGCCCCGCGTTTTGAATGGAACCCGTCCACTGGCGTCTCTATGTGCACAAACGTTAAACTACGTAGCCGGTGTCCACGAATATACCGACGAGATATTGTTACACTTCGTCGGTGATAAATATTTCTAATAAGTAACAACACGCTATAGGTTTTTTTTTGTTATTGCACTGAAGTGCATTCAAACTTCCCTTTTAGCTTTCATCAAATTTCAAAGAAATAAGTTTTTCTTGAATCAAGTACAGAGAGTGTATATACAGTAGATAATACACACCCGATAATAATCCATTTTAATAATTAAATTTTAATTTTAATTATTAAAAATTGAAATTTTATTAACCGGTCGAAAAATATATATCTATATAAATATAAATGTTCATATATGTTTCCTATCTCTATAATCTCTGTCCGTATATCTAGCAGAAAAATAATAAAAAGAATAATTTAAACATAAAGTAATAAAATTGCGATTTGATTATATTCTATATCCCTAATAGCACATGTAGATTATGAGAATGTTCGGAGGATACCGCAAAGTAAAGAATATATTATAGGGATAATGTTCTCAGTAAATTAGGTATTATTCTCAGTACTTTCATTATTATACTGTTAAGGATATAATCATATATAATCATATTTTATATGCGATTATTACATTTATATATGATTATATGTAGGCAATTTTTTCTCATTTTCTCAAACTTCATTTTATAAAAAAAAAAAAAATTGCAAAAATTATTCTTTTAATTTTAAATTTTTCTTATTATTTTTCTTTGTATGTACGAACAGAAATTATACAAGAGAAGGAAGGTCATATAATTATGTATGAAAGACTGTTTTCCAGGGATAAATATTTTAACAATATTCCTGATCGCAATAAGATGATATACAAAGTAGCTGCTAATAACTGTATCGCTTCTTGTGGGCCGATAGAGCGGGTGAAACTGAATAAGAAAAGTCTTTCACCGTTTCGCGATTTTCTTAATAATTAATAAGAAATTAATTAACAAGTGAATTATATAATTAGAAAGTTTATATAATTAGAAAGTTTGCTGTAAGTCATTCTGTTGATCGAATTAAATCGATAAAGTTAATCAGAGTCAAAATAATCTTTATTCGTAATAAATATATAATAAAACAAGCTTTTTAGCTTACTTGTTCCTATTACAATAAGATTAATACCCTCACTCAATTTTTTTTAGAATCATGTAGGATGGCAAGACCGTTTTTGCCAAGAACAGAAAGACGACTGTCCCACCAACAATTTATGATGTAAGTAAACATTCAAGTCGCATTTACCTCATTCAGCAACGCAAAAAATTCTGCTTGTTTTGATGAATAATTATTATGCGTAGCAGCTGTTAAATTATTAGAATTCAAATTAAGTTGTACAAGCTCTAATTGTTCTGAAAATCTTGAATATTATTAATTTTGGTGTTCACAAATGACATTAATAAAACGACGGTGTGTAAGAAAAGTCATTATCTGAACAAGACTAAATAAAATTAAGTTTTGCCACAAAAAGTTAATAATAAGCGTATGAATTACATTATCAAGAGACACACGGTAGTGTCTCACGCCAAGCGAGTTACTATTTACTCCACATTATATTGGCATTTAATATATCTATATATTTTATAAAGAATTAACCGCAGTATTTTTCTCTCTGTATAAATTCTTTTGTATGCTCTCTTCGTATCTCCTTTCATCCTCTTTCATATCGCCATTCTACGACTTTCCGCGTGGAACGTCTAAAGTATATATAAACAACTCTAAAATAATACATTTGGTATAAGAGCTAAATTTAGTACTTTAGGAAAAAAATGATTGTCTGTAGGATAATGGCTCATGCGTGGGCATAATATATGCATAACCACGGTATAAATAATATAACGGTATATAATTCCATGTAAGCTGGGGCGTAGGCTTGACCATTACTATGCACTATAGATGGATCTTCTCTTCGAGAGCGACTGAAGTAGGATCCATTCGCGAGCAGATCTAACGCGGCAAACTGGACCGACAAGACCCTCGTCTTTTTCTATTGACCCTAACTGTAAGAGATTGTAATTGCAGCTGTCCATGCAAGAGGGAGGGTTTCATCGCTTATTTCTGATGTCCCATTTCCATTCCGCGCGTTTTCTATCGTAAAAGCAGTTCTTGTCATGCAGCGTCTAATTCTTTAACGATGACAAAGATGTGAATTATATTTCATATAATTACATCCAATATTATCGAAAATATTCCTGTTGATCTGTTTTATTTTTTGTAATACTATAATCTGTTAAAATATTAAATTGAAATTAAAAGATCGAAAAAGCGGAAAATGTTAAGAAAAAATAATAATTCGATAGAAATAAAAAGAAATTTTTTTAATAATATACAAAGAATCTCGTTGCTAATTTAGAGAAATTATTCGTCAGCTAATTGTGATACTTAATTAAGACTTACTGATTGCAAAAAAATTTTCTCTCTTACATTGATTTGTCACGCGCTGTCTCTTATGATTGTTAATTAATTTTATATACTGAAAAATATGGAAGATAACGGTATTAGAAGATAACGGTAAGCATATTTTCGATGATTTCGGATTGATCACTGCTGAACAAGAATTTGTCTCGTTATGATTAAACCATTTTTATAACGTTATTGAATACCGCGTTTTAATCGAAAGAAAATAAATAAATAATTAGCTACTTGAATTTTATTTTTGAATCAGTATAAAAGAATATTGATTGCTTTATCGTGCTTACAATCAATGTTCCTTCATGTTATGATTGTAGGTCGTGCCATCGCCGATTACAGGACAACGTCTCGTCCTACTTAACGGCGATGTCGCTCCGACAACTTTTTAAATCAGCTTAATTAGTTGCCCACGGCAGAATGCGACATATCGGTCGTTCTCCTTCCGGATATTCCGTGCTCGTGACCGTTTGATAATATATATATTTCACAGGGAGCTTCGTTAAATATATATTTTCTTTAACTTATATAATCTCTGTCCGTATAAAGGATAAAAGAAATAATAAAAAGAATAATTTTGAAAAATAATTAGAAAAATAACTTTTGCGTCGTTTTTTTTTATAAAAAGTAAAATTGCGATTGGAGAGAGATTATACAATACTCTATATATAATTATATATAATACTATTTTGTATAAAATTATTACATTTATACATATAATTATATATGGATAACTTTGTCTCATTTCCTCAAATTTCACTTTTTATTCAAAAAAACCAGTGCGAAAATCATCCTTTTAATTATTTTTTAATTCCTATTATTTTTTCCTGTATATACGAACAGAAATTATACAAAAAAATATATTTTTTATATACAATTATATATGTATATTTATATGTTTTTATATGAGAAAAATTTTTTATCATGTATGTATAACGTACTCTGCTCGTAGGACGTCTTTTGATATATCTGTATACATCGTCACGGTCCTCGCGAGATGATATGATAGCGAGTAAATGTAAAATCAGAGATGGTAAAGTAGCTCATATGACGCGTAATTTACACCGCGGGATATAACTTTCGCTTGAAATCTGTAATACGGCGTAACGCAGCATCAGGTGACTTAGGCAAGATAAGATAATTAATAATAATACACTCGACCTCTCACGCATATACCTGTACGTCTTCGATTTTCTTCGGTAGAGAAGTGTTACGAACAAACTTGTAATATTCAGATATTCGTGTAGTAATTTGAAAAATTAGCAATAAGTCGAGAAATTGTGTCTCTTCTTTTTTCGTCTCGTATCTTTTTCTTCGCAAATTTTTCAATATGATTCAATTAAATTTAATATACCGTATATACAAAATATTTCCCGTTACATTTCATTAACCTGCGGTTCTCGGCATACTAAAAAAAGAAATAAAATAAAAAAACATGAAAAACAGAAACTGGATTATAGCCGCGACAAGTTTTCCGGTAGTCAGTTTTCCCGCGGAAGAATATCTTACGTAATATAGGCGACCGCAGTCTCGTATATACGCTGTCCAGAAAGGTATCGTGATACAAAACCGCGTTCGCATGGATATTACAGGCATTACATACGTTTTACATTCCTTTTTTGATCGTCTGCTTCTCTCACGGAATTACGGTTCTGTTTTACGTAAGATCATACGGCCGCGATGCTAGATAGCTACGTGCATAAATTAATCCTTTGTTATGCACAGTATAATTTCAAGGCGAAACGTTGCATCTGTAGTTTCTGGATCGCCTTGTATTTGCGGTTTCTCTATCGCGCATGCAAGAAGCCGTTCGAAAAGTTATCAAAGAGAAGGAGAGAGAGAAGAGAGACATATACACTGCAAATCCAAGTGTGTTATTTTAGCCGAAGCTCGATCGATCTTCTCACACATTCTTGCCGTTTTAAATCACGTCATTTAACACGATTGAATGTATTAACTTTTAATTTAATACGATAAAACATGTTAAGTAACATAATTTAACATAAAGAGTCATGTAAAAGTAGAGATTCAGTTTAACGTGTGATTTTTAGACGTTTATACGTGTAAAAATGACACACTTAGATTTGCAGCGTAGATATTAGGTGATAAATTTTATGTTTCGCTAATAGGCCTTTCTACCCAACTGCTTATTGTTTCCAGATTTTTGCGGACTGAATTTCACTAAACAGCGTTTTTATTGCTTCCTCCGATATGCGTGAAGATAAACGACAGCCGCGTGTTTGTCGGTCACAAATTAAAATTGCTTTATATACTTTTTCCCGAGGAAAGCTGCTAAAAAACGAATCAGCATGTTCCTCAAAAGACATAAATAAAATTCGTAACGATTTACTTGGCTGAACTTCGTTCCTCTCCGCGGCGATCAGTTCTGTTGGACATCGATAATTATCATTTCTTTCGTCTTACTTCCCCGTTCCCGACATTGCACAAGCATCCGGAAGTAGCGGCGTTCTTGCCGCTTGATACATGGTTACATGTATCCGCTCAACCCAGGTCAAGCGTGAATCTAACCCACTGGTATTACTGCCGGATCTTATCCTGAGAAATCACCCTGGATTTTACTTTTCAAAGCAGACGGGAAACGACTGCCTCCGAAATACGTCGCGATTATATGTACTCAATTCGTACCTTTATACCCGCGTTTATATCTCTCTTATCGGGATTTTATTACATCGAAAAATATATTTCGTTAGATATAGTTAGTTGCCATGTAATATGTATAGTTCGGTGCTCTCTTCCTTCTCAGACCGAAAATAACATGTGTGGCATATGTTAGATTTAGCGAATCACATGTTCGCTCAATTTTTATAAATTGATAAACATTCCCATATTGAAACTTATGATTTTCAAAAAATAGACTGAAAGATTGCATATACGTTGCGCAGAGAGAGAGAGAGAGAGAGAGAGAATTTCCGTTAGCTAAACATACAAGGCCCAGTTGCACCAACGTCGCATAATATTTAACCTTAGCTTAACTCACTCTTTTAAGGGGACAGTTAAGAAAGAGATGAAGAGTGAGTTAAGCTAAGATTAAATATTATGCGACGTTGGTGCAACCGGGCCTAAGTGATCTATGTGCACGGCAGTGGCAATAAATTTAATTAATATTGACGCCGATTTAAAAACAGTTGCACGCGCGCATCGCGCGCGATCTGAGAATCATTAGAATTAGGCCTTATCTCTCATTACCATATTCTTCACTTCCTTATTCTCAACGTTGCATAGGCACCCGGAAGCGACATCGTCTCTTATAGAGTGATACACGAGTACAGAAACTTATCTCGGGTCAGACCGCGAACCTAATATTGTACGCTGGGATCCTCGAGATTTTATTTCCGTGCAACAATACGGGGAAAAATTCCAAGCTTGAAGCTACAATAAAATTCTAATATGTAGTCTTCAGTTATGGAGATTGCCAACTTTTCAACTCCGAGTTGAACTTTTCAGTACCATCGAAGTAACATACAGACGATAAAACCTGTTCGACCCGTTGGAAAATTTAGCGTCACCTATTAGCAAGCATCTGTTTATGTCTTAACTGAAAGCTAAAATACAAAATGCGACCTGCCATCGAATGACAGCAGTGTAGCGTGATTGATGCTAGTAATTATACGGCAAATTAGGTAATGATATATTTATATGTCGGTTAAATGTGAAATCGATGTACATATTAAAGCAAACTTTAACTTTTAACAACATTTTTGAATGAAGCAACATTGTTAATTCGATTTCTCTCTGATTAATTATCATCGCGCTTAAAAATCGACCGAGAATAATGTATCGGAAAAACTGTAATTTGAAATAGTATTTTTTAAATCTGTTTATGTATGAGCAAGGACATTCTTTACGATCCTGCGATATTCTTCATAATTTTCATTAACGGTCGTACGGATTACAAGCTATGAGAATGGCGTTTCTTGTGGGCTCTGTCTGCAGCGGTACTTGATTACTTCTCGTCCAAGAAACCTTACTAGAGCCCGTAGCGAGCTGACCTAGTAAGATTGGAAGCGTAAGAAAATAAAATCCGTGACGTATACAGATTCAAAATTCGCGGAATAATTGAACAAATTGCGTTTATTTCATGACGATCCAATTCGAGTATCAATTATTGCGATTATTTGTTTGACTAGCTAGTACTTTATTCAAAGCACAACTTCGCTCATTTGATAACTCTTCTTTTGGAGAGATATATTTATATCAATCAAATCAGATGTTGCCAATAGTTTCCCTTAATAATTAAATCACATTGTATGAAATAAAAAGACGATGAATTTACCGTACACTTTATAATACTTTAAAACGATATTTTAACGATGAAATTACTGTACACTTTATGATACTTCGAAATAATATTTTAACGAACGAAATTATTGCGTCTATTTTGTAGACGGATTTACCGCGATAATTTTATGTCGACTACTTCGAGGCTGGCTTGCATGAAAATTTAAATCGAGCATCTTATTTATTTAAATGAGATTATCCCATTCCCAGTTTTTCAGAAAGATAATAACTTTTTCGGTTTGTACAAGTAACTTGCGGTGGAACGAATCTAAATAGCCGATAAAAGATTTTAAAAGGAGTGCGCCTTTTTCATCCGTCAGAAAGTCATAGACCGAATCATATGTAGGAAATTTTCATTTCTAGATATATTAATAAATATGTATAAAACGTATGTGTCAATGTATTAACTACTTCGTTGTTGAAACATAAACAGAATTTTCCCCGAAATTCTTTCATCGCTTTATAGTTAATTTCTTTACTCTATATTCTGTTATTATCGTGTTTGTGTGAGCTATATTGGCGGGATTTAAAAATTATTAATCCACTAGATAATTAAGTATCATGTTAGGAAAAACTTAGAATAATAACATAGACGTTTCGAGTTTATCAAAACATTCGTTTCTGCGAGAGAACCGTTTATTTCCGTTCCACATAACAAGGAATTGTGATACGTTGCGTGTCACGTTACGCCCAACGTCGGGCTCGTTAGTTCTTAATCGAAATCGCATCCTTCGATCTCCCGTCATACCAGTGTCATTATGTATTCATCCAAATTGCGCCAATTAACCATTGCTGGAACAAATTTCGCTTTTTGCAACGGAGAAAGGGTCGTTAGATACCACGGTGCGTTCCATATTACGTGCGACTAGGCTTGGATTAAAAAAAAAAAACCCAGGCATCGGTATGTTTGCCAGAGATAAAATAAGAATAAAACAAAAATTTCTACGTATAAGGATAGAATTTATATTTCTACATACTCGACTTACGCTCCATGAAAAAATTAATTCATTTTAACGGTGCTACATTAATTTAACATTTCCAATTAAATATATTAATAGTAATAGCAGTAGATTTGTGGCGCAGCAAAGAAATTGTGTTTGAATGCAATTGTCAAATGATAATAATTAATTTTTCCTCACAATAAAAACTATTAATATATCAAATTTCTTTTGATACAAAAATATAATTTACTGAAAATGTCAAACCATCTAGATCTTAGACTAATTTATCTGGTTGCTTAATTCATTTGCTGAACCAATAGTTTCTAGTTGTTTTCAATAAAGTTATCACAATAAATTTCTTTCTTCTATTATTTATATTTTCGTTATTGTATCGGACAAAAGAAAGATTTTTTTATTTTTGTTACGACCGTAACTGCTCCGAAAATTACGTAAAAAATTCAATTAATTATAAAATTACTGCATCTCTGATTTAATAATTCTCGCTGGATTAAATTCGTTTACAGAAATTTGTTGTTTAAGTCAAATTTAATTCACTGATAAATACAGAACATGTCTAGCAATTATATTTCGCCGTTGCAGCGAAACCAACTCGTTATTACGGTTAAATAACTTGCAGATTCAGAGAAAAATAATCTGCAGCGAGTAAAATTAATATCATTAAGAAATCGTTTCGCTGTCGTGCAGTAATCGCGTTCGGACCGTACGAGATGTGTGAGGCGACAATTTTGCAAAACCGATCGGAGACTCAGGCGCGGCAGAGGTCGCGCGGTGTAGGAATGTATAAAGCTAACAATGAAAGATACCGTGTCCTAAATCGAGAGTCGCGTTCACCGAAGGCGATTGAACCTGACCCAGTAAGGCGGATCCCCTGGTCCCCTGGATTCCGAGGTATTCGAGGAGGCGAACGGGCCCCACGATGTATCAGCGCGCCGTAGGTCGCGACTTGACCCACAGTCCGAAGCCGCAAAGCCCACGGTCTTTCTCTCGTCAGGCTGTGAACGCGAGTTTATGGCGGAGTTATCGGCAGCCCAGGCCGCGCCAGGCTGTGGCGCGGCGCGCCGCGCCGAGGAAGAAGACGAGAGGACTCGCTGAAGTCGGCTGGAGAGGCGGCCGAGAGAGGCGACGTGCACACGTGCACCTCGGGGCATTCGCGGGTTGGCAGTCGGCTCTTGAAAGCCGCCCGGTGAATGCCACTCGCGGGCTCTGAAACGCCGCGTTTTTGCCAACCTCTCGGTCGCGCCCAGAGGGGTTCGTGTCTAGGCGGTCGTACCGTAAAAGAAATTTCGCGCTACGAAGAGATACTATCGAGAGGGAATCTCTCACGCGAGAGGGAGGGGGTGGGATGGAGAGGGGAAGTGCCGATATTTTTAACTGATAATTTTCACGGTGGCTGTAATGCACGGTATTGAATGTTCGCGCGAGGCGGTGGGATGAGCGATAGAGAAAGAGAGAGAGAGAGAGAGAGAGAGAGAGAGAGAGAGAGAGAGAGAGAGTAGTGCGGGGGCGGTGTTGAGTGTGATTTTTAGCAAATCTCTCCGATGGCAGCTTCGCGTCACGTTACGGCGCGGCGGTCTACCAGTCGGTGTTAAAATTGATGCCACGGATAAGATAAATGACTTCTACTGAATATCAGAGAAAAAGAGAGAAAGAGTGAGAGAGAAAGGGGGAAGAGAGACAGAGAGTTCAATAGGATTGTCTGTGCTTGGAATATTTAAAATTGTTCTTTGTTCCAATCCTCTTACACAAGAATGTTACTGAATACTACAGTTGCATTAAGAGTTTTGTCTCACGAGTCTATAATGCTACAAATGAATGTGAGTAAAGTGCTCCGTAATCGTTGAAATATTCTTAAAACAATAGAGCGTTATGATGTCACTATGCTAGTGAAACGCGTTATTCAATTAATGTTAAATTCACATGTGTTATTTTAAAGAAATCTGTATTATTGTTACATTGTTTCAAAGATTTCAGTGTCAATTGAATTATGTGGATTAACTTCGTACCAGAATGATATAATTTATACACACGTACGTTATGTTATGTATACACAATACATATATGTATAAAATGTGTGTGACAAAAACGTTGGACAAAACTTTATGTATTCCTCATATATGTTAACACGATTCTAAAAATGTTTGATTTTTGATACAGCATTTATTACCTTTTCGTATGACATACAGATTTTACGCTCTATCTTCATGGTATTTTAAAATCAAAATATCGTGTTTTTTTAATTTAAAATTTGAATTAAATGTCCATAATATTCACCTTCAGCCCTCATTGTTAAATATTAAAGGATGCAATTTAAACCAATGCCTTATAAGTTAGATAACATTTTGTTATTTTTAACTACCATGTGTGTCGAAATTTATTATTTTAATACAAAACGGTATTATTTTAATTCCATTGGTTTAATTAAATTAACATTGTTTTAGTTAAATTAACGTCATATCGAGCAGGAGCAGTGGCGACCTATAGGAGTAGTAAAAAATGACAAATTGAGTATAATTTGACACTATGAATTTCAGTGCTGAGACAAGCCTTTGTGCGCCGCATTAAGCCGGTTCTACAATAAGTCGTATACGTCGAGGTTGGATGTCGGAACGCAGCCGATGGTCTAATGAGGAAAACTTATTTTCGAAAAAGAAATTCTCTCATTGGATCATCGGTTGCATTCCGACATTCGACTCCGACTTATTGTAGACCTGACCTTAGTGACTCCCAGACACGTGTGAATATTCTCGATATATTGCGGATCATCTTGTCAGAAGCTACCGCAACTCCTTCACTTTAGCTATCTAAGTAGTCAACTAAATATTTTAAGCTTTGTTAAAGTGAGCTCTGTATGTCTGCTTTGAAAACCTGAGTGCGGAAGCACATGAGGTTCTAATAAAAAGTCACCAATAATACCGGTCGAAATATTGATGGAGACTGCTGTTGATGATGCAATACGACAATTGAGTTTTCAACTTTAATATCTCAGAAATTAAGCATTTTTGGACTCATTAACGTAATAAATTTTTTGTTTTTTAAGTACTGCCCGATATTTTGGTTACACTCTATATAAATGTATATATTGTATATGCATACTTTATGTATATTCTGTGACTACGTTTACACGACGGCTTGTAATCCGGTTTAATAACTACCGTATGCTATCTGATCTAAAATTTTTCTTCTTCTTATCATAATGATCACTTAAATACGAGCTTATTTTATACTCTAAACATTTAAATCAATCTCTTTTGATGTATATATATTAGAAATTGGAGTTTAAGTATCAAAAAAGCTCCTATTTAAATGATCATTATGATCAAAAAAGAAAAATTTTGGATTGGATAGTATACGGTAGTTAAAACCGGATTATAAGCCGCTATGTAAACGTAGTCTATACTTCTCTCTGTACAGCAGAGAATATATATTGACAGTATTAGAGCCTTCATGAAGCAGCGTAATAACGACTTCTACAAATTTTCCATGCTGTCTTCCGATTCAGTAGACCACTAGGTTTTCCAACAACGATTTCCCAGTGGCATACTTTCTTGACAATTCCAACTCGACTCATTGGCATAGTGACGCGTGACAAGAATAATTCATGATACATAAAACGATACCGTATACGAAATAGTACCGAAATACATTTGAAAACAGATTTAATCTTAAGAGAGCTAAAACTTCCCTCGATTTGTATAGGTAATTCTGGTATGAACTCCCTTTTTTTTTCAAACTATACAATATACAGAACTATCAAAATCGATTGAAGATTAATCTTCATATCAAGCGGTGGGACAAGTTCGTTTGAAAGGCACATGTAAATGTAAGTAACGACTGCGTACAAGACTGATTTACGAACGAATAATGGAGGGAAGATAAATCGCTGTCGCACTTAGCGAGAACATCGACGAGTCACTCGAAATAATCGCGAGGCTCCGTTACGCTGACAAAAAAAAGATAATTACGATCGTTTGAGCCAAAAGCGCGATGGAATATTTTAAAATACTTGGAGAAAATCGCGACATCCTCTTCGCGACAGCTAGAGCGATGCGGTTAGTGAACATCACGCGTGGTGAACAAACGTGAGAATTTCTGAGGCATTTCAGTGACAGTGACACTAATGACACATCCGCAATCAGAAGAAGAACTAGTTGTACTTATACACGGTCACGTACGTAAGCGATCTTATAATTTCGTGGGAAAGCGTAAATAGTGACTGCGTATATTGTGAATCAAATAGAAGACAAATTTGATGAAAATAGAAGTATCGAAAAAACCAAAGTAAAAATCGTGTATAACTAGATAATATTTAAACAAAGATTTTTAGTATGTGCCAGTAAATGTAAACGTTTGTGCGATAATATATTAACAGTCCATAAAAAATTTTTCATATAAAAACATATGTGAATATATATATAATTATATACAAAATATGTCCATATATGTTTTTTCTCTATTGTATAGTCTCTGTTCGTATACATATGAAAAATAATATTGTAATAAGAAGAATTAAAAAATAATTAAAAGGATAATTTTCACATTGTTTTTTTTTTTTTAATAAAAATAAAATTTGAGAAAATGAGAAAAATTGTCTATATATAATCATATAAAATAGGTATATTAAAATGTATATGGACATATTTTATATATAATGTATATTTATACATATTGTAGTTATTTACAATATTCGCGAACACAAAAATGGAAGAAAAAATGCGAAATTAAAGTAATTTTGAAGCAAACACATTCTGTTTCATAAATAGATTTTTATTAGAACGGGAGACATATAATTACATCTAACATAAAACATTCCCACGTGAGTGTCGTGAGTGTAATTTACGGAAGTTCTACGGGACGAGATCTTAATAAAGTCGCGTCGTAAAATCGCGTTTTAATCCCCTCGCCATTTGAAGAAGTGCAGTACGCAGCGTTCATTCTAAATAAGTGCTACTTTCGAGTTCTTGTCTCGACCCGTAATTACGCAAGTATAAACACAATCGTATGGGCAATGCCGAGTAATGAAGTAATATTACGGACCGTGCGCATTCGCGATTTAATACAACAGTCATTCATAATGGATAAACAATTGGAACAGGAAGTAAAGCCAGACACTGGCATGAAAAAGAAGAAATTGGAATACACCGAAATTTGCGAAATAAATTAGAGATATATATATACGAACTTATTGAAAACTAAATTAATACATTTGTGCCAATGTCATATAATACAATCACAATTCTCATCATGATAAGACAAGTCACATAAGCATGACACTCACATTTTTTGTTTCTACGTCCCCAAAAAAGTAGAATCTACTTTATTAGTATCGAATAATAAAAAAAAAGGTATCGTAATGCATAGTAATGTCTGGTCTGAAATTTTAATTATATATCCCGAGTAATTATTATTTTAAATCTGTTTAAGGATAGATGACATAGATGCAATGTAGTCCAGAGACGAAAGCCTTCAAAATCTAACGAACATGTTAAATCGAATGACAAAAACAAATGATAAATTCAGTGGGTTGCAAAGACCTGTCTTCCGAGTTCGCCACACCGCCCGTGAAGGAAAGCATAAGCTATTACTTAAGCTGTTACACGACTCTGACTTGAAGGCCGGGGTCATGGCACGCGGGACTCAAGCAGTTCAGAATCTCACGGTCTCGATGGCCGGTCATGCAATCTTCGCGCGATCTTCGCATTACATGTAACGCGGAAAAAGTATCTCTCGGGAAAACTTACGCAAATTCATTCTCAGGGTGTCGAGCAGTGACAAAGTGTACCGAATGTGAAAGTTAAAAAGTTCTGCGCGTGATTGACTTGGAAAGATAAACGCGTAATTTAATTAATAAAGACATTATGCAGAACTGTAATATTCTACGCAAGTGTGCAAAAAATAGTGTGATCAAGCAATAAGTTTTTTTCTCTTAATAATTTGCTTTTAATTTGGCGTGTCGTGTACTTGTGTTATAAACTGTAAAAAGTAAAACTCGACAAAATTAACAACAATGGGGAACGCGAGATCGCAACCCTGCGGACGAGGCAAGTCGCTTTATCTGTTCTATCTTATCCACCGAACGTGGAACGTCGTCGTAGATCATCGGAGAGATCAAGATCGTTGTGACGATACCGACGGAGAAACAGATCTATCGTCGAAATGCAGCACTTGCAACGTATGCGATTACCGACAGGACAGCTTGATCTTCGAAAGGTAATATTACAACAAAATTATTAATTAATTAAAATTATTAAAGATCATCGGGCAAATTATTATAATGATTATAATTTAATGGAGACCCGTTAGATGCGAAGATAATTGAAGAGTATTGATATTATCGATTATCGATATAAACTTATCAATTGCCGACATAGACAAATTGTTCAGATATTTTACCGATGGTTGAAAAATTTATGTCGACAGTCGAAAACGTCCATATTTTTCAGTCATTGGGCTCGTCTGATAATCACGATAATTTATGCAGTCTTTATAATTTAGCACCTCGTCGACGTAATTACTTGATTATATGAGTAGTCGATAAACTATTATTAAAAAGACTCAAAATGAATAAATTTTTGTAATTATCAAATATGGATCCTATGTGTCTAATTTAAATTACTCTACATAAAATTTAATGCAATATTAAGTTTATGTTTTATTCAAATATTTTATAAATAAATGTATACATTTACAATAATATATATTTTTGCAAAACTACATTTTTTTTTAATTATTATTATCTGCGTGGACGATTCACACAAATAGATAATAATTATAAAAATATACAATATACAATAATATTATTACACCATAGACATGTATACGTATTTATGAAAAATCTGGATTGTAATAAATTGGAAAATTAATACTGCACTGTAGGCTGATTTATCAAATTTAACATTTATGCAAATTGATGTAAGACATTACTGATTATCTTAAAAATATTTCGATAATTAAATAGATATTATAATCGGATTATAATAAATTAAAAATGCATTATCAATATGAGTTTGTTTCAAATTTTAGCGTAGAATCAGATGTGTTTAAATAATACTGCTAAAAAATGGGCGCATTCAAGCTAGCAAATCAGCTAACTATAATTTCTATATCACTTTCATTCTTTACGAAATTAAAAGTATAATATGTATATATTGTATATCTTTTATTTTTTTCTAATCCGTGTGATTTATAATCACAAAACATTATATCGCGATTCGATTTTAGTATTGGATTCGAAGTATAAAGTATAAAGTATATTCTTCACCCATATAATATATGTCTATTTGCCTCAATTCAAATATTATTTTTTACTCTAAAAAAAAACAATGATAATAAAAATAATATTTCTAGATAGACGCGGCGTTTTATAATAAATAAATCGAATTTATTTTCGTAAAATTGTAATTACTTCGAGTAATTTCTTTAACGTTTCCATTCGAATAAAACGTACTTTATAAACTTTCATATCCGTGAAAACTACTAATTTTTGTCGCACGTGTATCCGATAGGAAATTATCCGTAGAAACCGTTTCATTTTACATCAAGCGTTTCACCTAGATAACTCTAGTTTTAATACATGATGCATCCAATGAGACGACATCATATCTGCAATCTGTAATTGCAATGTGTCACACATATTTTAGGCCCATTTTAAAGAATCTGTAACTTGCGTTAGATTTCAGGCTAGAGTCTTATTTATCATTTTATATGTATGTCGTGTATTCTTACATATATGTGTCTTCAATATTTTATAATATGCGTATTCTTCAAATCTGTTTCACATTTTTTAGGTGTGTTGAAAATTATAAGGCAATTATATATATAGGTAATTTTTTTTCATTTCCTCAAACTTCATTTTTTTTTTTTAATAAGCAACGCGAAAGTTATCCTTTTAATTATTTTTTAATTTTTGTTATTATTTTTTTCTGTATATACGAACAGAGATTATACAAAAGAGAAAGAAAACATATATGAACATATTTCATAATATATACTATTAAATTCGTAGTGTCAAATTATATACTCAACTTGAGTCGTTTTTAACCATTTCTGTAGGTCATTACTGCTCCTGCTCAATATGTCGTTAATCTAACTAAAGCAATGAAGTTAAAATAATACTGTTTTGTGTTAAAATAATAAATTTCGACACATATGGTTAAAAATAACAAAATATTACTTAGCAATCAAGGTATTTGTTTAAATTTCTTTAATATTTAACAGCGTATAATTCTCTATACGTTTATACATACTTTTATATGAAAAATTTTTTATTAAGGAGTCACTCTTTTGCGATGCGTCTCGACTTATCCGCGGCGATTTATCCAGTTCTACATTCCCGTTTCATGCTCGCTTTGCGTATATACGCATACGACGAGAAAACGTTTGATTATCGGCTACACGACGAGGACGTGCGCGCGTGTGCACGCGTGTGTCCCTTACGTCCTAGCCCCGCGCATGATGTATCGCGAGATAAACTCAGATAAACTCTGCTTACATTACGAGCAGGTGAAGGCGCCTCAGCACCGCGCGCGGTGCTCCGCTCCGCTCCGCGCCGCTACATTGCATCGTGCCGGTCGTGCCGCGCCGCGCCGGTGTCAGTAAACCTCCGACCAGCTCGCGGTGCGGAGTTGGTGCCGCAGTGAATCCCAAGTGTGGTGATGATAAGCTCCCGCGGTCGCCCGATGCCGATTGTCTCGACGATCGTCGGGCGATCGATTGAGCCGGTCGCAGCGATTAAAGCCGATTAGTTTTTCTCCGCGCGCGTTTTCAAGTACGCGACTGGGAATGTCCGAGACTGGGACCGTCTGATTAAGTTAATTAAGGTAAATGTTACCATATCGCACACCTCGACTCGTTATCAGTCGCTTCAGCACAGTCTTTCGCGGATTGATAAATAAGATTTTATTAAAATATAATAATAATATAAAAATAAAATTAATAGAAATGTACATAAATTCACGTGAAAAATATTATTAGGCACAAAAGATCCAGCCCGTATATTTCCTATTTACTTGAAGATTAAAGGGAATGGGTGCCTGATATATTTTTTTTGCGTAAATTATCACCTGGAGTGATTTTATACCCCAGTTAAAAGTTATTATTATTAATTACATATTGCATATTTTTTATCGTTCTATAATTTGTAAGTTAATTATTTGAGCACAATAGATTTACTCAATATTTTCTGGGAAAAAAAAGAAAAAGAAAAACAAAAAAATATTTTAAAAATGAAAGAAGCACATTAAAATTACAGTGAGCATCATTTTCATTTTTTCGATATTAGGGTGTGAAAATCACCGCAGGCGTCCGTTTCCCGTTAAAATGTTAATAGATGTCGACAGAATGAAGATTTCATTCTGGTCGCGCAAAACTGTGAGAAACGGAAATTACGAAAAATACACTTTGACGCAACAGCGAGCACGACTTTCGAGGATTGATAAATAAGATTAATAGATCTTGATATAGAGGACGTCGTTCTGTCGCGTGAAATTGTGAGAAACGGAAGTTGCGAGAAACGCGGCTTTGACACAACAGCGATTGCAACTGACAAACTTGCAAAAGTTTCGCGACTCGGCAATGTTGTTGCTCGAAGATTTTTGCATCACTTCCCCGTGATCTTGCCTCGCGACAGCGACGTTGCGTCGTTTACGGCGGAAATAACGACGAGTGAAAAATGGAAGTTCGATATCAATTATCTTTAATGACCGTATTAATGAAACTAGACATCACGAATATCGTTTAACTCATCGTTTACCGCTTGTCATCGAGAACGTGAGAATTATTGACGCGCGCGGTAATAAACATGCTACTCGCACGCTGACGATTTTACTCAAACCTTTTTGCTCGCAAGAAAACGATCCCGTTCGGGGCCTCCTCGATAATTATTAAAACGAGGAAACGGCGCGTCTTTCTCTCTTCGATTTTTTCTTTGCACGCGCGCGGACGTGCGCCTAACGAGACGAGTAATTTAATTTCCCATACGTACACACGCGGTGAAACGTACGTACGTAAAACGCGAGTCGTGATGAATGAAACGGGAATCGCGTTCACGAGCGCGTTTACGTTAAAGATCTCGAACGTAAAAACCCCCAGTCGTTACTTTCGTGCCAATTACCGCAATTGCAGAAACGCCCCCCCTCTCCCCCGGGCTCTTTAACGCGAAATCACGCCGTTTGTGCGTTTTCACGCGCCGCCGTACGACTTTGGCGCGCCGCGATTGTTGCCTCCGCCGCGCCGCATCGGACGAGCATCGGATATGGCAGGTGCCGAGACGCCCATTGTTCCCGCGACGGCGAAATCACCGGCAAAATATCCGCAACCATTTCGTGGGAACCACAAAAAGAACCACGAACAATTATACGATTGTTATCGCTAGCGATGGGATCTTACAAGTTAGGCTCGAATCTGTTGGTAGTTTCGAACACTCTATGATTATTTCGAAAAATATAAAAGCAATACTTTCAAGACCGAACTTGGACGAAACGGTGTTTAAACCCCCTTATGAGTATCTCGAAAAATAAAAGTATAAATGGACTCGAATCTGGATCAAATATGTTTGAATTTTTTATGAGTTACTTTACTAGATGTTCCTTCGAATCAAAACGTTTGTATAAAGCGACAATTATTTTAATATATTATTTATCAATAATTACAAATATTAGATTATCAATCGTTGAAATGTTAAGTATAATACAAATATAATTAAAACTATGGAAGAAAAGTTATTTGAAACCTTTACGCATTACATTCTTTAAACTAACTTCGTTCTTAGAGTTCGAGTACTACTAAAAAATTCGATTCTGTACGATATAAACTGTTTATAAGTTCATTTCAAATCCTGTAGATATTTATTCTAAAATTTGAAACTATAAACTAGTCGGGATTAGTTGCGTTGCAAATACAATGTATGAAATATTATTTCTTATATAATATCGAGCTTGATCCCATCCCATAGTCATCGCACGTATAGTTCTATCAACCTACACTTCCGATAAGTACGCGAGGTAACGTGACGACATCGCGTGATAACGTCGCGTGATAACGTTGCGCGATCGAGCGCAGGGATGAATCGCGCGCCTTTACGTTTCAATTTACGTTATCAGCCTTGTATATTTGTTTAATGTGAAGATCACGTCGAACGCAAACGCGAAATGAGGCTGAGGCGGCTGCATTTAACGCCGGATGTGCGCTGAGAATACGGGTTTGAAGACTCGGCGCTTCCCTCCAACATAATCTCGCCGTTGACGCATGCTTCGTTACACGTGTAAGAACCAGCATGACTCGATTCCTTTTAATATCGCGCTATATCATGCTACTAGCTTTGCCTTTTTTTTAGCTGCAAAAGCGCATCTATACGAAGACTAAAGGTTGATCAATATCGTATACAAGGTGTTGCGTTACACTTGCGATATGTCGTTCACCAATATCGTTGAGACTTATCTTTTACTGTATAAGTATATGTGGGACAATATAAAACTATATTTTATATATATAGTTGAAAGATTTAATTAATTGACAAAATTAGAAAATTAAAATTAAAATTAAAATTGAATATTAGAATACATTTTTTTTCTGTGTATATATATATATTTCTTTTTCATACGCATCTAAATATCTTTTTGTGATGCAGATAATTAAAAAAAATTTAAATAAAATGGGTAAGTGGGTAGAACTTTAAGGACAAGCGTGTCGATTCATGCCACGGCCGCTTCCATATTAGATTAATCGAGTCATGATTTGCGAAGGACATTTACATCAACCCACGTGATCCTTGTTCATCTAATATGTCCTAGTGGCGTGCTTGTTTCAATTCTAATATACACCTACGTATCATTGTCCATGCGTACATGAACTGAACAATCAGTTTTCTTTTCTGTTCTCTACGTCGATTCTTCGAATTCAAATTAACAAACTAATTAAACATCGATATGTCTTAAATACTTGATACATGGATCATTTGTTACGTCTTTCACGAAATCGAATGCACAAATATGATAATTGTGTCCAGCAAATAAATCCAATTTAAATAATATCATAATAATAACGTTTCTCTGCAATTTCCTTGAAGAACTTTGTATCGCGTTCTCACGTATACTGGTTTATCGATAGGCAACGTACTAGTTTACTCGATACCACAGGTACAGGTTTACCAGTGCGTGCAATTCACATTTTGCTCACATTGCTCACCAATGTACTTAATCCGATGTTTCGAGTCGCACGTACGATGTGGCCGCCTTCTCAAAGGCGACTCTTTAAATGTGATATGTAACTCGGTACTAATTTACGTTGTACACAATGTTCCGTGCAATTTAATGCCATTTAATGCTAATAAAACCGTTTCCGTGGCCGCGGTACCGTCATAATCGGATCGCACACCGGGTCTTGATTGTAATGCGCATTTTGTCGAGCATAACGATCGATTAAAAATTCAATCAATGCCACGACCGAACCATCCACGGGAAACAATAGGCGCGTTTATTGCGACTATCGCGGACATGTGAGGCAGTTTTCTCGTTTACGAGGAATTTTACTTCCTTTTGTACATCATTTTTAAAAATGATAAAAGTATAATAACTCAATTTTATCGTTAAGCTAATATTTCAAATATTCGAATGATTGGTTGTTACGGCACAGCGATTGTTTTAATTAGTTTTGTTGCTGACTCGTACAAAAAAATACACACGCGCATTTTTATTATTCTTTTCTATTGATATTTCTATCTCAAATGGCCTACTTTATTGCGCGCATTCCTTGGGGAAGTAAAGCATCTTGAATGAAAAAAATTATTATACAGAGCATAACGTAGCACTGCGGGGAGAAAAAGTTTTAATAAGAAGAGACCGCACCAAGTCTCGAGATGCCTTACATTAGATACAGATTGCGCGAGCAGTCTTATTTTGTGCTTTGAGGCAATTTCTTTGTACAACGGGATACGTCATTTACGTCAGCTGCGTATTTTATTGACTAGAATGCGCATATTTCACGAAATGTCGGGAAAACACCAGAGACATAAGCCTTCTATTATAAATGTGAAGTGCGCGTTAATCAAGATGCATACATATATGATTCAATAGTGTCAATAGTGCTATTTTAATTGTCTCAATTCTTTGGACGGACAATCTCTTTATTTTAATTTGCGTAAATACTAAGGTAAACACTTCGATTAATTTTTAATTAAAATTTTAGCAAATTTATAAAAGATTAACTTGATGAAACGATTTCTTTAACGTGGTGTACTAAATTAAGCCATAATGTAATTAAGTTATAAGTTTAAATATAAAAGTAGACTTATTTGCGTAAAATCGATGTTAAGCGTTCAACAACTGAATTGAATCGCTAAAATAACATATTTAATTATCTAACTTTCTTTTAGATGAACTCAATCTGTCAATCCGTCACGATAATTACTTCTTGTACATCTCGCACATTCACGAATGCTTTGCAACGATCGGTATGGTACTTTGCAATTATAAAGTAATAAGTTATCTACGTAGGTGTAATTTATTAATCCATCACTCGTCACTCGTAATGAGCTAGACAAAAAAAATATCCGCGCTCATGGTGAAAACAATTGTATTGTACGGATTAAGCAGATGCGATTTGTAATCACTTGTTTTTGTTACTTGCTTTCGACACTTTGCTTAATCATACATCATCGCGAGACAAAAGATCGAGAATTACCTAATTAGACTTGTACTAAAAGCTAATCCCCTTCAGGTTAATTGATCCTGGTACGATGGGTTTTAATTGCACGTACAGTTACGCGAATAGCTTTTCACACACACACATACACACACAGCGCGCGCGCATACACACAAAGTTTGGAAGTGTTACCTAAATTTAAAAAATATAATGTTCGTGAATTTTTGAAGAATCCCAATGTCAATATTCTTGTACTTAATTTGATACTTGAATAGTTAATTCAAGTAGCAGAGTGACGTTAAGAGACGTGTATTAGACATCAGTGGACGTCACTTTGTCGTCTTTTAACGTCACACCGTTGGGAACGTGTCCTACATATCTTTTGTCATTTTGCTAACAAGCGCTTTATCATATTGAGCATTCGACTTTCCAATCGTTCTTAGAAACTGCCGCAATTGATGTCCATAAGAGTATAATACTTTCTATTGTAAATTGATTTAAATACACCTCGTGAAACGTGGTCGTTAACGTGGCGGTACGCAATGATGATTGTGAGGATGAAGATTAGAAACTGTCGCGCAATTTTTTATGCAGAGCGTGACAAATTAAAATCTTAAATCCAACAGAGTAAGATGGACCGGTATGGATCTGCGCATGAAACAATTTCTTAGAGTGATTTCCACGTGCGTGCATGCAAATTTCTCTGTTTCCAGTCTCCTTCGCGAAAGTTGACAAGAAAATTGTCGCTTTTAATGCCAAAAGTAGATTCGTCATCTTAAACCTCGAAGGTGACACGAATGTTGAATTTCTTAGATTAGTCCACAATTTTATTTTAAAAAGCATCTACTGCTCGATCTTTTTTTATTAATACATACTACGCAATTTTATAGATATATCGATTATATTTCATAAAATTTGCAATAAAGGCGGGTTATGGATAAATTAAATTAATTATGGATTATAAATTAATTAGCTTCTAATATAAAATATTCATATTAGAAACATTTTCAAACTATTATAACATTTATAATGATTAATTACTGTAAATTAGTATAATTATAAATTAATAGTTTACACGATAAAATGCGTTTGTTGCTGTGATTTCCAACAATTATACATTAATTGACATTGAAAGCTTTCTCGAGTCTTTAAGAAATATGAGAAATGCGGCACTCTCTCTGGTATCGCGTCCTCTAAACGAACAAACGTAATACGCGACACTATATCACATTCATCGCCGTTATTACCTCCAATTAATCGCGAACATCCAATTATGCGGTAGACTTTTATTTACATTTTTCTCGAATGCTGCTGGAGCGCTTCTTTTCAATGACGTTCACCGTTACAATTCCGTTTCAGCTGTACGTGCGCGATTCATCTCCGCGTGCATCCTACGCTTCGGAACAACGACGATTATTAAGCATGGCTTTCCGCGTCGCGATTTTTCCGCGAGGTTCATGCGGTATCGAGCAAAACCGCCGCCGCCTGATCGTAGATCATTCTAACTAGTAGGAAGCTCGCGGGACTCGCTGGCAGCGATTTATGAATGATGCTGATCCAATTACTCAGAGAAACGCATAAATCATGTGCTAAAATTAATTAGCCGATAAGTAGAAAAGCCGAGATCGAAGCTGCGAATATAGCCAGTATATTTCTTTAAAACGTCATAATCAATTGACCATACAATAGACGACCGCGGTCGTTTATGTTGCACTTGATATTTTAATAAATATATATATATCTATATATATATATATATATATATTATATATATTATAAATTTAGCATGTATTATGTGTTATTTTGAAAGCTGATCAGAAATCTCGCGTTGCGTTGTGAAATTGGTCAATATTCCATGTCATATTTTAAACACAAATACATAATATTATTATATAAGAGCGTAATTATTATATTTCAAATGTTTTGTTTTGCAAACATGTCAATGACTTTAAATGCCAATTTATGATAGATGAGTTAATTATTGATTAGCTTAAGGATGTTGAAATACATTACTAAAAAAATGATAGTTAATTTATAAAATTTACGAACATTTTATTTATATAAAATGTGAAGATAAATTAAGACATTTCAAATAAAATGTTTAAAAATAAAATCTGTAAAGTTTTGTATCTATGTCCAATTAAAAAATTAATTACATTTAAAAAGTTTTAACTATATTTGTAGGGAATTATACTTGTATACGATAGATATGTAAAATATAACAATAATAAAGGGAAGCTTTTACATGTGTAATGGAAAACGATCTGTTACGAATAAGATAAAATTTCTATCAAAATAAATAATAAAATTATGTATCGCGTGCGTTCTCTAAGCTGGGCAAGAGATAGAAAGTTTATATTTTTTTAGCTGCCTAATTAGATGCTTTTCCTAGTGAACAATGTTCGAGCTGATTATTATTATTTCAAATATTACGTTCATACAATTTAGGTGGTTGAAATTATTTATTACATTAAAAATTGATTTTTTTAATCGAGTTCTTTTTACATTCTGATTGAGTCTCGTCGGCGCGATTTCTCAGGGTAAAGGGAAAAAGGAGGATGGTTTTGTTATAGTAAGCGAGCAAACGGCCTGCGAACGACCCATTAAATCGACCTGTAAACGATCACGCCCCGACAAGGAGATAACGATTCGTTCACGGTATCTCGGCGCGCTACTGTGGCTAATCTATCTATTGTTCAAGATATTGCGTAACCGTCACAAAATGTGACCATCACGTCCTCGATCGCAGTGATATTTTTGTTCAACGTGACGTTGTCAGATCCTGGGTTGGTAGAAGACGAAGTTTCGATTCTAGAAACACATACGAAAGTATGTATACAGTAAAAGACTGATGACTTTGTCTTCTTCACTTGATGGGAATCTATTCTCTTACAGCTCGTGAACCAGTTTTTAATAAAAAAAAAAAGAGTTTCCGTGCTCGTAATTCGTTGCAATAAGATTAGCGCTTTGAAACGCGACATGGAATTTCTGAAATATTGTTATGTAAATATTGCTCTCGAGGGAGAGAAAGACTGAATTATTCAACGCAAAGTTCCGTTCGCAGGATCTCCACTGAAATTGCATTGTATAATGGTATAAGTACACATACATATGTGTCATGGGATTTCTTGATACGCGTGTAGCATTAGCGTTGGGAAATGATTTCTCACGTAACTAATACGCTCTAATCTGGATTCATATCGTAACCGGCACGACGTATAAATTTGCGATATCGCATGCATCGCAGAACTCGAATTAGCGTTAATACGATGCGACATCTTTTCTTTGTCTAACGACTACCTACGCAAGTGATTTTTAAATTCAATCAGAACCAATCAGAATCAAAGATTAAAATTTGAATTTTGTAATCCGACAGATCCATCATTGTAACAGCACGTAAAATTATGTAAGCAGCAAAATAAGCAATCTCTAACTACT